>NC_060149.1:861484237-862109237 GCF_021461385.2 Schistocerca piceifrons | reverse complement strand
TCTTGTAAAAGAATTAACAGATATGATAATGGCTTTTACTGACTACAGTTCTACTTGTTAAGACATAACTGCTATATTCCTGTACTTGTATTACCACAAATAAAATGTAGTGCCTTAGTGTTAATGGCACTTGGAATAAAAAGTTTCTTATTGACACTTAGAACCAGACAGTTCCATGGTATGGCATCCAGATTGCTCTTAATAAATTATTTGTTTTCTAATTTGCCTCTTTACTTTTTGCAGTGATGAGGTGAGTAGCATAATTCTGTGGTATCAGAATATCATCTCAATTTTTTGGAAACAAATAAGTTATTTAGGAACAGGGATGGATTGTTTTCTCACTATCTTGACTAATGTGGGATTTGGCCCTTGGAACATTTCACATTTGCAGTCTTCATGTGTGTATCTACTGTGCAGTAATGCAGAACTCTGTTTCCCTAGGCTACTCTACATAAATAAATACACACTGTGAACAGCCCAGGTGGAATAACAGTATAGGGCACTGATATTTGTAGATATAATGAAATGTTTTAGTACAATAGAAAGTTAGACATGGAGGGAATGAATGGGTGCTATTATACCAATTAACGTAACACAGTCCTGGTAAAGATCAATCTTTTCTGGAATTTGTTCTTTGCTGAGCAACACTGTTCAAAGCTGTTCTCATAGATAAATATTAATCACTTTCACAGTCAAACCACACTAGTCTACTGAATGCTCATTTTTTTGCATAATCAGAATGTTCTCAGTTCAATGAATGTGTCACAACAGATGTATACAAATACCAATTTATAACATGGATCAATCAGCTTAATGTTTGCACTGAATATGTTGTCTGCACTATTACACAGCACACAAGTTCACACACTAGCAAGAATTGTCTTTTACCACATAATTAACCTTCTGCCTTTGCACAGCAACTGCCACCACTAGTGCACTAGAGAACCAAATGCAATGCTTACATTGGACTATCAGTATATATGACATGCAGCTTACAACATCTCTATCTTTAATTTACCGAACCACCAGTATTTTATATGGATAGAATCAAAGTGATGTGACAAAAGCCATGGGATAGTGATATGCACATACAGTGTGAATCAAAAAGGACTTTACAAATTTATTTATTTATTCACACATCAAGTTCTGTAGGACCAAATTGAAGAGCAAATCTCCAAGGTTATGAAATGTGTCAGAACATCAAATTACAACATAAAATTAATAACAGACAAAAATAAAATTTTTATTAACCCAAAAAAAAGTCAAGCCATAAGTTTAAATAAGTGCAATCAACAATATAACATCATCATAATTTTTCCAGGAACTCCTAGACAGAATAGAAGGAGTGACCCATGAGAAAACTCTTCAGTTTAGATTTGAAAGTGCATGGATTACTGCCAATATTTTTGAATTCTTGTGGTAGCTTACTGAAAATGGATACAGCAGTATACTGCACACCTTTCTGCACAAGAGTTAAGGAAGTCCGATCAAAATGCAGGTTGGATTTCTGACGAGTATTAACTGAGTGAAAGGCGCTTATTGTTTGGAATAAGCTAATATTGTTAACAAGAAATAACAATAAAGAATATATGTATTGAGGGGCAAATGTCAAAATACCCAGAGTAGTGAACAGGGGTCGACAAGAAGTTCAGGAATTTACACCACTTATTGCCTGAACCACCCATTTATGAGCCAAAAGTATGCTTTTAGAATGGGAAGAGTTACCCCAAACTATAATTTGACATGACATAAGCAAATGAAAATAAGCAAAGTATACTAATTTTTGCGTTGAACAATCACTTACTTCAGATACCATTCGAATAGTAAAAACGGCAACATTAAGTCTTTGAACAAGATCCTAAACACGGATTTTCCATGACAGTTTACTGTCTATCTGAACACCTAGAAATCTGAACTCTTCAGTTTCACTAATCATAAACCCATTCTGTGAAATTCAAACATCGGGTTTTGTTGAATTGTGTGTTAGAAACTGTAAAAAATGAGTCTTACTCTGATTTAGCATTAGTTTATTTTCTACAAGCCATGAACTTATGCCATTAACTGCACTATTTTACACTGAGCTAATGCTGCACACAACATCCTTTACTACCAAGCTAGTCTCATCAGCAAACATAAATATTTTAGAGTTACCTGTAATACTAGATGGCATATAATTTACATAAATAAGGAACAGGAACACTGATCCATGGGGCACCCCTCATTTGACCATACCCCACTCGGACCCCACATCACAGCCATTCTCAACACTATAAATAATGACCATTTGCTGTCTGTTGTTAAAGTAAGAAAATGCATCAATTGTGAGCTACTCCCCGCATTCCATAGTGATCCAACTTCTGGAGCAATATTTTGTGACTGACACAATCAAAAAATATGCCTAGCATTCAAAACGTTTTCTTTAACCCATCCAGTACGTCACAGAGAAAAGAAAATATAGCGTTTCCAGTTGTTAAATGACTTCTAAAGCCAAACTGCACATTTGATAGCAAATCATGTGATATAAAATGATCAATTAACCCGACATACACAGCCTTTTCTATAACTTGAGCAAACACTGATGGCATAGAAATAGTTCTAAAATTGTCTACATTATCGCTTTCTCCCTTTTTGTAAAGCAGTTTTACTGCTGAGTACTTTAATCTTTCAGGAAACTGACAATTCCTAAAAGAAAAATTACAAATATGGCTAAATACAGGGCTAACATGTGCAGCACAGTACTTTAACATTCTGCTCGGCACTCCATCATATCCATGAGAGTCCTTAGTCTTCAGTGACTTAATTATTGGCCCAATCCCCCATTATCCGTATCACAGAGGAGGATTTGAGACATCAATCTCGGAAAGGCATTTGCCAAAAGAGTTATATGATTCCCTGTAGAAAACTAAATTTTTGTTTAATTCACCAGCTATGTTCAGAAAATGATTGTTAAATACTGTACATATATCTGATTTATCAGTAACAGAAATATTTTTGCTACGCACTGACTTTATATTGTCGGGGTTGTGCTGCTGACCAGACACTTCCTTCACCACTGACCATATGGTTTTAATTTTATCCTGTGAATTAACTATTATATTTGTGTACCACATACTCTTTGCCTTCCTAATAACATTTTAAGCACCTCATAATACTGTTTGTAATGTGCTACTATAGCTTGATTGTGACTACTTTTAACATTCTGATGTAATTCCTTCTTTGTTCTACATGATATCCTTACCCACTAGTCAGCCACCCATGCTGCATTTTACTGCTAGTATCCTATTTAGAACTTTCTAATGGAAAGAATCTCTCAAAGAGCATGATAAATGTGTTAAGGAAATCATTATATTTGACACCTATGTTATCGGCACTATAAACATCCTGCCATTCTTGTTCCTTGACAAGTTTTAAAAACTCTCTATTGCCAATGGATTAGCTTTCCTACATAGTTTTTAATTATATGTGGCATTTGTTTGAGTACAAATGCCTTTTAGTGTTAAAATTTGTGCATCATGGTCTGAAAGGCCATTCACCCTTTTACTAACAGAATGCCAATCTACTAATGAAGAATGAATAAAAATATTGTCTATGGCTGTGCTACTGTTCCCCACTGCACCCTAGTTGGAAAGGACATAGTCTGCATCAGATCATATGAATTTATGAGATCTATCATAATCCTTTTTCTTGCACAATCATATACAAAATGTAACTAATTTCTGGTACTTCCTATAAAGTGAATCAAGAACCCTCTCTAGCCTGAGCAGAAATGCTCTGAAGTCAGAGTTAGGAGACCTATAAACAACAACAATTAGAAGTTTAGGTTCACTAAATTCAGCTGCCAACATTCAAATATCTGTTCAGTGCAGTGCCATGATACATCTATGGACTCAAACAGAATACTGTTCTTTACATACATGACCACTCCCCACCCCACAAGGACCTCCTTGAAAAATAGACAACTAATCAGTATTCCGGTAAAGAAAGCCTCTGAATTGTCAAATTATTTAAGTGGTGCTCCGATATACCAATAATTTCAGAGTCAACATCTAGAAGCAGTTCACTAACTTTATTTCTAATCCTCTGAAGGTGATTCCTTAGTTAGAGGGACTGCCTTTAAGCAGGTAAACCTATCAACTGACTCCAATCTAAAAAACGGTGCAGCTCTAACACCAACTACTACAGGAATTTTTCCATGAGTGATCCCACCACCACGCACAACATTTTCACCTATAAGCTTTGCCATCCTCCCCTTCCCATACCTACTGAGGTGCAGGCCATTCCAAGTGAAATCTGATCTACTGATAGACTCAACTGGCACCACTGCAATGTGACCCGTGTCCTCTACCATCAGTGCCTTCTCCAGCCCCATGTTAACATGCCTAACAGTCACATTAAGATGAGACCGATCATGATGCTGAAATAGTTGCATGAAATGCACATTAGTGTCACCAGCTTGGGTAACTATCCTTACCAGGTCACACCTACATCATATTCCCCATCCATATCAAGACTATTCCCTGATTCACCCACTATAACTACCTGCTCCTCTTCCATAAAATTCCTACGTAACTCCTCTATGCTGCTATGCTGTCAGTCACCTGAGCCAACCCTGCACTAGGCTTCACAATGCTGGCGACCTGGTATTCACTCCCCAACACTTCCTGCAACTGCTGGTCCACACCTCTACCATGTGAACTACCTAGCAGCAGAACCTTTTTCTTTCTGTTACATTTTGAAATGACTTAGGCCTAACTGCTGAGGACTGCTGCATGTTTCCAACACCTACATGTGTCATTGAGATAACTTACAGAATTGGTAGATGTGTCACTTTGGAGCAAAAAATCTCAAATTTCACATAAAAATGTCAAATGTCATTTTGGTCTGATGTGACTACACCACTTGTGATGCACCAAACATCCCACCAGTAGTCAATTTCTTCCCATACCCATTGCAGCAAACTGGGTGTAACTTGTGCAACAGCACTGTAGATTCGATTTTTTAGGTTAGCTAAATTATTTGGTTTTGGAGGTACATACACACAGTCTTCAATGAAACCCCCTAGAAAGAAATCCAGTGATGTGAAGTGGCTGTGACTGAGTTGGCCACACAATTGGCCCTTCACAGCTCTGACCCTACATGTCACAGTGAACAACCCATGTCAATAAAGTTCTTGTGCCAAGAAAAAATTATACACCTACCTGGAGATTATTTAGCATATTCAGTGCAAAATTTACAACAGTTGTTGAAGAGTTCATTTTATGAAATCAAAACACAGAGCACGCATGCTCTGCTCCAGTGAAAGCAACCTTTTAACTGTGCACTAAGCTGGCACTCCTGGTTGCAAAATGGGATACTGATGCACCATGTGAATCAAACTTGAAGTTGTTTGCTGCAGAATGGCAGATCTACCAATTCTGTAAGCTATCTCAAAAAATTTCTATTTCATTCCAAAGTTGTAAAATCCTCTTTGACTAGTATCGCACACATGAAGTGTAAAAGGCCATTGCATTGAAAAAGCTGTCATTCGTACTCAGGTGATTTATGTGAACAGGTATCTGACATGATTAACATGATTATGGCTGCATGACAGAAATTAACAGACTTTGAACGTGAAGTGGTAGTTGGTGTTAGATACATGGGACATTCTGTCTTTAAAATCATTATGAAATTCAGTTTTCCATGATCCACAGTGTCAAGAGTGTGCTGTGGACACCAAATGTCAGGCATTACCTCTCACCACAGACAACGTAGGGGCCAATGTGTTTATGTAAAGATGTATGTGCTAACAGACAAGCAAACCTGCATGAAATAAGCACAGAAATTGATGAGGGAAGTATGATGAATGTATCTTCTAGGACAGCGCAGTGAAATTTGGTGTTAAGAGGCTATGACAGCAGACAATTGATGCGAATACCTTTGCTAACAGCATGACATCACCTGCAGTGCCTATCTTGAGATCGTCTCCATATTGGTTGTACGCTAGATGATTGGAAAACTGTGGCCTGGTCAGATGAGTCCCAATTTCAGCAATTTCAATTGGTAAGAGCTGATGGTAGGGTTCAAGTGGGGTGAAGCCATGGACCCAAGCTGTCAACAAGGCACGGTGCAAGCTGGTGGTGTCTTCATAATGGTGTGGGCTGTATTTACATGGAATGGACTGGATCCTCTGGTCCAACTGAACTGATCATTGACTGGAAGTGGTTATGTTCAGTTACTTGGAGACCATCTTCAGCCATTCATGGACTTCATGTTCCCAAACAATAACAAAATTTTTTGGGTGACAATGTGCTATGTCACTGGGTCACGATTGTTCATGTTTGGTTTGAAAAACATTTTGGACAGTTCATGCACATTTTTTGGCCACCTAGACTGCCCAACATGAATCCCACTGAACATTTATGGGATATAATCAAGTTTAAGTTACTTTCCATTAGGATTGTGGAATGCACTCAATGAATGTGATTTGACTTTCAAAATGATGGAGCACAGCAATCAGTTGTCCTTTCCTTTCAGGCTTTATTAAAGGAAATCTAGATTTTGGATAGTGGCTAGCCATTATCAATGCTCTATTTCATAATTCCAATATGTCTCCTAGTTCATCAGTCCCCTGTTGTTTGGCCTTCTGTCACAGTTCATTCAAGACTGAATGAACTGTGACAGAAGCCTGAAAACAGGGGACTGATGTCCTAGAACATGCGTTGAAAATATGAAACAGTGCAATGCCAATGCCTAGGCACTAGCCAGAATCTAGATTTTCTTTAATAAGGCCTGGCAGGTTGGTTGATTGGTTGGTTTGTGGGATTGAAGGGACCAGACTACTAGGGCCACTACCCCTTTCTTCATGAACTTTAAACACACACAAAGAATGAGAACAAACAATGGAGATGAGAAGAGATGACACAGGACAAGAAATACACAGACAGAAACCAGACACAAGGAATTAAAATCACACAGAGTGTGACAGCGGTTGGCTGACCACAGAAATAAAAAAGGTAAAGGCAACTACCAAGAAATGCGCTACAAGGCCCAGTTGAAAATTGTAGGTCAAAGGTCAGACTCAACACAAAAAAGGACAAACACTTAAATCGAGTGATAAAATCCCCATGCATGAATAAAACTCAAAACTAAGTCTACCATTGCAACGTCATCTGATAAAAGTGCAGGAAGCGTATCAGGAAGCGCAAATGTCTGCCTGAGTGGAGTTAAAAGCAGGCAGTCCAACAAGATGTGGAAGACTGCCAAAGCTGACCCGCAGCAACAAAAAGGTGGATCCTCACAGCACAATAAACAATGGTGCATCATCCAGGTGTGGCCAATAAGCAGCCGGCAGATGACAACAGAGTCCTTGCGAGAGACCCGCAAGGAGGAATGCCACGCACAGGTAGTCTCCTTGGTGGCCCGAAGTTTGTTGGGTGAAGGCAGGTTGCGCCATTCTTCACCCCAGGTGCCAAGTACCGCAAAACTGACCTGAGGTCAATCTCCAAAAGGACAATCTCCAAGGCTGGTGCACCGACAGCCTGTTTGGACAGCATGTCAACATGTTCATTTCCCGGGATGCCGACATGACCTAGGGTCCACACAAAGACCACAAAGCGGCCGCAAGAATATGGATGGACTCCTGGATAGCCATCACCAGATGAGAGTGAGGAAACTGCTCAGGGAGTCACTACAGATAATGAAGGTCTCACCTGAGCAGGAGCAGATATGCTCTCTGGCGGGAGAGATAGCGACCAGCTCTGTAGTGAAAACACTGCAGTCAGCCGGCAATGAGCATTGTTCATAGTGATCCCCCAGAGTAAGAGCATAACCGATGCGACCAGCAATGATCGAACTGTTGGTATAGACCACGTCAGATCCTTGAAACGCGACAATTATTGAAAGAAGGTGATGGCGGAGGGCCTCAGGAGGGGCTGAGTCCTTCGGGCCCCGTGCCAGATCAAGCCGAAGGCATGGGTGGGGCACACACCACAGGGGTAGATGTAGTGGAGCCCAGAAAAGAGGCGGAAGAGGGGAAACCTCAAGCCCAGAGAGAAGTGCCCTGATGCAAACCGTGATCGTACACCCTGGCCGGGGCCACCATTCCGGAAGATGGACGACCGAGTTGGAGAACAGCAGACACTAATTGGGACGTCCAGGCAAGCTGCAAACTTGTGCAGCATGAGTGGCAAGCATTTGATGGTGCCGCATCCGCAATGGAGGGACACCAGCCTCCTCAAGGATGCTGCTGACAGGGCTTGTCCAGAAAGCTCAAGTGGAGAATCGAATCCTGCTGTGAAAGAGCAACCGCAACACAGAAGGTGATGCCAAACTGTAAGCCAGGCTACCACAATCAAGACAGGACTGAATTAACACCTGGTACTGCCATAGAAGGGTAGACCGAGTGGCACCCCAGCTGGTGTGACTCAAGCAACATAGAGCGTTAAGATGCTGCCAGCGTGTTTGTTTAAGCTTCCGAATATGAAGGAGCCAAATCAACCAGGCATCGAAATGCAAACCCAAAAACTGAAGCATCTCCTCCACAGCAAGAGGTATGCCATCAAGATAAAGCCATGGCTCAGGGAGAACAGTGCGATGCTGGCAAAAATGCATGACGCAAGTCTTGGCGGCCATAAACTGGAAGCTGCATGATACGGCCCAAGACTGGGCCTTGCGGATAGTGCCCTGTAGCTACTGTTCAGCAACTGCAATGCCAGTGGAGCCATAGTACAGGCAAAAGTCATCAGCATACAAAGAAGCTGATACAGACGTTCCCACAGCTGCAGCGAGCCCATTGATAGCAACTAAAAAGAGGCAGACACTCAAGACAGAGCCTAGTGGGACCACATTCTCCCGGACTTGGGAGGAACTATGGGAGGCCACAACTTGCATGCAGAAGGAACGAAGTGACAGAAAATTTTGTATGAAAATCAGGAGTGGACCGTGAAGACCCCGAACCATGAAGCGTGGAGAGGATGTGATGTTGCCATGTCATATCGTACGCATTCCACATGTCAAAAAGACGGTGACCAGATGCTGACGGTGGGCAAAGGCCATATGGATGGCAGACTCCAGCCCCAACCATGAAGCGTGGAGAGGATGTGATGTCGCCATGTCAAATCGTATGCCTTCCACATGTCAAAAAGACGGCGACCAGATGCTGACGGTGGGCAAAGGCCATATGGATGGCAGACTCCAGGCACACCAGATTATCAACAGCACAGCGGCCCTTACAGAACCCACCCTGAGAGGGAGCCAGAAGGCCCCGAGACTCAAGTATCCAACTCAACCTCCGGCTCACCGTGTGTTCGAGCAACTTGCATAGAACGTTGTTGAGGCTAATGGGGTGGTAGCTGTCTACCTCCAGGAGGTTCTTGCCATGTTTCAACACAGGGATTATGATGCTTTCCCACCACTGTGACGGGAACTCTCCCTCAACCCAGATATGGTTGAAAAGGTCTAGGAGGCATCGCTGGCAGTCCACCAAAAGGTGTTTGAGGATCTGACAGTGGATGTGATCTGGCCAGGGATCCATATCAGGGCAAGCAGCTAGGGCACTTTGGAATTCCCACTCACTGAATGGAGCATTGTACGATTCAGGGTGGCGCATGTGAAATGAAAAGCTCCGACGTTTCAACCACTCTTTCAGGGAGCAGAAGGCCAGCGGGTAATTTGCAGAAGCAGAACTCTGGGCAAAATGCTCTGTTAAGTGGTTTGCAATTGTGTCAGAGTCAGTACAGATCGCTCCATTCAGTGAAAGCGCAGGTACGCTGATGGGGTCCAAAAGCAATAGAGACGCTTAATCTTTGCCCAAACCTGCAATGGAGAGGTACAGAGGCCAATGGTGGAGACGTACCATTTCCAGCACTCCTGCTTGCATTGGCGAATGAAGCAGTGGGCTCGCACACGGAGCCGTTTAAAGGCGATGAGGTGTTCCAATGAGGGATGCTGCTTGTGACGCTGGAGGTCCCGCCTGCTTTAATCGCCTCAGCAATCTCAGGTGACCACCAAGGCACAGTCTGCCACTCAGGGGACACAGAAGAACAGGAAATGGAAGATTCTGTGGCAGTAACGATGCCTATGGTGACCGAGTGAACCACCACATCAATGGTGTCAGTGGAAAGAGGTCAAATAGTGGCAATGGAGGTGAACAAGTCCCAGTCAGCCTTATTCATGGCCCATTGACAGGGGTGCCCAGAAGTGCGATGCTGTGGCAGTGACGAAAGATCAGAAAGTGGTCACTACTGCACAAGTTGTCATGCATACTCCATTGGACAGATGGTAATAGGCTAGGGCTGCAAATCAAAAGGTCGATGGCTGAGTTTGTGTCATGCGCCACACTGAAATATGTGAAGGCACCATTATTTAAAAGAGAATTGAGCTGTGCCAACACTTGTTCAATGATGCTGCCTCGGCCTGTTGCCACTGATCTACCCCACAGAGGGTTATGGGTGTTGAAGTCACCCAGTAACAGAAAAGGTGGCGGTAATTGCGCTATCAGTGCAGCCAAGACATGCTGTGGGGCATCACCATCCAGTGCAAGATAAAGACTGCAGACAGTAACAGCCTGAGGCGTCCACATCCAAACAGCGACAGCCTCTAAGGGTGTTTGTAGAGGGACACACTCACTCTAAAGAGAGTGAAGGACATAGATGCAGACGCCACCAGACACTATATCATATGCTGCCCAGTTTTTATAGTGACCCTGATAGCCATGGAGGGCAGGGGTTTGCATCGCCGGAAACAAAGTTTCCTGAAGAGCAATGCAGAGGAAAGAGTGAAGTAGTCGGAGGTCAGCAAGATGGTGGAAAAAACCGCTGCAGCTCCACTGGAGGATGACATTGTTCATGGCCAAGAAAGGTGTGAAGGGACCAAGGACGCAGATTACGCTGTTGGGTCACCTGCTGCCACCGATTGAGTACCTGTGCGAGTGACATCCATCGTGTCTGAGGGTCTGCCACAATCTAGGTCCTCAACGGACGCCAGAATCGCTACCTTGTCCTCAGATGCAGAGCTTGTAGGTTGTGGTGGGGTGGGTGCCATCACAAGTTCCTTGGTCTTAGAGGTCTTCTTCTTGGACTTTTCTCACTGCTTCTCGGGTTTCACTGGCCAGGAGGGCTTCACTGATTCAGTCTCCAGGAAGGAGGAGGATTGCGAAGCCCTACGACCAACTGCTTGTGGGCACTTATGCCACTGTTGGGTGTCATTCTTCCCACTTGTGGAATCTTGGGAAGGGAGGGGCCCAAAGGACCCCTTGTGAGCAAGAGCAGCCGAAGAAGTTGGATGCTTCTCCAACTTAGAAGCGGGGACAGACATCCCCGATGGGACATGGGTGGAGGGGGGAGTGGGTGGGGGGGGGGGGGGTGTTTGCTCCCAAGGTAGGTGGCGCAGGAGCAACAGGGTGGGTGGTGGGTAGTGTCCCTCATGGTTGAGGGGGCATGTGGAGTCACACAGCTCAGGGAGCTGACTGGAATTCACTGAACTGATGGGGCTACCATGGTTGTCGTAGCGGCAGCTTATGAGGAAGTCATTCACACAGGATGGAGTCATTTGTATTTCCTCATAGCATCAGTATAGGTCAGTCAGTCCAGGGTCTTAAATTCCATGATATTCTGCTCTTTCTATAAGATCCTGCAGTCTGGCGAGCGAGGTGAATGATGCTCTCCGCAGCTGACACAGATGGCAGGTGGGGCACGTGGAGTATTGGGATGTGATGGGTGTCTGCAATCTCAACATGTGGGGCTGGAAGTACAGTGGGAAGACATATGGCCAAACTTACACTTAAAGCACCATGTCGGGGGAGGGATATAGGGCTTGACATCACAGCGGCAGACCATCACCTTGACCTTCTCTGGTATGTATCACCCTCGAAGTCCAAGATGAAGGCACTGGTAGCAATGTGATTATCCTAGCACCATGTCGGGGGAGGGATATAGGGATTGACATCACAGCGGCAGACCATCACCTTGACCTTCTCTGGTATGTATCACCCTCGAAGTCCAAGATGAAGGCACTGGTAGCAATGTGATTATCCTAGCACCACGTCGGGGGAGGGATATAGGGCTTGACATCACAGCGGCAGACCATCACCTTGACCTTCTCCGGTATGTATCACCCTCGAAGTCCAAGATGAAGGCACTGGTAGCAATGTGATTATCCTAGCACCACGTCGGGGGAGGGATATAGGGCTTGACATCACAGTGACAGACCATCACCTTGACCTTCTCCCATATGTATCACCCTTGAAGTCCAAGATGAAGGCACTGGTAGCAATGTGAGTATCCTTCGGACCCCGATTAACGTGCCAGACAAAATGAACACCTCGACACTCTAAATTGGCACGCAGCTCGTCATCAGACTGCAAAAGAAGCTCCTTATGGAAAATAATACCCTGGACCAAATTTAAACTCTTATGGGGTGTGATGGTGACTGAAACATCTCCCAATTGTCACAAGCAAGTAACCTTCATAACTGGGCAGAGGACGTCATTTTTATCAATACTGACCTAGAGCGCATTTTGGACAAGCCCTCCACCTCCCCAAACTTGTCCTCTAAATGCTCTACAAAGAACTGAGGCTTCGTTGACATGCAAGACTCCCCATCAGCTCTCATACAAACTAGGAAACAGGGTGAATAAGTGTCGATGCCATCCTGAGCCTTTCACTCCTCCCACGGTGTGGCCAGGGAGGGGAATGATTTGGGATCATATTTCTGAGCGTTGAATTGAGCCTGAGAATGTTTAGAGACTGCTGGTGGCTGGCCACCAGCAAGAAATGATGTACCACGCTTCATTGTAGGTCATCCACCCTGATGCCACCCACTCCAACCAAGTGCCCTCCCCACGGGTGCCACCCAGCCTCAGCAATAGCCACCTGGCAGGATGGCCACTGCCAGGAGTCCTGATGCCCCAGGGTGATAGGTATCTACTTTTTGGCATATGTGGGGAGTTAATGGCACAGGCATCAGCAGGGCGATCCCTGTGTTGTCAGGGGGCTACAGCCAACAGTGTACATGGTGGCCCCATCCCAACGGACTGGCTACCGTGCTGGATATTAGGTGCAAGGAAGTCCATGGTCATCGTCTCCGCAGAAAGCAACACTGCACAGTGCATGGTGGATATCACACACAGGAACGTATCCTCACCCAAGGGATGGAGAACGAGCGGGACTGCAATGCGATGATGAGAAAGCTGGCTAAAGGTCTCAATGCACGATGAACACAATGCACCACGTAAGGCACCCTTCCCCAGTGGGCTCACTCTTCAGAAGAATTTTGAAAGATGGAGGTCAAACTCGAGAGGGGACCATCACATAAAAGCCAAAATGTGTGAGACTCCTTTTAGTCGCACATTACAACAGGCAGGAATACTGCGGGCCTATTCTTATCTCGGAACTTGCAAAGGGGGGGGGGGGGGGGGGGGGGCAGAAAGAAAAGGATTGCTGTGCTCCATCATTTTGGAAACATAATAAAGAGGTCAGTTTGTGTACAAAATCCTGCACGGGCAACACTTTTACAATAATGGTCAGCTATAGAGGCAGCATGGCTGAATATTTCTGCAAGAGACTTCCAACAACTTACTGAGTCCATGGCACATTGAGTTGCTGTACTACACTGAGCAAAAGGAGTCTGACACAACATTACGAGGTATCCCACAACTTCTGCCATCTCATTGTATACATCCTAATGTGACATGTTTCTCACAGACTCATGGTTCATCTGTACACAGTGTGCATGTTGATGGTGGATCACCTAAGACATCTGATGATTGCCTCTGTCACAATGGCAATGCTTTTAAGTCCCTACTTCTTTACCAGGACATTCCAGCTTCTGTTTAAGAATGTTGCCTATTGGTCTGAAAGCTGTAGCCCATCATGGTATCATATTGTGGTTGTGAGCTGTGTAATTAAAGTGAAGATGAAATATCTGCCATGTTGGCTCAAGAGCACACAGCATTTATGACAAAGGAATTGTATGTGAACATGCAACATTCTACAGTTCACTGTTCTATTGCTAATGGAATGGTGTACAGTCTCAACATGAATGACATACATGCCATCTCTATCCCACCACTGACAATAGTGTACTAGTCAAAAAAAGTCTGCTTCCTGTAGGCCACCATGTAAAAACCTGTCTCATTATTTGTAAATTATAGGAATAAATACTTCTTTCATCAGATATTTGAATTTAACTGCAGCAACATTTGTAAGTATGGTCTAGTTTGGTGAAACTTCTGACACCTCACACCACCACTCTCCCTTTTTATTCATTTACCACTTTGTTTAGACATTTTTTGCTATAGGTCCTCAGCACTGTAATAAGTGTTGTTTATTCTGCAAGTAGTTACAACACATCTTCTAATGTATGCTATCAATATACCACAACCCCAGTGAACAAGATTAATAAATACTATAAATAATTAATAGTCTTAGTGTTCATAAGTAAAGAGCATCATAATACTTATCATAACTAATGCAATATGTAACATTTTTTTAGTCTGATTTAAGTTTCTTAGTTGTGTGTCAGAGAGAAATCTTCACTGCAAAAACTAGTTATAAGTACTTCTAGTTTAGATACATTTTAATAAAACTGTGTGATTTTACTTACCTTGAATAATGTTATTAATTTCTAAAGAAATGTTCCAATGAAGCAGAATGCTTGAAATGCTTCTGGAAGTAACTCGTACATCACTTGGTGTGGGCGGAACTGAGAAAAACATGTCATGCTTACTGACAGCTTTGCATGTAAAGATCCTTACAACAAAAATTAGAGATTGTAATTATGAAGCATGAGTGTATTATGGCAACTGTATCTTTAATTTAATTAAAAATAGTTTATTCATTATTCATGTAGCTTGTGAATGTCTCACAATTGAGATTTTTTCATATTACACATGCATTTCCTGTAAGCTAATAGCTTGATAGCGGGTAATTGATTATTTCCATTATTGCACACAGTGTGCAATCCACCTCTTGACATCTTGATTGCATTCACAGCCTTTCAGAGAGTGGTCCTTTCCTGGGCTTTCCTGTATGTTATGGTCCCTTTTTTTGTCAGATTTAGCACAAAGACCAAGTATTAACAGTTTTTCTGGAGATGCAGAGAGTATGAGAAAGCCTTAAACTCAAGTTCAACAAAATCTGTACTAACACTTTTCAAGAAAAAGGATACTGATTCAACCTACATTAGCATGCTAAAAAATGCAGATATGATCACTGCCACTTCCAACACACTTTATCAAGAGCACACCGCCTTCGGGCCACAAGTGGCCCATCGGGACCATCCGAGTGCCGTGTCATCCTCAGTTGAGGATGTGGATAAAATAGTACAAAATTCAGAATTGAAAAAGGAATTGGTCAGAGAGAGTCTATGTCACCAAAAAAATTCTCAGCAACCCCAGGAGTAGTTTTTGGATCCCTGAAGTGAGGAATTGAAAAGACAAACTGTTGTTATGGAATATTCCTGAACCTTCATCTTGCTGAAGACTGCTCCTATTGCAGATAAATGTGAAAACTGAATGTAAGGGTTTGACAGATCAAGATTGAATGTAGGCCTGAAAATCAATTACAACAATACTACAACAGTTTATAACCACCATAGATGAGGGCACAAATAGAATTTCCCAGAAGGTTGCAATATTTACTTGCAACTGGGCATCCTCTGTGCAATGGTCAAAATTCGGTAAAATTACCAACAGACTCTTTCAATACAAAAACATCCACTGTAATGAAAGATACTCTTCCAGTTAAACTTCAGCCTTTGTCAGGGTCAAAATCACAACAGAAGGCTCACCTCCAAGCAAAGCAGGTTTGTTGAACCAGCTATGCCTTGATCAGAAATGTGATGTCACGTGTATCCAAGAAACACACAGAGGAAACTGTTAACTATGCCCCGGGATCATTGGTTTGTCTCTGATTGCTTAGAGCTCCCATTGACAATACAGGAGTTCAGTATCTGCACAACTGGATATTAAGATTATACTCACTGATGTCAGAGTAGGAAACAACTTACAGATCACCATTGTTGAACTTTGTGATATTTCCTCTTTATAAAAATCTCCAGGTAACATATTCGGTTTTGATGAGACCTAGCACTTTCATACAGGAAAAGATAGGTCCTTAAATGAAAATTTCAACAGTCATAGTACTGTATGGGATTATAATGATGACAATGAAAACTATGAACATGTTCGCCATTGGGCAGACACCTATTAATTAACATTAATTTGTGGCAACAAACGGCCTGCATTGTTAAATTTGCAGCAGACAAAGGTGCGACTACAATCCTGACCTTTAATTTGTTGATGATAACATTGCTGAACAATATGATAATTTCATATGCACTCCCATCCCAAATACCCAACATCAGGCAATAATATGTCCATGTATATTGGAAACAGACCACAGGTAGCACCATTCCACCTAAGGTTTAACTTCAGAATGACTAATTAGGAGAAACTGAAAGTCATATTGGATCAGAAGATAATTGAACTAGACCCTACACCTGAGTCCCACGATTAACTTGTTGAAATAATACAGAGATACTCACACATGAGTATTCTTGAGTTTGCAAAATCCGTTATATATAGGGATTTCTTAAGCTGTTGCCTTGTGCTTGGAGTATCTTAAACCTTCCAAGGAAACAATTATAGGTGACTAACACCTTAACAAACTTAATCACTAAGGTCAGGTTAGAGAAGTGAATAGAACTAATGGAAGAACTGGAGATACCCAGAAGCAGTAAAAAACCATAGGGACTGCTGAAGAGATTAAATAATGGTCCGGCTAAGAAATCTGCACACACTAACATTTCTGCAGATCAGATAGCTATTACTTTGCTTAAAAATGGTAAATGAGACAGTCATATGCATAAGTCTTCAACTAATATATGTAGATCTCTGGAAGAGGAACTGAGTGATCTTTCTCAATCACTTGCCCAAGAAGAACTGAAGAGGGCAATATCAGGTGCTAAAAGTGGTAAAGCTGCTGGCTTAGATGACACAAGAGTCAAACAAATAAAACATGTTGGTTAAAAAACATATTATAGCTCCTATGTGTCTTCAACATTTGTCTCAGTTACGAAAGTTTGGTGTAGTTGCCATTCTGAAACTTGGCAAGCATGTTGAAGAAACAAGTAGTTACAGATTAATGTCTCTTCTATATCATATCTGCAAGATTTTTGAACTAATGACCCATAATGGACTCTTAGATGCAACTGAACCCTTCTTAATCCCACAGCATACTGAATTTAGTCTGGGTAATGACTGTAAACCACAGGTATCAAATCTAATCCAGCATATTGAAAATGACTTTGAGACAAGAAAGGTCACTGGGGTAGCATTTATTGATCTGACAGTACCTTATAACACAAACAACCATCAACTGCTCCTGCAAAATGTGCATGAAATAGCTAAAGATTACCACCTTAATGAATGATTCAAGATCTATTTCAAAATAGAAGGTTTACCATACAATTTAAAGGTCTGCACAGTCAATGGATTACCATAGGGCAATGTTTTGGCTTGTCTGTTATTTTAATATTTATATCAATGATCAACCCCAGCATAAGAACAAATGAACTTTCATCTATGTTGATAATCTCATCCTCCCTTCTCACTGTGACACCTTTAAACAGGCGGAAACAAATCTAAACACTGTGTTGGAGAAGTTAGATAAATGCCAATGTAAGAACCTGTGAAAGCCAAATCCAACCAAGGCGTAAGTGTGAACATTCCATCTGAGTAACAGACATGTCCTCCGAAATCTCAGTGCTTAGAGAGCACTGCAGCTGGAACACAGTTTCTCACACACATATAGTGGCATCACTATTGACTGTACATTGACTTTCAGGCAGCAGTGTTTGAATGTAAAACAAAAAGTATCTGCAAGAAACAATAAACTGCACAAAATTATGGGAACATCCTGGGGTGCAGCAGCAAAAGCAGTTAAGATTAAAGCTTTACGTTTCGTCCCACAGCAGGTAAATATGTTAGTCCTATTGGGTATTTTAGGGTCTGTACTGGTGTGGCAACACTGCTGCACTACACTTTCATCATGGGTACTTCACGGGCCAATGACAGCTTGGAACAAAACCTCATGACAGGAAACAACAACTCACCATGTGAGTCAGCCTATGGGAAGCAGAAAGTCTTAACCCTCATAGAGATGGGCACAGGAATAGCTCAGCACACACCAAGTGTGGGCAGCTGTTGACTGAGCTCTCAGTAACAACACTCAACATGATGCACAAGGTGGGATCTGCAGTAGCTGAACTCGGTGTCAGCTCTAGCCAGCTTGGCTTACTGTCACCTACCTCTACCAGTGGGTCTGCCCATACTAGGCACTATGTGCAACCCCATGGCAGGCTTCTGCACTATTCCACAGCACCACTCAGACCAACTCATTTGACTCCATTGTGATGTCTACTGGTGGGGTACTAAAGGTACAATCCTGAACATGCTAAAAAAGAGGATATCGTTCTTAATGAGTCATTTAGGCTCGTTATCAGATGTCTGAACTTACACCATCAGATAAACTCTGCCATTTAGTTAGAACTCACTGCAGACATCAATGTGAAGTAGCTGCAGGCTGACAAAGGTATACAATATCCACCTCTGATAAACACCCATTATACAGTCACCATCCTACTCCTTCAAAACTGACATCCAGGGAAAGTTTCATAAGGCCAACAGACAATCCTTGCCAAAAGATGTGTTATCAATTATCTATGAGGAATATGAAGTTTGAACAACATTGGATTACACCTTTGGAAAATTTATCTGCTGGTTTTTATGAATAATGGCCCTTGTGGAAAACTGAACAAGCTAAGAACAGGGGTTGCAAGGTCAAAAAAAAATTTACAGAAATGAGGTTATTCCACATAATCACACTTTGTGACTGTGGAGTTCAATAAACTATGGAGCACTTATGCCAATGTAGACTATGTTGTGCAAGAATTTCCATTGTTGACTTGATGTCTGCAAGCTCTTAAGACATAGTGATTGCCAAACAATGAGCTAAAGTTGCTTACACAAACACCTTTACCTTTTGTGTCAACATTCATTTAATGTATTCTTCAAAGTCCATAGTAGTATTACTTTATAAGTGACTGTGACTGGAGTTCAACAAACTATACCAGTGAAGACTACATCTTGCAAAACGAATTACTGTCTTCAAATTTTAAATTAGCACTTACTCTATAGGTGCTATTTCTACATCTACACCCACATTCTGCAAAACACTGTGAGGAGCATAGGAGAGGGTATGTCCCATTGCACCAGTTATTAGGTCTTCTTGTTCCATTCATGTACGGAGCATGGGACCAATGACTCAATGACTGTTTAAATGCCCCTTTGAGAACTTTAATGAATCTAATCTTGTCCACATGACCCCTACTGGAGTGATACATAGGGAATTATATCATATCCATAGAGTAATCATTTAAGCTTCTTCTTGAAACTTTGGAAGTAGGCTTTCTTGAAACTTTGGAAGTAGGCTTTCTTGAAACTTTGGAAGTAGGCTTTCTCTCGATAGTATTTCATCTATCTTCAAGTGTCAGCAAGTTTAGTTTTTTCAGAATCTCTGTGGCACTCTCCCATTGGTTTATGAAACCTGTGACCATTTGTATTTCTGTTCTCTATATATGTCCTGTATCCCCTTTAGTCCTATTATCTACCATTCCCATGAGTGATTTGTAAGCCATTTCCTTAGTAGACTGTTTGCATTTACCTAGCATTGTGCCAATAAACCAATGTGATCATTTATCTTTACCAAGTGTTGTATATGTATTTTTATGTACCTTACATGCTGATGTTGGATGATTTTGACACAAATAAATAAATACCAACATATCAAAACAAAATTTTATAGATTATAATACTTTAGGCTGGGCACTGATCGTTTCAATGAGGAAACTGGTCAGGTATCACACTATGCACTGCCTGTTACTGTGGATTGGGTTGTTTACTAGCATTTTTTATACTCAGATGACAGCATATATAATTTTTAATTTGAATATCCTCATTGATATCTATACTTGCACAATATTATAATATTTGTTTATATTTTTATTGTTAGCAAAGTAAAGAAGTGGTTTTTGCAAACCATGATTACGACCACATTTGCCATATCCAAATGTTCAAAACTAATACAGTGTACTGCAAAGCAATTTAAATATGAACAGTATTCAATATACTTTGATAATGACCAGAACTTCCAAATGAAATCTAAAACGCCACATTAGCAGTTCCAGTATATTAATGAAATGTAATTTAATGAAATAAATAACTTACAAATTTGCTTATTTACAAAAAGCACTACCTTCTTTGAATTTATAGCTCATCAGACAGCTTAGGTGATGGAGTATGTTGAATGCATTTTATATCTTATTAAACTTGCTGTATTATTTTGTTTCTGAAATATGAAATATTTAAATTGTGTCATAATTCTGAATTTATAAAATTGTTGATATCAGAATTCTGGTTGGATTTTTTACGCTATTATTATAACTCCAACACTTTTCAGACAAAAACAAACTTACAGCATAAGTTTGACAGGTAAGGGGTGATCAAAAGGTTTCTGTCTGAAGTCTGTACAGTCCATAATTGATATGCCAATCAGGAAAAATTTCCATCAGCACTACGGAAATCATCACACAGATACACCTGGTTGAATCTACCTGCTTGGTAAAACAAAGTGGAATGCCACATGAAGAATTCCATACCTGCCTGCTGCACATCCTTGTCAGGCAGGAATCAACAACCCTTTGAGGCTGTTCTCAAGGAACTGAAGGGGTGAAATCACATGGGGAGAGATCAGGGCTATAAGGTGGTTGCTCAAGCATCTCCTACTTGATCAATAGATAGGCTGGCCTTTGAGATCGGCCCGTGTCTTGCACTGAACCGCGACCAGTGTGGAATTTGGCACACCATTCCACAATGGTAGTATTTGACAGACTTGCTGTCCCATATGCATTCTTCATTCTATGATTGACGTCTACCATTTTTTTTTTTTTTTTTTTTTTTTAAGTCAAGGAAATAATAACAGCACATAGGTTCTGTTTGGACATATTTGGTAATAATGTGGCCATAGTTAACATTTCTGCATCTACAGCACACATGTCAGAAAGGCACACTAATCCTTTGCCTACATGTTAGTACTGATATACTCACATCAGAGTCATGCTATGTTACGTATACACTACAGCAAAGCCCAAAAAGGGAAACTTTTTGATCACCACTTCTAATTAATGATCATTACATAAATATATACAATTAGTACATGAAAATCATCAACATCTGTTCTGCTTTTATCATAAATACTGTTTTCTATTTATTATCTGCATAAGTAGAGTAAAATGTAATCACTCATTTGATATTGGGAGTAAGTCTTCCATATTGGATACTTTGACATTAAGTGTGAGTTGGTTTCTTAATGTTAGCAGAGACAGATGTAGTTTTGCAGAACTTGTCTATGTCAAGGAATTATGCAGTTGGGGTGTCTGTTGTGAAAGGCATTGATACATTGAGTCAAACTGAGTATGCTTGTGAAATCAAATATTAATCATTAAATATGGCCATCATTTTTACGTGTAATCATTTTTATGTGTAACATCATATGAACCTGATACGATACAACTGCACAAAACAGAATATGATCCTGGAGCAATGAACTACACAGTTTCAACAGCTACGAGAGTGCTGTTACTCAAGATATGTAAATTGTTTTGCAATCACTTGGTGTTGTATCTGCGAACCCTACCGAATAGCATGCGCGCCCTGCCATCACATTGCTTGCCACAGTTTCCCATTGCGACCACCAGCAGTGCATGGCATTGCCGCCGACTGAAGACGTTGCATCATTGCTGAGCTGGGGCCTACAGCGCCCTCTGGCTACACGATATAACAGGAGTGCTGGCCTCAAGTCAGCAGTTTTGCAGACAGATCGTTGCAGTCGTCAGTGCCGCCGTTTGTTGTCTGGTTAGCTAGCTCGCTGTGTGATCCAGTATTGTATAATGACTTAGGCCATGAATCAGGAATATTCTCTGGACATTAATTGGAACTGTATCTATGGTACACTCTTCACTGTCAATAAAGCTAAGTAACTGTTTTATACTAACTGGCGCTTATTTGTCACTAATCGTTTTCCTGCAACCGGATTTTAGTCACAACCTGGTCACATCCTATTCCATATCCAAATTATGGTTGCCATGCCCGGGCAGCCATAAAAGTTGCGACGAGGATTTTGGTTTTGCTGAGCAGCGGGTGGACTCTGCCTCCCACCGCTGTTGTCAATCCCGCTTGCCTCAACATTTGCTATCGTTTGTGAACCGTTTGCTAATTGCTTCTTGCTTGCGCCTAACCAAAACTAACCGAATTTCTTGTGCACATTTTCGGATTTCAGTGTGGAGCACTTCGCACCTTTGTTTTGTTTATTGGTATCTTGCTCTGAACAGTTGCATTGTACTAACATGGCTACTCCCACGCATCCACACCAGGCTCCTCCCAATCCGGCGCAAGCATCTACTACCTCCACAGTCACTCTTGAACAGATTTTGCTTTTGCAGATGCAGCAGATGACTCAACTTTTGTCCGGCATGCAGCAACTAATAACAGCGCAGCAGCAATCAACGATGCCTGCTGAAGTCGGCCCCACAGACTGACCAACCTGCACGCCACCATTCAGAGCCCTCAATCAGGATGAAGAAACAGGGAATGAATATATAGCTCTATTCAAGGCACACATGGCGGCTCACCAGCACCCCGGTCAGCTAAAACTTGCTTTTCTATTGGCCTCCGCGGGTGTTAAAGTATACCGACTCCTAGAAAAGTTGTTTCCGGCCTCCCGCCCAGAACTTTTGCAATATGGACAGTGCATACAGGCTTTGTCACAATACTTTCTTTCGCTATCCTAGACAGCTGGGTAAAACCTACAAAGAGTGTATTACTGACCTTAAAGGATTAACTTGTGATTGTCGATTTACGTGTGACTGTGGTAAACTTTTTGCAGACACTATGATTCACGACACCATCACTCAGAATGTGCAGGACGTACATGTTAGGGAGTAGATATAGTGGATCCCTGGTCCCTCCCTCAACCAAGTTGTCACTATCTTGGAAAGTAGAGATGCGAGTGAAAATGCTCAGAACAGTTTTGACTTGCCATCCGTTTGTCGTGTGTCGAACAACACTAGTGTACGACATACCAACCATCGTAGGGAAAAGTTGCCACGCACACCGTGGGTACACAAATGGCATGGTGGCAGTAGCTTGCATTCCCACCAACAGCCTTTGCAACAAAACAAACAATCCGCTTCCTTGTGGGCGCCTTTGAAATCATGCCCGCAGTGTAATGTGCGTCACAAACGCGAAAATTTTCCATTGCGTAACTATTCTTGCTACGTGTGTGGGAAGACTGGACATGTAAAATCCGTGTGCCAACAGCATAAACTGAATACATTTGCTCCTTGTGCTTCTGGACATGCACATTCAGTCCATGTTATTGGCTCTATCATCAACAGTGTTGAAAACAGTGTTTTAGCTAGTGACTTGTTCCGTAGTGTCAATGTCTCTAATAGTGGTAGTGCATTGCCGCCCTCTGTGCACCGACGGGCTCACAAATTGTACTTTGACTTGCTCCTGGCTTCGCATCATGTGAAATTTCACTGATTAATAGCGGTGTGTATGAACTGCTAGGAAAGCCCTCTTCTCCACTTACAGCATATAGCGGTGAGCGTATTTCAGTTCTTGGCACATGTAGTTTTCCAGAACAATACCATAATGTGACCAGGACAATTCAGTTGCGTGTTGCAGCCGCATGCTCATGCAAAAACATTTTTGGACTGGACTGCTTCGATTTGTTTGGACTCAGCATCCAAAACAATGTGTTAGCAATTAGTGATTGTCCTACTACTGATGCTGTTGTCCCCCTCTGTGACGAGTTCCAAGAATTATTTAGCAGTGGCTTGGGCTGCATCCGTGACTATGTTGCACACGTCATGCTCAAGGCAAGCACCCAGCCACATTTTTGCAAAGCACGATTAGTGCCTCACGCATTGCATGATCAAGTTGCAGCCGAACTCTGTTCCTTGCAAAATGAGGGGGTGATTGCACCCGTTAGTGCTAGTCAGTGGGCCTCCCCATTAGTTGTGCTGATGAAGCCCAATGGTTCCTTGCATCTGTGTGTGGACTTCAAGAGTACAGTGAATCAACAAACAATTGCGGGTAGCTATCCTCTCCCTCGCCTGGAGGACTTGATGGACAAATTAGGCATTTCAAGACTGACTTGCGGGACGCGTATTTGCAAATTCCTTTAGATGAACCAACCCAAGACATTTTTGTGATCAACACACACTTGGGTCTTTTTAAGTATTTACACCTCCCCTTTGGCAGCTCATCAGCTCCTGCTATTTTTCAGCATTACTTGTCGCAACTGATTGCCAAGGTCCCTCTTTGCTCCAATTATCTGGACGACATCATAGTTGCCAGTCGTACTAAAGATGAACACTTGCAGAATTTGCGTCGCCTATTTTCAGTGTTGTCAGAGGCAGGACTCAAAGTGAACAAAGACAAATGTGTGTTTTTTCGTACAGAAATAGAATATTTGGGACATGTAATCAACGCACAAGGTGTCCATCCATTGCAGTCGCACCTTTGTGCCATTGCCAACCGTCCTTCACCTAAAAACTTGTCCCAATTGCAATCTGTTTTGGGCAAGATTACCTATTATCATCAGTTCATCCCCAATGATACACAAATAGCTGTGCCGTTGCACCGATTACACCGGCACAATGTTCCGTTTGTGTAGTCGGGCGAATGCCAAGCGGCATTTCAGAAACTGAAAAACGCCCTCTTGAGTGCTCATTGCCTAGTCCATTTCGATCCAACTCAACCAGTTGTGCATGCTGTGGACGCTTCATCCTAAGGTATAGGTGCTGTGTTGTTGCATCGTGTTGGATCTGCTGATCGACCGATAGCTTTTGCTTCTAAATTGCTTACTATTGCACAACAAAATTATTCGCAAATTGAAAAAGAAGCCTTCGCAATCATATATGGGGTCACAAACTTCCACGACTTTTTGTATGGCCGAAAAATTTTTCTGGTGACGGACCATACAATCTACAGTCATTGTTCCATCCTGCCAAGCCAGTCCCCCCCCCCCCCCCCCCCCTCCCTGAACGACTCAGAAACTCCAACGGCTTTGTTATTGCCAAATTATCAGTATGAATTTGTCTATCGCCCCACTTTTCGCCATTACAATGCGGATCTGTTGTCTCGTTTGCCAATAGCCCATGACAATGCTTTTGATGAGTCAAACATTGCATGTTGTCACATCGATTCCCATGACAGTGACATGGTCACTCGTTTTCCTCTGGATTTCTGCAAGATTGCACAGGCCACAGCTTTGGACTTGGACTTGGGAGAACATTTGCATTTGGTGTGCACCACCTGGCCCCGTTTGCCAAAGGCATTGCAAATCCCATCATGCGCCATTATTTTGCTCAACGCCACGACCTGTCAGTGCAACATGGTGTTTTGCTGCTTCGCTCTCAGTCTGGACAGACTCGAGTAGTTACTCCACAGTCTTTGCGGCACGAAGTTTTGACGGTGCTACATCAGGGCCACTGGGGAATGGTACGCACTAAGCAACTTGCATGCATAGACAAGGATATTGAACAGGTAACTGCTCAGTGCAGTTCGTGCATTGAACACCAGTCGGCCCCGCCCCAGACGTTTGCTCCATGGCCCACACCTTCTGCACCTTGGCAGCGTGTACACCTCAACTTTGCGGGTCCATTCTAGGGTACTCTCTGGCTTTTAGTTGTGGATGCCTTTAGCAAGTTTTCTTTTGTCATTGCAATGAACAATATCACTACTCCAAGCACCACCCATGCCCTTTTGTCCATCTTTTGCCTTGAAGATTTATCTGAACTGATTGTAACGGACAATGGTCCCTCTTTTGTTTCATTCGACTTTGAACAGTTTTGCATTGCCAATGGGACTGCTCATCTCACAAGTGATCCTTTCCACCCTCAGTCCAATGGCGAGGCTGAGTGGTTTGTCTGTACTTTTAAACAACAGGTGAGCAAACTTCACGCCACCCACACGAGAGACCAAGCTCTGCTCACATTCCTTTCATCTTATCATTCACAGCCTCGCGATGGCGCGTCACCGGCAGAGTTGTTTCATGGCCATTGCCACAGAACTTTGCTCACCCTGCTGCACCTACCACTGCATGTGCCAGCGCCACTGTGGCCGCATAATTGCTTTGCGTCTAACACTCCTGTGTATTGCAGGTTGTTTGCCGGCCACCGCTGGTGGGGGCAGGGTACCATAATCCGGCGGTTGGTTTCCCACATGTTTCTTGTTACCATCCCTGTCGGCTTGCAGCACTGCCACCGCAATCAGCTGCGGCTTTGCCGTGCTAGTGACACTGCCGCAGGCTTCCCAGTTGCAGACCCACAGGTGGACTCACCCCGGTTCCTGAATGGTGGGCATCCCTCATCGACCCCACCTCGCAGCCGTCGCCGCTGCAGGAGCCTTCCCCAATGGAAGTCAATGCGGTTGTCCACGCTGGTCCAGCCTGCCCTCTGGCTCTTCCTAGCCGGGACTCTATCTCTGCCTCTTGTCCTGGGTCATCTTCGCCGCCGCCCGAGGCTTCATCGTCATCCTCAAGCGTCCAGGCCCGTTAAGTGTTGGGTCCATCGTGGCTGCTGTGTGTTGCGTCCTTGGGGTCATTTCGGCTGGTTCCGGCTTCAGTGCAGGGCGAATGCCGGGACATGGGAGTCGACGCCACCCAGTCTCGCTCCGTTGGCTCCCCGTCGCCTCACAGTAGCCACATTCCCCCCTCTGTCATCAGGCCCTGGCAGCACCTGACGTCTTGGTAGCCTTTCAAGGGAGGAGGAATGTTGTATCCGTGGACCCAACTGAATAGCGTGCGTGCCCTGCCATCGCATTGCTTGCCACAGTTTCCTGTCGCAACATCCAGTGGCGCATGGCATTGCCGCCGACCGAAGACATCGCGCCATTGCTGAGCTGGGGCCTACAGCAGCCTCTGGCTACATGATACACAGAAGCACTGGCCCCGAGTCAGCAGTCTTGCAGACAGCTCGTTGCAGTCATCAGTGCTGTCGTTAGTTGTCTGGTTAGCTAGCTCGCTGTGTGATCCAGTATTGTATAATGACTTAGGCCACAAATCAGGAATATTCTTTGGACACTAACTGGAACTGTATCTATAGTACACTCTTCACTGTCAATCAAGCTAAGTAACTGTTTTATACTAGCTGACACTTATTTGTCACTAAAAGTTTTCCTGCCACCAGATTTTAGTCACAACTTGGTCACGTCCTACTCCATAACCAAATTATGGTTGTCATGCCCGGGCAGCCATAAAACTTGGTTCGTCCCTCAAATTTGAAGTCTGTTGTGCTGACCTCACACAGCATGAGAGCTCTTGCTGACTTCAGTTGAGATTTCTGAGTGCCTTTTCAAGATTAACAATGAAATTATAGAAAGAGTTGAATTTTTTGTTTTTTGTACTTAGGGTAATTGGAAACCATGATGGGATGGTCAGCAAAAGAAATAAATATACCACTAACATTTGATAAACCAAACAGAGTTTGAAAAACTAAGCTTACATTATGTCTGGAAAAGAAACTAATTGGAAAACTGAGAAAGATTCCTACGACTGAACTGAACTTCGTACCACATGTTGTTGTTGTGGTCTTCAGTCCTGAGACTGGTTTGATGCAGCTCTCCATGCTACTCTATCCTGTGCAAGATTCTTCATCTCCCAGTACCTACTGCAACCTACATACTTCTGAATCTGCTTAGTGTATTCATCTCTTGGTCTCCCTCTACGAGTTTTACCCTCCACGGTGCCCTCCAATGCTAAATTTGTGATCCCTTGATGCCTCAAAACATGTCCTACCCTTCCTCTAGTCAAGTTGTGCCACAAACTTCTGTTCTCCCCAATCCTATTCAATACCTCCTCATTAGTTACGTGATCTACCCACCTTATCTATTTATCGTCCACATTTCACTTCCATACATGGCTACACTCCATAGAAATACACTTAGAAACGACTTCCTGACACTTAAATCTATACTCAATGTTAACAAATTTCTCTTCTTGATAAACGCTTTCCTTGCCATTGCCAGTCTACATTTTATAGCCTCTCTACTTCGACCATCATCAGTTATTTTACTCCCTAAATAGCAAAACTCCTTTACTACTTTAAGTGTCTCATTTCCTAATCTAATTCCCTCAGCATCACCCGACTTAATTTGACTACATTCCATTATCCTCGTTTTGCTTTTGTTGATGTTCATCTTATATCCTCCTTTCAAGTCACTGTCCATTCCGTTCAACTGCTCTTCCAAGTCCTTTGCTGTCTCTGACAGAATTACAATGTCATCGGCGAACCTCAAAGTTTTTATTTCTTCTTCATGGATTTTAATACCTACTCCAAATTTTTCTTTTGTTTCCTTCACTGCTTGCTCAATATACATATTGAATAACATTGGGGAGAGGCTACAACCCTGTCTCACTCCCTTCCCAACCACTGCTTCCCTTTCATGCCCCTCAACTCTTATAACTGCCATTTGGTTTCTATACAAATTGTAAGTAGCCTTTTGCTCCCTATATTTTACCCTGCCACCTTCAGAATTTGAAAGAGAGTATTCCAGTCAACATTGTCAAAAGCTTTCTCTAAGTCTACAAATGCTAGAAATGTAGGTTTGCCTTTCCTTAATCTAGCTTCTAAGATAAGTCGTAGAGTCAGTATTGCCTCACGTGTTCCAATATTTCTATGGAATCCAAACTGATCTTCCCCTAGGTCGGCTTCTACTAGTTTTTCCATTTGTCTGTAAAGAATTCGCATTAGTATTTTGCAGCCATGACTTATTAAACTGATAGTTCGGTAATTTTCACATCTATCAACACCTGCTTTCTTTGGGATTGGAATTGTTATATTCTTCTTGAAGTCTGAGGGTATTTCGCCTGTCTCATACATTGTGCTCAGCAGTTGGTAGAGTTTTGTCATGACTGGCTCTCCCGAGGCCATCAGTAGTTCTAATGGAATGTTGTCTACTCCCGGGGCCTTGTTTCGACTCAGGTCTTTCAGTGCTCTGTCAAACTCTTCACGCAGTATCTTATCTCCCATTTCATCTTCATCTACGTCCTCTTCCATTTCCATAATATTGTCCTCAAGTACATTGTCCTTGTATAAACCCTCTATATACTCCTTCCACCTTTCTGCCTTCCCTTCTTTGCTTAGAACTGGGTTGCCATCTGAGTTCTTGATATTCATACAAGTGGATCTCTTCTCTCCAAAGGTCTTTTAATTTTCCTGTGGGCAATATCTATCTTACCCCTAGTGAGACAAGCCTCTACATCCTTACATTTGTCCTCTAGCCATCCCTGCTTAGCCATTTTGCACTTCCTGTCGATGTCATTTTTGAGACATTTGTATTCCTTTTTGCCTGCTTCATTTACTGCATTTTTATATTTTCTCCTTTCATCAATTAAATTCAATATTTCTTCTGTTACCCAAGGATTTCTATTAGCCCTCATCTTTTTACCTACTTGATCGTCTGCTGCCTTCACTACTTCATCCCTCAGAGCTACCCATTCTTCTTCTACTGTATTTCTTTCCCCCATTCCTGTCAATTGTTCCCTTATGCTCTCCCTGAAACTCTCTACAACCTCTGGTTCTTTCAGTTTATCCAGGTCCCATCTCCTTAAATTCCCACCTTTTTGCAGTTTCTTCAGTTTCAATCTGCAGTTCATAACCAATAGATTGTGGTCAGAATCCACATCTGCCCCAGGAAATGTCTTACAATTTAAAATCTGCTCCCTAAATCTCTGTCTTACCATTATATAATCTATCTGATACCTTTTAGTATATCCAGGATTCTTCCAGGTATACAACCTTCTTTTATGATTCTTGAACCAAGTGTTAGCTATGATTAAGTTATGCTCTGTGCAAAATTTAACAAGGCGGTTTCCTCTTTCATTCCTTCCCCCCAATCCATATTCACCTACTATGTTTCCTTCTCTCCCTTTTCCTACTGACGAATTCCAGTCACCCATGACTATTAAATTTTCGTCTCCCTTCACTACCTGAATAATTTCTTTTATCTCGTCATACATTTCATCTATTTCTTCATCATCTGCAGAGCTAGTTGACATATAAACTTGTACTACTGTAGTAAGCATGGGCTTTGTGTCTATCTTGGCCACAATAATGCGTTCACTATGCTGTTTGTAGTAGCTAACCCGCACTCCTATTTTTTTATTCATTATTAAACCTACTCCTGCATTACCCCAATTTGATTTTGTATTTATAACCCTGTAATCACCTGACCAAAAGTCTTGTTCCTCCTGCCACCGAACTTCACTAATTACCACTATATCTAACTTTAACCTATCCATTTCCCTTTTTAAATTTTCTAACCTATCTACCCGATTAAGGGATCTGACATTCCACGCTCCGATCCGTAGAACGCGTTTTCTTTCTCCTGATAACGACGTCATCCTGAGTAGTCCCCGCCCGGAGATCCGAATGGGGGACTATTTTACCTCCGGAATATTTTACCCAAGAGGACGCCATCATCATTTAATCATACAGTAAAGCTGCATGTCCTCAGGAAAAATTACAGCTGTAGTTTCCCCTTGCTTTCAGCCGTTCGCAGTACCAGCACAGCAAGGCCGTTTTGGTTAATGTTACAAGGCCAGATCAGTCAATCATCCAGACTGTTGCCCCTGCAACTACTGAAAAGGCTGCTGCCCCTCTTCAGGAACCACATGTTTGTCTGGCCTCTCAACAGATATCCCTCTGTTGTGGTTGCACCTACAGTACGGCCATCTGTATCGCTGAGGCGCGCAAGCCTCCCCACCAACGGCAAGGTCCATGGTTCATGGGGGGTCGTACCACATAACATACAGAATAGCACACAGCACTGTACATGACATCTGACTGCAAGTTTAGGCACTGCAATCAGAGCCTGTCAATGTAGTGATGTTAAAATAGAAAAACCTGGGACAAACACTCTACATGATTTGTATACAAGTCCACAAATCATCAACAATGTTTGCTTGAGGACTGTAAGGAAACAGGTTGATGATCGATCATATCCCATGTATCTAAGGAGCAACATCTCCACTGTATGTAGGAAAAAAATGGACTTACACATGCAGGTGGGTCCTTTCTACAATTTTACTTACACATTTCTCCCCACATTTGTCCAGGAATTGCTGTTTTGACATGAGATAGGTGGGTTTGCTTGAAGGAGTGGCAGTATCTGGGGTTATGTTCAAAACTGGTTCAAAGGGCTCTAAGCACTATAGGACTTAACATCTGAGGTCATCAGTCCCCTAGACTTAGAACTACTTAAACCTAACTAACCTAAGGACATCACACACATCCATGCCCAAGGCAGGATTCGAACCTGCGACCGTAGCAGCAGCACAGTTCTAGATGAAGTGCCTAGAACCACTTGGCCACAGCAGCTGGCATATCTTGTGTTATGTAGCCTCCTAGATGTAATGGCTCCTAATCATATTGTTTGTCAGAAAATAAGGGTTGAAACAAATGTTGCATATAATGTTTCCACAAATCACTACAACAGGCATTTGCCAGATTTTGTCACCCAATAAATCAGGCTGTCATGTTGTGTTCAGCATAGCAGCATCATGCCATACGTGGCTATCACTGTATGACTGAAATGGGACTTCTGCGTAAAGTACATGATGGCCCTCAAGTCATGAGTGCTAACATTCTGCAGGGACATCCAAGGTGAAATGGACTGGTAAAATCATCTTTTGTTATCATGGGCATGATAGTATCACATTGAAGTTACATTTCAGAAGTTTAGTAAGAAACTTTTTCTGGCAAAGAGTCGAGATCCTGCAGGAAGCCATATTTTAAAATTTCTGGACTGTGCCCTTCTCTCCTAACGGAGCATCAGAGCATCTGGCAAGTAAGTTGTGTACCTTTGTCTCAAGCAGTGGAATTTCATTATTAGCCACTCCAAGTAGGGGTTGTGCTTTGTTGGTGGTCCAAGATTTTCACTATTTTGAGGGTTGTAAAAAGACACCATGGTTTTCATCTTTGGCATGCTAGTGTAGAAGGTGTCACAAATTCATTTATGAAAAAATCTGTGGACTCCACACATTTTTTACGTATATGGACCAATGTTTGGCTTTCCATATACAAGGCAGTTTCTAGATTTTCCTTTATGTGAGATCACATGTGCCAGATAGATTCTGGAATTTCTCAAGTGGAAAGACTTACCTTAGGGGGAAAAAGGGACAGGTATACACTCGCACACACACAAATATCCATCTGCACATACACAGACACAAGCAGACATATATATATGCATATACAGGGTGTCCCAGCTATCTTGTCCACCCAAAATATCTCTGAAACAATAACAGCTATTGGAAAACGACTTTCACCGGTATCAATGTAGGGCTGGGGCCCATGAATGTACATATTTGGAAACATTCTAAAACGAAAGCATATGTGTTTTTTAACACAAACTTATGTTTTTTTAAATGGACCTCCTATATTTTTTCTTCAGCAATCCATAGCATGACAAAGCACATACACAATGGTGTTGATTGCATCGCATTATTCCGATTACATCCCGAGATATTGAGACGCGAAGTTGACGCTTGAAACACCCGACATGCGCTGCTAGCGCACGTCCTGATGCTCAGACATGAACCCCATAGCATATTTAAAACTATAGTTTTGCACTCAGAAAATTTGTCAGTAATGCATTTCCAAAACATCAGTTCACCTTATACCAGTCTATTTAATTACATGATTACTACAATATTTCCACTTTTTCTGCTCGTTTCCTGATTCCTCTCAGTCAGTGCTTGAAGTTTTATGATTATAGTACGAATTCAGCTGCTGCAGTGTTTTGTGCTTATTGTAGCCATGATATGTCACATTTAGTTTCCCCTTCAACAGTAGTGCATACTGAAAACATTTGTCATACATTTGTACTGTTATTGACATTGTTACCAATTGTTACACAACTCTGTTACTGAATGTAACCTCAACAAAAGTACAGCATACAGTTATCTTTAAGAAATGTGTAAATTTGATGCCTCATTTTTCTCTTGTTATTTACACAAACCATATCATTGGGTGTTCTTTGCCTCAGGTCTTGAAAGGAATTTGCTATCCTTTTAGTGCAACAGATCCTGAAATTGAAACAATGCCAGTGAGGCTAATTTAAAGTTATTTATTTAGTGTTCAGATACAAACTGCACTCGTAAAAATGCAGCCTCACTCTGAGTGCTGTTCTTGGGCATCGGATGAGCTGGTTCCTTTTCATAAGCAGCTGGAAATTCCTCCAACTACTCTCGATGAAGTGGCTGCTGCTTCAAATAGAGGTGTTGAGCGAGTTGCCCAGGATCATGCATCAGAGATACCAAAGGTACTTCAAATACTTCCCTCTTCAATGGATGCTGTTTCCTCTGCAGCATGTGGAGCATCTATCAGTGCTTTTCCATTTGACTGTGAGTGATGCATTGGTGACAGGTCTAGGGGCACTGTACAGAGGAGGCAGGGACCAGGATGTTACATTCATCTCTCTAACCAACAAGTTCAAGGTACTGTCTGCCACAGAAACTTAAAATGAGCCAATGAAACACACTTCACCTATTGGGAAGCCTGCTGTGTCATGTACCACAGAAAGGAAAGCACAAAAGTGTACAGGACTGTTAACTATCAGAATTTACAGTGACTAATGATATGCCCTATGGAAACTGAAGCAAGGGATCAGAAGGATCACCTTTTGCACTAGCTGTGTATGAATGGAAGCCAAATTGAATATGTTGGAGTGACTGTTCCAGCAGACATTGAGGGACCAGGATGCAACCAACTGCAGTCTGTACTCTCCATTGGAATAAATGATGCCCATCATCTGGGTTCTGAAGTAATGCTTCAACACTATAAGGAAAAGTTAGATTGCTAATCACCATAAAGATGACATACTGAGTTGCAGAGAGGCACAACGAGAAGACACTTATGCATTAGCTTTCAGTCAAAGCCTATTTTAGAAATGAAAGACACACACAATCATTCACATAAGCAAGGACACCTCACACAGACATGACCACCATCTCTAGCAGCTTGGACAGGAATGCAACTGACATGTAGAATGGAAGCAACAATGTGGAAGGGGAAGTGATAACAGGGTACAGGTGGGGGGAAAGAAGGGGACTAGACTGCCAACAGGCACAGCATCAGGAGGCCATGGGGAGGGGGGAGGGGGAATGGATAGCAAAACTGAAGAACACGAGGGAATATGAAAGAGGGCGGAGGGGGGATTTGGGGAGGGGGGGGGGGGGTTAATTGGTAAGGGTGACACATAAAGAGGATGTGAACATAAATGTTTGATTTCAATTGCTGCTTCACTGCCCGAGCCATCTAGACCCTCTCCTCCATCATCAGCTTTTCTGAACTGCACAGGTGGGAGTCATCCTTACAACACATTCTCCACTCCTGAAATTATCCAAGCGTCAACCTATGGTAACCTGCTGTCCCCATTTCCTCTGCCCAACAGTTTCCAGAGGGTGGCACACAAAGAAGGTGTGAACACAACATGTTTGATTTCAGTGGCTACTTCGCTACCTGAGCCATCTGGATCTTCTGCTCCACCATCAGCTTTTCTGAACAACACAGATGGGAGTTATCCTTACAGCAAATTCTCTGCTCCCAAAATTATCCCGGCTTCAACCTACAGTAACCTACTGTCCCCACACCTAACACCCAACATTTTCACCTCCTGTCTCATCACCTCCTCCCTATTCTTGCCTCTCACCTTCTATGTGTGCTACCCTCTGCCAGTGCACCCATCTGTCTTTCCCTTTCCCTGCTCCTCTCCTTTTTTGCTCCCTGTTTTCCCCTCCCCCAGTCCCTGTCCCGCAGCCTCAAGATGCTGCTCTTGTTGGTGGTCTAGTCCCTGCACACCACCACGTAGTACTCTTCCCCCCCCCCCAAACCCTGCTATTCCTTCCCCTTCCCCGCCCTCTCCAGACTGCTGCTTCCATTCTACATGACAGCTGCATTCTGTTCTGAGCTGACAAAGATGGTGATCAGGAGCGCATGAGTTGTGCTTCCTCATGTGAATGAATGAGTGTGTGTGTGTGTGTGTGTGTGTGTGTGTGTTTTACCTTTTCTGAAGAAGGCTTCCATGTGTCTTTTTGTTGTTCCTGTCTGCAACTCAATATGTCATCTTCATAGTGAGCAGCAATCTACCTTTTCCTTATATTGTTTATATTCCAAACTGGATTTTCCACTGTTTGAAGTAATACTTTAAACATTCCTGCAACTGACAGAGAAGATTGAGAAGGCAAGCCTCGCTCAGAGAATTTCAAAGCAGCTCATTATCCACAGCATTTTCCCCAGAATTTATTAGGGGTCCCTGGTTCTGAGCAGAGTGGAAAGTTTGAAGCAGAGACTTCAGAGGTTCTATGACAAACTACTCTGCCACTTCCTAGACTTGTGATGCAGCTCTGAAAACTGTAGAGTTGAAAACTGTAGTGTCTGTGAATGGTCAGGGGTGAGCTACACATGAGTGGTTGCTACCTGTGTAGCTGATTGTGTGTGGGGTGCACACAAGGGCTTTTTGGGTTAGTTGACTCTTTGATCACTCCAGATAAAGATAGCTGTAAAAGGCCCAGAGATTTCTGTGTAAGATCCAATGTAATGCTCACAACAGGCAATAGTACAAAAATCTTAGTATTTAACTGCTGAAGCATTCTCAATGAAGTGCGCAGGTTTGAAGTGCTCTAGAAAGCAGCAGCACTTATAATAGGAGATACAGAAACCTGGCTAAAATGACAGCAGTTAGATATTTGGGGTAAATCAAAGTGCATATGGAAAGGGCATTCTAATGGGAAATGGAGGTGGTGTATTTGTTGCATTAAAGAAAAACCTGAGATTCACAAGGGTAGAAACAGATGCTGCATGTGATATTGTATGGGCAAGGCTTAGTATCAAGGGTGAGTAAAAACTTGTAACTGGATCTTTCTATAAACCAGAAGACTCACCCAAGATGTTACTGTAAATTTTAGAAATAAAATTCAGTTTGCTAGTATTTGTGTTCCCCAATGATACTGTCATCATTGATAATTTTAATCATCCAATAATTGATTGGTGTAATTTCAGTACTGTAAGTGGTGGTTGTGGCTAGATATCCTCCAGAATGTCACTAAATGCATTCTGCGAAAACTATCTAGATTGACGGGCAGAAACCCATTCATGTCCGAAATATTTTACACCTAAAGGCAACAAAAATAAATCTGATCTCTCCAAAATGTCTATACTGAAACTGGCATCAGTGACCAAGAGGCAGCTGTAGCAACAATGATTTATAAAGTACAAAGGGCAGCAAAAAAAGTAGGAAGAATTACTTGTTCCATAGGCCAGATGCAGAGGCAGTCAAGTCATAACTTAAAGAAGAAGTCAAAATATTTTCCTCAGGGTAGGGGCATGTAGAGGAATTAATCTCAAATTTATAAGAGTAGCTGATGACACACTGGACTGATATGGATGTAGCAGAACAGTTCATGACATGGGAGACACACTGTGGTATACAGTCACTGTAAAGAAACAGGGATTACAGCACAGTAAGCATAAAACAAAGAATAGCATTACAGGAAGAGAAGTGCTAAATGAAACACTTTTGGTTCTTCAAAAGGAAATATGTGAAGCTTTTATAACTAACTAGCAGAATCTTATCAAAAGACATCTCATGAAATCTAAAGAAACTCTGGTCATATCTCCAGCTTGTCTGTCGCGCCACAGTTGGTGTCCAGACACTCACAGATTGACATGGGAACTACAGTTGAGAGTAGCAAAGCAAAAGTATAAATGCTGAACTCCATTTTCCAGTGTTCCTTTATTAAGTAAGTTATGTATTACTGCCCCAGTTTACTACTCATGCCATTGAAAATATGAATGATGTAGATATTAATATTAGTGGTTTCAAATTAGCTAAAAAAATTCTGAAATTAAACAAGCCCCAGTTTATGACTGAAACCAATCCTGTACAGAATTTTCAGGTCAGTTAGCATTCATTTTAACTATAATATACAATATTTTCTTTGAACAAAAATCTGTGCCCAGTGATAGAAAGCAAACATAGGTCACATCAGTCAACAACAAGAATAGCAGAAGTGATCCACAAGACTGCCTTCTAATCCCATGTGTTGATAAATCCCAGAATATATTGTGACATCAGACAAATGAAGTGTCTTGAACAGAATGACATCCATGCCAGCCAGCATGAAATACAAGTGATACTCAAGTCTCACTTTTCTCACATGACATCATGAAAGCCATGGGTCAAGACACTCATGTGGATGCGGTACTTAATGACTTAGAAAAGTGAGATTATATGAGCTACTGAAAAAAATTTGTGAATGGACTGATGATTTCTTGGTAGGAGATACAACGTGTCATCGTAATAAACAGTAGTAATTTCAAGCATTTCTTACTATATTGTACCCTTGTTGTTCATGTTGTATAGTAATGATCTGGCAAACAGTTTTAGTAGTAACCCTAACAGTTTGAAATTGCTGCAGTTGTCTATAATAAAGTGCAGTGTGGAAAAATTTGCAGAGTTATCCAATCAGAGCTTGTTAAGATTTGAAAGTATGTAAAGATTGGAAACCAATTTTAAATGTTGAAAAATGCATAACTGTGCACATTGTCACGTCCATAGCCAAAAAGACATGTCTTGTGAACAATCTTAAGAATTAGTAAGAATGTGGATGGAACTTTGAGTGCGGCATGAAGAGCCACAAGGACTGCACGTGTTGGGCAACTGGAGCTGGCTCGTGCAGCCTACTGTGAAAAAGACATGCACCTGGGCTGGCTATAGAGGTCAGGGGAATGACACAGGAGGCATATAGAGATAAGGGCAGAATTAATGAGGCAACAATCTTAGACAGTTAAAGTAAATTAGATGATAGAATTAATGAAGCAAAGGCAATAATTGCAAGAGTGCGAACTAAGCTGTGAGAGAAAAAGAGAGCGAATTTTGTGGTGGAGGCAACAATACACCATATGAACTCAATGGAAGGCCTAGGATGAACTCATGTCAGGGACTGGTGGGGTCTATAGGGAAATGTGAACAAAATTCTAGGACTGAGGGTCCAGTGGAGATTCATAGCAGGCAGTAACAGAGAGAAACAAACAGCTTCAGTGAAGACAGGTGGGGACAGAGGCAGCCAGAGTGTTAGGCTGATGTTGCTGGGCCGGAATTAGATAGCTGCAAGGCTCTGTTGATCCTATATAGAGACAAGGGTTTCAGTTACTAGATGGAAAAGTGACAGGACTTGCAGGGAAGCACCTCAGCTAGGAAAGTCAGTTTGTACAAAGATTCAATATTAATTATTTGTTTTGAGTGCTTATTCTTCTCATCATCCTCCCATCTCCTATGCCCACATCAAGGAAATTATGTTAGACAATCAAGCCTCCCGCTCAGTTTGGTAAACTGAATGAATTCCCTGTAGCAACAATCCCTGTTGCTCAGTCCCAGGCAAAAAACATACTCAGGTCACAACAACTTCACAGTATGCAGAAAAGTAGTAGTATCCTATGAGTATAGTATCAGTGAGTCACAACTGAAATCATACAAATACCTTGGTTTAATACTTTGTAGGGATATGGAAAGGCATGATCACATAGGCTCAATCAGAAGTAAGGTAGGTGGGACACTTTCTTTTCATTAGCAAGAGACTTGGAAAATACAATTAGTCTACAAAGGAGACTAGGTAAAAATCATCTTTGCATCCCCCCACAGAAAACTGGGAAGTGTGAGGGGCCAAAAAAAAGTTACATAAATGAAACCACCTGGTTATATTGAATGTATATAAATAGAGGTGGTGCAAAAACTCATAGGTTTGTCTGACCTAAGGGAGAGCATCTTGGAAGTGTTGAAAAACATAACTGGCAGGTGCCTGAATACAAATATGACAATTATCCCATAAAGCCTACTTACAAAGTTTCACGAACCAGCATTAAGAGATGACTCGAACACTTTTGTAAGTCTTGGCCACAGTATTTATTTGTTCACTATACCTTACACATTTTGGCTTTTGCCATTTTCAAAGGCTAAAAAAAATACATAAACTGGTATTAGTGAAGGAATATTGTGGTAGTACCATAAGATGTAAATTACAGAGTAAAATAAAGCACTCACCAGAAACATATAATATCACTCAGGCATAGTAACTCGAATGGATTTCTCCAATGTGAATATGAAGTCAACCTTAAGCAACAACAAGCACTTGCAAATTGATTTTACAGTACAGTGATGGTGTAAAGGGAAGAAAGCTGCTAGGTTGCATTGCAGTCATGGCAATTGTGATACAACATAATTTTTGAAATAGGAAAGTAATGCATAATTAATGAAATACTAAGCATTAACAGACATTTTCCATTTGTTCATCTGTCAATTACATTAACATTACACCACAAAGAAGTTAATTAGAGTCTGTTTTATATTATCTATTGAAGGTATTACTTGTTTCAAAGTATTTCTCCAAAAAAAAAAAAAAAAAAAAAAAAAAAAAAAACATAACCTAAGGGCCATTACCCGCGTACTTTAGACGTTGGTTTACATACAAATTTAAGACATTTCATTAAGTATTAAGTGAAGAATTTAGGTTGTTTCCATTACACATATATTTAGTAGTGTTGTAGCTACTCAAGGAATTGAAGGTTTTAAGTTCTATCTTTTATTTCCCTTCAAAACGCGTAAAGTATATATCACGCATACACGATCTTAGGCCTAATTTTTCGGGTATACAAGTTTTGATTTTTGACGTTAGTTTAACTGCATTACATTACTATATTAATAATATACACATATATTAGTCTTCCACATAACTTTAGTGACTCTTGTGACCTGTAGTTAATAGAATATTACTGTTATTGCCCAGATAAATTTTGTAAAAATATTGTAAACAACCATGAGCAAGAAGTGTTTGAGCTACTGTAGGAAAGTCAGTTCTGGGGTTCTGTGCAGTTGTTGTGGCAGATGGTTACATTGGGGTGAATGTAGTGGCATTGGAATTGGGGGAAGTAAAGGGGTCTCTTCCATGGTATTGCAGATTTTGTTCAAGGAAAGGAAAATAGCAGAAGATTAGAGCTCTTCAGGCTGAACTGCATAGTGCTAGGGAGGAACTGATGAGGTTAAGGGGGGAAGTGGTAGCAAGGAACAGGGGCCACAGAAAGAGAACAGTATTTGACAGTTTCATCATTGGCACAAACAATAGATTTACCTTGATACCTCAGTCAACTAAGGAAGAGGCTCAAGTAGATGTAAGTGTAGTTAGCACTCAACAGACTTTCACTAGGAAACTAACTGTTGCAAAAAAGTAGAAAGTAGGAGGAAAGTTCTTTTGTTAGTTAGTAGCCATGGAAGAGATGTGGGCCACATCTTGCAGGAAAAATTACATGACAGGTACCAGTCCATAAGTATTTTCAAGTCCAGTGCGTGTCTTAGCCAAGTGATAGAGGATGTAGGATCATTGTGCAAGGGTTTTACAAAGCAGGATCATGTTGTGGTTGTGGGTGGAGTGGGAAACAGTATTGATAGGGATCAGTGCTACAATATTGCGACCTGGTAAAAATGGCATCTGCAACAAACCATACAAATGTTGGCTTGGTTCCCTGCTTTCATGCAGTATGATCGGCCCCAATTGAAGAGCTCTAACAGGAGGATCAATGTGGAGCTAGATCAGCTGATGTTGATAATTCTTCTGGGTTATATGGCCGTGGTCCATGGAATTCTCCTATTCCTTACATTAAACTTCCAGAAGTCAAACTGATTTCGAGACATTCTCCCCGTAGAGTCTTCTAATCATACAATGAAGGCTTTCACGACCAGATGGTACTGTTGTTGATAATTCTTCCAGGTTGTATGGCCGTAGTCCATGGAATTCTTCTATTCCTTACGTGAAACTTCCAGAAGTCTAACCCAGAAGAATTATCCACAACAGTACCATCTGGTCGTGAAAGCCTTCATTCTTAGATTAGAAGACTCTACGGGGAAAATGTATCGAAATCAGTTAGACTTCTGGAAGTTTCATATAAGGAATAGAAGAATTCCATGGACCACGGCCTTATAACCCGGAAGAATTATCAACAACAGTACCATCCAGTCGTGAAAGCCTTCATTGTATGATTAGAAGACTCTACGGGGAGAATAGAATGTCTCGAAATCAGTTAGACTTCTGGAAGTTTCACATAAGGAATAGAAGAATTCCATGGACCATGGCCATATAACCTGGAAGAATTATCAACAACAGTACCATCCAGTTGTGAAAGCCTTCATTGTATAGATCAGCCAATTTGGGCAGCTACTTTGTCAGGCATAGGTTTGGTTGCTGTTGATGGTATTGGTAGGTGGGACTTCACAAGACATGGCCTGCATCTCAATAGGAAAGGGAAGTGTAAATTGGCTGGGATGATAGCAAAATCTTTAAGGGGGGAGTGGGGGGGTGGGGGAGGGGGGGGAGTGGCCACTTAAACTCAGGGAGTACTTTTTTAGGCTAAGATCAGTGTCCAACCATCATACATTGATTGAAATTAAGCTTAATGAGAAATTCAGACAGCAGGGACTAGAGATGTGAAAATATCACAAGATTCTCATAACAGTACAGTGAAAAATAATGTTAGTATGTCAGAAGATTCACATAAAAGCACAGTGAAAAATAATGTTAGGATATTGCATCAGAATATCAGGTGATTGAAAAACAAAGTAGATGAGCTTCTTGTTTGTTTAGAAGATTTAGAAACTGAGGGAGGAATCGATATACTATTCCTGTATGAACATCATATAGTAAGAGGTATGAAAATGGTAAATGTAGGTGGATATAAGCTTTCAGCACATGTAAGAAGAGACACTATGGAGAGAGGAGGAGTTGCCATGTATGTTAAAATCTGTAACAGTGTGAAAAATTTGGAAACTAAAAAATTTTGCATTGAGCAACATACAGAAGTATGTGCATGTGAGCTTAAACTAAATAATGACGCTTTTATAACTGTAGCCATGTACAGACCCCCACTGGGAAATTTTCTACTATTTTTGAAAAACTTGGAGTTTTTGTTGTGCTATCTGTCAGACAGAGGAAGGTAAATTATTGTTTGTGGGGCTTTCAATGAAGATTTTCTGAAAGCGTCTGATAGGATGCTTGACCTTGAAGTATTACCTTGTTCTTTCAATTTGACATTAGTTATTGATTTTCCTACTCGGGTGGTACAGGGAAGCAGCACACTGGTAGATAATGTTTTCATAGACCAAGATAAATTTAACCAGATAAAAACTTTTCCTGTTAAGAATGGTCTATCTGATCATGATGCAAAGCTAGTTATGGTATATGATATAGCTCCATACAGTAATGCAAAACAATCCTCCGAAATAGTGCATTCAATTAATGATTTAATAATTCAAAATTTTAGGGAAAGCTTGCAACAGGTAGACGGGGATGAGGTGTGCAGGGAACATGATGCTAATTTAAGATTTAACCTATTTCATGATACCTTTGTGAGTATATTTGAAAACAGTTTACCCAAGAAAACAGTGAAATATAATTGTAAAAAGCCATGGCTTACTAAAGGGATAAAAATATCTTGTAAACAGAAAATGGAAATGTATCTTATAGCTAGGAGGAGTAATGATCCTGAAACAGTGAAACATTACAAAAACTACTGCACTGTATTAAGAAAAGTTATTAAAAAGTCCAGAAGTATGTGCATTATGTCTGAGATTAGCACATCTGATAGTACAATTAAAACAATTTGGAATATTGTTAAAAGGGAAACAGGGCAGCGGAGAGCACAGGAAGACTGCATTTCTATCAAACACAATGAAAAGTCTGTTAACAAGAAGTCAGAAGTAGAAAACATTTTTAATAATCATTTTTAAGTGTTGTAGAGAAAATAGGATCCAGCTATTCATTAGATAATACAAGGCAGTATATGAAAGAGCCAGTACCTATGCAATTTGATAAAATCGAAATTCAACCCACCTCTCCTACTGAAATTAGGAAAATAATAAATTCACTCAAAAGTAAAAGCAAACATGGAATTGATGGCATTTCCAACAGAGTACTAAAAGCTTGTTCCCAACAAATAAGTAGGATTCTCAGCCATATATTCAGTAGCTCACTGAATGGGCAATTTTCCAGAGAGACTGAAATATGTTTTTGTTAAAAGGGGATAGATCTGATACTAACAACTACTGCCCAATCTCACTTCTGACAGCTTTATTCAAAATTCTTGAAAAAGTAATGTATTCAAGAGTAGCATCACATATTTGTAAAAATGAAGTACTAACAAAATGTCAATTTTGTTTTCAGAAAGGCTTTTCAACAGAAAATGCTATATATGCTTTCACTGATCAAATATTAAATGCACTGAATAACCAAACATCAACCATTGGGATATTTTGTGATCTCTCATAGGCTTTTGACTGTGTGAATCATGAAATTCTTCTAGATAAGCTTAAGTACCTGTATTGGGGTATGAGCGGGATAGTGCACAAATAGTTTAATTCATACTTAACTGGAAGAATGCAGAAGGTTGAAATTAACAGTACAGGTTGTCTGGAAAAACCAGCGGAGTCCTCTAACTGGGGAGGTATCAAGAACAGTGTCCCACAGGGTTCAGTCTTTGGTCCCTTATTGTTCTCAATATACAGGGTGTGGTGGTGTTCATAGTAGGATATTAAAAACATACCAATAGGCAGTAACTGTAATTAATTTATTACCTCTTATGTCCATTAATAGTTAAAGGTATGCCATTTACTAATGTGTAAGTCATTGTCCATTGTGTGGGTTACTTTCTGAATATGACTCCTGTCAAATGATGCCCCCTCTGCACAACACATTCATCAGTGTAGGAAGCTTTCCATAACTCAGCATAAAGTATTCCTTGAGACATTGCCAATGGTAGTTCTGATGTGCTCCTTCAACTCAAGAATGGTGGCACAATGTTTTTGGAACACTTCTTGCTTCAGGTAGCCCTAAAGGAAAAAGTCTGCACATGGAAGTTCAGGTGAGCAAGGTGGCTAGGCAATGTCACCAAAACGGGAAATTACTCTACCGGGAAATGTCTGTCGCAAGAAATCCATGCAAATTCTGGCCACCATTCCTTCGTTTTTTATTGCTTATTTTTATTGAATATATTTTTAATTTTTAATAAACATAATCTTTCTGGTCTTTAATCATGAATAAATGTTCAAGGATTTTTTTTAATTATGTAAGAAATGAAATTTTATAAAATTCAGTATTTTGGTATACAAGCTTAGTTTCATTAGAAATTGTGAGCAGAAATACATATTTACATTTACTAGAGTTTTGTGTCTCTGTACTTGAACTTTCTATTGTTTCGTCATTGTTTTACCTTATGTTGCTGATTAGGTTTTACTGCACGTGTTTCTATTATATTTTTACACATTTTTCAAATAAATGTATGCTTTCTAACTTGCATATAACACCATAATTTGTTTTACATTTACTTATATATTCTCAGCAATGTTTTTAGTCTCAGACACCTTCTTTTTAGATACTGGTTTGTATATCATTCACAGTTCATAGTTTTGTAATAACTGTCCATTATGTCACATGTAATTATAAAATAGCATCACATAGTTCTGATCATATGCACTGAATTCCTACATTGTTTTATGTAACGTAAAATTAGCTCTATTATGTAATAGCTGAACCAAAGAAAATTATTGTCTGTTAAAGGTTAGTATTTTCATTAATTGTACATTATTTTTCTACATAAAAAATTATTGTGTTTCAAAATTGCTGTGACTGCAATGCAACCTAGCAGCTCTCTTCACTTCACACTGTCATTGTATTATAAAAATCACTTTGCACTTGCTTGCTTAAGGTTGTATTCAAACTGGACAGATCTATTTGGTTTATTACACATGAATGATATTATGTATTTCTGATGACTGCTTTATTTCACTGTGTAATGTTCATCCTTTGGTTTTATCATAATGTTCCTTCACTGATAGCCATTTATGTATTTTTGTAACTTTTGAAAATGGTGAAAGCCACAATGTGAAAGCAAAAAATACTGTGGCTGAGACACATAATATTGTTTTAGTGCAATCAATGGTCACACCATTTCACAGAGCATTTATGCAAATTATAGCTGTTATTAATGAAGAACTGAGAGAATTTTATAGTCCCCTACATATAATTCTCTTAAGGACTACAAAGATGAAATTAGAGCAATTACTTAGCACACAGTGGCATTTAAGCAGTGATTCTTACCATGATCCATATACAGTTGGATTGGGATGCTATTCTAACACGTGGTAAATGTTAAGTACCCTCTGGCATGCATTTCACTGTGGTTTGTAGGGTATATACATAGATGTAGACGGTGACAGTAGAAATGATAATAGTCGACCTTCAAGTCCCAGGGCTATCACTGCATATCTTATGCTTCTTGTACCTTTATGTTTTGTATTCAGTTGATAAACCAGAAAAATGACAGCAGTTAAAATTCAATCAGAAAGCCTGTATTCTCATATTAGCTAACAATCATTTCTCTGTTCATGAAGCTGAATACACAAATAATTCCATATCAAGGGTGTCTGCTAAGAATGACATATTTTTTCAGGTTGCCATTTAGCACCTGGAATGTGTGTTCAAAGGGTTATATAACCAACAGAAACAGCAACAAAATCAGAGATGTGACAAGCTACACAAAGGATGCTATCGGCACGCTGCACACACCTGGAGTCTACAAAGCTTCAAGTGTGGGCAGATAAAACAGCAAGTTAATAGTGAAAGAACATCATAATGAGTGCAGGAAAAATATACATTTCTGAGAAATTTGCATACTAACTAGAAAGCCATTGCCTATCAAGAGCAAAACATGAGAGGTGATTGAAACTGTGAAGCAGTCTGCCAACATAAAAGGTCAGCAGTAGCTGGCTTATTAAGCCAACAGTCCTTCAGTCCTTATGAAGTCTTGATACACGTAATGAATGACATTTTGCCCCAAAAGCCAATTAGGGTAATCTTTCTATTCTCAGACTGATGTCAGCCAAATGACCATTTTCAGTCTTTATAAAGTCTTGATACACACAATGAATGACATTTTGCCCCAAAAACCAGTTAGGGTAATCTTTCTATTCTCATACTGATTTCAGCCAAATGACCATCTTCTAGCAAGCAACCATCCTAAAACATTAACAGTTTACATTCAAGTTTTTGTATGGACATTGACACAGTCAAATACCATAGGTTTAAGGAATAGGTAAAAAGTTGAACTATTTGTGGTATATTATAACTATAGTGAGCAATTGTTTATATCTATAATATCCAATAACTATTTCTGTTTCAAAATGGTGGTAGGAAGAGAGATTAGGGTACAATGATCCACCGATAAAGATGTTATTAGGGGTGGGACACAAACTCAGGACATGAATTTTCTCTCAGTCTTTTCTCAATAGGAATTTCAGCCTTCAATTTAAGGAATCTAGGAAACCTAAATCTTAATCTGTAGATGTGGATTTGTAAATCACTTCTTCCTAGGGTAACTTCACTTTCCAGTAACAAAATTTAACCAACTGTGGAGTTCTTTTCTCCTAAATGTGTGCCTTGTCTTTCTCTATGATAAAGCTGTGCTACATAATACCTTTTACTCCATCATTCTTGCAATCAAAACTGTGTGACTGTAAATGTTCTTTACTATATTCAGTGTCTTATGAAGAGATCATTTAAAAAAAAAAAAAAAAAAAAAAAAAAAAAAAAAAAAAAAAAAAAAAAAAAAAGATTACTGAATGTTCATTATCCAGAAAACAGTATGCATAACTGTTTAGGAGTTCATCTTCCTGGGAGAAAAGGTCACTAGTGAGTTTTTGGGCATTCACATCACCCTGACAACCTCGCAAATAACTTTATCCAGTTGCATTAGTTCTCATCTGCTGTGCAATGTCCATAAATTTCAGCTAGAGTTCCCAAAAAAGGCGAACATCATGTGTTGAAACTAACATTGCTATCTGATCGAAAAGTCCACAGATTTACTGCTGATCGATTGTGCTGCACACTATTTTGATGAAAAGACATGCTGCTATAATTAGGTAAGCTGACAGACTGACTTGGGTGTGCATGGCCATCTTACATTACATACTCAGCCCTCACTGGCCACTCCCTATGCAATCAACATCCAAAGGCTCACATTGGAGGCCAACGAGGTGACTGTGTTGGCAGCTGTTGTTGGTAACACCCAGTGTGGCTATAGAAACATGGATGTAGGCACTTCATCTTCCCTGGCTACCAGCTAGTTATGTTTGCTGGATGACTTCTTAATTAGACCCACTGCTGGATATCGAGCCTTGGTGGGACTACAGCTGCAGTTCCAGTTGGCGAAACTCCCCTGGTGTGTGTCTGTAACGATGCTGTATTAGTATTTCAACATTTGTGCTAAAATACTGGTGCTGTAGTTATGTGAGTCCCAGACAAACAGTGTTTTGTGACTACAGACTTGTCAAGATACATCAGCCAAGTGTGAAAATCGCTGTCAAGAAGACCAGCAACAATGATGCACACTGTTTGTTCAACATATGTCTTGCCCCAATGGCACAGAATCTGGTGTGCCCTAGTCATTTGAAAACCAGAAACTGAGGTTCAATTGACACTATAAACTAACAGTACACCTGTGGACTGTACAACCAACTAATATACCAAGAGAAACTTAAGAACCACTGTGTTGCCAGTGCTTCCCAGGCAAATGCCTAACAAATGTACATTTTCCACTTAAGTTAATAGTACCGGTGAGCCCTGAAGATTTTAGATGAGATATTACTTATAAGTAATGATGCCAGATAAGCTGTACAATTGATAGTCAATAGCAGAAGTAATAAAAAACTGCAGGTTCATGGGAAAAGAAAAATACTTACTTCCTTTATTTCTGTTTCCTGATGTGCGTGAAAAAGAGACCAAGATATACCATTATTCAAGCAAACAGAAAAGAAATTACTATTCTCCAAGATATTTTAAAATAATGTGTTAAGTTTCTACACACACAAAAATATGGTTTTTTAATTTACCTTGAACTTTCACATAATATGTTATCTCATCTTTCCCAAATTTGTTTTCCACAGAGCATGTGTAGTTTCCAGCATGTGAAGCTCTTACTGGACTGATGTAAAGCTGCCATTCATCATTAATTTTCACACTGCTGTCTTGCACTGGTTTTTCACTGATTTGCAGAGAGTTACATTTTATTGTTAGTGGTAATGTTCTTACAACTGATGCAAAGTCATATACTTTGTCTTACATGGTAATATAAACTATTGTGTCAAATTTGCAGTTAAAAAAATATAACACTGGGTGATTGTAATAGGTTTGGAATGGTAATTCTATAGTCACATCATGTTCCTGAAGTTCTTCTTTCTGTTTGAAGTTCATGGTCTGTGAAGCACCTCATTACAAGTTCATTTTGTCAAAAACTTATTGAGACATAAGGACAACTTACAGCAACAGAAACTAACAAAAATTGCAGTGAAACAGGTAAAACACATGCAAGAGAGGTCCAATACATAGCTGACTATTATAAATTAATCATTATGAAAGTCACAGATAGGCACAACAAAAAGCCTGTCACAAAATACGATTTCAGCCAATGAAGCCTTTGTCACAAATAGACAATAGACACACATACACACACTCTCACACAAATGCAACTCACCCACACATGACCATAGCCTCTGGCAGCAGAAGTCACACTATAAGCAGCAACAGCAATGCATGATGGGAGAGGCAACTGGCTGGGGGTAAGGAGGAGGCTTGGGCAGGGAGGGGGAGGGATAGCAGGGTAGAAGTGGGGGATGATGAAGTGCTGCTGGGGAGCATGCAGGGACAAGGTGGAGAGAGGTTAGGGCACTTAGGTGCAGTCGAGAGGTTAGACGGTATGTGGGGGAGTGGTAGGATGGGGGAGGGGGTAGGGGGAAAGGAGAAAAGTAAAAAGACTGGCTTTGTTATAGGAATAGAGGGATATATATTGCTGGAATGGGAATATTGTTACATTCCATCCTGGATTTCCCATTGTTTTATAAATTAATCACTCTTTGTTTCTACAAGAGTTCACATTTATTTCTGTAGTTGACGTAGCTCTTTCCAAAGAATAGATGGATTTGACATGATCTGGATCCCTACAAGTATAAATGTGAGCAAAAACATGGAAGAAGAACTCTACACATACCTATTAACAGTGAAAACCGCAAAAAGATACTTGAGAAACAAGTATACATGATAACTTAAAACTAGAAATGTGATTTGTAAAATAAAGGGATTTCAGTACTCCACCAAAATAATAAATCTTATGTTAAACAGTCAAACATTGAAACAACTGACACATTAGGTAGTCAAGTTCTGCTCTCACACTCTACCACTTGGATCTTTTATGCATTAATTTATTAATTCTTCTACTAAAGAAATCAATATGTGGTGTTGACTATGGACAATTGCAAAGAATTTAAAACTAATAACATTCACACTCAGTGAAGGATTTCTTCATACTAGCAGAATATAATTAGTATAATGATTCAGAAAGTCCAGAAATACATCAGGGCATTCTTGAGAACAAAAGTTTTATTCTAAAAGTCAGTTAATAAACTATAATACAACCATGAGCATCTGCAAGGGAGGAAGAGGGTGTACTTTCCCCTCCGGTTTCTGGGATACAGACCTTTTATTCTCAGAAGGATGACGGTTCAATCCCGCATCTGACCATCCTGATTTAGGTTTTCCCTGATTTCCTTAAATCACTTCAGGCAAATGGTGGGTTGGTTCCTTTGAAAGGGCACGGCCAACTTCCTTCCCCATCCATCCCTAATCCGAGGAGACCAATGACCTCGCAGTTTGGTCTCCTCCCCCAAATCAACTCAACTCAACCTTTTATTCATTACAAAATTCTTATTCCTTTCCAAAAATAGCTGTCAAGTATGCAGATTCATCATTGGTGAATGCAACATAAAACATTGTGAGTTTAGTAAATATTAAGAAACTTGACTTTGCTTGATTGCCAGTCTTTCCATGGGAGATCATGCCATTCCTTACATGTGGCACAAATTTTGGCACTGTTTTGCAGTCATCACAGTTGGTAACATTGTCAAGATTAACCTTTAACTAATGTAGTGGTAAACTTGGTGCAGTCAATCTGACCTCTTAATTATAGGTGGATGTAATGTTAACAATTTGAATCCCTTTGAAATTCTCTGTTTTGCATATGACAGAGCCTTTAATACAATGCAAATAAACATGAAAATACAAAACATTAACATTAAATAATTATTGATAAACTGGCATTCAGATATGTTTACTGCACATCTTGTAAATGATACATTTATATGTTTTTCATTAGTTAATAATGAAATTAATGCTTTGATAGATTTTGTATTTCTTCTTGAAGAACTAAGGGAACAAAAAATGTAACATTTTTAACCTGAAAAAATACCTCATGAAAAATCAGAGCCCTCCAAATCACAATTTTTCACAACAGTGCTTTCAGACCTGGGAACAGTACTGCATGCATATTGGTCTCTTGCAGATGTAGCAAACATCAAAATCTTCCTTTTCTTAATGGTTGGGCAGATTCTGTACATTTTCCTATTCCTAGAACATAATTCTGCTTCCATACTTCTTCTGTTGGAGCATCGGGCCTAAAATCCGGCGGGTCATTAGTTGTAACTCCTGCGGAAGTTGTGGGTTCTGAGCTTGTTTTTGCATATATTTCAGCACAAGACTACAGGCCAGCTATTTCAAGAAGATACCTCTGTTGACAGGAGCTTCATCTGATCCACTCTTCTGAAGAACAAATGCAATTACTGTGCTGATGTCCAATAAACAGTAGAATAAATACATCGGTCAACGATGAGTTCTTCGACAGCAGGAGTTTATGGGGCACTTTTTGTCCAGTTCATCGACACCTCCTTTAGTGGCATTTTAGTATGATATCATTTTTGGTTTCTGAGAAGTCAAATCCTCAGTGGGGCTATGATCCATGGAAGAGACAAGAAGAACTGCTTTGTTTGTCTTTGGCACATGCGACAACAGAGTGGTACCTTGCGTAAAACCGTACAAAGACAAACCAACTAGTCTATGCTTATTTGGTTGTAAGGCTTGTGGAATCTCTCTCTTATTCTTTTTCAGAGTTACTAAAAAAGTCAATTGTCTTTTCCTTAACTGACTATAGCCTGTATTGAGCTGAAAAAATTGTCAGCAGTAATGTTGGGATTACTGCCATAGACTGGTTTACAAAATTGGAACAGAGACTGCATTGGTACCATCAGTTTCTTATCATTGTCTGGCAAAGTATCACCATCAGAGCCATTTCCAGTGTACATATACCCATTATAAAAGTAACTGGTTCTTGCATCACACAAGAACATTATTTTTAAACAATATTTACTAGACTTCTTTGGCATGTAGTCCACAAATGAGCATTTACCATGGAAGGAAACTAGTTGCTCATTTACAGTAGCACATGTACCTATATTGAAATATTTTTGGGAATTTTTCACAATTTTTCTACAGAGAAAAGAGGCTGCTGCCATTTTGTCAACTTTGAGACACTCTTTTCTAGTTCAAAATTCATCAAACCATAAGCAGTTCAGCAGCATTAGGAAATGGTTCCTAGACATGACACATCTGAAAATTTCCTGACATAAACCATCAGTTGAAAATATATAATTTACATTTTCGTCATTGTATTTAAAGACAGAACATATCAGAAGTCCTAACAAAGTCAAAAGTTCATCCAAATCCAGGTACTGAAGTTCAGCTTCACTTTTGTCATATTACTTCCGCCTGATGCAATCTATTTTAGCATTTGTCCACAGTAGGATGTGATCAAGAACTTTGTCATCAAAATAGAGATGTCATAATGAAAATGGGTGTTTTGGATCTCCTGTAGTCAACATGGTGGATGGAAATTTCATGATGATGTTATGGCGAGGAGTTCTAACAGCTCGGATCAGAGGCACTTTGGCCCATTTGTACTGATCCTTGCCATAGAAGTAATTGCTTCTCTGTTGCTCAGAACATCAATCACTACTTTCATCAGAGTAATTTTCTGTTGTACTTTGTTCTGACAGAGTGTCATGCTCACTCACAATGGGTTTAGGTTCTTCAGGATTATCGTCACAGTCACTATTGTCTGATTTGTCCAACCATCTGCTCACAGCTTCCTCAATGTTTCAGTCTGAAGTGTTCACACATTGTCTGCTACTTGCATCAGATCCTTTACCTGTAGAAATACTAGGTTCTGCCATATTTCAAAAGCTGTGAAATGGAAAATATCGAGAATATGTAAGGAAAGAAATTGCAGAAAAAATTACACAAACAACGTAGTACAGTCAAAATGAAGGTGAGCGATTTTCAAAAGGATGTCACTCACATTATAGAAGCTCTGGAATAACACCACATGCATTGCTGGTCCACTCACAACTAAACTCAAAGCTAACAAGCTGACGGACGTAATAATGGGTAGGGAACTGGCTAAATTGCAATTGTTGACAAAAGCACGAGGTCAAATAGACTGCACCATGTTAATTAAAGGTTAAGTCCCCATCTGTCCTCTGTCCCTTCCTTACAAAGCCATTATCATTGTGTCAGCCAGCACAAAGTAAAATATGGTTACAGTATACCTGCCTGACATCTTTTCCAAATTCCCACAAGGGCAGCCCCTTCATATGGTGTACAACACTGTCATCAAGTATCTTAACTTTTGTCTGAGGACAAAGACGACAACCAAAGCTTGCCCAGATTACTTTGTATAAGATTCTGAAGAAAATGGCCAGTTTATTTATTTTTGGTGCATTCATTTATGCTTCATCTATCAACACAAAGCAACATGCAGCTACTGAGCTATGATTTCTGCAGTCCAGTTTCCAAGGATGCACAATACTTTGCCAAGCTGGTAAGATTTGACAGTACTGGTTCAGTCACAGCTGTTAAGAGTCTGCTCTAAAGGATAATTTCATGGCTGTTTTGGAAGGAGTTGCACGTGCATGTTGTCAAATTTAAACCTTGGGTTACCCTTGCAAATAGCTGCCAAAACATATTTTGTTCAAATTTTTGTAATATGCTCCAGCATTAAAAAATAAAAGCCATTAAAATGATTCATTTAATTAATCAACATCAGATATTAAATTTCATAACCAATAAAAGTGCTTTCTTGACATCATAGTTAAACAAACTTTTTTTTTAACATTTATTCTCTTTCTTCACTTTAATGACTATTAATCTGTGGCATTTGTTACTAATTTTTTATTTATTTTTTATTTCCAAAAGGTTTTTCTGAATGAATCTGATTTTTATGTCTATTTCAGATGTTTAATTTTCAGTATCAGTCAAACATATTGGTATATGAATAATACTTATGAATATTTTCTAGCTTTATTTCCTAACTTGCTGGGAGAAACATCAGGGCTTATCATCTTGTCAGTGACAGTTTCATTAGAGATAGAGTTCGAATTCCAGTTGCGGAAGCATGGGGAGTTAAATTGGCCATGTCTTTTCAAAGGAAATGTCCCATCATTCACATCAGTCAATTTAAAGAACCTACAGAAAACCTAACTCTGGATAGGTGGATGGGGTTTGAACAACCATGAAATGGATTACCACTGCACCACTTTTCTCAGTAAACTCGTTGGATACCCTTGATTCAATTACATGAGAATGCAATTTCAGATGGTTAAATTAGACTTTTATATTCCCACCAATAATATAACAATGTGTACTTTGCACAGACCAATGAGAGATGCTTAGTTTTTTAGTATCAGAGTAATCTATCTTTGAACAAGTACTGAATGGGTAACTGTCAAATATTTGAGATACTGTGAGTATTGTGTACTTCCATTTATATTTAGTTTGTGAGGTACAAAATGTATGAAACTTACCAAATGAGTTATATCTAAACTGATAGTTTTAGAATCTTGTCCTCTCTTGGATAAGTGTTTGCAGACATCCATTATTACAAGTATTCTCATTTCTTTTGTTTGTCAAATGATTCAATACATTCTGAAACATATGTTACTCACAAAAACAAATACTTACTTCTTTCTCCAGTGGCGAAGTGGTGCCGGTTCTCCAACATAGTTACAAGAGAGGTGCAAGTCTTCATGAAGTACAGCTATCACCTGTTGTGTGAAAGATGCTATTTGTGCAGGTACATGACTTGCTGGAGCCTGCACGATATGTCTGGACCCAGCACTTTCTCCAACTGCTGTAAATGCTGACACCCAGAATTCATAACGATGATGCAACTCTAAATGAGTGATAGTGTAAAAGGTCTGCTCAGCAGGGATGTCAAAGCTGTCCTTGTCCTAGAGTGTAAGATTACATATTAATCAATAAACAGATAGATATCATATTCATAAGACAAATGGTACTCAGAGAACTAGATAGCAAGGAGAGAAACTAAGTTTCCTCTTGATACCATAAATATAGCAATACAATTAAAGTGCTTTGTAATGAGTGATGCACACAACAATAAATTTGTAATAAGGGGGATACTGTTCAAATCCTGCCCCAGCATTTCAGATTTAAGGCTCCCACATTTCCAAATTAAAATCACAATGATTCTTTCTAAATCCTACAGTAGCTTTTTGCCTCTCTTTTCTTTTTTTCATAATATTTCAATTTATTTCAATTCTTGCTGTACAGTTAATGACCTTAAAGTCAAAGGATGTAAATGATAAGAAGGAAATATTTGTAATTAAGATGTTGCTTTTGCCTTGACATTTCAAGAATAAATGGGTGATATTTGTTATTATGGATACAGATTTAATGGATGGAGGTTATTTCAGTTTCATGCCCATTTACTACATTCCTTTCATGCAACAAGGAATAATTGAGCATGAGCTATTTAGAGTAATGGGGACATTGCAAATTTTTATGAGAAATATGATGACCTTTTAGGTCAGGAACCAGTGCCACAATTTTGACCACTCAGATATACATTCTCTTGTTTCAAGTTGGATAAAAACTGGCAAAAATGGTGATTATATTCAAAAGTGAAAAATGAAATCCAAATGTTGTAGCTGTCATCCTATGTATATGGTATATACTTTTCTTGTAAAATAAAAACAGAAAAGTAGGAGGCATTACCTTCTGACTGACTCTTGTAAAACAAATACAAAATGTGTTAGAAGTGTTAAATGCTAATGCAAAATTTCCACTGGTTAAAAAAGTTGTTCTAGAACGAAATCTGTAAGTAATCATAGAGAGAATTCAACTTTGCATTAAATAACAATGCAATTACAAATGTAGCAGCAAACAGAAATACAGAATTTAAATCTGAAAAATTTTGAGCATCACTCAGGAAGCCACAAAACTGACTTCATTATGTTACTGATGTGAGCAGGTTTGATAGTCAATTTCTTGTCTTCATAGTATAAGCTACATCAGCAAAAATGTTTAGACTTTAGTGAAACCAAATTGCACCATACTAACCAAACCTATTCCATCCAGTGATCTCACATACACTTTGTACTTCTGGATTCTACCATTTGGGTAGTTTGGAGGTCTCCAAGAGACTAGAATTGTTCTTGAATCCATTATAAGAGCCTTTATGTCTGCAGGTTCGCTGGGTACTGTAACATATTTGACAAGGATGGTCAGTACTGCCACATTTGTAAAATTTATTTTACATGTTGGTTGAAACGTTGAAGGAAAAGGAGGAGAGATGAAGGGAAAGACTGGCAAGGTTTAGAAAATGGAGAGAGTCACAGAAAAGTTGCTCAGAACCCTCCGTCTGGGAAGACTTACTGGACAGGATCAGAAGGAAAGATTGATTGTTGGTGGTTGCACCAGACAAGATTTGAAAACTTGAGTACTTCAACGTGGGATGTAGGGTAATAAGCAAGACACAGGTTACTGCAAAACATTGTGCAACCTATTCTAGGTGTGGTGGGCAAAATGTCAACAGAATGGATCTCATTTCAGGGCATGGTTTTAGGCAGTCATAGCCTTGTCAAAGCAGCTGATGAACACATTCAAGATCAGGATAGTACTGACTGACAAGAGGTGAAATCCTATGTTGTTTTCTAAGAGGGATCAGTGGTACCAGTATTGGATGTGATGACCTGGGAAACTTGATTTTCAACTAGGCTGACTGGCCCCTACCCATGTGACACCCCTGCTACAAGACTTGCCAAATGCAGCCTCCTACCACCATCTGTAGCAGCCCTATAACTGGCAAATGAATACTATCAATGGGAGAGTCACCTGTGAATTGACACATGTTGTGTACCAGCTATTATGTAAACACTGTCCTTACATACTGGTACGACTACCATGAAGTTGTCAGGTAAAATGAATGGGTACGGACAGAGGGTGTATAATGGTACAAAACTCTGTTGTGGAACACACTTTAAAACATAACAGTCATGACCTTGATACCTGTTTTACCTCACATACTATCTGGATTCTCTCTCCTGACAGCAGTTTCTCAGAACTCCATAGGTGGGAACTGGCATTACAACATGTATATGTTCTTCATCACTGACCTGGCATAAATTTAGATGAATTTCTATTGACTCAGCATTTTTTCAGTAACAATTCCTTTCCTTCACTCCTTTTTATTTTTCTATATCTCTTATTTTCCAACCAATCTAATTTTCCTCATCTCCCTCACCTGTCTACCATATACAATGTACTTAGCTTTCCACTCTTATTGACTCTTGCCCAATGATTTTTCAGTAATCTGTGTCTTGCTTATGATCCTACCTTCCACCTCTAAATTCCCAAGTTTTCAAATCTTATCTGGTGCAGGCACCAACAATCACTATTTCCTTCTCATCCCTTCTAGTAAGTCTCCCTTGACCTGACATTGTGAGCCCAACTGTAACTCTCTTGATTTCCTAAACGTTGCTAACTACTTCTTTCATCCCTCTTCTATTCCCTTCAATCCTCTGGCCAGAAGGAGCCACTAGCCCTGAAAACTTGTGCATTTCAATATCTTTTATAAGTGTTTTTTCCTACCACCACATGGAAAGTGTATTTTTAAAATTATCCATTCTACACTCCTGGAAATTGAAATAAGAACACGGTGAATTCATTGTCCCAGGAAGGGGAAACTTTATTGACACATTCCTGGGGTCAGATACATCACATGATCACACTGACAGAACCACAGGCACATAGACACAGGCAACAGAGCATGCACAATGTCGGCACTAGTACAGTGTATATCCACCTTTCGCAGCATTGCAGGCTGCTATTCTCCCATGGAGACGATCGTAGAGATGCTGGATGTAGTCCTGTGGAACGGCTTGTCATGCCATTTCCACCTGGCGCCTCAGTTGGACCAGCGTTCGTGCTGGACGTGCAGACCGCGTGAGACGACGCTTCATCCAGTCCCAAACATGCTCAATGGGGGACAGATCCGGAGATCTTGCTGGCCAGGGTAGTTGACTTACACCTTCTAGAGCATGTTGGGTGGCACGGGATACATGCGGACGTGCATTGTCCTGTTGGAACAGCAAGTTCCCTTGCCGGTCTAGGAATGGTAGAACGATGGGTTCAATGACGGTTTGGATGTACCGTGCACTATTCAGTGTCCCCTCGATGATCACCAGTGGTGTACGGCCAGTGTAGGAGATCACTCCCCACACCATGATGCCGGGTGTTGGCCCTGTGTGCCTCGGTCGTATGCAGTCCTGATTGTGGCGCTCACCTGCACGGCGCCAAACACGCATACGACCATCATTGGCACCAAGGCAGAAGCGACTCTCATCGCTGAAGACAACACGTCTCCATTCGTCCCTCCATTCACGCCTGTCACGACACCACTGGAGGCGGGCTGCACGATGTTGGGGCGTGAGCGGAAGATGGCCTAACGGTGTGCAGGACCGTAGCCCAGCTTCATGGAGACGGTTGCGAATGGTCCTCGCCGATACCCCAGGAGCAACAGTGTCCCTAATTTGCTGGGAAGTGGCGGTGCGGTCCCCTACGGCACTGCGTAGGATCCTACGGTCTTGGCGTGCATCCGTGCGTCGCTGCGGTCCGGTCCCAGGTCGACGGGCATGTGCACCTTCCGCCGACCACTGGCGACAACATCGATGTACTGTGGAGACCTCACGCCCCACGTGTTGAGCAATTCGGCGGTACGTCCACCCGGCCTCCCGCATGCCCACTATACGCCCTCGCTCAAAGTCCGTCAACTGCACATACGGTTCACGTCCACACTGTCGCGGCATGCTACCAGTGTTAAAGACTGCAATGGAGCTCCGTATGCCACGGCAAACTGGCTGACACTGACGGCGGCGGTGCACAAATGCTGCGCAGCTAGCGCCATTCGACGGCCAACACCACGGTTCCTGGTGTGTCCGCTGTGCCATGCGTGTGATCATTGCTTGTACAGCCCTCTCGCAGTGTCCGGAGCAAGTATGGTGGGTCTGACACACCGGTGTCAATGTGTTCTTTTTTCCATTTCCAGGAGTGTATTTTATATTTTCAAAGACAGATTATTTTTGTTTATTTATTTTCTATATTGTTTCATAACAATACAAATACATCTACAGAGATCATCAACATGACAGTGAAAGGATCCTGACAAATTATTTACACAAAATAAGAGTAAGGAGAATGATTTCAAACTTACAAATCAACTGGTAGTGAACTTCCCTCATTTACCCTTATGGAGATTTTAAGGGCATTACGTATTGAAAGATCCATATACCTCACTTGCTAACTGACATTGTATTGTATGGAACTGGGCACGTAGAAATGGTGGAGAGGCTTCATCCCCACCGTAGCCCTCAGTGGTTTACAATCCCACCACAGGCTACAGCAGTCCACTCACCCCACTGCCACCCCACACTGAACCCAGGGTTATTGTGTGGTTCGGCCCCCAGTAGACACCCCCCCCCCCCCCCCCCCCTCCAAAATGTCTCACACCAGTCGAGTGTAGCCCCAATGTTTGCGTGGTAGAGTAATTATAGTGTACATATAGTGTACATGTACATGGAAAAATTGTTTGCACAGCAATCGTCAACATAGTGTAACTGAAGCAGAATACAGGGAACCAGCACACATTCACTGAGGCAGATGGAAGCCTACCTTAAAAACCATCCACAGACTGGCTGGCACACTGGACTTTGACACTAATCTGCCAGGCAGATTCGTGCCGGGGACCGGCATTCCTTCCTGCCCGGTAAGCAGTGCGTTAGACCGCACGGCTAACTGGGTGGACCTAACTGACATTACATTAATTTGGTAATTCCTGTTCTAAGATAATTATAATTTTTGTTATTTCTCTGGGTCAACAGTTTGTTACTTGAAGATGTGACTATAATGTCATGATACTAGTTGTGATTAATAAATCTTTTTGAAGCAACTGTTGGAGTTTTCACCATTTCAAACTTATCTAAATCCACTGGTTTTCAAAGATTCATGTAAACATTTATGGTGTATCCCTAAGGAAAAAAAGAGGATGAGGTCAATGTGTGTGATTTCTCTTACACACAGAAACAGAAACACACACACACACACACAAAACTTGTTGTCAACAACATACAACTTAATTTAGGAATGCTTGTACATCTACATCCACATCTATACTCTATACCTGTGACCATCTGTGCTGCCCTTCTCTGTATATGTTCAATATCCCTTTTAGTCCTATTTGGCATGGGTCCCACACACTTGAGCAATATTCTAGAACTGGTCACATGAGTGATTCGTAAACAATCTCGTATGTAGACTAACTGCACTTCCAGGGTGTTCTACCAACAAACCGAAGTCTACCACCTGCTTTAACTACAACTGAACTTATCCGTACAAAGTGTTACACCCAGGCATTTGTATGAGTTAGCCAATTCCAACAGTGACAGGATACTATGCTTTTTTTTTTTTTTTTCATTTTGTGAAGTGCACAATTTCACATTTCTGAAAATTTAAAGCAAGATGCCAATCTTTCCACCACTTTCAAATCTTATCAAGATCTGACAGAATATTTAAGCAGCTTCTGTCAGACATTTCTTCATCACAAATAACTGTCTCATCTACAAAAAGTTTGAGGTTACTTTTAATATTGTTTGCAAGGTCATTGATACACAACATAAACAGCAAGGGTCTCCCCAGGAGACTGCTGAAGTTACTTCTACATCTGACACTGACAATGACTTCCATAGTAAATTCCAACTTCTTGCTATGTTTAAGAAGCAGTGATCCATTTATAATATTTAGCTAATTCACTATTTATAATACTCAGTGAGAGAGGAAAGCATTTAAACCTTTTTTCCAAATGCTATTTGCATTTTTGATAATTTTATTTCCCATCTCAAGATGTGGAAAACACAGGTGTTCCAATGGAGCATCCACCTAGTCTTAATGGTCCAACAAGGTTTCTCCTGCCTCTTTCACATTCCTGAGTCTTTCATTTCACTACATATTTCTGCCATTATTGTTTTCAGTGTCTCTAACTGTATTTCTAGAAAGTCTAACTCAATTTCCATTATTCCCTATTTACACTATGTGATCAAAAGTATCCGAACACATGGCTGAAAATGACACAGTTTCATTCTTCCATTCTTGCAGGCATACATTCAATCATGTGCTGGAAGGTTTCTTGGGGAATGGTAGCCCACTGCACTAAGGAGAGGTATTGATCTCTGTTGGTGAGGTCTGGTACAAAGTCGGCATTCCAAAACAACCCAAAGGTGTTCTATAGGATTCAGGTCAGAACTCTGTGCAGGCCAGTCCATTACAGGGATGTTATTGTCATCTAATATCTCTGCCACAGGCCATGCATTATGAACAGGTGCTCGATTATGTTGAAAGATGCAATCGCCATCCCCGAATTGCTCTTCAACAGTGGAAAGCAAGAAGGTGCTTAAAACATAATTGTAGGCCTGTGTTATGATAGTCCCATGCAAAACAACAAGGGGTGCAAGCCCCCTCTATGAAAAACACAACCACACCATAACACCACTGCCTCCAAATTTTACTGTTGGCACTACACACACTGGCAGATGATGTTCACTGGGCATTCGCCATACCACACTCTGCCATCAGATCACCACATTGTGTACCATGATCTGTCACTCCACACAATGTTTTCCCATTGTTCAATCATCCAATGTTTATGCTGCTTACACCAGCAAGGCATTGTTTTACATTTACTGGCACAATGTGTGACTTATGAGCAACTGCTTGACCATGAAATCTAAGTTTTCTCACCTCCCACCTAACTGTCATAGGATTTGCAGTGGCTCCTGATGCAGTTTGGAATTCCTGTGTGATGTTCTGGATAGATGTCTGCCTATTACACTTTACGACCCTCTTCAGCTGTTGGCGGTCTCTGTCAGCCAACAGATGAGGTCAGCCTGTACACTTTTGTTTTTTATGTGTCCCTTCACATTTCCACATCACTATCACATGAGGAACAGTGGACCTAGGGATGTTTAGGAGCGTGGAAATCTTGCGTACAGATGTATGACGCAAGTGACACCCAATCACCTGACCACATTCGAAGTCCGTGAGTTCCGCGGAGCGCCCCATTCTGCTGTCTCACAATGGCAAATGACTACTGAGGATTACCTGGTGGTAGGTGGCAGCACAATTCACCTAATATTAAAAACATATGTTTTTGGGGGGTCCGGATACTTTTGATCATATAGTGTATATTGTTTACCTCAACCCCTTATTCTTTCTCCTTACTTTCTTTCTAGATTTGCTTTTATTTCATCTCCATTTGCTCCTTATTATTACCCACTGAATTTAGTCTCAGCATCTGACCATCAATCTACATCTAGATCCACAGGCAAACCCACACGCTATCATACACTGTGTTGCAGAGGGGTGATAGTGTACCAGTATCAAGCTATTTATGAAGTGTTCCCTCCTTAGGTGGTATGTGAAAAGGAAAAATGATTGGTATGTCTCAGCACAAGTTCTAATTTTTCCAGATATTTATGGCAATCAATTATTTGATTCTTGGTTTATTTTGGAAAATGTTAGAAAAAAACTTTTATATCAAATACAACATTTTTCCTGTAGTGTTTGCCACATTATGTTATTTAACATTTTGGTGGTGCTATCACTATAGGAAAATAAACTTCTGATGAACTGCATAGCAGTTTTTCAACCCATTCCTATCTCCTCTAGTAAGTCCTCCTGGTGATGCTTCTACACAAATGAGCAATACCCATGTTTCACCCTAACTCATTCTGAAATAAAATGCATAGATACTTACAATGTAGGAAAAGACAGACTGCTACTTACAGTAAAGATGCCAAATTAAGTTTCAGACAGTCACAATTAAAAGATGCTTACACATAAGCTTTCAGCCACAGCCCTCATCAAGAAAAGAAAGAGAAACACACACCACTCATTCACACAAGCGAGTACACATCATGCACACATGACCACCAACTGGTATGTGTTTCTATTTCTTTTTTTGATAAAGGCTGTGGCCAAAAGATTATGTGTAAGTGTCTTTTGATTCTGCCTGTCAGCAACTTAATGTGTCATCTTTACAGTAATAAGCAATCTATCTTTTCCTCATTGTTAATATTCCATAGTATGACAAATAGATATTTGAAGCTTGCAGCTGATTTAATTGTGTTGGTCCAGTGAAAGTTTAATAAACAATGTTGGGTCTGCTCACCTATTCAGTAGAATTAAATCCACATGGCTGGTCAGCTGCTAGTCTGCACCAACAGCTAATCATCTGAAGTTTTCTTCAATTTTGCAATTATTATCTAACGATAGAACCTTCAGTTTATAAATATTTGCAATCCTGGAACAGCTCCTGAAAGCTATTAATGTTATTATTTGTGACAATATCCACAAAACCCTACTATGAATCATAAATCCACATTTTTCCTTTATTGTGTGCTCTCACACTACTTTAACTAAGAAGCTATTTTCTGAGAACTGGAAGTCACTAGCTTTAGTGTGTATTATTACTCTGACAGCAGATTATACTGATTGTCTTGAAAATCAAATTACACATCTGCCTGCACGTGTAGGGTCATTAACATTCGCAACACCACTCACCAGACGGTTTCCATGGTGGTGTGAAGTATTTTTGAGCAGTGTTAGCAAGATAGTTTGGTTTATAATCTGGTATAATCCTTGTATAATGTGGTTGTGTGTGCAATATTTTGTAGACACTGACCTACAAAGGGAGAAATGATTATCACAGTAAAATAAGGGAAATCAGAGCTTGCATGGTAGACTTTTTTTTCTGCGTGCTGTTCGAGACTGGAATAATAGTGAACTATTGTGAGTGTGGTTTGATAAACCCAGGTACTTAAATGTGATTTGCAGAGTATCAATGTGGCTAAAAGAGGAATGTGATGAAATTGAAGAACTGGACAGGAAAGGAAGATACGACTTACTATACAACAGAGTAAAGACTATGACATGGGAACAAAACAGAGCAGGAAGTGCTACTATGGAAATTTTGAGTAAAGACGAAGAGGTAGTGTATAAAGATCGTGACGATGTCCTCCAGAGATGGGAAGAATATATAAAAGAGCTATATGACACAAATAGCAAACCAGAAACTCTGGAACTTGAATCACACAACAGTGTAAGTGATGAAGAGAAAGGACCGACCATCATAATGGAAGAAGTAAAGTCTGCTATTGCTGCAATGAAAAATGGCAAAGCAGTAGGTACAGATACAATACCGGGAGAAATACTAAAATGCTTGAACCACAATGGAATAAGAGAAATATTGAGGTTATGTAATAAAATATATGACAGTGATGAATGGCCTGAGGACTTTTTGACAACAGTAATGATTCCATTGCCGAAAAAACAAGGAACCAAGAAATGCAGCGAGCCCAGGACAATCAGCCTCATTTCACATGCAGCCAAAGTGATGTTAAGAATAATTAATAAAAGACTTGAAAAAGTAATAGAGGAGAATCTCGGCAAGGAGCAGTTTGGCTTTAGACGGAATACGGGCACCAGAGATGCAATAGGGCTCCTACGAATCTTAGGAGAAAGGTTTATTGAAAAAGGAAGAGACCTATATATGTGCTTCATCGATTTAGAAAAGGCATTTGACAATGTGGTTTGGGACAAGCTGGCGACTATTATGAGGGAAAAGAGAGTGGACTGGAAAACCAGAAGACTTATAAACTCATTGTACCTTAATCAAAAAGTTTCAGTTAAAGCGAGAGGAGAAAGTACAAACTGGATCAGACTAGGGAAAGGAGTAAGACAAGGATGCTGTTTATCACCTACTCTTTTCAACCTGTACTTGGAAAATATGATTGACCAATGCTCATTAGATGACAAAGGAGTAGAAATTGGAGGAAGAAGAGTAGGGTGCTTGAGATTTGCTGATGACATGGTCCTTCTAGCCACAGGGGAAAAAGAATTACAGGATTTGGTGGACACCATTGCAACTAACGGAAAAAAATATGGAATGAAAATTAACACAAATAAAACAAAAGTATTGGCAATAGGAGGAAATAAGGAACTAAAAATTGTGCTGAATGGAGAAAAACTAGAACAGGTGCAAAATTTTAAGTATCTTGTAAAGCAGGATAGACACCGACTGGAAGTGCACCACAGAAATTAAAACAAGGATAGCAATGGCAAAAGAGGCGTTTTATAAGAAAAGGAGAATCTTCTGCAGCGGTATGGACAGAGAACTCAGAAAGAGACTCATAAAATGTCTTGTACGGAGTGTTCTTCTATATGGCGCTGAAACATGGACTATGAGGAAAAAAGACAGAGAAAGGCTGGAGGCTTTTGAGATCTGGACATGGCGGAAGATGGAAGGAATAAGTTGGATGGACAGAGTAAAAAATGAAGAGGTACTGAGAAGAGTGGGAGAGAAAAGGCAGTTACTAGATGTAATAAAGAGAAGAAAAAGAAATTGGATTGGGCATATATTAAGAAAGAATGACGGACTGATAAAAACAGTTTTAGAAGGTTATGTAGAAGAGAAAAGGAAGCAAGGAAGGAAGAGATTCCAGATACTGGATGACATGATGGACGGTACAACATACAGCAGCCTTAAGAAGGAAGCAATGGATCGCAGAAAATGGAGAGGCAAAGGACCTGCTAATATAGCAGATAACTGATGATGATGAATGTGGATGTAGGTGTAGACGTGTGTCACACTACGTCATGTCAGCTACATTAATGGTACATCCCAGTGTACCAGTTAGGGAAATCCACCTCATTGTGACCCACAATTAGCATGACAACATCAGCAAGAAAACTTTTCATTCTGTTCCAAGTTGCTATGCACTAAAAGTGCAGACATCTTGTACTGTGCCTATTTATTATACCAACTGCCTCACATGACTGTGCCTCAAGGATTCCATCAAGTGATGTGTACCTCCAGTGTTTCCAATGCCTTAACTGACAAACAGTGCTGAAATCTAAACCATGTATCATACTTACACAATGTTACTTACCCTGGCATGCTACAACAATGGCCACCACTGATTGAGCTATTACTGGAATTCGTGCAAGATTCAGATCCATGTAGTTTAGTTTCAGATTCTGGTGCTTGGTTCGCACTCATTACGACTAGTCCCATGACAACTACCACATCCACGCCATCTGTACTGTAACTGCTATTTAAGAATGCAACCACCATGAATAATGTAAAGCACCAGTCTGTGCACTACTCAGATGCCATTATGGGGCCTGTAACCATGCTGTGAGTACTTCATAACACCTCCTCTGTTGTATTGCTTTGCAGCTTGTTTTGCCCACATTTGACCTGTATGTCACTTTGAGAGACTGTTCCTCAGCCCAAGCTACCACTGTTTCAACCAGAACAATTGGCCCTTTGGTCTGCAAAAGTTGAATGTGTATTTTGATCACTAGGAATTTTGGGCAACAACTCTAAGTTTGTGGTGTTGATTAGCCACACGCTAAGCATACTGACATCAAATATGCAATGGTCAAATCTGCCATGCTTCAGCACTTATCTTGCATCCCTGAATAACAATTTCAACAAGCAGTCTATGATGAACAACTCACCAATAAAACACTGTCTCAGCTGTAGTGCCAGCTGTGAACATTACTGGCAAACTATACTTGATTGCTGCAGTTCCCTGTCACTGCATTATGGACACTTTGGACTGTTAAACTTCTACCTCAGCTGCAATTTGCTATGATTGTATGTGAAGCAGAACTGCCTGCCAAGAAGATGTGCATCATCGATAGGATGTTCACTGTACTGCAACATAGGCAGCACATTAATTGCAAGGACACAATATCCCTGCACAATGTTAGCTCTCTCTTACTGAACAGCCCCAACCTGAGCCACGATGGTGATGTTGCCATCTCCAACCCAGGTGCCATCCTATGACCTGAATGCAGCACTACTCTCTCAGTTGATAACACCACACTGCCTGCCACCGTCACCTTAAGTTTTGCTGGTATCCTGCTCAGTTTGGTGCTGCCACGTATAACTGCCATTCTGCTCGTGCTGTATGTCAAGTCATGTTGATACAGGATACAATGTCAGCACAGTATTGAAGGACATCTTTCCAGTGCTCCCTGACACAACAGAGTCACAGCTCCATGGCACCAACAATTTTCAGATCTCCATGTACAGAACAGTACATCGTGTTTTACAGTGCAGCATGGATTTGCAGTGGCTATGGACATCAGCAAACCTGTGGTGGGGATTCACTTCCTCCAATATTTTCATCATTCACTGACATTGGAGCACACTGCACTTTTCACCACAAAACCCATTGTCTCATCTTGTGGCTTTCTGGTCTGATGCCACCTCATAGTGCACACACCACTGACATTCCTCCTTATTTCCTAGCCACAACAATGACACATACTCAGTCATGTTAAGAGTGCATGGTGACTGTGTATGCTATCATATCAACATACCAGCTTTACCTGGAAGCACATAAGGTTTCTGAGATGTTCATGCTCCACACTGAAAATGCAAGCCTGTTCCAACATATTCATGGCATATCTGCTGCACTTGCACGAGCTGTATGAGATGCTCCCGTTTATAGCTGACATGACCTCTATGTCTATGACTCCAACCATGGCCCTGCAACATTGCCTCGATCTTAGGCAATTATACCACTGCTGCTTTTGGCCACACCACAATCACACTCAGATTAGTATGACACTTTCTGCATGGTAACCAGTGCATTGCCTGAGTGTCCCACCCTCTCTACCTTGCAAGTAAATGCTCAGTAATGAGACATCCACAACTGTATAATGCACTGCATTCTCATGACCTCTGGCTCACCCATCTGCCACAAAGTATGCCATGTTGCCCTGGCTCTTCTATGGGCAGTGAAAGTGGCAGTCAGGGAACTGCTGCACTCAAGTATAGTTTGCCCCTCTGACAACTCCTTGGTCTCCCCTATCAAACTAGGACCAAAAAAGGACTGCTCTTTTAGACTTGGTGGTAATCACAAGCTCTCAATGCTCAAACAATACATGACGGTTACCTCTCCCTAACATTCAAGACCTTACATATTTCCTTGTAGGTGCAACTGGCTTTAGTGTTTTTGACTGTAGAAAGGCTTACCTTCAAATACCTACGCATTGGAACAATGTTTCTAAGACTGCTAGTAACACATGTTTTGGCCCCTTCATGTTTATTTTCATTGAAAAATACAGCCTAAACCTGCCTTATTCCATAGTGATGCCTCTAATGTTTGAATCAACTGGCAAGTGATTCCTGACACTCATGCCTGCATCCTCTGTGAAGTCTTACAAAACAGAATCTGACCTCTCATCCCCATGTCCACATGTGTCACCCAATCTTCAGCCATCTTTATAACCTAGTGTTTGACAAATGGGGGGTCAACCAATGGTGCGGCTTGTAACTGAATGATTTGCTTGGCTGAACATCAAATGTGAATGGTCACGGGCTTGTTTGGTGTGCCAACTTAGCAAGGTCTGTCACCAACACAGCTTCCTCTCAGTTGCTTTGACATACCATGTGCACGATTTCTCCTCGTGCAACTCAATCTCATTGGCCCCCTCCCAAATTCGGTAGGCTACAAATACCTACTGCCAATAACTGATCGTATCTCATGCTGGTTTGAAACTATGCCTCTGAAAGACATCACAGTGGAACCCACTGCTTGAGCTTTCATCAATGCATGGATATCTCACTTTGGTTGCCTGGAAACAATTACCATAGACCAAGGGAGACAATTCGAATCCTCTCTATTTGATGCACTCTGCCACCTCTGTGGAATTTCCTGCAATTGTACAATGGCATACCACCTGCAGAGTAATGGGCTTGTAGTGCAGTGGCATCACACTTTGAACACATGCTCATGTGCCATGACACACTTTGGATAGAGGAAGTGCAGGCTCATACCTTCAACATCTTGCTCAATGGGAAAACAACAGTGGCCTCCTTGCACAGGCTCAAACTGGCATGGGTCCTCTGTGACTCTGTCACTCCAAGCCTCATGAATTCTGACCCCATCAGAGGCCAGGACTCTGGTGAAAGCAGTCATATCACATACAGTCTCTGCTGCAGTCAATGCATATTTTTTATGTTGATATGAATACCAACCAGCTGTCCATGAGGATGAATGGTCACTGCCAAACTGTGGTACAACATCAGCTGAACACAGCATTCTTGATTATGATGGCTGAATCACAGCCCAGGCTATCTAGATCCTCCCCTCCACCAGTACCATTTCTGAACTGTACAGATGAGAGTTATCCTTACATCATATTTCCTACTCCTGAAATAATCTGGGCTTCAACCTAAGGTAGCCTGCTCTCCCCACACAATCCACCCAATAATTTCTGCCCACAATGTCCTATTACCTCCTTCCAAGTCATGTCCCCTCACTCTCATTGTGTGTCACTCTCTGTCAAAGCACCCACCAGTCTTTTCCCCTTCTCTGCTCCTCCTATTTTCTGCTCTCTGTTTCCCCACCCTCTCCATCCCTCACTGCCTCCTCATGTTGCACACAGCAGCCTTGTCTTGCCACCATCTAGTCCCTGCACACTCCACCAGGCAGTGCTGATTTCTTTCCCCCCACCCTCCACCAATACCCTGGTGTATCCACCCCATTTCCCACCCCACTCCAGAATGCTGCTTCCATTCAATGCAGTTGCATTCTGGTCAGAGTAGCCAGAGACAGTGGCCATGTGTGCTTGAGGAGCACTTGCTTTTGTGAAAGTGTGTGTGTTTCCTTTCTGAAGAAGGCTTTGGCAAAAGCTCAATGGATAACAGTATTTTAGTTCTGGCTGTCTGCAACACAACATATAATCTTTATGGTTGGTTGGTTGGTTTGGGGAAGGAGACCAGACAGTGTGGTCATCGGTCTCATCGGATTAGAGAAGGACTGGGAAGGAAGTCGGCCGTGCCCTTTCAGAGGAACCATCCTGGCATTTGCCTGGAGTAATTTAGGGAAACCACAGAACACCTAAATCAGGATGGCCAGACGCGGGATTGAACCATCGTCCTCCCGAATGCGAGTCCAGTGTCTAACCACTGCGCCACCCCGCTCGGTAATCTTTATGGTGATTAGCACTCTATCCTTTCCGTAATATAGTTTATAAAGTAACTGTTTTTTGATTTTTTACAGTGGTTTATATTTGCTTCATAATTTTAGGTTCTGTTTTCCAGCACATATTATACCACTCCGTATAGCTTCTTTTACATCTTCTTTGAGTGCTTACAATAAACTACATGTGTGCAGTTTTTGTTGCAAAGTACAATTTAATTTCATTGTCATTGGTTCATTGGTAGATACCGAGAAAATACAGTCACTATACAGTGAAGATTGCTTATATTACACATGTGCATCTCACTTTAGAATAGTGCTCAGGTGTGTAAGGCTAATACCAAACAGTATTACCTCAGGATTTTTAATGTATTTAAAGACAAGCAGCACTAATGGTCACAAGTTTGTCTGTCTCTTAGGAGAGCATCACAGAAATGATGAAAGACCTGAACTGTCAGATGCTTGAATATAGATGCCAATTATCCCTCAAAAACCTACTCACAGAGTTTCAAGTATCACTAATATGTGAGAAATGTGCATCAGACCTTTACATATCACTCCTGTAGGCAGTGCAGAGATAAGAGTAGACTAATTACAGAACTTACAGAGGCATTTAAGCACTAACTGCTCACATACTCCATACCCAACTATAATGGAAAGAAACCCTAATATGTGGTACAATGCTGAATAACCTCTGCCATGCAGCAGACAGTAGTTTGCAGAGATGCAGAAAAAAAAATTCTCAGTGTTCACTACCTATCAAAAGTATGTGGACACCTTATATAATGCAGAACTGCCCACTATAAGTCACAAGATGCAGACCTGCCAGTATGAAAGGAGGTGGGGAATATTCTGTTGTCAGTAGAGAAGCAGTAATAGCAGAATGGGTTGATCAAGTCAGCTCAGTGAGTTCAGACAAGGACTAGTCATTGTATGTCACCTAACAAAACCATCAGGGATGTTTCAAGTCTTCTAAAGCTCTGCAAGTTGGCTGTTGGTGATGTGATTGTGACTTGAAAATGTGAAGGAATAATCACAGCTGCTGATGGACATGAGTCATCGAGCATAGCAGAGTGTAGTTATAAAAAATTGCATGAAATCAGAAGGAGGAATCAGTCTGCCGATGACTGTATGTAGGTAGTTTAAAGGAATGGGTTGCAAAGGTTCAGCAATGAATATTGAGATACTAGTAAGTTACTCAGGAGCCACGCATCTCTGTAGCCAGTGGTGAGTCTCACTCGAGTTAGTGTAAAAAGCAGCATCACTGGATAGTGGATGACTGAAAATGAGCAACTTGGGGTCCTCCTAGTGCCTTGGGACAATGGTCATGTGTGTTTGAAGGCTGTTGTTGTGTGAATGTGTGGGAGTTCTAGCTCTGAAGAAAGACCTTCTCTGAAAGCTGAAAATATTTCTAACATTATTTTTCATTGTGCCCACATATCTGAGACTCAACACCAGCTATTTGTGGTAAACAGCAATCTATCCTTTCCATATTGTTGTTATTCTGTCTTGGGCTTTCCATTGTTTAATTTATGATTTATTTCTTTTTAATGCCAAGATTTCAGTATCAAGCACCACCATCTGACTGTAAATATCCCCTGTATTAGACATCTTTTGCATCAGTGAAGTGTTTTTGAGATTTATGTTTAATAACTTATAAAGTAAGTAATACTATATTAATCTTTGTACTCAAAACACTCCTGTTCTGTTGTTCACTGGCATGTGACAAAAGCTGTGAAGCATTGACCCCACATGGCAACACACTGCCATCAGGTTGGTTGCCAGCTGAGCCCCTGTGAATACACAATTTTCTGGATCAACCATCCACAGCATGACATGCAGAGGGGCTTTGTGTACACCAGACCAAAGTACAGCGGGTGCGCAAATCACCAAGAGAAGTCACTCCTGCCATGAACCTTTTGCTGCATCCACCAATGTAACATGCAGCCAATCAGGAGGAAGTATACCTCCATCGTGTGGAGATGCCAACCAGAGACAGTGGTCATGAGTGTGTGTGGAAGTTATGTTTGTGTGTGTGTAAGTTATGTTTGTTTGTTTGTGTGTGTGTGTGTGTGTGTGTGTGTGTGTGTGTATGTATGTGTGTGTGTGTGTGTGTGTGTGTGTGTGAGAGAGAGAGAGAGAGAGAGAGAGAGAGAGAGAGAGAGAGAGAGAGAGAGAGAAAGAGAGAGAGAGATAGTTTGGAAGAAGGCAGTTTCGGCTGAAAACTTACTTGTTTGACACTCTTTTTGTCATGCCTATCTGTGAGTCAACATCTCCATTATATGGTGATTAGCAATCTATTCTTTTCATAATATTGTCTTTATGCCATCCTGGATTTTCCATTGTTTCATTTTGCCTTTCATATTTTGTGTGGTTCAGAGGCAGCTCTCTGTTGGCATTTTTCACTGTTCTCTTTATGAAAGAAGACTGGCTGTATACAAACTCATAGTGTACAATACTGTTACCAGAAAAGCTAAAAATGACATGGGGTATGGAGGTATGACTAAATGAGGATTAATTGAAGAAGCATCATATATATTTCAAGGAGAGTGTAAGGTGGTTGTCCAGTTGATTTGTTCTCCAACAGCTGCAGAGGACAGAATTGAAATGTCAACATGAGCACCATGATCCTTCATGCTGTAGAAACACTGAACATTGCTATGATACAGCAATGCTTCTTTGAGCTTGGCCATTCTTTAATGGAGTATGATTCAGCCCATGAATGTATAGAAAGAGCTGCAAGAAATGTTAATATCTATGACCCTTCAGGGCAGTATGCTGTTTTCAGACTGCTGCAAAATGAAGACTATATGAAGACACTGAAATGGAGCAGGAGGACCTCCTGGATTCTAGTGCTATGCAGAAGGAAATGTTGAAAAATACTAAAATTGACAGTGAAGAAAATCAAGTACAATGGCTTAAAGTGACACAACTTTAATATCTTTTTCACACATTTCCATCAACAACAATTGAAAAGTTTAACAGTTTCCATAAAATCCTGAAATTAATATACAATCATCCAATTGGGACCAAAATACTGTGGAGCACTAAAACTTCAGGAATAGAAGGTAAAAGACCTTCTGGATCTGTGCTGCACTGGCATTATCAAGGAACAGTATCACACATTTTACAAGAGTCTACAAAAAGAGAAAGCTGGATATTCAGACTGTGGTGGCAACAGATGTGATGAAGTTAGCTAGAAAGTGAACATTTACTGGTGATGCTAGTACAAACATCCACTAATATGCTGTTATTTGAACTGCAACTGATCCATTTTTAATGAGTAAATTAACTTTTTATATTATATTTTGGCAAACTGAGTGGGTATCTCCAAAGTGTGAAATGTCTATGTAGATTGATTCACTTAGAATCATAATGACGTATCTCCTTAGCACTATATTAAGCAATTACTAACAGTAAATCAGTAAGGATTATTTTTATAGGTACATTACCATCTAGTAGGTTTTTAACTGTATTTTTGAGTAGTGTAGAAATTTTTCAATGATGTTTGTATTACGTCACTGAAACATGAAATTTACATCTTAAAATACTTTTTTTCATCTCTCCTGTAAAGGAGCTAAAATTGAGTTAAATTCCTTTGATCCTCATACAGTGAAAAATTTACAGTGCGTACCTATGTAAATTTCTAGTAATGTTCCTCTTCTCAGTGTGCTGCTTATTTTTGTACAAAATGCTTTTTTATTTTTCTTAAAAATTTATGTGTGCAACTTATATGCAGTGGTGTCTTATTATCAGGCTAATGAGGTATGTAGAAAGGGTTTTAGGAAACAGACAAAAATGGATATCCCATCTGTTGTGAGTGCAGAAGTCAAGATTACCGCAACATTTTTGCAATACATTCTGCAAAGTAAAAGATGCACTGGATGACCAGCAACAAGATGGAAGAGCCAAATGTAGCTGCAACAGGTCAAGCAAGGTCTAATCAACGACAGAAGAAGTAGAAAACCAATTCTAGGTTATTTTGTTTAAATATACACCAGCAAAACTACAGCTACTCTGCAAAAGACACTGCTCTTCCTCTCACATTACTCAGTTACTGTTTTTATCTAATACTTCATATAAAAGATTTATGCAACTTAGCACAGAATACTATCACCTATTTGCTGCATACATTAAAACATATTTAACATGAAACTTGTTGTGGAAAAGTTCACATAGAATGAAAATACTTTTGGATTAAAGTAGATCACTCACCGAAAAGCAGGAGTGCTGAGTCATCGATAGGCACACACAAAAGAAAGAAAACTTACATGCCCGAGTTATCTGTCGATGAAATAGAGCAAAATAGTGGTATAGGAATATATTTGTGTGTGTGTGTGTGTGTGTGTGTGTGTGTGTGTGTGTGTGTGTGTGTGTGTGTGCGTGCGTGCGCGTGCGCATGCATGTGCATTTTAGTCTAGCTCATCAAAGGATAACTCCAAAAGCCAGCAAGTTTCTTCATTTTGTGTGTACTTGTCTACAAGTCAACATTTCTATTTTTGGTACATGGTCTCCTCTGACCCAAAAGTATTTAATACGAAACTGTAATATTAATTATGATAGATTGTTGCTCACCACATAGAGGGATCATGAGAATGAGCACAGAGGCATTCAGGCAATCATTCTTCCTGCACTAAATACTTGGATGGAATGGGGAGAAACTCTAGTAACTGGTATAATGTGATGAACCCTCTGCTGTGCACTTCATGGTGGTTTGCAGAGTATGAATGTAGATATTGGATGAAAGAGAAACAAAGATGACAATGACAGCAGCAGCAATTCCTGTGTACTTTGTGTATGGAGATGGTAACCAGTTGTGTCCCAGGTGTGTTCAGTTGGGATCATATTGGGCAAATTTGGTGGCCTAGACATCAATGCCAGTTCATTATCATGATCCACAGACCATTGATGATTCTAGTGTTGTAACATGGAGAATTATCCTTCTATAATAGGCCTCCTCTGTTAAGCACAAAAGAATGTAGGTGATCCAGAATAACATTCACATAGTCCATGCCTGTCATGTTGTCTTTGATTACTACCAGAAGTCCCATGTAAGGCCAGGTGATTTCCCCCATAGCATAATACAGCCCACACAAGCATACATGCTCAATGCCGTGCATGTTTCAAACAGCTGTTCACCTGGATGGCAACATCAGGCATATTTAAAAGTAGACTAAGCTACTGGACAAAGTCCTTCTTCGGTTCAAGAAAACACAAACACATTCATAGTTACCGTTGTCTCCTGGCACTGAGGCCTGAATACAGTGAGTAGCACTTTCAATTGGGGTGGGTAGTGAGGTTAAGGAAGGGACATGGCACAGGGATGGAAAAGGATAGCAGGATAGGACCACCTGTGAAAGCAGCCATGTATTCTGCCAACTTAGCTGCAAACACTGTATGGTATTCCATGTCTACATCTACATCTACATACATATTCCAAGAGCCACCTTATGGCATGTGGCAGAGGTTAACCAGTACCATTACTGGTCATTTCTTTTTCTGTTCCAATTGCAGATAGAGCAAGGGAAAAACAACTGTCTATGTGCCCCCATATGAGCCCTAAATTCTCATATCTTCTCTTCATGGCCCTTACATGAAATGTATGTTGGCAGCAGTAGTATTGTTCTGCAGACAGCTTCAAATGCCACTTGTCTAAATTTTCTCAATAGTGTTCCTCTGAAAGAACATTGCCTTCCCTCCAGCGATTTCCATTTGAGTTCCATAACACTTGTGTGTTGCTTAAACCTACCAGTAACAAATCTAGCAGCCCGCAATCTCTTCCTTTAATCTGACCTAGTGTGGATTCTAAACACCCAAACAGTACTCAAGAATAGATAGGTCACACTAGCATCCTATATGTGGTCTCCTTTACAGATGAGTAACATTTTCCTAAAATTATCTCAATAAACCGAAGTCGACCATTCGCCTTCCCTACAACAATTCTCACATGTTCATTACATTTCATATCATAATGCAACAGTATGCCAAAATATTTTAGTGATGTGACTCTGTTAAGCAGCCACAATAACTTAGATTTTTCTACATTTAAAGCTAGCTGCCATTCACTGCACAAACTAGAAATTTTGTCAAAGTCATCTTGTATCATCCTACAGTCGCTCACATTTGACACCTTCCCGTACACTTCAGCATTCTCAGCAAACAACCACAGATTGAAACTTCCTGGCAGATTAAAACTGTGTGCTGGACCGAGACTCGAGCTTGGGAACTTTGCCTTTCACGGGCAAGTGCTCTACCAACTGAGCTACCCAATCACGACTCACGACCTGTCCTCACAGCTTTAATTCTGCCAGTACTTTGTCTCCTACCTTCCAAACCACCCACCCACCCACCAAATCATTTAGGTATATGGCAAATAATAGTGATCTTATCACACTTCTTTGGGGCTTGCCCACTAACAAGCTCTCTACCTGCTTGAACAGCCATGGAAAAACTGACCAACACCTGTCTGAACCACACAGGTACTGAGCATGCCAATTGATGTGGAGCACTTGACTTCAGTGACTCACAGCCTGTATCACCTGAAGTCTTACAAACACCATTTAGCTTTTCAGAATTGCACTGTTTGGAACTTTTCCTGCAAAATATCATTCATTCGAGTAAACCTCCTGACCTCAACCTTTGCTAGCCCCTTGCTCACCCACATGCCTCCATCCTCTTCCCTCCTCCCATTCCAGTGTCATGAACACCTTCTGTCTCCCCAACTCACCTGCACAGTCTTTTCCCTTTCTGTGCTTGCCCCATTCAGCACAGCTCTCATGCTGCAACTAGCTGCCATGTCAGCCTGGTAAATGTTTAGAAACACATCATTATGAGTAAAATTCATGGTCCAAAAATCAGTCAGAATACAAGGTGATCAAAAAGTTTCCATTCAATGGCTGTACAGTTCAGAGTCAGCGTGCAAATCAGGCAAAATTGCCATGATCACTGAGGCAATCTTCCCACCAAAGCACCAGGTTGTAAAACACCATGTCCTACTATGTGGAGAAGCCTGTAACTGCCTGCTGCACATTCTTGTCCAGCATGAATTGTCAACAGCTCAAGGCCTCTTTAAGGTATGAAATGCACAATAATCACATGGTGAGAGTTCAAGACTATAGAGTGGGTGCTCTCACATTTGAGTTGGCTGTGGTTTGGGACAAGCATCATCATAAAGCAGCACCACACACTGACACAGTTTTCCTGGACATTTCACCTTACTTGCACACCATAATTTCTCCAGCATTGTGTAGTACCATTCTCCAGTGATGGAGAAACCAGGTTCCTTGAAATCAATAAGCAGTGTGACCTGGCAATCAATGACCAGGGTGAGCACCACCTTTCCAGCAGATGGCTGGCTCTTGAACTTCTTGGGACAAGGGGATGATGGATGAAACCACTGCACTGTCAAGCCTTTTGATTCTAGTTACCAGTGGTGGGACCAATTTTCATTACCTGCAACTACATGCTGAAGGAATGTGTTGCCTTCAACATTGAAATGCATCAGGTGTGTCAGGCAAACAGCCACCTGGTTTGCTTTTTGTTAGGCATTCAATCCCTGAGGTAACCACTGGGTGCAGACCTTACAGCAGCCTATCTCGTGCTGGTAAGTGCGTTGCACACTATTGAGACTGATGTTGAGACCTTTTGCTACAGCATGTATGATTACAATTCTATTGATGCCAACGTACATTTCACATAAGGACGATGAAGATAAAATTAGAGATATTAGGGCTCATGTGGAGGTATACAGACAGCTGTTTTTCCCATATTCTTTTTGTGAGTGGAATATAAAAGGAAATGACTAGTAGTGGTATAGGGTAACTTCCACCACACACCATAGAGTGGCATGCAAAGTATGTTCAGCGATGTAGAGGTAAGTGTGCCAGCTACCCTAATTGCATCAACAACAATATACTCATTGTTGTTGTGCGTAATGGATGAGGGTGGCCTCCCAGATCGACCAGCATCTTGTGTCAAACTGTGACCAGCATGGAACTTTGCACATCATTTCACAATGGTGGTTTCTGACAGGTATGCTGTCATATACACATTCTTCATTCCTCAATGAATGTCTAACAGTGTTTCTCCTTCAGCAGCCGAGAAAAGAATAACAGCACTGCAGACCTGTTCATATGCATTTGGTAACAACGTCATCATAGTTTACATTTTCATATTTACCACACACACATGATGGAAAGACATGAGTGCCACACTAATCCCTTGCGTAGATGTTGATGCTTATACACCTGCAGTGGAGAGCTATGTTGCAGACACTCATCAGCCAGAACATTATGACCACTGACCTAGTATCAATATAAACATGTCCAGGATATAACAATGTCACCTGGTGAAGAATGACTGCTACTCAGACATAAGCACAGTGCATGTAGTATCAGTTAGCATGCTGTCCGTGTGTAGAACAGGGAAGGTGTGCAATCTGTCTGAGTTTGACCAAGGGCAGATTGTGTTAACACGGATGCTCCAGATGACATTTTGGAAATTGCAAGACTTGTTGAGTGTTTGATGAGTGCTGTGGTGAGTGTCTTCAACATGTAGCAAAACCAAGGTGAAACCACATCCAGACAGCGTGGGGTTGGGCAACCACCTCTTATTACAGATGTTGGGCATCCTAGGCTGGGTAGACTGACAAAACAGGTCATCCAGTGAACTGTGGTGGAAGTAACATCAGACTTCAATGCTGGCTAGAGTACAAGTGTTTCTGGACACACCATGCACTGAAAACTCCTAACAATGGGCCTCTGCAGACAATGAGCCATGCATGTACCACCACAACTTGAGCAACTACACCACAACACCAGCAGCTACAACTGAAATGGGCATGTGACCATCGGCACAAGACACTGGTGCAATGTCAGAGCATTGCATGGTCTGATGAATTTTGATACCTGCTTCATCATGTTGATTGGAGGATGTGAATCCATCACCTTCCAGGGGAACAACTCTTTGACACCAGAACTGCAGGATGGAGACAAGCTGGCAGTGGCTCCATTACGCTCTGTGGAACAGTCATGTGGGCATCCATTGGTCCAGTGGCGCTCATGCAAGGCAATTTGATGACCAAGGTGTATGATACACTGGTTGTAGACCATGTACACCCATTCACGATGCTCATGTTTCCCGACAGCAACTGCATTTTTCAGCAAGGTAATGCACCCTGTCACAAGGCCACGAATGTGATGGAGTGGTTCGAGGAATACAGAAGCGAGATCCAATTGATGTGTGCCCCCCCCCCCCCCCCCCCCCCCGCAGCTCACCAGATCTGAACGCCATCAAACACATCTGGGATGTGACGCCAGAGCTCATCACCCATCTTTCAGTAATTTATGGGAAATAGGTGATGTGTGTGCAGATGTGGTCCCAACTCCCTCCAGTGACCTACCAAGGCCTCATTGTTTTCACATCATGATGTGTCGCCACTGTTAGCTGTGTCAAAGGTGGACATACTGACTATTAGACAGGTGGTCATAATGTTCTGTCTGATCAGTGTATATGCTGCAGCAATGTCCTCGAATAGGAACATTTTGACCACCACTTACATATTTAATTTTGTCACAAAGATGATGGGGAACTGTTTGAATGTTTTGCTACTTGCTATACAGAGCTCCAACTGAAGATATCTACAGTATTCATGAGTGCATATTATGTGAGGTATGAAATTGTGGTGTAACTTTTAGCCAAATGTTTAAATACTGCAGATATATGGTTATAAAAGGCTAATGCACTCCATACTGTTTTGTTTTGAACGGCCAGTGTCGGTTGGTCGCAGTTAGTGTGCTCCCTGCCGCCGTTGGATAAGCAGCTGCAGCAGCAAGTCGTATACTCCTAGCTCACTCATTTGTTACATAGTTTAATTCTTAATTTCTTTGCGTGTTTTTGGTACTTGCATTGTTTAATTCATAAATTTCGAGCGTATTATAGTATTTGAGAGTTGTAGCATCGCGTTTTAGTACCTGAATAGTGTAAATTCGCGTAGTCGTTTGTCTACTGTTTTGTTTTGAACGGCCAGTGTCGGTTGGTCGCAGTTAGTGTGCTCCCTGCCGCCGTTGGATAAGCAGCTGAGCAGCAAGTCGTATACTCCTAGCTCACTCATTTGTTACATAGTTTAATTCTTAATTTCTTTGCGTGTTTTTGGTACTTGCATTGTGTAATTCATAAATTTCGGGCGTATTATAGTATTTGAGAGTTGTAGCATCGCGTTTTAGTACCTGAATAGTGTAAATTCGCGTAGTCGTTTGTCTACTGTTTTGTTTTTGAACGGCCAGTGTCGGTTGGTCGCAGTTAGTGTGCTCCCTGCCGCCGTTGGATAAGCAGCTGCAGCAGCAAGTCGTATACTCCTACCTCACTCATTTGTTACATAGTTTAATTCTTAATTTCTTTGCGTGTTTTTGGTACTTGCATTGTTTAATTCATAAATTTCGAGCGTATTATAGTATTTGAGAGTTGTAGCATCGCGTTTTAGTACCTGAATAGTGTAAATTCGCGTAGTCGTTTGTCTACTGTTTTGTTTTGAACGGCCAGTGTCGGTTGGTCGCAGTTAGTGTGCTCCCTGCCGCCGTTGGATAAGCAGCTGAGCAGCAAGTCGTATACTCCTAGCTCACTCATTTGTTACATAGTTTAACTCTTAATTTCTTTGCGTGTTTTTGGTTCTTGCATTGTTTAATTCATAAATTTCGGGCGTATTATAGTATTTGAGAGTGTAGCATCGTGTTTTAGTACCTGAATAGTGTAATTTCGCTTAGTCTCCTTCCGCCGCCGAGCAGTGTCAGCAGTGCGCAAGTAGCAGCATTACTGCATTTACTAGGCAATCTTGTATTTTAATAACCGTTTAAATTTTGTCGATTTGTTTGCGCTCTCTGTAGATTAGTTCAGACGTTCTTAGCAAAACAGTTTTTAGCATGGATAGGGACTGCAACTGCTGTGTTCGGATGCAGGCTGAGTTGGCATCCCTTCGCTCCCAGCTTCAGGCAGTGTTGGCTTCGGTCACACAGCTTGAGGCTGTTGCCAATGGGCATCACTGTGGGGGTCGGGATGGGGGTTTGTCGGGGACGGCCAGCTCGTCCCACGCATCCCCTGATCGGACCACGACTGTGGTTGCTCGGGATACTGCCCGCATTGAGGCTGATCCCTCACCTGTGGTAGAGTGGGAGGTCGTTTCAAGGTGTGGCAGGGGGCGAAAGACATTCCGGAGGGCTGAACGGAAAGCCTCTCCAGTTTGTCTGACGAACCGGTTTCAGGCTCTGTCTCAGGCTGATACTGATCTTCGGCCTGACATGGCTGCTTGTCCTGTTCCAGAGGTTGCCCCTCAGTCTGCAAGATCCGGGCAGTCGCAGAGGGTGGGCTTACTGGTAGTTGGGAGCTCCAACGTCAGGCGCGTAATGGGGCCCCTTAGGGAAATGGCAGCAAGAGAGGGGAAGAAAACCAATGTGCACTCCGTGTGCATACCGGGGGGAGTCATTCCAGATGTGGAAAGGGTCCTTCCGGATGCCATGAAGAGTACAGGGTGCACCCATCTGCAGGTGGTCGCTCATGTCGGCACCAATGATGTGTGTCGCTATGGATCGGAGGAAATCCTCTCTGGCTTCCGGCGGCTATCTGATTTGGTGAAGACTGCCAGTCTCGCTAGCGGGATGAAAGCAGAGCTCACCATCTGCAGCATCGTCGACAGGACTGACTGCGGACCTTTGGTACAGAGCCGAGTGGAGGGTCTGAATCAGAGGCTGAGACGGTTCTGTGACCGTGTGGGCTGCAGGTTCCTCGACTTGCGCCATAGGGTGGTGGGGTTTCGGGTTCCGCTGGATAGGTCAGGAGTCCACTACACACAACAAGCGGCTACACGGGTAGCAGGGGTTGTGTGGCGTGGGCTGGGCGGTTTTTTAGGTTAGATGGCCTTGGGCAAGTACAGAAAGGGCAACAGCCTCAACGGGTGCGGGGCAAAGTCAGGACATGCGGGGACCAAGCAGCAATCGGTATTGTAATTGTCAACTGTCGAAGCTGCGTTGGTAAAGTACCGGAACTTCAAGCGCTGATAGAAAGCACCGAAGCTGAAATCGTTATAGGTACAGAAAGCTGGCTTAAGCCAGAGATAAATTCTGCCGAAATTTTTACAAAGGTACACACGGTGTTTAGAAAGGATAGATTGCATGCAACCGGTGGTGGAGTGTTCATCGCAGTTAGTAGTAGTTTATCCTGTAGTGAAGTAGAAGTGGATAGTTCCTGTGAATTATTATGGGTGGAGGTTACACTAAACAACCGAACTAGGTTAATAATTGGCTCCTTTTACCGACCTCCCGACTCAGCAGCATTAGTGGCAGAACAACTGAGAGAAAATTTGGAATACATTTCACATAAATTTTCTCAGCATGTTATAGTCTTAGGTGGAGATTTCAATTTACCAGATATAGACTGGGACACTCAGATGTTTAGGACGGGTGGTAGGGACAGAGCATCGAGTGACATTATACTGAGTGCACTATCCGAAAATTACCTCGAGCAATTAAACAGAGAACCGACTCGTGGAGATAACATCTTGGACCTACTGATAACAAACAGACCCGAACTTTTCGAATCTGTATGTACAGAACAGGGAATCAGTGATCATAAGGCCGTTGCAGCATCCCTGAATATGGAAGTTAATAGGAATATAAAAAAAAGGGAGGAAGGTTTATCTGTTTAGCAAGAGTAATAGAAGGCAGATTTCAGACTACCTAACAGATCAAAACGAAAATTTCTGTTCCGACACTGACAATGTTGAGTGTTTATGGAAAAAGTTCAAGGCAATCGTAAAATGCGTTTTAGACAGGTACGTGCCGAGTAAAACTGTGAGGGACGGGAAAAACCCACCGTGGTACAACAACAAAGTTAGGAAACTACTGCGAAAGCAAAGAGAGCTCCACTCCAAGTTTAAACGCAGCCAAAACCTCTCAGACAAACTGAAGCTAAACGATGTCAAAGTTAGCGTAAGGAGGGCTATGCGTGAAGCGTTCATTGAATTCGAAAGTAAAATTCTATGTACCGACTTGACAGAAAATCCTAGGAAGTTCTGGTCTTACGTTAAATCAGTAAGTGGCTCGAAACAGCATATCCAGACACTACGGGATGATGATGGCATTGAAACAGAGGATGACACGCGTAAAGCTGAAATACTAAACACCTTTTTCCAAAGCTGTTTCACAGAGGAAGACCGCACTGCAGTTCCTTCTCTAAATCCTCGCACAAACGAAAAAATGGCTGACATCGAAATAAGTGTCCAAGGAATAGAAAAGCAACTGGAATCACTCAATAGAGGAAAGTCCACTGGACCTGACGGGATACCAATTCGATTCTACACAGAGTACGCGAAAGAACTTGCCCCCCTTCTAACAGCCGTGTACCGCAAGTCTCTAGAGGAACGGAGGGTTCCAAATGATTGGAAAAGAGCACAGATAGTCCCAGTCTTCAAGAAGGGTTGTCGAGCAGATGCGCAAAACTATAGACCTATATCTCTTACGTCGATCTCTTGTAGAATTTTAGAACATGTTTTTTGCTCGCGTATCATGTCATTTCTGGAAACCCAGAATCTACTATGTAGGAATCAACATGGATTCCGGAAACAGCGATCGTGTGAGACCCAACTCGCCTTATTTGTTCATGAGACCCAGAAAATATTAGATACAGGCTCCCAGGTAGATGCTATTTTTCTTGACTTCCGGAAGGCGTTCGATACAGTTCCGCACTGTCGCCTGATAAACAAAGTAAGAGCCTACGGAATATCAGACCAGCTGTGTGGCTGGATTGAAGAGTTTTTAGCAAACAGAACACAGCATGTTGTTATCAATGGAGAGACGTCTACAGACGTTAAAGTAACCTCTGGCGTGCCACAGGGGAGTGTTATGGGACCATTGCTTTTCACAATATATATAAATGACTTAGTAGATAGTGTCGGAAGTTCCATGCGGCTTTTCGCGGATGATGCTGTAGTATACAGAGAAGTTGCTGCATTAGAAAATTGTAGCGAAATACAGGAAGATCTGCAGCGGATAGGCACTTGGTGCAGGGAGTGGCAACTGACCCTTAACATAGACAAATGTAATATATTGCGAATACATAGAAAGAAGGATCCTTTATTGTATGATTATATGATAGCGGAACAAACACTGGTAGCAGTTACTTCTGTAAAATATCTGGGAGTATGCGTACGGAACGATTTGAAGTGGAATGATCATATAAAACTAATTGTTGGTAAGGCGGGTACCAGGTTGAGATTCATTGGGAGAGTGCTTAGAAAATGTAGTCCATCAACAAAGGAGGTGGCTTACAAAACACTCGTTCGACCTATACTTGAGTGTTGCTCATCAGTGTGGGATCCGTACCAGGTCGGGTTGACGGAGGAGATAGAGAAGATCCAAAGAAGAGCGGCGCGTTTCGTCACTGGGTTATTTGGTAACCGTGATAGCGTTACGGAGATGTTTAATAAACTCAAGTGGCAGACTCTGCAAGAGAGGCGCTCTGCATCGCGGTGTAGCTTGCTCGCCAGGTTTCGAGAGGGTGCGTTTCTGGATGAGGTATCGAATATATTGCTTCCCCCTACTTATACTTCCCGAGGAGATCACGAATGTAAAATTAGAGAGATTAGAGCGCGCACGGAGGCTTTCAGACAGTCGTTCTTCCCGCGAACCATACGCGACTGGAACAGTAAAGGGAGGTAATGACAGTGGCACGTAAAGTGCCCTCCGCCACACACCGTTGGGTGGCTTGCGGAGTATCAATGTAGATGTAGATGTAGATATTGCTGACTTGAATCCACCACTGCTGAAGAACCTCAAGGTCCTTATTCTTATGAAAAATGTGTGAGAGACAGTGTCACATTTGATTAGTAACAGTCTTTGAAATGTAAGTCAAACCTAAAAGCACCTTGTCAGACAAGGGAAAAGCAGTACCGTACTGGATGAACATAGTTGGTAAAATATCCACACATTACGATTGTTAAAAAAATTCAATTTGTCCATTCTGAATGTGAAATATAGGTGGAAAAATGGAACTGCAGTAAGACATAAGAGTTGACCAGAAATAACATCTATCTTAAAGGCATCTATTTTTGAGCTTTTTTCTGAAGCCAGACAAAAGTTGTTTAGTGTCAGTAATAGTACATTTCATTACAATGCTTTAGATATACTGGTAGCTAATGGTATAGGAGTAAAAGAATTTACAGTTTCCCTAACTTGGATTACTTGCTACAAGAAATCACATAAAATTTCATCCCGCTCCAGACAGGATAAGGTATGTCTCAGACATACTAGATTCCTGTCGGGGAGGTAGGAAAAAAAAAACTAAAACAAAAATTTAAATTTATTTCTGAAATTAGACTACTCCCATAGTCCATGTACCTAATCTCTTCTCTTTTTTGGCATGCCTGAAGGAGGGTTAAACACAACAGTTCCAATGATCAGTCTGTATTGTTCAGTGTTAGCTCTGCTATATGGTTCTCTTCAAGAATACACCACTTGTGGAAAGATGAATACTACTCAAGGAAAATCTTGCATTAGTCTCACTGAAGAATAAAAATGAGGGAAAGCAAAATGTAGCAGTTATTATGTGTCACTCTTATCTTCCATTCTGCATAGTTATATCCCTTCTCTTTCTACATGAGAATTCTGAACCACTGTTGGTTGCATTTAGAAATCACACTGACAAAGCAATAAAGATTCCACTTCAACCATTAGACCAAAAATTCTTTGTTAGTGCAGTTTTCAGTCTACCAGTACGAGAACATCTGTATATTGAGCAAGCAGTAAAGGAAACAAAAGAAAAATTCGGAGTAGGTATTAAAATTCATGGAGAAGAAGTAAAAACTTTGAGGTTCGCTGATGACATTGTAATTCTGTCAGAGACAGCAAAGGACTTGGAAGAGCAGTTGAACGGAATGGACAGTGTCTTGAAAGGAGGATATAAGATGAACATCAACAAAAGCAAAATGAGGATAATGGAATGTAGTCAAATTAAATTGGGTGATGCCGAGGGGATTAGATTTGGAAATGAGACACTTAAAGTAGTAAAGGAGTTTTGCTATTTAGGGAGTAAAATAACTGATGATGGTCGAAGTAGAGAGGATATAAAATGTAGACTGGCAATGGCAAGGAAATCGTTTCTGAAGAAGAGAAATTTGTTAACATCGAGTATAGATTTAAGTGTCAGGAAGTCGTTTCTGAAAGTATTCGTATGGAGTGTAGCCATGTATGGAAGTGAAACATGGACGATAACCAGTTTGGACAAGAAGAGAATAGAAGCTTTCGAAATGTGGTGCTACAGAAGAATGCTGAAGATAAGGTGGGTAGATCACGTAACTAATGAGGAGGTATTGAATAGGGTTGGGGAGAAGAGAAGTTTGTGGCACAACTTGACTAGACGAAGGGATCGGTTGGTAGGACATGTTTTGAGGCATCAAGGGAGCACAAATTTAGCATTGGAGGGCAGCGTGGAGGGCAAAAATCGTAGAGGGAGACCAAGAGATCAATACACTAAGCAGATTCAGAAGGATGTAGGTTGCAGTAGGTACTGGGAGACGAAGAAGCTTGCACAGGATAGAGTAGCATGGAGAGCTGCATAAAACCAGTCTCAGGACTGAAGACCACAACAACAACAGTACGAGAACATTCTAAAGTCACAATTGCAACTGCCAGTTCACTATCAGTTTTCCTCTCCTCCATTTCAAAAACTAATTAAATATGGCACTCATCAAAATATACCAATATTAGGTCACACTCATTCCTATTTTCAGCTCAGTTTTACTTAAAAAGAGACAAAAAAAGAAAGATAAAAGTCTGCTGTGACTCACAGCACTCTAAATGTCATCCTTAATTTATGTTCATGGTGCACAAATAATTTATGTTTGGGGCAATTTATCAATATTTTGCAGTATCACAATGGTTACTTGTATCTTGAAAATCTTGTATTTATTTGCATTTAGTCTTTATGTCTTTGGAAAGAATGTTATGAATAAAATGTAAGTTGTATTAGTCTTCAAATATTAACCCTTTAAATGCTCTGGACATGTTACTGTGTGCAGCACGTGCCTTTGTACCTGTCCCTGTGTGCTCTGGATGTGTTTACCTGTGCCACCAGTCCTTCTACCTGGTACTCTGAACGTGTGGTGTGTGTAAACACGCTCAGAGCACACAGGGACAGGTACAAAGGCATGTGCATTAACATGTCCAGAGCAGTTAAAGGGTTAAGTCATGTTTCACTCACTTATGATCTGTGATTCAGTCCTTGTCTCAAAAATATATGGAAGCAGTGACAGAGCACTGCTCATAAAATGCAATAAATCAAGGCTGTATTCCAGACAGTTTCAAGCACTGAAATAGTGCAAAAAATGTGAAAATTCATATTTTTTTGAGTAAAATTCAGTTCATGTTAGCAACTAAAATTTAGTATAAGGAATTTTTAAAAGTTCTGGTAATGTGTTATGACAGATGTTACCACTCTACAGTTTTTAAAATATTTATTCTAACAGTCTCTGTTGCAGTCTGTCATGCAAGATATCTAGTTTTAATAACATAACGATCATCTTTAGATGTGATTAATCATGAGTTGTCAAAAGCCAATTTTTTTTATAAAACAACACAGTCATTAGCTGTAAAATAAAATGATGGACCCACTGACTCATGTTACAAATCTGCTATTTTTTTTTTAACAACAATCGTATTGACCAACTAGGATCATGTTGACAACTTCAGTTCCTCTTCTTCCTTTGTTATTGTTTCCTATTTTTCCAGTATTCCCTCATTTTCTCCCCATGAAGTCTCTTCCTTTCTTCTGTCCATTTTGTTCCAAATTTTTTATTTCTTCTGCTTTTAAAGCCTTCCAAATTTAGTATTTTATTTTTAAAATGGTTTCTTTCTGCTATTTCTGATTCTTTGATGTCATTTCTTTCTACATCTTTCCTTACTTCTGTAATCCATACTACTGTCGATTTCTTTTTCCAGATAATAGGAGTATTTGTTTTGTTAGTCTATTTCCATCCATTCAGTAGAAGTGCCCAAAAAAGATTAATCTTCATTTAGCCACTACTTTAGATATTTTCTCTATATTTTTGCAGATCTCCTCATTACTTCTTATTTTCCAACCATCTGCATTTTTTATTGTGCCCATTGTTTTTCTAATAATCCATCTTTCCAGTACCTTGAGTTTGTCCATCTTATAGTTCATTATTAGGCATTCAGATCAATATAAACATTCTCGTTGTACCACTGTGGTGTAGTGTTTTAGTTTTGTTTTTCTAGATATACATTTCTTGTTGTAAATATTTTTGGTCAAGACCATATGCACTTTCCATTTTGTTAATTATTACATCTATTGCAGATTTTTCTAGTCCATTCTGTTGTATAGTTTCTCGAAGATATTTAAATTTATTTACTCACTCTATTTACCTATTTGTGTTTCCATGAATTTTGGTGCATTATTTTATATTTGTCATGAATTTTGCGTTTTCAGCTGAAATTTTGAGACCAGTTCTGTTTGCTATTTTTTCCAAAAGTTTTATTTGAATAATTGCTTCTGTCAGGTTTTCTGAAAGTATTGCAAAATCATCTGCAAAAGTCAAGCATTTGTTTTCCTTCCCAGAGTTATTGCTTCAATTTTGTGATTTTTTGGCTTCGAATTCCAGATCCTTACAATTTTTTCTAGAACACAATTAAACAGTAAAGGTGATAAACCATCACCTAGTCTAACACCAGTTTTTATTTCAAATGGCTGAGATACTTTTCCCATAAATTTGACTTCAGGTATTGTACCTGTTAGTGTTTCACAAATTATATTTTCTAATTTTGATTTAACGCCAAATTCTCTAATGACCTTATCTAGTGTTTCTCTGTCTATACAATCAAATGCTTTCTTGAAATCAATAAATGACACTATTATTGGTTTGCTGGTTAACATTCTATGGTGAATTATTGACTTTAAGCTAAAAATCTGTTCTGCACAGTATCTTTCCTTTCCAAAAACCACCCTGATATTCTCCCAGATGTTTGTTGACTGTTCATTTATTTTAAAAAATCTAACTTTTCACAACTAGTGATTAATCAGATCTGAAGATGATGTTTAGGTGATTGAAACTAGTTACCATCTGTGACAAATTGCAACTGAGACTGTTAGAATAAATATTTTAAAATTTTTTTAAAAGCTGACTGACAATGAGAAATAAATTCAAACAGCATTTGACATTGCTTGTTTGATTATTCTCTTATCAGCAGATGGTTTGCAATTGAACTGTTTCAAAGCCACATACCTGAGCCTAATTGTGGAGTGACACTCATTGTTTCACCATAATACATGCTGCCTCTAAAGCTAGCCTGAGGGTTTTGTAACAGATGCATCAACAGCATTGCTGATCATACATGTAATGTGATCCACCCACTTCAGGACAATGTCTTTGTGTTCAAAACAGCCAGTTGGGTGTACAGCATGTAGTTTTCTCTGTTGAGGATCCATCATGGTGGTTCTCTCTGAGGTACTGCTCTATATCAGATTGCTGAGGGAACTTTCTGCCTTCTAGGAATCCTCAGCTACATTGACTGGTTCCAAAGTTAGTTTCACTGTCTGATTCTTTGGTGTTACTGTTATCTGATATATTCACTTCATTATCTGAGCACTTTCCAATAAATTACAGGTGGTAGCAGAAAAGCTAGGATTCTTACATCATCACAAGTCAGCTGCTGAAAGTTATGCATCTTGGACTGTGGATGTGCAGATGTTGTGTCAGAAATGTAAATTCACATGTGAGTGTGGTGAACCATACAGGAATAAGCTTACATCATGATATAGTGATTTGTTTAGCCCCAGATAAGGAGGACTGTCTTCTCCCTGGCTGAAGTGTTGCGAGTTGAGCATGCATTTCAAATAATACAAGTGTTACAACAAACATTTTGGCAGATATGTGATCTGGTTTCCCAGCATATTTATAACTTGTGGAATTCTTGGATGATTGGTTGCCTCACGTTTTAATTACTACATGATATTTCAGCAAACAGACTTGTCACCATCTTCAGGTAGTCTTGATATTTCACAGGTGGCCAAGAGCTATGTGATACAGTGCAGCAGATTTCAGTCACAGATTCTGAAGTGGTAAACAAGTTCTCTTCACCAGTAGCCATCTCTTCATTTTCTCTGCAATTCCAGGCTCGTACCAGGTATTGTTTGCAGCAATTCTCTTTGTTTCCAATTTTCTCAAACTGGTTTTCTCTGGAATGTCTGCATTTTGAGGACAAGTGCTATAAATGTTTATGTAGAGGCCACAATGCAAAAGTATGCTGTAGGACAGCAGGCACTAGACCACCCCAGCCAATGCCTAAAATTTCATAATTACTAGCAACAGTGTAAGACAGTCTAGTGATCTTTCTTTCTGATACCAAGACACTGGTCTCAGTTATAAACCAGTCTTAATACTTGTGTGTGTGTGTGTGTGTGTGTGTGTGTGTGTGCGTGTGCGTGCACTCAATAGAGCACACTCAAAGTTTTGGACACATTATCAACATCAGGTGCCACTTTTACATTGTGTGTAACTGATGGTAACATATGATCATGTATCGCAGACAATGACATCATTGTTTGTGGCAGATCCTTCAGGTGAGAACATATTTGGCCTCAACGCATACCCCACTTTTGGATTTTCATTACTCCATGCAGTGCTTTCCTTCAGCTTGTCATTACCCTGTGCTGGTACACTTCATTTGCACCACGGCCTAGGCCTGGATTGGACAAAGTAGTTAACTATCAGATATACATTGTCTTAAAGTGGGAAGCAAGTCCTAGACTTTATAACACCCATTCAAGTCTGTTGACTGTTAAGGATGGGATTAAGATGGAACTAAATGAACTAGAACACCAACAAGTTCTTGCCACCCACTTCAACAGTCAGTGGGCTTCACTGTTAGTAGTGGTCAGGAAACCTGGGAGCTCTCAACAGTTGTGTGGAGACTTTAAGGAAACCATTAGTGCTCAAGTGGACATTGATTCATAACCTTTGCCTTGTTACAGATTAAATCCTTTCCAAACATTAAGGAGGTAAACTGTTCTCCAAAATCAATGTTGCAGAGGCATATTTACAGTTGGCTCTTGATGAAGATTTGCTGAAGGTATTAGTCTTGCAAACATCATTCTATCTTCATCAAAAATAATAGGTTGCCTTCTGATGTGGCTAGTGCCCTCATCATATTACAGTAGCTTGTTGAACAGAATATTACTGAAATTCTATATTATGTAAGTGAACTTGACAATATTCTGATCACTTGTCATACAACAGACAGACATTTGCTGAGTCTCTACCAGGTTTGAAAGCTTCACTTTGTTCTCTACCATTTACAGCAAGAATTGCTGTCTAATAATAGCACAGCATCATGAGGTCCATAGCTAATATTTAAACATGAATAAAACAGTTTTTTATGTCAATCATTTATTTATTATATCATTAAGCACTGAATGGTCAACACCATAACTATAAGATTATGCAGTTATATCCCTAGTATTAGTGAGAAGCATAGACATGTTTTTGCAGCAGCAGATGAAGTGGACAACAGGTTATGTTTCTTCTTTTTAGCTAAATGAAAATTTAAAACAGATGTTGCACATTGCTAGGTGCTGAATGCATTCTTCACTGAACATGAGGTTTCATCAGTGAGTACTATCAGGAATATAACTGCATAATTTTCCACTGATGATGATGATGATGATGATGATGATGATGATGGTGTGAACCACTGAAATGCTTAGTGTTATAAAAAATGACTGATGCAGAAAATTGTTTTACTTGCATCAGGAATTGTTTATAAAAATTAAAAAGAAATATCTTGGTGAATGTAAAACTGTTGTGAAAACTAACATATGCCATACCATCCTCCAACGTCCTACAAAATATTGGCCGGCTTTTAACACCATCACCTTTGTTGGTAAACGCACAAACTTCTATACTGTAGTTACAGAATCGATCAAGATTAGCTAATTCCAATTTATTCTCTCTTGTTATTTGTTCCACAGGATGTGAGAAGTCTGGAAATAAAATTTCAACAAAATGTTAAAAATTACTGGAATATTTCACAGTTAAGGTTAATAAGTCCAGATTTGTAAAAAAACTAGTTACAGATATTATGCTCTATCAGGCCATACTTTAAAAGAAGAATGGGTATTTTCATATGCTGTTACTTATTAAGATTTAAGAATTTTAAAGTGATAGCTGACAGTCCTTCAATGTGAAACTTATGTTACTGGTCTTTAATTTTCCAAAAGTATACACTGACAAATGAGGTTATGCACAAACCTGATACATCAGTTTGCATAAGCACACAAAGCAGAATGAAGGTTGTGGTTCCTGCTTACAATGATGCACATCGATTAATGACTCTGCATAGGTCAATATGAGCTGAAGGTACATGCTTTGCCTATGAAAGCTGATGTTTAGCACAAAAAATTATGCACTTCACAAAATAAAAATAAATAGTATCTTATGCCCATAACAGCAATGAACTACAATTAGAATCAGACACCTCATACAAATACCTGGTGTAACTATTTGTAGGGACATGAAATGGAATGATACCATAGGCTCAGTCGTGGGTAAAGTAGGTGACAGACTTTGGTTTATTCGAAGAATACTCCGGAAATTCAATAAGTGTAAAAAGGAGTTTGCTTACAAATCACTCATGTGACCCATTCTAAAATGTTGTTCAAGTGTGTGGGACCCATACCACATAGTACTAACAGGTGACACTAAACATACACAGAGAAGGGGAGCACAAAAGCTGACAGGTTTGTGTGATCAATGGGAGAGTGTCACAGAGATGCTGAAGAAACAGAAATTGCAGACTCTTCAGGGTAGACATAATCTATACTGGGAAAGCCAACTTACAAAGTTTCAAAAACTGGGTTTCATTGATGACTCTAGGAATGTAGTACAGCCCCCTATGTATTGCTCACATTGGGATCATGAGGATAAGATTAGATTAATTACAGCAAACACCGAGGCATGTAAACAATCATTGTTCCAACACTGAGTATGTGAATGGAACGTGAAAAAGCCTTAATAAATGGTACAGTGGGGGATATGCTCTGCCATACACTTCACAATGGTTTGCTGTTTTTATGTGCGGGTTCCAGGTTATGGGCCCATGATCACTGATCCTCAGCAACAGGAACCTCTATGTTTGATACACAGCAACGTAACAAGTGTCTCTGGCCCACAATCTCACAGTAGAGTGAAATATGTTTTCATATTAGTTGATGATTGTTCATGATATGCAGTAACATGTTTGCTAAAAGTCAAAAGTCAAGTATTTCAGTCATTCAAAGAATACAAAGTGTATGCAGAAAATTTCCAACAGAAAAAAACAGGAATTCTACATTCATACAATGGACAACTGAGGCAAAGGTATGAGTCAAGAATTAGAAGCATATCTGCAAAATGAATGAATTCAGAGGCAGCTGACCGTTCTTGGCACATCTCAACACTATGGTGAAGCAGCATTGTTTAATCAGACCTTTTCATATACTGTGTGATGCACGCTTTTTGAGAGTTAAATGTCACAAAATTGCTGGAGAAAAGCAATAGCAATGACAAATTCTTATAAAATAGATGCCTGACAACAGAAAATGTCAAAGGATGTCCCTTCAAAGAATGATATGGACAAGCACCAAATATCAATCATCTGAAATTATTCAGATGTTGTGCATGGGCAAAAATGAAAAACCCACTATGGCAAATTTGAACCAAAAGGGCAAATTCTTGTAATAGCTGGATATTCAGAACTCATGAAAGCCTACAGGCTGTGGAAAATCCAGAAACGGGAAATATAACAATTACCAGAGATGTTGTATTTCATGAAAATGTCTTTCCCATAAAATTGAACAAAGGTGTTGCAAAAGTAATTGATCCAAGGACCATAACCACTGCAAATGTTGAAGGAGCATCACATAATGTAGATGTTGTGGAAACAGGAGAAGCATCTGACATTAAACAAAATGAAGATTTAGGAACGTGTGTGAGCTCCAAACATATTGATGTAGAAAAGGTGACCGAATGGGAAGATGAGAGTGCTGAAAATGATTACTCTATAACACATGATAATAATAGTAAACTAAGTGCACCTACAATAAATGAAATCTACAGAACACTTTCTGAGTGACAAGTCAAACCAATGAAACAGCTGATACACTACAAGTCATAATGAAAAGAAGAAGATGTGAGCAGTTGAAAAGGAGACAACAAGAGGAAAAAGATCCATGAAGTGTAGAGGAAGCCATGTCAGTTGATGATAAAAACAAATTAGTGTCAGAAGAACTGGAAAACCTAATGCAAAACCAAACCTGGACATTTTCACCACACATGAAGTTTATGTGAGATTACCTATAGGTTTCCCTGACGTCACTGGCAAACTATGAAGAAAATTCAGTGGAATATCAGATCACAAGAAAATTAACAATGAAAAATGGATCTGCAGGTCTGAAAAGTACATCTATGGATTGCATCAGTCATTCAGCAGATGGAATGATATACTCAACAAGTTCCTGTGCGAACAAGGGATGCTGCAGTCAGTAACTGACTCACGTATTTACTATGACCTTGAGTATGTACTCATAGTAACTACATATGTGGATGATGAAATGCTGTACAGCAAGAAAAGTGAAATAAAGGAAAGCACTGAATCTGAGGTAAGTGTTCTTAAGGTACAATGATGTCCAGTAAGTTTGAGACACGAGAGAAGGTGGAACATTGATTTTAGACCAAACAGAGTATACAAAAGAAAGCTTAAAAGAATTCCAAATGGAAAACTGCAAACCTGTGAAAACACCTCTCATCATGAATGTAAAGCTACTAAATGTGACAGATGAAGACAAGCCTGAGGAACAGGATGGATCAATATACAGAAACACAACTGGAAGTCTTCTATACTTGGCAACTAGTGCAAGACCAGATGTAGCATATCCAGTGGCTTATTTGTAACGTATCCAGTAACTTATTTGAGCAAGTTCAGCAGCAATCCAAGTGAGGAGCACTGGCGTGACATCAAATGCCCACTACATTATTTGCAAGGTACAGAAAATGATGCACTTGCTTACCACAAGATTGTATACCAATGCAGACTGGAGAGTTGATCCAGATCACTAAAAATCCTTTAGTGGTTGCTTGAAAGATTTTGGAAGTGTGGCTATAAGCTGGAGTAGCAGAAAACAACAAAGTGTTGCATCACTGAAGAAGAGTATTTTTGCACTGGGCGAATCCATAAGAGAAACAAAGTGTATGAACAGTTTTCTCACTGAGATTGGTCAAGATTGTTTTATGTCCCATCGTACAAAGATTTTCATTGACAATAAAGATGCAAAGAAACTTGCCAAAAATTGTGAGGCTTCAGAAAGAACCAAGCATATCAATTCTAACATTTTCTTCATACAAGAGGAGGTGGAACCCAACAATGTAGGTTTGGAATATACTGCAAGTGAGAAGAATATGCTGACTGTCTGACAAAGCCAATTGACAACCTGATAAGGAAAATTCATTAGAGGTTAATGGGGTCAAGGACTAGCAGTGGTATCAGTGTGTAGATTCTTGAGACCCCATTGTTGTCTTCTTGTAATGATGTATTGTAAAAGGTGTTCTGCATGTATGTTAAAATAAATGTGCTGTTTCATTTGTGATGTGTTGTGCATTTGAGTGTAAACCCTGCCATTTTTCTAGAGAAGATTGACAAATGTATTTCAATGTTGCAGGGACAAACGATTTGCACAGATCCACCCAAAATAATTATTACAACCAACTGAGCCATCAAATATTTCATACAGTTCACAAAATTCCCACTGTATCTTTTACATGACATCAAATATTGAGACTATGGCCTCTAATTATTATGTCACCATAATTTAATGGTATGTTGTTGTTGTTGTTGTTGTTGTTGTGGTCTTCAGTCCTGAGACTGGTTTGATGCAGCTCTCCATGCTACTCTATCCTGTGCAAGCTTCTTCATCTCCCAGTACCTACTGCAACCTACATCCATCTGAATCCGCTCGGTGTATTCATCTCTTGGTCTCCCTCTACGATTTTTACCCTCCACACTGCCCTCCAATACTAAATTGGTGATCCCTTGATGCCTCAGAACATGTCCTACCAACCAATCCCTTCTTCTAGTCAAGTTGTGCCACAAACTTCTCTTCTCCCCAATCCTCTTCAACACCTCCTCATTAGTTATGTGATCTATCCATTCAATCTTCAGCATTCTTCTGTAGCACCACATTTTCAAAGCTTCTATTCTCTTCTTGTCTAAACTATTTATCATCCACATTTCACTTCCATACATGGCTACACTCCATACAAATACTTTCAGAAACGACTTCCTGACACTTAAATCTATACTCGATGTTAACAAATTTCTCTTCTTCAGAAATGCTTTCCTTCCCATTGCCAGTCAACATTTTATATCCTCTCTACTTCAACCATCATCAGTTATTTTGTTCCCCAAATAGCAAAACTCTTTTACTACTTTAAGTGTTTCATTTCCTACTCTAATAGCCTCAGCATCACCCGACTTAATTCGACTACATTCCATTATCCTCGTTTTGCTTTTGTTGATGTTCATCTTATATCCTCCTTTCAAGACACTATCCATTCCATTCAACTGCTCTTCCAAGTCCTTTGCTGTCTCTGCCAGAATTACAATGTCATCGGCGAACCTCAAAGTTTTTATTTCTTCTCCATGGATTTTAATACCTACTCCAAATTTTTCTTTTGTTTCCTTCACTGCTTGCTCAATATACATATTGAATAACATTGGGGAGAGGCTACAACCCTGTCTCACTCCCTTCCCAACCACTGCTTCCCTTTCATGCCCCTCAACTCTTATAACTGCCATTTGGTTTCTATACAAATTGTAAGTAGCCTTTTGCTCCCTATATTTTACCCTGCCACCTTCAGAATTTGAAAGAGAGTATTCCAGTCAACATTGTCAAAAGCTTTCTCTAAGTCTACAAATGCTAGAAATGTAGGTTTGCCTTTCCTTAATCTAGCTTCTAAGATAAGTCGTAGAGTCAGTATTGCCTCACGTGTTCCAATATTTCTATGGAATCCAAACTGATCTTCCCCAAGGTCGGCTTCTACTAGTTTTTCCATTTGTCTGTAAAGAATTCGCATTAGTATTTCGCAGCCATGACTTATTAAACTGATAGTTCGGTAATTTTCACATCTGTCAACACCTGCTTTCTTTGGGATTGGAATTATTATATTCTTCTTGAAGTCTGAGGGTATTTCGCCTGTCTCATACATCTTGCTCACCAGATGGTAGAGTTTTGCCAGGACTGGCTCTCCCAAGGCCGTCAGTAGTTCTAATGGAATGTTGTCTACTCCCGGGGCCTTGTTTCGACTCAGGTCTTTCAGTGCTCTGTCAAACTCATCACGCAGTATCATATCTCCCATTTCATCTTCATCTACATCCTCTTCCATTTCCATAATATTTTCCTCAAGTACATCACCCTTGTATAGACCCTTTATATATTCCTTCCACCTTTCTGCTTTCCTTTCTTTGCTTAGAACTGGGTTTCCATCTGAGCTCTTAATATTCATACAAGTGGTTCTCTTTTCTCCAAAGGTCTCTTTAATTTTCCTGTAGGCAGTATCTATCTTACCCCTAGTGAGATAAGCCTCTACATCCTTACATTTATCCTCTAGCCATCCCTGCTTAGCCATTTTGCACTTCCTGTCGATCTCATTTTTGAGACGTTTGTATTCCTTTTTGCCTGTTTCATTTACTGCATTTTTATATTTTCTCCATTCATCAATTAAATTCATTATTTCTTCTGTTACCCAAGGATTTCTACTAGCCGTTGTCTTTTTAACTACTTGATCCTTTGCTGCCTTCACTACTTCATCCCTCAAAGCCACCCATTCTTCTTCTACTGTATTTCTTTCCCCCATTCCTGCCATTTGTTCGCTTACACTCTCCCTGAAACTCTGTACAACCACTGGTTTAGTCAGTTTATCCAGATCCCATCTCCTTAAATCCCACCTTTTTGCAGTTTCTTCAGTTTTAATCTACAGTTCATAACCAATAGATTGTGGTCAGACTCCACATCTGCCCATGGAAATGTCTTACAATTTAAAACCTGGTTCCTAAATCTCTGTCTTACCACTATATAATCCATCTGAAATCTGTCAGTATCTCCAGGATTCTTCCATGTATACAACCTTCTTTTATGATTCTTGAACCAAGTGTCAGCTATGATTAAGTTGTGCTCTGTGCAAAATTCTACCAGGCGGCTTCCTCTTTCATTTCTTACCCCCAATCCATATTCACCTACTACGTTTCCTTCTCTCCCTTTTCCTACTACCGAATTCCAGTCAGCCATGACTATTAAATTTTCATATCCATTCACTATCTGAATAATTTCTTTTATTTCGTCATAGATTTCTTCAATTTCTTCGTCATCTGCAGAGCTAGTTGGCATATAAACTTGTGCTACTGTAGTAGGCGTGGTCTTTGTGTCTATCTTGGCCACAATAATGCGTTCACTATGCTGTTTGTAGTAGCTTCACTAATTCCCACTATATCTAACTTTAACCTGTTCATTTCCTTTTTAAATTTTCTAACCTACCTGCCTGATTAAGGGGTCTGACATTCCACGCTCCGATCCGTAGAACGCCAGTTTTCTTTCTCCTGATAACGAGGTCCTCCTGAGTAGTCCCCGCCCGGAGATCTGAATGGGGGACTATTTTACCTCCAGAATATTTTACCCAAGTGGACGCCATCATCATTAACCATACAGTAAAGCTGCATGCCCTTGGGAAAAATTACGGCTGTAGTTTCCCCTTGCTTTCAACCTTTTGCAGTACCAGCACAGCAAGGGCGTTTTGGTTAGTGTTACAAGGCCAGATCAGTCAATCATCCAGACTGTTGCCCCTGCAACTACTGAAAAGGCTGCTGCCCCTCTTCAGGAACCACACGTTTGTCTGGCCTCTCAACAGATACCCCTCCATTGTGGTTGCACCTACAGTACAGCTATCTGTATCATTGAGGCATGCAAGCCTCCCCACCAACGGCAAGGTCCATGGTTCATTGGGGGGGATTTAATGGTAATCAAAATAAAAAACAGCTCTCTCTTTGTCTTCAGGAATCAATGCAACACAATGGACACTTTTGCAAGGAACATTATATGGCAAATTTAAATGGAGGATGTGTAGCACCACAGACATACCATGCATCCTGGATCTGATATCATACTTTTTAAATATATCTGCAAAAGTAGAATCTGCTCAATAAAATTCTCTAGGAAGAACAGCAGTACCATTATTCATGGAGATTTCAGCATCAATTTTCTATCATAAAACAACATCCACAAAGAACTGGTGTCATTAATGTTTGACTTTAACTTACATCTCACAGTGACACTTTAAGAAAATACAGATGATTCCAATGAAACAGTCTTTGACAGTTTCTTTCTAGGTTCCAAGTAAGGTAGCTAAATAAGCAATATGAGATTGATTTGATTTGATTTATTTCGTGTTCCATAGGTCGAACTGTGTTGGATTCCAGTTTTTTCCAAATACAATCTGATAATCTTATAGCATATACAGAAATTTGAGTACATAATTATATAAAAATTTATACAATAAATTCTTTGGGCAGCAGTACAGAAAAAGAAAATACATATTTTCTTAGAATCATTAAAGCACTACAGAAAACAGATACAGAACACACACAGATACAGTTGTTGTTGTTGTGGTCTTCAGTCCTGAGACTGGTTTGATGCAGCTCTCCATGCTACTCTATCCTGTGCAAGCTTCTTCATCTCCCAGTACCTACTGCAACCTACATCCTTCTGAATCTGCTTAGTGTATTCATCTCTTGGTCTCCCCCTATGATTTTTACCCTCCACGCTGCCCTCCAATACTAAATTGGTGATCCCTTGATGCCTCAGAACATGTCCTACCAACCGATCCCTTCTTCTGGTCAAGTTGTGCCACAAACTTCTCTTCTCCCCAATCCTATTCAATACTTCCTCATTAGTTATGTGATCTACCCATCTAACCTTCAGCATTCTTCTGTAGCACCACATTTCAAAAGCTTCTATTCTCTTCTTGTCCAAACTATTTACCGTCCATGTTTCACTTCCATACATGGCTACACTCCATACAAATACTTTCAGAAATAACTTCCTGACACTTAAATCTATACTCGATGTTAACAAATTTCTCTTCTTCAGAAATGCTTTCCTTGCCATTGCCAGTCTACATTTTATATCCTCTCTACTTCGTCCATCATCAGTTATTTTGATCCCCAAATAGCAAAACTCCTTTACTACTTTAAGTGTCTCATTTCCTAATCTAATACCCTCAGCATCACCTGACTTAACTCAACTACATTCCATTATCCTCATTTTGCTTTTGTTGATGTTCATCTTATATCCTCCCTTCAAGACACCATCCATTCCGTTCAACTGTTCTTCCAAGTCCTTTGCTGTCTCTGCCAGAATTACAATGTCCTCGGCGAACCTCAAAGTTTTTATTTCTTCTCCATGGATTTTAATACCTACTCCAAATTTTTCTTTTGTTTCCTTCACTGCTTGCTCAATATAGAGGTTGAATAACATCGAGGAGAGGCTACAACCCTGTCTTACTCCCTTCCCAACCACTGCTTCCCTTTCATGTCCCTCAACTCTTATAACTGCCATCTGGTTCCTGTACATGTTGTAAATAGCCTTTCGCTGCCTGTATTTTACCCCTGCCATCTTTAGAATTTGAAAGAGAGTATTCCAGTCAACATTGTCAAAAGCTTTCTCTAAGTCTACAAATGCTAGAAACGTAGGTTTGCCTTTCCTTAATCTTTCTTCTAAGATAAGTCGTAAGGTCAGTATTGCCTCACGTGTTCCAGTGTTTCTACGGAATCCAAACTGATCTTCCCCGAGGTCGGCTTCTACTAGTTTTTCCATTCATCTGTAAAGAATTCGTGTTAGTACTTTGCAGCTGTGGCTTATTAAACTGATTGTTCAGTAATTTTCACATCTGTCAACACCTGCTTTCTTTGGGATTGGAATTATTATGTTCTTCTTGAAGTCTGAGGGTATTTCGCCTGTTTCATACATCTTGCTCACTAGATGGTAGAGTTTTGTCAGGACTGGCTCTCCCAAGGCCGTCAGTAGTTCCAATGGAATGTTGTCTACTCCGGGGGCCTTGTTTCCACTCAGGTCTTTCAGTGCTCTGTCAAACTCTTCACGCAGTATCGTATCTCCCATTTCATCTTCATCTACATCCTCTTCCATTTCCATAATATTGTCCTCAAGTGCATCGCCCTTGTATAGACCCTCTATATACTCCTTCCACCTTTCTGCTTTCCCTTCTTTGCTTAGAACTGGGTTTCCATCTGAACTCTTGATGTTCATACATGTGGTTCTCTTATCTCCAAAGGTCTCTTTAATTTTCCTGTAGGCAGTATCTATCTTACCCCTAGTGAGATAAGCCTCTACATCCTTACATTTGTCCTCTAGCCATCCCTGCTTAGCCATTTTGCACTTCCTGTCGATCTCATTTTTGAGACGTTTGTATTCCTTTTTGCCTGCTTCATTTACTGCATTTTTATATTTTCTCCTTTCATCAATTAAATTCAATATTTCTTCTGTTACCCAAGGATTTCTACTAACCCTCTTCTTTTTACCTACTTGATTGTCTGCTGCCTTCACTACTTCATCCCTCAGAGCTACCCATTCTTCTACTGTATTTCTTTCCCCCATTCCTATCAATTGTTCCCTTATGCTCTCCCTGAAACTCTGTACAACCTCTGGTTCTTTCAGTTTATCCAGGTCCCATCTCCTTAAATTCCCACCTTTTTGCAGTTTCTTCAGTTTTAATCTACAGGTCATAACCAATAGATTGTGGTCAGAGTCCACATCTGCCCCTGGAAACGTCTTACAATTTAAAACCTGGTTCCTAAATCTCTGTCTTACCATTATATAATCTATCTGATACCTTTTAGTATCTCCAGGGTTCTTCCATGTATATAACTTTCTATCATGATTCTTACACCAAGTGTTAGCTATGATTAAGTTGTGCTCTGTGCAAAATTCTATCAGGCGGCTTCCTCTTTCATTTCTTAGCCCCAATCCATATTCACCTACTACGTTTCCTTCTCTCCCTTTTCCTACACTTGAATTCCAGTCACCCATGACTATTAAATTTTCGTCTCCCTTCACTATCTGAATAATTTCTTTTAATTCATCATACATTTCTTCAATTTCTTCGTCATCTGCAGAGCTAGTTGGCATATAAACTTGTACTACTGTAGTAGATGTGGGCTTCGTATCTATCTTGGCCACAATAATGCGTTCACTATGCTGTTTGTAGTAGCTTACCCGCATTCCTATTTTCCTATTCATTATTAAACCTACTCCTGCATTACCCCTATTGGACTTTGTGCTTATAACCCTGTAGTCACCTGACCAGAAGTCTTGTTCCTCCTGCCACCAAACTTCACTAATTCCCACTATATCTAACTTTAACCTATCCATTTCCCTTTTTAAATTTTCTAACCTACCTGCCCGATTAAGGGATCTGACATTCCACGCTCCGATCCGTAGAACGCCAGTTTTCTTTCTCCTGATAACGACATCCTCTTGAGTAGTCCCCGCCCGGAGATCCGAATGGGGGACTATTTTACCTCCGGAATATTTTACCCAAGAGGACGCCATCATCATTTAATCATACAGTAAAGCTGCATGCCCTCGGGAAAAATTACGGCTGTAGTTTCCCCTTGCTTTCAGCCGTTCGCAGTACCAGCACAGCAAAGCCGTTTTGGTTATTGTTACAAGGCCAGATCAGTCAATCATCCAGACTGTTGCCCTCGCAACTACTGAAAAGGCTGCTGCCCCTCTTCAGGAACCACACGTTTGTCTGGCCTCTCAACAGATACCCCTCCGTTGTGGTTGTACCTACGGTGCAGCTATCTGTATCGCTGAGACACGCAAGCCTCCCCACCAACGGCAAGGTCCATGGATGATGGGGGGGATACAGAGCTCAGGTTAAATAACACTTTTGGCAATACTAGTTTTCCAGCCTTACAAAAATATGCAAATGATGAATTCAAAACTAGTGAACGGAAGTTAATAGCTGGCCACAAACCAGTTAGAAAGATCAGACACATAAAAACACTTAGGGGCAGTCCACAAAAGGGACAATGGGGAGAAGTTCACCACAAAAGCATAGCAAATGACAAATTTATTGACCTCTTTTCTTTTAAATACCTTCAAACCAAATTCATCATAAAAGAGCTCAATGAAAGAAAGAATGGCACAGGAAAAGGGATACTGTATACTTATGAACTTGGGCTATGTTCTGATAGTGGGCCCTCCAGAAAAACACCAATGGAACTTACTTAGAATTAACATCTTATTCCATACTATGACTCAAGAAATAATAACCAAAAGTATATCTGGCTATAGCATTTTCAATATACAACATAAAATCATTACACAAATCCACAATCACAGTATCACTAATGTTCTGTCTTGACCACTTTTTTCCATAGTCTGATGCAAGTTGTAAAGTCTATTAAAATAAAATGAAAACAAGGCAGAACATTAAATTAGTTAGTGCTAACAACAACTACCATACCTTCTACACCAAAAAGTCCATCCACTAAGGCTTTAACTGTCTCTCAACATGTGTTGAAATGAACAATATCCTCCCAAAACCCTTCCTACCTCTCCCAAAGTAGCAGCCTCCTGCCCACTCAACCTATGAAATACTCTGGACAATTCATGTTCAGCTCCTTCTTTGAGCCCTTTAATATGAAATACTTCTCACATGCATACACCCAACGTGTCCCGCTCTAGTATATTTCATCTTATTAAATGCAGTGCTACAACGGAAAGGTGCCTAATCAATTACCATTATCAACTATATAAGTCAATAGACTTCCATGGTCAGTTTCAATTTTCATACATACATATTAAAAAAAAAAAAAATCGTTTTGTGTATTGGGCCACTTTGTTACGAAAAACTAAAAACAAAGGAAATACCAACATTTTGAACATCTTTGCAGTGACCCAGAAGAGGAGAGGAAGGCCAAACCATTATGAAACAGTAAAAACAGCTGAAATATCAATATTTCATCCTGAAGAGGACCATTGCAAGTATGATCAAAACATCAGTATTTTAAACAACGGAAGATCCAAGATGGAATAATGACAACATTGTGAAAAAGATGAATTGCTACTCATTTCCACTTCCTATCCTTTTCATAAATTGCCATTTTTTGTAGTGTTTCATAATGATGTGGCTTAATACCAAAAATGATTTTAGTCAAATATCAATGTTTTCAATTATTTTATGGCTTTTATGTGGGCCTGATGATCAACCAGCTATTTTCAGTACATATGAATGGCCACTGCTAAAAGGTTGCCTAATGCAAATTTGATTACTTAGTGATAAAGTATACATTTGACCACAAGATAACTTACTCCAGTTACTGCTTCACTACATGTATCATCTGGATTAAATTGGCCAAAAATTCTCAAAGGAAATAATATTCAAGAATCATGAATAAAATTAATAAATTTCACTAGGAAAAGATATGAAACAGCCATATTCCAAGGCAGAGAACACAAGATCGTTATGGATAGAAGAAAGAAAGTTATATGCGGTGGAGTGGGGGGGGGGGGGGGGGTGGATACTGGAAGAACTTGTAACAACAAAAAAAGAAAATTAATTGAAGCTTGAACGTGGCCACAGATGGTCAATATGAAACAAAAATAAATTTGTAGTAACAAATAAAATTTTGATGAATTCATTCCAAATTTATGAATGCATTATTACCTTTTAACTTTTGGTCCACAAAAAGCTAATAACTCTGTACTATTATTCAGTAGACTAAGAAGAGACTAATTGGAAGAAGTTATGTCAGGACTACATGAAATGATGATCCAACACTGTAAGTCTTAGATCTGCACTCTATTCTTTTTTTTTTTTTTTTTTCCCCACGTTACATCATTATTAGGATATTGAAGAACATGACCACTAGTTAACAAATATGTAATCATGTTTTTCTGGGACAATGTCTGACTGAGCCTTCTACCACTGATGAAATTACCATGTTTTAGCAATATCAACTGATGCAATAGCTGAGATCCTCTTTGGAGTAAAACATTTACTTACTACTTGGCTTGATACATGGAAAAATCAAAAGAAAGCAACACAATCAGTAGCTCCAGAAAACTTTATTTCCTCCCTCTGGCAAAACAGAGGACAACAGAGAGATGTGACAAAGCTGCAATCCATTACCTCATTCTAGAATGACTGAAGACAAACTTCTAAAACTAAACTGTGAATCAGTCGAGAACCTGTGCTACAAGAAATAAGCGACCACTTTATCATTCACTGCCTTTCTGAAAATTTTTGAGAAGACAAGTAACAAAAATATTCAGTTATCAATCATGCATGAGGGAGTCTGCTTTTACCGTACACACTGCCATCATATCCTAACCTCTGTTACAGTTGCTCATGTCTGCCAGCATTCTTTTCCTTTAACTTTGGTCATCATTATCTACAGTTCCTAGAAGAAAATATTCCTGCATTTGCTCATTTGCACTTGTTGTGACTTGGAACACATCAAAAAACACGATTACAAGAATTTCACAGTTTATTGTGTCACAAATGGACAGGTCAACAGAACAGGTACAAACTAGAGATGGTAACAGATTTGCAGATGGATAGGGTAATTGGGGGTAAAAGAGCACATGGGGAAATTTCTTTATCAACTTAAATTGGAAAATGAAGAAATAAGAGAAAAAGAAAATCCTCAGAATAGTACTCATATACTCATGAGCAGAATGAAATCCAAGAATCTTGTTCTTTAGAAGCATTATATTTTATGTTGTTTAATTACTACACAATACTGTTGGAATTAGCATACACATTAAAAGGAGGGCAAAAATTATAGAAAGAATAGCTCTAGTTTATAAAACAACTTTTTTTTACCTTCAAAGTCTGCCAGTGAGCGGTAGAGTACTTTGTAACCCTTCAGTATTCCATTGATAGCAGATTCTGGAGGACTAGACCACAGCACTAAAATTCTCTGTGAGGACAATGCTGTGCACTGAACATCACTAGGTGGTGCTCCTGGCACTGAAACAGAAGCCCAGACAAAATTCAGATCTTTTAAAAAAATAATAAATTAGCTGTACAAAACATAGTCTCGTGCACTTAAAAGTGCGTAGGCCAGTATCAGTATCAATAAATTCAGCAGTTTTGTCATCCTGAAGAGGAACACTGTAAAGATAGTCAAAATTTCAATTTTGTCTCATTGTTGGTTTTAACATTATGATTTGGTTTAATACCCAACAGGATTTTATTTGAATGTACACTGAATGTTGAAACCTATGCACACACTCATATATTAGTGATCTGTAGGGGCAGGAAGTTTATATTCATATGTGTACGTTGAAGTAGCAGAGGAAGACAAAGGAGAAACTGTTTGAGGATCTCATCTTTCTGATGAGATGACACCATACTAAAATTTCTTTTGCTGCCATCACACTTTAGAACAAGAAAAGCAAATAACTTCTATAAACTTGCAATACATCTATTACTTAGGGAAAGAATCCAGCACCTATGTGGTACAATAGATTTTTTCAACAGCACACGAATAGGGAAATATCTATGGCTGGCATCTGAGTTATTGGCAATTTACTCGGACCAACACATAGACAAGCCTGCATGTGAAACAATCAGTATAAAACCACCAAATGAAGCAGTTTAACACACTCACTCCAGAGAAAGGAAATGCTCTGCCCAAACAGGATACATCTTGGAGAGTGGCGAATCCATCACTGCAGATCACTGACAATGCAAGAATTTAAATTATTCAATGACACCCCAGTACATGCTAGCAGAGGACATCATAAAATATGTCGAAGTGTTGTTACCTTCACTGCAGGCATGGTCAAAATATCAGAATAAAAGAACCTCAAATGTGACAACACAGCTACAATGCAGGAAGTCTAGGAAACCTTAAAATGGAGATGGAAAGGAGTAACACTAACTTTGCAGGAGTTTTTGAAATAAGATAGTGTGGCTGTGGAGAGTTGCAGGCAGATTAGACTAATAATTTTTCCATAGTTCATGAATATGACTTTTCATAATGATGTGTAACATGTCAGTTTAACAAAAGGTTTCTTTACATGCTGTAATTTAAGAGGTTTTTTTAAGATTACTATTTTATAGCTAAACATTCATCTACCAAGTACAAGGAGTTGTCATTCAGACATGATTATGATTTGTTTTTAAGTTTTGGCTGGCTGGATTTTAGACTTTTGATGCTATTTTGTAGGTGATCGAAGATTTTTGTGGCAGTATAATTCACCCTCTTCTGTGCCAAAGTTAGATTTAACTCAAAGTGGTGAAGATCAGCCTCATTCGCTGGGCTCCAGCTATTCTTCTGATTACATGCTTTTGGGCAGTGAATAATTTTACCCTTAATTATGAATTACCCCAAAATATGATTCCATATGAAAGTTGGGAATGAAAATAGTCATAGTAAGCTAATTTACTACATTTCCAAAATTTGCAATAACCCTAACAGCATAAGTAGCTGAACTCAAACATTATGTCTTTCTTCCAATTCAATCTCTCATCAACGCACAAATCCAAATATTTGAAATATTTTTCCTTAGCTGCAGATGTCCGTTCAAACTCTATATTTATCAATGGTGTTGTGCCATTTATTGTACAAAACTGTATATGCAGTGTTTAATCAAAATTTAATGAAAGTCCCACAATGTAGGAAAAGATGGATTGCTTTCTGGCCTGAGCTGCCAGAGTTGGTGGTCACGTGTGTGTGAGGTGTGCTTGCTTATTTGTACAAACAGTGCATGTATCTCTCCGACTGAGGCTGAAAGCTTTGTGTGAGTGTCTTTTAATGGCGCCTGTTTGCAACTTAATGTGTCTTCTTAATGGTAAGTAGCACTCTGTCTTTTCCTACATTGCTGATATTCTTACATGGCATTCCAATTATTTGATATTAAAGAGAGTCCATTTGCAGAGAACCACTTAATAATTTTCTGAAAGGTATTATTAACAATTTCCCCAGCTTGTTTGTTGGGTGTGAGTCCCATGCTTGTATCATCAGGAAAAAGAACTAGCTTTGCATCTTTGTGAATATAGACTGGTAAGTCATTAATATATATTAAATACAGTAAAAGACCCAAGACTGAACATTAAGAGACCCTATTCTTTGCATTTCCTCAGTTTGAGGAATCTGCTGATTTTTGCATGTTATGTGAACTGTTCGTTTCAACCTTCTGTCCTCTTCCAGTTAAATACGAATTAAACTATTTGCACAGTGTCCTACTCATACCACAATACTTAAGCTCATCTAGAAGAACTCCATCTTTACACAATCAAAAGCCTTTGAGAGATGATAGAAAATCCCAGTTGGTGATGTTCAGTTATTCAGTGCATATAATATTTGATTAGAGAAATCATATATAGTATTTTCTATTGAAAAGCTTTTCTGAAAACTAAACTTGCATTTTGTTAGTACTTTACTTTTACAAATATGTAAAGTTACTTTTGAATACATTCCTCTTTCAAGAATTTTGGACAAAGCTGTCAAAGGTGAGATTGGGCAGTAGTTGTTGACATCAGACCTATCCCCTTTTTATGCAATGGTTTAACAATAGCATATTTCAGTGTATCAGAAAAATGTCCACTTTCAGTGGGCTATTACATATGTGGCTGAGAATCTTAGTTACCTGTTGGGAACAAGCTTTCAGTACTTTGCAGGAGATGCCATCAATTCCATGTTAGCAACTACTTTTCAGTGAGTTTATTATTTTCCAAACATCAGAAAGAGAGGTGGGTAGAATTTCAATTTTATCAAACTGCCTAGGTATTGCCTCTTCCATACATAGCTTTGCCTTTTCTAATGAACATCTGGATCCTATTTTCTCCACAACATTTAAAAAATGATTATTAAAAATATTTTCAACCTCTGACTTATTGTTAATAAACTTTTCATTCAGTTTGATGGTAATATAGTCTTCCTGTGCTGTTAGTTGCCCTGTTTCCCTTTCAACAATATTCAAATTGTTTTAATTTTGTTATCAGAGTTGCTAAGCTCAGACATGATACACTTACTTCAGGACTTTGCAATAACTTTGCTTAATGTAGTACAACAGTTTTTATTTTGGGTCATTACTCTTTCTTGCTATTAGATACATTTCCCTTTTCTAGTTACAAGATAATTTTATTCCTTTAGTAACACACGGTATTTTACATGATTTCTTATGGGTATATTTCATGTTTTCTTAGGATAACCTGTTTTCAAAAATACTCACAAATATATCATGAAACATGTTATATTTTAAATTAGCATCAGGTTCCCAGTGCACCTCATCCCAGTCTAACTGCTGCCAGCTTTCCCTAAAATTTGTAGTCATTAAATTGTTAATTGGACATATAATTTTGGAGGACTGTTTTGCATTACTGTATGGAGCTTTGTCATATAATGTAACTAGCAGTGCATCCTGATTAGAAAGGCCATTCTTAACAGGATAAATGTTTATTTGATTAAATTTATCTTAGTCTATGAAAATATCATCTATTAGTGTGCTGCTTTCCTGTACAACCCATGTAGGAAACTCAATAACTGATGTCAAATTGAAAGAACCAAGTAGTACTTGAAGACCATTCTTCCTATCATACTCTTTCAGGAAATTGACATTGAAAGCCCCATAAATATTAATTTGCTTCTCTCTGTCTGACGGATAGCACAACAATAAAACCACGTTTTTCAGAAAGTGTTGAAAATTTCCCAGTGGGGAGCTATACAGGGTGGTCCATTGATAGTGACTGGGCCAAATATCTCACGAAATAAACATCAAATGAAAAAACTACAAAGAACAAAACTCGTCTAGTTCGAAGGGGGAAACCAGATGGCATTATGGTTGGCCTGCTAGATGGGCTGCCATAGATCAAACGGATATCAACTGCGTTTTTTTAAATAGGAACCCCCATTTTTTATTACATATTCGTGTAGTATGTAAATAAATATGACTGTTTTACTTGGACCACTTTTTACGTTTTGTGACAGATGGCGCTGTAATAGTCACAAATGTATAAGTACGTGGTATCACATAGCATTCCACCAGTGTGGACAGTATTTGCTTCGTGATACATTACCTGTGTTAAAATGAACCATTTACCAATCACGGAAAAGGTCAATATTGTGTTGATGTATGGCTATTGGGATCAAAATGCCCAATGGGCATGTGCTATGTATGCTTCTCGGTATCCTGGACGACATCATCCAAGTGTCCGGACCCTTTGCCAGATAGTTACGCCATTTAAGGAAGTGTTCAGTCACATGTGAAACATCGACCATGACCTGCAACAAATGTTGATGCCAAGTAGGTGTTTTAGCTGCTGTTGTGGCTAATCTGCACATCAATAGCAGACAAATTGTGCGAGAATTGGGAATCTCTAAAATGTCGGTGTTGAGATTGCTACATCAACATCGATTGCACCCGTACCATATTTCTATGGACCAGGAATTATATGGTGGCGACTTTGAACATCGTGTACAGTTCTGCCACTGGGCACAAGAGAAATTACAGGACAATGACAGATTTTTTGCATTTTTTTCTATTTAGTGACAAAGTGTCACTCACCAACAGCGGTAATGTAAACCGGCATAATATGCAGTATTTGGTAACAGAAAATCCACAATGGCTGTGACAAGTAGAACATCAGTGACCTTGGTGGGTTAATGTATGGTGTGGCATTATGGGAGGAAGGATAATTGGCCCCCGTTTTACTGATGGCAATCTAAATGGTGCAATGTATGCTGATTTCCTATGTAATGTTCTGCTAATGTTACTACAAGATGTTTCACTGCATGACAGAATGACGATGTACTTCCAACATGATGGATGTCCAGCACATAGCTCACATGCAGTTGAAGTGGTATTCAATAGCATATTTCATGACAGGTGGATTGGTCATCGAAGCACCATACCATGGCCGGCACATTCACCAGATCTCACGTCCCCAGATTTCTTTCTGTGGGTAAAGTTGAAATATATTTGCTATCGTGATCCACCAACAGTGCCTGACAATATGTGTCAGCACACTGTCAATGCATGTGTGAACATTACAGAAGGTGAACTACTCGCTGTTGAGAGGAATGTCGTTACACGTATTGCCAAATGCATTGAGGGTGACGGACATCATTTTGAGCATTTATTGCATTAATGTGGTATTTACAGGTAATCACGCTGTAACAGCATGTGTTCTCAGAAATGGTAAGTTCACAAAGGTACATGTATCACATTGGAACAACCAAAATAAAATGTTCAAATGTACCTACGTTCTGTATTTTAATTTAAAAAACCTACCTGTTACCAACTGTTCATCTAAAATTGTGAGCCATATGTTTGTGACTATCACAGCGCCATCTGTCACAAAACAAAAAAAGTGGTCCAACTATAACATTCATATTTCTTTACATACTACACAAATATGTAATAAAAAATGGGGGTTCCTATTTTATAAAAACACAGTTGATATCCATTTGACCTATGGCAGTGCCATCTAGTGGGCCAACCATAGCACCATCTGGTTTCCTCCTTCAAGCTAGACTAGTTTCATTCTCTGTAGTTTTTTCGTTTGATGCTTATTTCATGAGATATTTGGCCCAGTCATGATCAATGGACCCCCCCCCCCCCCCCCCCCCCCGTATACAGTTACAATTATAAAATTGTATTTATATAGTTTCAGCTCACATGCCCATTCTTCTATATGTTGCTCTACTCAAAATTTTTTAGTTCCTACATGTTTCACACTATGGTAGCTTTTAACACAGTTGGCAACTACTTCTTTTTCCACATTGTCTCACCTTACATGTGCTGACAGCTTATATACACTTACGTTTACCTCTTCCATATCTGTGAGTATATGATGTTCAGACAAGCATAGTACATCTATTACATTCTCTGTTTTTAAATCTTCCAAACAAACAAGTAGCTCATCTACTTTGTTTTTTAATCACCTGATATTCTGATGCAGTATACTAACATTACTTTTTACTGTACTTTTCTAAGAATCTTGTGATATTTTAACATCCTTAGTACCTGCCTGTCTGAGCTTCTCATTGTGCTTGTATCCTTTCAATGTTGTATCACTGGACACTGATCCTAGCCTCCAAAAGAGAAAGGAGTTTCAGTGGCCCCCTTGAGGATTCTCCTATCAACCCATACAAATGAATATGTAATGTAATATTTAATTGGGTTAACTGATGACATCTGGTGCTTGATAGTGACTTTGTTATCATGTCTGAAATAATTCAATTTGTTGAAATTTCCTCCACTGTGATTTCTCCTGAGTCAGTTACTTCCCTGATGAAATGATGCCTGCTGTCAATGTGTTTAACATGATCTTTGTATTCACTTGTCTTCGGCAGATCACCTTTGTTGCTGCAAAATCTGACAACTTTAAGGAAGGGAACAAGAGTGTTCATGATGAAGTAAATGGTTAAGTGCATGGTAAATGTACACTATGCAAGTGAGTGTTATCGGTGTAAGACTGGAAGGACTACAAAAATCTATATTGACTATCAAGTTGTATATGCTAACTTCAGAACATGAAGACCAGCTTGTCAAGGAGACATAAAACACAATAGAGAAAATCATGAATAACAATGAAACATGCTGCAAAATAGTAATGGGCAATTGGAATGCTGTTGTGGGGGAATGATAGGAGGGAACAACAGTAGGCAGTCAGAGTCTTGGAAGGAGGAATGGCATTAACTGGCAGCCTATTGATTTCTGCATGGAAAGACAGCTAATAGTTACAAACACAAGATGAGGATCAACAGTTTGAAGTCACCAGGGGATAAATATAGAAACCAAATTGATGTTATACTGATGGAAGAAACGTATAATAATGGACTCAAGAAGTGTCACACACTACTAGATGCAGATATTAATAGAAAGTGCAATTTCCTTATGGAAGGAATATAAATAAAAATGTAAAAATTGGAGAAGGCTGCAATAGTGAAGAAGTAGGATCTAAAGAAAATGAGATAATGTGTACAGATAAATGCTATCAATTGAGCTTGTTAACACATTGTGAGATAAAGAACCACCTAATAATGTCCATGAGGCTGAAGTATATTAAAGATGGAATCACAAAATCTGGGCAGGAAAGTATGGGATATGTGATATGAAAAAAAGGGGAAATGATTTGGCAGATGGAAGAGAAAAGAGAATTCAAAAACAAGAACAATGAAACTGAATGAAAGATGTACAAGAGGTTGAACAATGAATTGTATCAAAAACAGAAGAAGCTATGAAAAATGGCTAAAAGAAGAGTCTGACACAACTGAAGGCTTGGAGAGGAAGGGAAGATATGATTTACTGTACCAACAACAGAGAAAACTGACAACATGGCATTTGTTGTTATTTGAGCTCTAAATGAAAATGTGCTTTGGTTTATACTGAATAATAAATTTTGCTCTTACACAGGATGAATGTAACACAATCAGTGACAAAACATGAATTAAGCAAAAGAAGATATATAAAAAATGCGTCCATACCAACAACACTGAAGATGTTTTCTAGAAGAGGCATTAATTCTAAGTGACAACTTCCAACACATACACTAGAAGTGATATCTCAGAACTTCATCTTCATAGTACAAATTCTTGGATTAATTGATGACATCTGGTTCTTGATAGTGACTTTGTCATCATGTCTGAAAGAATTCCATTTATTGAAATTTGTTCCACTGTGATTTCTCCTGGGTCAGTTACTTCCCTGATCAAATGATGCCTGCTGACAGTGTGTTTAATGTGATCTTTGTTTCCACTTGTCTTCAACAGATCACCTTTGTTGATGCAAAAAATTTATCAGACTCTCTTCTAGGAGAGGGGAGGGGATATTTCTCATTGTAGCTGTTGTGGCCAATGTACTTCCTGACAGTCAGAGGTGCTCTGCTTTTGTCATTGAGAGGGCTACTGTTGGTTGTTCTTTGCTGTTTTATGAATTCGCTGCACCCTGTGACATAAATAAAAAAACTGAAGCTCAATTTTCTATTCCCAGTGCCCCAGGCCTGTCTGCATCAGTGTATCCTGTTATTTCATGGTCCTCATTTATTGAAAATTGTGGTTTAAAATCTTTAGTTCCCTTTAGATATCACAGGATTCTTTTTACAGCTTTCTAGTGGGAGTAATCCTAGTTTATTATTAAGCAGACTTACCACTCCAGTTGTATGTGCTAGATCTGATCTAGCACCTAGTTGTGCATACATTAGGATACCTATGGCTTCTCTGTGTAGGATATTCTTCATGGAATTTTTTCTTATTCTTTCTTTGGACTCATTTCATGAGCTTGTACTTGGTTACTATCTAACAGTGTGGAAACCAGTTGGCAGTCCTCCAGGTTATATTTTTGTAAAATCTTATTTATATAACGAGTGTGGTCCAGTCATAAAAGTCCACACTTGTGGTCTCTTGTTACTCAGATTCCTAGACAGTTGGATAAATCTCCAAGGTCCATTAGTTTGAATTGTCCCTTCAGTTTCTCTTCAAATGCAATTTGTTGTTGCAGATTGTTGCATAAAATCATGATCTATGTAAACTGCTACAATGAATATATCACTTCCTTAATTACTGTATTAAACACAGAGGCCAGCTGAAATTTAAACATAGTACAGCTTAATCCATTTTGATGTTCCAACAGCAACTTCCCTATATCAATCTGTAGACTGTTTTCTTAAGTCTTTTAATGACTTCATCTTTGAATGTTTTTGTCATGTAGCCAACCATGGGAATTTTCACATAAATTTCTTCTTTCAACTTTCCTTCTAAAGAAGCTTTCACTATTTCACAATGATCAATGTGCAAGGGATATTTAGGAACTAGACTAAATAAATGTCTGAGTTAATTGTCTCATATTATTGGTGTGTATGTTTCTTCATAGTCGAAACCTCTTACTTGTGCATAGCTGTTAATTAATAGATTAGCTTTATAGTGAATTATTAGCCCTTTTAAGCCTCTTTTTAGCTTAAAGAAACACTTGGTGTCAATTGTTTTTTGGCCTGGAGTCAAGGCTGCTGATTCCCAAGTTTGATTTTCTGGGTGAGACTTTAATTCCTCCTGATTTGCTTGAAGCCATTTCTGCAACTCATTAGATTGCAGTCCTTCTTCCAGTGTTGATGGTTCTGACTCTTCAGAATCTTTTGTATGATAGGACATGCAATCATCCATTTTCTTTGACCCTGGTATTTGGAATATCTTCTGAACACTTGTTGAGATGTTTCAGAATATTCTTTTATTTTGACTGAGGCTGATTCTTCTGAAATTCTGTTATCCAGTGTGGCATCCCTCGAATCGTCTTGCACCTCAGTGCTTTCCTCCTTACCCGTGTCAATGGAATGAATACCAGGTTTGGTTCCAGAACATGATCAGATGTTCGTGGCTTGTCATTAATCTTATGAATTGTTGTTTCTTTAAAGATTACACATCTTGCTTTTATAATTCTTTGATAAACAGGATGGAACAATCAGTATGCCTTGCTGTCTTTGCAGTATCTGACAAGTACGCACTGAGCACATTTCTTGTACCATTTGTGCCTATTGACTCTTGGTAAATGAACATACGCCTTACTGACAAATAATCTCAGATGTTGAAGGTCAGGTTTCTTCCCCAAGAAAGCTTTCTCTGGAATTATGTTGTTAAAAGCATTTATCAGGAATCTGTTAATAAGACAAACTGTGGTGGAGGTTGCTAATTCCCCAAATTTCATAGATAATTTTACATCAAACAGCACACATCTTGCCTCCTCCATGATCACTCCATTATATCTCTCTGCTACACTATTTTGTTCTGGAGTGTAGGGAACCATGGTTGGATGTCTAACTCCTTCATCCCTAAAGAATTTTGTCATCCTTTCATTTACATATTCATTTGCATTATCAGTTCACAAGACACAAAGTCTTTCACCTGTATGATTCTCTAAAGTTTTTTTAATTGTGAATAATCTCAATACTTGGTACTTATACAAAAAAATTCTCAAAACATTATCAATTAGAGTTAGAAAATATTTAGCTCTACAAGTTGATGTGGATTGCATTGCACGACCCAAATCTGAATGAACCAACTCTAAAATCCTTTATCTCTAGAAGTGTAATGTGGGAAGGAAAATCTGGTTTGCTTACCTTCTAGGCATGCAGTTCAGAGGATGTCAATGCATCCTTTGTATCTAATACCATTAGCCAAACCCTTTTGTAATTATTCTGTTGCATGTGAGGGCAGGTGTCCTAATATGTTATACTATAATTTTGCATCATTAGACAAGGATACACATTTTGCTTCAAAACTGTGATCACTTGGTTGCTCCAGTCTATACATTTCATTGATTAATGATGCTGTGGCTATTAATTTCTTCTCTGCATCGTGAATGCAACAGACCCTATAATCAAAAACGATAGGGTAGCCCTGTTGTGCTTACAGAAAGTAAATTTGTACTAAACTGAGGCACATAGAGCTCATCTATCACTCTAACATCTGTTGTCTCTCTGCCTGCTAGTGCTTCAATATGTGTGTTCAGCCTGTCCCTTTAATGGATAAGTTTTCATTATTAGTCACAACCATTTGTGAATTGGGCACTGACACTGTGAAACTGAAATCACCAGAAGCACCAGAATCCACATATCACCATTCTTTGCATATAGCTTTAGCTGATGCTAATATTTTTAAGAATGTCTCATAACTTGTTTCTTTCGTGGCAGATTTTTCACTTGCTTTGTTTTTACTGTGACAGTTCTTCACTGTGTGTCCATATTTGTTGCAGTTGCAACACCTCTGACCTCTGGTGCTGTAATGTGGGTTTATTGCAGCTGCCCTTTTTATTTTCTTGAAGGGCTGCATCATTAAAATATGAACTGCCAGTTTCATCATCCTTTACTTCCAGTACAAATCTGTTTTTATTGGAATTTCCATTATCAACATTTTGGAGTTCTCTAAAATCATTATCACTGGATTTTACTCTTTAGGCAGCCCATATAACTAAATACATACTACCCACTCATCTTGCACTTAGAAGTTAAGATCATTTAATTTGTTTGATAGTGAAATTATTATTGACATTTATTCTTCCGCAGACAAACAGTTCTCCAGCCTTGTTGTTAAAAATTTTCTCAACACTCCCATTCTTCAGTAAAGTCCTGAGTCCTCATAAATTTGTTTTAGTCTTTCCCATACTTCTTTTGTAGTTGTGGGTGTTTTGTAGATGCACATAAACAGTGGAGTGAACTGATAATTTCATTTTAGTCCTTGCGGTACATATCTTATCTCATCTTTGATCTCTCCCACTACACACTGCCACAATTGTTCCTGTTGCAAATAAGTTTTCATTGCAAACTGCCATTTGTTGTAGTTTTATCTTCTTTTTAGTTTTTTGATTAATGGAAACATGTTAGCAGTGCCAGAATTCATTATGTCAGCATTCTATGTTTATGTGTTGAAATGAACTTTCTTAGCATTATGGAGAGACACACATTTTTGTTTGTTTCAAATAAGCTGCTGTTTTTATGTTATACTGGCAGAGTGGGTAGCTGGACCCACAACCTGTTGTTATTTGAGCATTAAATTAAAATGCAGTTATGGTTTGGAACTGAAGAATAAACTTTATTTTTACACAGAATGAATGTACATGATCAATGACAAACCCAAATTAAGCAAACAAACATACATACAAAGTGCCCATTGCAGCAACACCAAAGATGAATTTTCTAGTAGGGTTATTGATTATAAATGACACCTTCCAACACTATCAAAATAGACCAAGAAGTTCTAGTAAGGAAATTCTCAGTAAAACGGAAAACACAGTATACAAAGATCAAAAGAAAGACCTTCAAGGATGAGAAGACTATTGGAAAGTGCTATATGACAAAGGTCACAAACTGAGAACTCTGGAACTTGAATCCTTGAATTATGTGGATGATGGTTTCCTGTTTTCATTAAATTTGTGATGTTTGACTCTTTGATCACATTTTACTGCCATATGCACAGATACCCTGGCTGTATGCAGTCAAGAGCAGAGATTTCCATACCCTCTGTCTTCTCTACTGTCTTATAAATGTACACTGCCCCTCATATCTCTCCTTCAGAGCAAAATACTTTCTGTTGCACTCCATCATTCAGCTGCTTTCTCAAAGTCCTTCTCAGTAAGTATCCATCTCTGGAATGACCTCCCACATTATCTTAGAGGACTGAATGTCATCTTCAGCTTCAGAAGACAGTGAATGGAATATCTACTAAAGCAACAATGATGATTACCATTTATGCAGTCATTATCCCTGTACATCTGGATTTCCACACTGACCTTCCTTATTTCCCAGTATTCTTAGCTGGTGCAGTCTCCTTAACCCTTTCTGATCCACTATCAGACTATGTCTGACACTACGATTTTCTGCTATGGCTCTGATGTTGACTGATGTGTGATGCCTTTCCATTATTGTGCTTTCTATATCTTCCATTGTTGGAATTCAGTAGGTACATGGCAGCACTTGGTATGATCTGACTACCCAAAGAATATTGTATTCACACATTTCTAGAATGATAATGGGTGGTAGAAAACATGTAAGTGATAATGCTATTGTCAGTTTGGCAAGTAGCTTGGAAGTTTTATCATGATGGCAGTGGTGATCTCATGAAGTTTCCTTTTCTTTCATGCAGTGAGGTTTCACCATTCCTCATGGTTTTCAACCAAAATCTGAACTTGAATATTTCCAACTCTTCTTCACTGATGATATTAGTGAAATTGTGAGTGCTACAAATATTTATATTACAGAAGAGATACAAGGAGTCACTCCACTTACAAAACACTCATTGTGGTATTCATGGAGAGATATTTCATTAGAAGAAATGAAGGCTTATCTTGGTGTAATATTCAACATGGCCTTGAATGTAAAGACAGAATTAGTTGAACATTTTATAGAATACTGAATAGAATGAACACAATTTTAATGATGTTTTCTTCTTGTCTCCATTTCTTGTCTTCTTTTCCCCTAAATATTTTGAATGCTGCATTTAGTTCCTCCTGTCACAGCTCAATTGTGTCAATGTATAAGAGGGAGCACGGTGAAGAATGTTAATGAGTACACTGACGGTAAACCCAAAGAACTTTACATACCAAAAAGAAAGGCAGCAATAGATGAGAGCAAAGTAGGATTCAAAGGAAGAATTCAATTCAAGTGCTACAATCCAAAGAAGCCTACGAAGTGTGATTTATGAATTTTCTGTCTGTGTGCTCCAGAAAATGGTTATGCTTCTCTCACATTCAATAGTGTGTAAAGACAACTACAAAAAGTCTAATTTGTTCTCATTTACATTTAGCAACCCAAGTAGTCGTTCATATCACATCATTACTGACAGTATCTGCACAAGCCCTAAACTTGCTCAGGAACTGCACAAATGAAATTTCATCTGTCAGAAGGATTCTGTTTGAAGAAGATGAAACTTGCTTAACATGAGTTACGTGCCTATAAAAGTGAGATGGAAATTGTGTCTTCCATTCCATGACAAGAGGTTAGTGACCAAGTTGAGTGCATTCTTTGGTCCTTACTACCCAATTGTTACAGGAAGAGCCTGTGCAGTTCCTAAAACCAACTGTCATTTTGGAATACAAAGGTCATCATATAAGGGATGGTAAAAATTCTACTTCTGGCTGATTGAAGTTGCTGCAGTGAACTGCTGTATTCTTTAGTCAATAGACAACAATGAATGTGCAGAACAACTGCAGACTCACCTTTCCCATGGAAGAAATCTAACCAGATAGCTAGTCAGTCAGGTGAGAGATACAAATTCAAAGGAAAGAAGAAGACCAACATCATCTGACACCAAGGAAAGACTAAATGAGAAGATTCATGTTATAATGCAAAATGAAAACCAAATCAGCAGAGGTTCGCATGTTTTGCAGCAAATGCAAGGAGAAATGAGGGAACAGAGAAACAATTTTCTACTGTGAAACATGCAAGATGAAGCCTTGACTACAACCTGAAGAATGCTTTAAGAAGCACCATACACAAAAAATTATAAGCAAACACCAACATAGTTTCAAAAAAAGAGAAAATAAAGTTCTCAAGTGACCTTGTATTCCACTTTATTTTTTAAACAGCAGCATTATAACCTATAATGCCTTACATCCTTACCTGCATAAAATAAGTAACAATTGAGGAGAATGCAGTGATCAGAAAAACTGGACTGGAAAGGATTAAATTTCCTTCTCTCAAAATCTGCTATATCAGAAAACATCTATTTTACACCCCAATAAATTCTTTTTATATATGCCACTATCATTATTGTTGTTATAGTCATCATTATTATTATTATTATTATTATTATTATTATTATTATTATTATCTATCATCTATCATCATCATCACCATCATTCATGACAGCAGCAGCACTAGAAGAAGCACTGCCAGTTTTAACTTTATTAGTTAAAAGTCAGTGTTATTTATTCACATTGTCACTACAGACACTCAAATCATTTCAGCAGTATTTGTCATATTAAAATTGTTATATATTAGGTAAATATGATATACTGTATGTGATAAACCCTGGTCTGATATAGGAGATTGTCTGATGGGTCTAATGAGATCAAGTTAAATAAATAATAACTAAATAGATCAAATTAATTAGAAAAAAGGACAAACCATACGAAAAGACACATGTGGAATAGCTGCAATGAAAAATAAATTTCGCTGAAGTATAAGCACCAAGAAGGAACACGGAAAATACTCAGATTATGTAACAAATATATGACAGGAGGATTTTCGACGGTGGTAATGATTCCAGTATCAAATAAAAAAGGAATGAAGAAAAGTAATGTGAACACTGGACAAATAGTCTGACTTCAAACATACTCAAATTTATGTTAATAATCACAAATAAAACATTGGAGAAGATAAAAGGAGGAAAATTTGGCTGAGAAGTAGTGTGGTTTGAGAAGGAATACAGACACAAGGTATGCAATAGGACTCTTTGGCTAAAAGGTTTATCAGGAATGAAAGAGATTTACATATGTATTTTATAGAGCTGGAAAAGTCATTTGACAATGTGGCTTGGAATAAGCTTGCAACTATAATGAGAACTGGGGAATGAGACAATACATAAATTCATTATATACAAACTGTAAACATCAAAGTGACAGAAGGAAGTGCAAACTGCACTGAACTAGGAAAAGGACTAACAAGGCCACTATCTGTCTCCTACTTTTTTCAGTCTGTATTTAGAGTGTATGACTGAACACTGCCCACCAGATGACACAGGGATACCAACTACAGGCAGAAAAATATGGTGCCTGTGGTACACAGGTGACATGGGCCTTTTACCAAACAACTGAGAAATAGCTGCAAGAAACAGTGGATGTCATTGAAGCTAAAGTAAATACCTACAAAATGAAAATCAATATGAAGAAAATGAAAGTGATGGCACTAGGAGGAAGAAAAGGATATATGTAGAGCTGAAAGGAGAATTATTAGCACTTTTGCAAAGTTTTAAATACCTAGCAGAATGGAAAGTGACTGGAAGTGTATCACAGAAATGAAAAACATAAAGTAATGGCAAAATAGGTTTTCCGTAATAAGATACTTTTTTTCAGTACCACTAATGAACATTTGAGGAAATGACTGATAAAGCATTTTGTACAGAGCATCCCCTGTATGGTGCTGAAATGCAAACAAGAAAGAGAGACAGAGCAAAGCTGGGGGCTTTTGAGATGTGGATGTGGCAGAGGATAGAAAGAATAAGTTAAATGGATAGCATAACAAATGAGGTGGTACTGAGAAGAGTGGGAGAGCAGAGATAGTTACTGAATGTAACAATAATAAGGAAAAGAAACTGGATAGACATATGCTAAGAATGAAGGAGTGGCTCATAAAAGCAGCCTTAGTGTGCTAGACAATAGAAAATACAGCAATGTTAAGGAAATGATGGATCGTGAGAAATGTAGATGCAAAGGATCTGCTAACAAAGCAGAAAACTGTTTATGTTGTTATAAAAGGCCGGAAAGCAATGGATCACTGGCAATGTAGATGCAAAGAACCTGCTAACACAACAGAAATCTGATGACGTTGTCATGTGTGGGTGATATAAGGTCTGCAATTTGGTTTCATGTTGACATTCTCAGTATTTGAAACACACACAAACACACACACAGTGGTGTTGTCACGCATTGTTTTTCAGCTGATTGTGCAGTTACTATGAAACCAAGCAGTAGATGCACTTTAATCTGACAAGAACAATACTGATTAAGTAATTCTTGAAGAGAGTTACTGTTATCTTACATATGTTATATTTAACCAAGTGTGACTGGTTATAATGTCTTCTCCATATACAAAACTTTGGAAAGTTACAACCACAGACTCAGCTTAGCCACTCAAAAGGGTTATGCTTTGTGTTGTACTGATTAGAATGAAATATCTTACAAATACTTTTTGTTAATAATGCATAAATGTCTAGAGAGATGAAAGAAATGAAAAAAAAGACAAAGTAAAAGTTCTATTCTTTAAAAAAACAAATAGTTCCTGTGGTTTAGTTAATGATCTGAATAGCTTATTTCTTTTTCAAAAGAACAAATGGATTTCACTTTTTTAAAGATACATGGCAAGTTCTTCATTCTGTTATCAAAACCTCTAAGTATGGTCACTTAATGTATGAAAATAACACCTAGCATTATATTACCATCTTCCTCTGTTGTAGCAGTGACTTCTTTACTGTGTGGGCCAGCGCCAGCTCTGTTGTATGCTTGAACTAAGACACTGTACTCTGTAAATTTCTGCAATTCATTCAATGTATTTTGCAGTTCCATTCCAGGGGTTACTTCAAAAGTTTTGTAATGGAATGGCTCTGATGAATTGCTGATCTTATACCCAATATAATATCCCAATATTTCTCCATTTTGTAGGCTTTCATCAGGTGGCTGTAATTAAAAAAAACAGTTATTCAGTTTCTCTATACATTTTCACACAGCATCTTTATATATGTTTCAGATATAAGTAATGCCTAAATTCATGTATGGTATTACATTTGTAAACAAAAAATTCAAGTGCAAACAAACTATATTTTTTGCAGTGTTACATTCAGTGAACAGAACTTAAACCAAAAATACTGATATAATTGAGATCATCATCTATGACAGTCTGTTTTAAGAACTGTTGATTGAATAGCTTCTAGACAATGCTGCTATGGCATGTTTTTTTATCTCTGTTCTATGTCTATTGAATGTGATATGTTGTCTTATTGTGAGTAGTAATGGATCATGGGAAAATTAAATAATCATTCTTTAAAATCATGTAATAAACTAGGTGACTTGTTGGTTTGTTTATTTATTTAAAATGATAAATGTAATTTATCAGACTGTGAACATATTCATGTATAAAATAACATTACAGAAAACAATGTTTGGTATAATTCAAAAATTTCAAAAATGTTTGTACATATACCAGACTGATGTAAACACTTTACAAACCACAAAATAAATACAACTTAACAGTTTCATAATAATCTCACAGGAGAAATTAATGTGCCAATACATCAGCAACCCATTTTGATTAAAATGTGAAATAGGGGACACACACAAAATATAGAATGCATTACAATACAACTGAATCAGCAGCTCAGACGGTTTTGCGACTGTGATGGCTGCAGATTCCTTGAGTTGGGCCATAGGGTGGTGGGGTTTCGGGTTCCGCTGAATAGGTCAGGACTTCACTACACTCAGCTGGCGGCTACACGGGTAGCGGAGGCTGTGTGGCATGGACTGGGTGGTTTTTTAGGTTAGAAGGCCTCGGGAAAGTACGGGGTGGGCTGCAATCTCAAAGGGTGCATGGCAAATACAGGACATTCTTGGATCAAGGAACAGTCGGAATTGTAGTTGTAAATTGTAGTAGTTGTGCTGGGAAAGTCTCTGAGCTTCAAGTGCCAATAGAAAGCACAGAAGCTGAAATCGTTATAGGTACAGAAAGCTGGCTAATGCCTGAAATAAAATCTGCAGAAATTTTTACGAAGTCTCAGATGGTGTTCAGAAAAGATAGATTAGGAAGAATTGGTAGTGGAGTGTTTGTGTCTGTCAGTAGTGGTTTATCTTGTAGTGAAGTCGAAGTAGATACTCCATGCAAATTGGTATAGGTGGAGGTTATACTTAACAGCTGAACTAAGTTAATAACTGGCTCCTTCTACAGACCCCCAGACTCCGTGATATAGTTGCTGAAAGAGTTCAGAGAAAATTTGAGTCTCGTAACAAAAAAATACCCCACTCATACGGTTATAGTTGGTGGGGACTTCTACCTTCCCTCGATATGTTGGCAAAAATAACTTGTTCAAAACTGGTGGTAGGCAGGAAACATCTTCCGAGATTGTCCTAAATGCTTTCCCCGAAAATTATTTCGAGCAGTTAGTCCACGAACCAATGCAAATTGTAAATGGTTGCGAAAACACACTTGACCTCTTAGCCACAAACAATCCAGACCTAATAGAGAGCATCATGACTGATACAGGGATTAGTGATCACAAGGTCGTTGTAGCTAGGCTCAATGCCATTTCTTCCAAATCCACCAGAAACAAATGGAAAATAATTTTATTTAAAAAAGCGGATAAAGTGTCACTAGAAGCCTTCCTAAGAGACAATCTCCATTCCTTCCGAACTGACTATGCCAATGTAGACGAGATGTGGCTCAAATTCAAAGACATAGTAGCAACAGCAATTGAGAGATTCATACCTCATAAATTGGTAAGAGATGGAACTGATCCTCCATGGTACACAAAACAGGTCCGAACGCTGTTGCAGAGGCAATGGAAAAAGCATGCGAAGTTCAGAAGAGCGCGAAATCCCGAAGATTGGCTAAAATTTACAGACGCGCAAAATTTGGCACGGCCTTCAATGCGAGATGCCCTTAATAGGTTCCACAACAAAACATTGTCTCAAAATTTTTTAGAAAATCCAAAGAAATTCTGGTCACATGTAAAGTACACAAGCAGCAAGACGCAGTCAATACCTTCGCTGCACAGTGCTGATGGTACTGTTACCAACGACTGTGCTGCTAAAGCGGAGTTGTCGAACACAGTTTTCCGAAATTCCTTCACCAGGAAAGATGAATGGAATATTCCAGAATTTGAAACACAAACAGCTGCTAGCATGAGTTTCTTAGAAGTAGATACCTTAGGGGTTGTGGAGCAACTCAAATCGCTTGATACGGGCAAGTCTTCAGGTCCAGACTGTATATCCTTTCGGATTACGCTGATACAATGGCTCCCTACTTGGCAATCATATACAACTGCTCGCTCACCGATAGATCTGTACCTACAGATTGGAAAAATGCGCAGGTAGCACCAGTGTTTAAGAAGGATAGTAGGAGTAATCCATCGAACTATAGACCTATATCATTGACGTTGGTTTGCAGTAGGGTTTTGGAGCATATACTGTATTCAAACACTATGAATCACATTGAATGGAACGATCTATTGATACGTAATCAACATGGTTTCAGAAAACATCATTCTTGTGCAACGCAGCTAGCTCTTTATTCGCATGAAGTAATGGCTGCTATCGACAGGGGATCTCAAGTTGATTCCATATTTCTAGATTTCAGGAAAGCTTTTGACACCGTTCCTCAGAAGCGACTTCTAATCAAGCTGCGGGCCTATGGGGTATCATCTCAGTTGTGTGACTGGATTTGTGATTTCCTGTCAGGAAGGTCGCATTTCATAGTAATAGACAGCAAATCATCGAGTACAACTGAAGTGATATCAGGTGTTCCCCAGGGAAGCGTCCTGGGACCTCTGCTGTTCCTGATCTACATAAATGACCTGGGTGACAATCTGAGCAGTTCTCTTAGGTTGTTCACAGATGATGCTGTAATTTACTGTCTAGTAAGGTCATCTGAAGACCAGTATCAGTTGCAAAGCGATTTAGAAAAGATTGCTGTATGGTGTGGCAGGTGGCAGTTGAAGCTAAATAACGAAAAGTGTGAGGTGATCCACATGAGTTACAAAAGAAATCCGCTGGAATTCAATTACTTGATAAATAGACAATTCTTAAGGATGTCAATTCAACTAAGTACCTGGGTGTTAAAATTACGAACAACTTCAGTTGGAAAGACCACATAGATAATATTGTGGGGAAGGCAAGTCCGTTGGCAGGACACTTAGAAGATGCAGCAAGTCCACTAAAGAGACAGCTTACACTACACTCGTTCGTCCTCTGTTAGAATATTACTGCGCAGTGTGGGATACTTACCAGGTGGCACTGACGGAGGACATCGAAAGGGTGCAAAAAAGGGCAGCTCGTTTTGTATTATCACGTAATAGGGGAGAGAGTGTGGCAGATATGATATGCGACGACTGCTACGGTCGCAGGTTCGAATCCTGCCTCGGGCATGGATGTGTGTGATGTCCTTAGGTTAGTTAGGTTTAAGTAGTTCTAAGTTCTAGGGGACTGATAACCACAGCTGTTAAGTCCCATAGTGCTCAGAGCCATTTGAACCATTTTGATATGCGAGTTGGGATGGAAGTCATTAAAGCAAAGACGTTTTTCGTCACAGCGAGATCTATTTACGAAATTTCAGTCACCAACTTTCTCTTACAAATGCGAAAATATTTTGTTGAGCCCAACCTACATAGGTAGGAATGATCATCAAAATAAAATAAGAGAAATCAGAGCTCGAACAGAAAGGTTTAAGTGTTCGTTTTTCCCACGCGCTATTCGGGAGTAGAATGGTAGAGAGATCATGGTTCGATGAACCCTCTGCCAAGCACTTAAATGTGAATTGCAGAGTAGTCATGTAGATGTAGATGTAGATCATCAGGATGGTGAGAAAGCTTTACAGAGACATAAACCTCTGATTCTCAAACAAAATACTCAGCAGAGTAAGGCAAGAGGGAAAACAAGGATGAGGAAGGGGGGGGGGGGGGGGGGGAGGTATTGGGCAGAGGGTAAAATACCAAAATTATAGCTCCCAGAAGTGAGTGAAAACAGGGAACATATGAAACAGAAAAATAGAGGAGATGGCCAAGAAAGACGAACCAGTCGAAAAATGTGAAAGTGATAGAACTGGACCTAATAAATAGCAACAGTGTCATAATAAAATAAACTTACCCTCAAGAAAATCTGACAATATCTTCAAAATCACATATGCCTTTTGATTCAGTCACTTTTATTAAACTAAACTGTTTAGCATGATTCTTTTCAGCAACATGCTGTCATCTATATGTGACCACATATTCTTCGTACATTATGCTGTATAGTGCACAATTGTCTGAAGTATTGGTTCACCTCTTACTTTAGTAACAGACAGCAAAAGGTCATTATTCACAGTGTTGAGAATGGCTGTAATGTGGGATGTGAGTGGGGTAAAGTCAAGTGGCAGAGGGGGGGAGGGGGGGGAGAGGGGGAGGGGGGGAGGGGGGGAGGGGGGGAGGGGGGGGTGCCCGGGATCAGTGTTGCCCTCTAGTATTATGGGTAACACTAAAATATTTCTGTTTGCTGATGACACTAGCTTGGTAGTAAAGGATGTTGTGCGCAACATTGCCTCAATTTCAAATAGTGTAGTTGATTATCTAAGTTTATGGCTTCTAGAAAATAAACTAATGCTAAATCACAGTAAGACTCAGTTTTTACAGTTTCTAGCACACAATTCAACAAGACCCGATGTTTTAATTTCACAAAATGGGCATATGATTAGCAAAACTGAACAGTTCAAATTTCTAGGTGTTCAGATAAGATAGTAAACTGTCATGGAAAGTCCATGTTCAGGATCTTGTTCAAAGACTTAATGCTGCCATTTTTACTATTTGAATGGTATCTGAAGTGAGTGATCATTTGACATGAAAATTAGTCTACTTTGTTTATTTTCATTTGCTTATGTTGTAGGGTATTATATTTTGGGGTAACTCTTCCCACTCTAAAAGGACATTTTTGGCTCATAAACGGGTGGCTCGGGCGATAAGAAGTGTAAGTTCACAAACCTCTTGTCGACCCCTGTTTACGAGTCTGGGTATTTTGACATTGGCCTCTCAATATATATATTCCTTACTGTAATTTCTTGTTAACAGTATTAGCTGATTCCCAAGAATAAGCAGCTTTTCACTCAGTTAATACTCGTCAGAAATCAAACCTGCATTTGGATCGGACTCTCTTAACTCTTGTGCAGAAAGGTGTGAAATATACTGCTGCATCCATTTTCAATGAGCTACCACTCAAATTCAAAAATCTTATCAGTAATCCATGTGCTTTTACATCAAAACTGAATAGTTTCCTCCTGTGTCGCTCCCTCTATTCTGTCGAGGAGTTCCTTGAAATATTAAGCTGATTCTTGTTGTCATGTTGATTGCGTTTACTTAAACTTATGGATTGACTTTTTTCAGGCTCAAACATTTTATTTTTATCTGTTATTACTTTTATGTTGTAATTTAATGTACTGACACATTCCACGACCTTGGAGATTTGATCCTCAATTTGGTCCTATGGAACTTGACATGTAAATAAATACGAGGGTTGGAACTTTAATAATGACAACTATTTATTTACAGCTCATACAAAATGGATACGTGTTTCAAAGTTTTACTGACCTTCAAAGTAGTCACCAGCACTGTGTATAACCCGTTGCTAGTGATGTGGAAGTTGTAGGATACTCTTAGCAGTGTCAGTTGTGTTGACAGTTCGAGCATCACGGTCTATTGCCCAAAGAATTTATAGCAGTTCTGAAGCGAATGCCATGAAGTGTTTCCTTCAGTTTAGAAATCACATGAACTTTAAGGGCTTAAGTCAGGGTAGTGCAGTAGGTGGTATAGCAATTAGCAGCCCCATCAGTCAAACAAATCAGTAACAGCTTGCAATGTATGTGCTTGAGCACTGTCCTGCAAAATGATGGTCAGGTCCTGCAGAAAGTGTCATCACTTCTGTCCCTAAGCTGGTCATAGGTTGTGTTCCAAAAATGAACAGCATAGAGACAGAAGTGATGACACTTTCTGCAGGACCTGACCATCATCTTGCAGGACAATGCTCAAGCACATACAGTGCAAGCTCTTACTGATTTGTCTGACTGATGGTGCTGCTAAGTGCTATACCACCAACTGCACTGCCCTGATTTAAGCACTTGTAAGTTCAACTTGATTTCTAAAGTGAAGGAAACACTTCACAGCATTTTCTTCAGAACTGCTACAAATTCGTCAGGCAATAGGCCACACTGCTCGAACTGTTAACACAACTGATAGTGCTAAGAGTATCCTATGACTTCCACATCACTGGCAATGAGTTATACACAATACTGGTGACTTCTCTGAAGGTCAGTAAAATCTTGAAACACATATCTATTTTGTACGAGCTGTAAATAAATAGTTGCCACTGTTAAAATTCCAACCCTTGTAAAATAAATACGTAAATGAAATTCTCTCTTAGTGTGCCAGTTAGGAAAAATGTAAAAGACATATGGTGTCATTGGTTGAGATATCCCCTAGGACTGCAGAATTGTAAATCATAAAGTGTTTCTTTATTCACACCCCTGGGGTACATTTCTTTTGTAAAGTGTGACTGTTGTGTCATAAGTGTATTAATTAATTCCACAGACCACATCAAATCAGAGAACTTTCCAGGACATGAAATGAGCCAACGTATACTTTAACAAAAACAACAACAAAACATAAGCAAATCGTAAGAACTTAATCTGCACACTCTATTAACAAAAATGTACTGCTAACCGGCTCAATGCTATTCATGCTTATATAAGTGACTGTGATAAATATGTGTGGAGTGTAGTGCCAAGTTTATGTGGCTGACTGTGCTTAGAAAATAGAAAGGAGAAGATGATACCAAGTGTTGGGGCATAGTCTACTCTAGCACCAAGGTGACAGTCAAGTTGAACATTCTCATCAAATAGACAGATCATCATCAATAGTGTCACATGGTCAGAATCACTGAGGCAGTGCATACAGATTTGGAATTTAATGCACAGCATTGGCAAAAGGCATGGTGATCAGAAACTTTGTGCTACCATCTCACCCCCCCTCCACTCCCCAGTCACCTTCGTGGCTGAATACTGGCAGATAAAATTTCTTCCACTACCAGGATTTAAACTGGATATCTCAGAGATGAGTGACACTGCACAAATGTACTTCAGTGGCTTTAACTGTGGAGGTTAGGTCATGGGAGAAAATACTTATGCTTGTGTATAAAGGAATATAGAATCCATCTCTGACACACAGTGAATAAAGGTAGTCCAGAAATAGAGGAAATTAAATCTTTGGATATTATCTGTTTCTTCAAAGTTACTGACTAGTAGTTCAGTGTAGGTGTGGTATTTCATACTTACTGAATTACAGGTTAGTTTGTGTACTTCCAACTATGTTACAATTATCAAATATGCTTTTACTCTGTTTCTGCACAATTTTCAAGTTATTATCCCATACTCTAGAGCACATATTTTGTATTATTTTATCACAATTGTCAATTTAATTTAAACTGCTATATATTCTTTTGTTTTAACACATGTACATCTATTCTTATGTTGAGTGCAATTCTTCATATTAACATAAATATAGTCCTTATAACTGTTATAAATTTCAATGCAGGTGTAGCATTATTTCCTTTTTAATCATACTGCCATCTTCCTTTACACCCCATCCTTGTGCACATACTATTATTTTCTTTTTTCCCCTCTAGTGTTTAGTCTTATGCACACACTATTATTTTTTCCCCTCTAGTATTAAGTCTTAATGTTTTAGATGTGTTCTATTAACATTTGTTTACTGTTTAGCTTAAATATTTGCAATATGTTGCAACTCCGCTGTCAAAGATGATATTTACTCAACTTTTGAGTCTCACTCTTCATGTCTAAAATCTTTATCAAAGTTGTTTACTAAGACTATCCTCTTTGATGTTGATAGTTATTGTTTTCTGGTGGCCTTGTACAATGAAAACTGCTTAACTGAATATGTGAATACTGTCGGAGATCCACATTTTTATGGTTGCTGATTTACAAATATTACATGCAAAATTAATATGAAAAAGAGGAATAATTCCAGATTCACTGGCCAGATTCTACATAGTAGACACTTCTTCAGGTTACTGCTGATAACTACATCACACTGAAGCTGTGTTGTATACCAGCTGAATTTGTTAAGTAGGCACAGTAGACACTTACACAAATACACTTCAAAAATGTTACCATAATGTTACTTTTATCTCTGGTCTTTTCTACTAACAGAAGAAGAAAAATGGTTCTCATTACTCTGTGTCATCTGCCAATTTTCTGTGCACAATTCCTGCCTTTGGCCTTTCTAATCACACAGTTTACAATCTAACATATCACTTAACCATAACTTGAAAGCTTGATTTTGACTTATTCTCTGATGTGCATAGATTTCTTTCTTTTTAGTGCATGATACTAGAAGGTTTGTCTGGAAGGTAATTTCCTAAGTCAATAAAAACTAATTTATTGATCAGATTAGTATAATTCATAAAATTTCTTCAATATAGAACCCATCCTGCATCATGTTTTTACCAGCAAGGTACCCAACCATTGAAGGCATTCCTGGCAGGCCTGGGATGGAATGTCTTTTAGGGCATGTGTAACAGCAGCTCTCACATTGTCCATGGTCTCAAAACAGAGTACTTTCCTGTGTCTTGAACTGGGGAAACAAAATAAAATCTGCTGAAGTGAGATAGAGACTGTACAGGGAGAGGGGGAGTGGAGGAGGCTGGAACAGGACTGCCACATCATATTTGACCAGATAATTCCTCATCAAGAAGCCAATGCACTCAAAATTTTTGGGACCTGTTTTGAACATGTTTTCTTCATCTGCAATTGTTCAATTACTGTCTCATGGACAATGGTTTTGGATACATGAAGAGACTGAGCTATCAGCCATTCTACTGTCGGTATTCAAAAGTTTATATGCACGAGCCACACTGTCTTTGTCTTTCGGTGCTGAAGGTTATCCACAGTGAGATTTGACCTCATCATCATCCCAGTCTTTATTCAAAAATATCTTATTCCACCAAAATATCTGCCATTTTAACAAACATTCGTTCCAAAATGTTGCTGAATCATTTGAAACATTCTGATGGCATACTTACCAAGTTTGATGCATAATTTGAATGCATTCTGTTGTTCAAGTGGATGCTGCAAAGCAGCTCGAACACCGTCACCAAACAGAGGTTCATGTAATGACACTTCCTGACTCTCCAGGAGCTCAGAAGAAACTATATTGGTAACTGTGGGAACCTAACAGCTCCAAAGGACAAGAACATGTTCCAGTCAGCAGAAGCTTCAGAATACAATTAGTGACATTACTTTCCAGATAAACCTTGTGTAATTTCAAAATACAGTCAGTATTTTATTTTATTCATGGTTAATCTGTTGTGATGCCTCTCTGAGGAAGGACAACTTGAGTGTTGAGAAAGTGAATTTAAAAGTGACTGATATTTCTAATCCACCATATGTGTATGGTAAACTGTTTACTACTGCTTGTTGTGCAGACCTACTCTACATACTTTTTTGGCTGATTAGCACCACCAGACAGAAAATTTGTCACAGTGTAGATTTTGTTTTTACTTCATGGTAGTATGTAGAATCAAGAAACAGGTTGTCAGCTATTATCTCCTCCAACCATACCCTCTTGGTGGAAATTTTATGGAGACACCATATAAAAAGTATGCATAAATAATTATAAATGATGGCTGTTACTATCAAATACAAAATAAAAATTAATGCTATTCTTACAGTATTTCATAGGACTGTTTCTAGGTGTGTTTGAAGAACTTGTGTACATGTGCTACCAAATGTTCTCAGTGCACTTGTTACATTAATTACCTAATAATATCTGTGCTTTCAACAATATTCATCATTGTGTGCATCAGGAATGCAATTGACACTACAACACAGGCTATCAATGTTTGTATTTGCAAGGGCTGAATGAAAAGTAATGTCTCCACCTTCATTAATTGGGTTTGGATGGGAATATTTTAATAAATCAGATGCAGAAATAATCCTTAGAATGTGATCTTTAATTACCAGAATTCACTTTTCCACATAATCACCAGCTAATTGGATACATTCCTACCAACGATGAGCAAGTTTTCTGAAGCCATCAAAGAAGAAGTCAACACACTGTTTCCACAACCACAGTCTCACAGTTCTCTCAACGTCTTCATCAGAAGCATAATGATGGACCCACAGATCATCTTTCATTATCAGGAACAGATGAATGTCAGATGGCGCTAAATCTGGACTGTATGGAGCTTGGTGAGATTCAGTCTATGAAGTTCTGCTGTGGTGGCACATGAAGTGTGTGGTTTGGCATTGTCATGCTGCAGGAAAACATTTCCCTTTTCCTTTTGGACCCTTGTTAGCCATCATTTCAGAGTTTACAGCATTGTGATGTAATGCTCTGAATTTATTGTTGTTCCATGATCAAGGAGATCAACATGGATAACACCATCTGTCTCCCAGAACACTGTGGCCATGATTTTTCCAGCTGAGGGCTGCGTCTTGAATTTATTTTTCTTTTTCTGGGGCGAGTCTTTGCGTCGATATTCCATTGACTGACGTCTCCTCTCCTGGTCATAATGGTGTACCTTTTTTTTGTCTCTTTTCACAATTGAATGGAGAAAGGCATCACCTTCATTCTCGTAATGCAAGAGGAGTTCCTCACAAATTTCAAGTCTGTGCACTTTTATTTCAGGAGTCAGCATCTGGGGTACCCATCGTGCACAGATCTTCTGATAGCCAAGTACAGCAATAATGTGACCCACACATTCTTGTGAAATGCTGATTGTGCTTGCTATTTCTCTTTGAGTGATACAACTATCATCCTGAGTCAATCTGTCAACATTTTCCTTGTCAAACTTTTATTGGTGGTTGCTGTCACAGGACGTCCAACTCTTTGTTTGTCACGCAGGTCAGATAATCCCACCTCAACATCTTGAAACTTACTCACCCAATGATGCACAGTACTCACATCAACACAATCACCAGAAACTGCTTTCATTCTCTGATGAATATCCTTTGGGGTGACACCTTCTGCTGTCAAGAATTTAATGACTGCACGTTGCTTAGATTGCACTGACTGACCGTCTGTGCAGGGTTCCCTACTTTACACTGTAACAACAGAACCGTTCAATGCTAAGGCCTCCCGCCAACTGGAGCTGTATAGAAGAGGCTATGGAACAAGCCAGTACCTGCCACATGCTAATGCTGCCAACTGTTGAAGAGTTATTGGAGGCACTAATTTTCAATCAACTCTCATACATCCTTGATGATTTTTGTTTATGGGCACTATGCCATCATCTAGGGCATTTTTCTATGCCAAATGTTTACTCTCCTAATGCTGAAGACATCATCAGAGGCTATAAAGATTCAGATAGTAGTACCAAACATAAATAAGCACACCAAGCCAAAATGTTTACACATATCCACATAAAGGTCATGTGATAACATCTTTAGACTGCTGCTTAAGATTGTAGAGTTGCACTGACATGTATTATGGAGCTTGTAGTGCAGAAAAGTTGGTGCATTTATTTTATTTAGCACTAAGGCACTTTTTTAAGTTGTTTTAAGTTGTTTCTATGGCCTTGCTTCTGTACATCCTAGCGTAGTTAGCTTAGCATAATAAGGATTGGATCTTGACAAAACTACACTATCAGAGAAATAAAATTGGTGGTTGCCTCCTACCAGTGCATGATCTGCTAGTGACAATTTATCAGTATTGCCCAGACAACAATTCTTTAAGCTGAGTGTTATAGCTTCTTTTAGTAGCTCCTATGCACACGTAACCACATGTGCAAGGACTTTTCTATACTCCTGCTGTGGCAAGTGGCTGGTGCAGGTAATTTGTGGTGTTCAAATATTCACACAACTTTCTTATTTGTTTATACACTGTATCAATGCTGTCTCTTCTTAGCATCCTGCTGATGTAATCTGTGACTATTTTGCTATGAATGGGAGAAAATTTTCCATTTCAGCAGGGATGCATTCCTATTCAGTGTGTTGGAAGGAAGTTCTTACTTCCACCCTGTGCTGAGTGCATAACCAGTTTTTGACACACACAATTTCCAAAGCCTCTTTGAGCAGAGTAGCTTGAACTGCAGGCTAGAAACTGTCTGTCCTTAAATAAAATCTTGTGCTTATTCATGATGCTGCGTTCAGATATAGCAAATGTTTCTAGATTTCTGTACTGTATGTACTTCTGATGGACAATATGGGGTTGAGAAACAGCTCAAATGGACAGTCTCACATAGCTATTGCCACATTTGCATGGGACATTGTAAACACCTTGTACTGAGGCCATGGGTATCTTTCACAGGAGACATGTGTTCTCTGATTTTCTTAGGCAGCTGAAATATCATTTTAATCCCATTTCTGTTTAAGATTCATCTAATTTTATCTGATATTTTTCTACAGATCATAAGGAATATAATGTGCTGATCTCGTTTTGTTGATTGACTGTATTTGGATTTTTGTTTTCTGGAGACAGCTGACTTGATTTTATGTCTTGATCAACATTTTGTCTGATTACAGAAGTCAGATGATTTATTTCAGCACTTATACAATTCTTCTTCAATATGATTTTAGCTCTTTGTATAGCGTGATGAGGACTGTGCTCATTGGGATACTGCTCTGAAAGTGCTGATTTAGGATACACTGACCAACTAATTCTCACTCAACTAGAATGACTAAAAAGCTAGCTGTCTTTTTTCTCCATTTCTGTAGAAAACTATAGGTTAATATGCATGATTTCCATGTGATCAACAAATTGCTGCAGTGTTTTTGCCACATGGCCATTAATACACTGATAAAAATGGGATAGGTGTTGAGGAGCAGTGTTTAAAGCATATTCTTCAAAATTCTCCATAAAAAAGATTGGACACAGACAACGACAAAGGTTAACCTGTAGCCACTCTATGAGTATGTGGTAACTTCTGTTCCCTTGCATCAGATGAGGGAATAGTAGCACCAACACAAATTAACTTATTGAACTCAATTTTATCCACAAATATCGAATACACAAGACACAATATGTGAACTAGCCAGTGCACAAAAATGAAAGTGAAGTTAAACCAAAGAGTTCAGTCAGTCAAAGCTCAAATATGCTGTCTGAGTGGTCAATGGTCACAACAAGTCATTTCATAATATCTGCCATCATAAAAATTAAGTGGTAGTAAATGTGAATCAGAATAATCTGATAATTTCTAGGGGGAATATTATGAAAAGAATAGACTGCTGCACCCCATTTAGAGAAGACACTGAGTCTCAGACAGCATAACAGAAATACTGCTATGCACTTGAGCTTTCTAAAGTAGGGAACACACACATACTTATATAAGAACAACTCATGCACACATGACCACTGTCTCTGGCTGCTGAGGCTCGACTGTGTACAGTAACTGCACCTGATGGGAGAAGCAATCTTTGCATGTGGGGGTAAGGAGTAGTCTGGAGCAGGGAGTGGGAGGGATAGCAGGATAAGGGTGGGGAAAGGTGTAGTGTTGCTTGTGGGTGCATGCAGGGACATTATGTCGCAAAATTATTGCACTGTATGATAAACATGCTCCTCAACATACTGTCAAGGTAAAGAGAGCTCCTGCTCCGTGGCTCACCACTGCATTATGCCAGTTAATGAATAAACATGTGTTGCACATAGGGCCTTCAAGCATAGCCCAACTCCCGAGGTGTACGAAACTTATAGGAAACTCTGAAACAGAACCAAGCAAAGCATGAGGAATGCCAAAATCAGACATGCCCGCTCTGTCGTATGCGGCACATCAAAACCTGCTGCACTGTGGAAAAAGCTGCGCAGTTTCGGTATAGGGAAGCGAAGATCTGATGCTGTTTATCAAGCGTCTGCAGAAGAATTAAACGATTTCTTCTCAACAGCTGTAAACTGCCACGCAGTGACAAATTACTAGCCCCAAGATATCAATCTCTCGAGAGACAAGTTTTTCCTAAAACATGTCACTACCGGCACAGTACGCAAGGCAATTATGAGAATCTCTTCCGAGGCAGTAGGAAATGATGGAGTGAGCATTGGCATGATTAAGAACGTCGTAGACACTATTACTCCAGTTATCACAGACATCTTCAATCTGTCTTTTGTCAGTAGTACATATTCTACTGAGTGGAAGCAAAGTTTAATTCAACTTGTACCCAAGAATGACAACCCTAAGTCGCCAGGTGACTACAGGGCAATCAGCATACTACCTGAAATATCTAAAGCCCTAGAATACATCGTCCATGAACAGCTGACGGATTACCTCAAAACTCATAACATCCATGACAAATATCAGTCAGGCTTTCGAAAGCACCGTAGTACATCAACTGCATTAATAAAAGTAACTGATGACATTAAACATGCTATGGACAGACGTGAAGCTACCATCCTAACACTGCTTGACTTTAGCAAGGCTTTTGATACAGTTGACTTTGATATATTACTAATTAAAATGAAACAGCTGAATTTCGCAAACAGTGCAATACACTGGTTCGACAGCTACCTCAAAAACAAAAGTCAACAAGTCATTTGTGGGTCGGAAAAGTCATCATGGAAAAACGTGCACTCTGGAGTTCCCCAAGGCTCCATCCTTGGTCCATTACTCGTCTCACTATACATTAATGATATTTCTTCAGTGATTCACTCCTGCAACTACCATCTATATGCTGACGACATCCAACTGTACATAAGTGCAAGCCCCAAGAACATTGCTGACGCAGTAGCGAGTATGAATGCAGATCTTTGCTCTGTTTCTCGATGGGCACAGAACCTAGGTCTGAAACTAAACCCCAAGAAATCCCAGGTCATACTTACGTCTCATCCAAAGTTAATTAGCTGGTACTTTCACGAAACAGTCCCTCAAATACTCCTCAATGGTACCCAACTACCATACCAAAAAACAGTAAAAGACCTTGGAATAATCTTGGATGAGCACCTAAACTGGGAAGAACAAACAGTCACAGCTTGCTGGAAATCACTCTCCTCCCTACATGCAATTCAAAAATTTAGAAAAATATTTCCAACCCAAGTTAAACAAAAATTAGTCCAAACACTAGTCTTGCGTAATCTTTGCTACTGTGATGTAGTTCAACACGGCACAAATAGTAAAAATTCAAGATGCCTCGAGCCAGTGATGAATGCTTGCCTTAGATACGTGTGCAATATACGGTTGTATGATCATATCAGTCCTTCATACTTCCAGCTAGGTTGGATATGCCCACATGAGGCACGCGATCTCCACACGATGTGCTTACTTCATCGATTTCTTAGCCACTGGTGCCCCCAATACTTATCTTCTCACATTAAACACCTATCATCATTCCACAACCGCAATACCAGATCAGATACGTCTAGCATCTTGGCTGTACCTTTACATAACACAAAATATTTCTCCGTGTAATTCTCCATCTCAGCAGTACAACTATGGAACGCGCTCCCCTGTGATCTGCATCTTATCCAGAACCACTCAAAATTCAAAAGGGAACTCAAAACTTACATATTAGGGATGGTATAGCCACCACTGTTGTGCCCCTCTCATCTCTTTCTTTCTCCTCTCCATCATAGCTTCTAACTTTACCATTCTATTTCTCTTCCTCTAACCTATCTACCTCTTCTATATCTCTTTCACCCAATTCTATCATCTTATGCCTCTGCTTGATGAGAATAACTCTCAAGCTGCAAGAACATAATGAGAAAATTCCCAACTAGCAATAGGACTGACATTCATAAAAGAAAAATATGTTTACTTTCATATACATAGTCATTGTTATTATTATTATTATTATTATTATTATTGATTGTTATAATTATTTTTTGATTGTTATAATTATCATTGTACTACTGTTGTAATCTCTATTTACTTTTCTTTAACATTAATACTGTATAACATGTTATATGTCCTTAATGTTCTGTAGAAACTTAATGTTCAATCTGAGTATGCCTGGTTAGGTGTAAGAGAGGGCCTGAAGGCCCTAATCTTGCCAGGTAAAATAAATGCATAAATAAATAAATTATGAGGACAGAATAGGGCTGTAGTGTGGAGGTTAGGGGCAGGGGAGAGAAGTAGAAGAGGGAAAAAGATTAGTGGGTACATTGACGGAACAGAAGGGTGTGTAGTGCTGGAGTGGGAGCAGGGAAGGTGATACGTGGGTGAAGGATATGGGATAGTAAAAGTTGTGGCCAGGGATGTTTTGGAAATGTAGGATATACTGCAGGAAGAGTTTCCACCAGCAAAATTGAGAAAAGCTGGTGTCAGCAGGATGGATCCAGGGAAGCAGGCTCTGAAGCAGTCACTGAAGTGAAGCATGTTGTGTTGGGTGGCATGTTCAGCAGTTGGGTGGTCCAGCTATCTCTTGGCTACAGTTTATCTGTGGCCATTCATGCAGACAGACAGCTTGTTGGTTGTCATTTCCACATAGAAAGCAGCACAGTGGTTGCAGCTTGACTACTTCCAGCCCTGCCTCTGATGGGATAGAAAGTACCTGTGATCAGATGGGAGTAGGTGTTGGTGATGGGAGGATGCATGAGACAGGTAATTGAATCTACATCTATTGCAGGGGTGTGAACCATGAGGCAAGGGAGCAGGGGTGTAGAAGAAATGGACAAAGATGTAGTGTAGGTTCAGTGGGCGGTGGAATACTCTTGTGACAGGGATGGGAAGGGTAGTGGGTAAGATGATCGTCATTTCAGGGCATGACAGAAGGTAGTCGAAACCATGGAGGAGAATGCAATTCAGTTGCTCCAGTCCTGAGTGGTACGAGTCATGAAGGGAGTGCTCTATTGTAGCCAGATGGTGGGAATGTGGGAGGTGGTTGGTGTCCGGAGAGACAAGGCATGGTATATCTGTTTCTGTAGAAGGTTGGGAAGGTAATTTTGATCTGTGAAAACCACAGCGAGACCCTTGGTATATTCGGAGAGGTACTGATCACCACTAGAGATGAGAGACAGCCACAAGTGGCTAGGCTGTATGGTGGGGACTTCTTGGCATGAAAAGGGTGGCAGCTTTCAAAGTGGAGGTGTTGCTGGTGTGAACAGAGGTACTGATGCAGTCATCTTTGAGGAGGTCAAAATAGAGGAAGGTGAGTTGTTGGGTTGACGAAGACCATGCGAAGCTAATGGGGGAGAAGATGTAGAGGTTCTGGAGGAATGTGGATAGCATGTCCTCACCCTCAGTCTAGACCATGAACATGTTAGTTGTTTGGTTGATTTGGGGAAGGGAACCAAACAATGAGATCATCAGTCCAATCAGTTTAGGGAAGGATGGGGAAGGAAGTCAGCTGTGCCCTTTCAAAGGAACCATCCTGACATTTGCCTGAATCAATTTAGGGAAATCATAGAAAACCTGCATCAGGATGGCCAGACGTGGGTTGAAACACACATCCCCCCCCCCCCCTCCCCCAATGTAAGTCTCATGTGCTAACCACTGTGCCACCTCACTCAGTCATGAAGATGTCATCAATGAATCTGAACAGGTGATGGGTTTGGGATTCCAAGTGGTTAGGAATGATTCCTTTAATGGCCCATGAATAGGTTAGTATAGGATGGTGCCACACAGGTGCTCTTTGCTGTACCATTGTTTTGTTTGTAGCTGACAAGTTTGAAGGCAAAATAATTGTTGGTGAGGATATAGTAGTTCATGGTAACCAGAAAGGAGGTTGTAGGTTTGCATGTTGGAAAAGGTAGTGTTCAATAGCAGTAAGGTCATGGGTATCAGGGATGTTAGTGTAGAGCAGGTGTTCCCATACTCTTCCTCTGAAGGAAAACTTTGAGAATCCTGGCACTTTTATGGAACACTTTTTTGTTTTTACTTTGAAGATTAATAAAATTTTTAAAAATGAAAGAAAACCATGTTGTTAATAAAACAATGGAAATACATGACTCAACATCTCCACTATATGGTGAGTAGCAATCTAGCCTTTTGATAATATTGTCATTATACCATGTTGTTCATAGTTTTTCATAAAGCACTTACTTCCTGTGGAACACCAACGTTTTGTGGAACACAGTTCAGGAAACCTTGGTGTAGAGGGAGGTGGCATCGATAATGACAAGCGGGGCACCATGTGGTAAAGGAACATGAACTGTGGACAGTTGATGGAGGAAATGGTTGGTGTCTGTTATATTGAGTGGAGTACCCAGTCACAATGAGGCATCCTGGGTGTTTGGGTTTATGGACTTTAAGAAGCATGTAGAAGGTAGGTGTGTGGGGAGTGGTATGGGTGAGAAGAGAGAAAGACTCACAAGAGAGGTTCTCCAGTGGGCCTAATGTTTTGAGGAGAGACTGGAGATCTTGTTGGGTTTCTGGAATGGGACCCTGTGGCAGGGTTTGTAGCTGAATGAATCTGACAGCTGGCAGAGTGCCTCCGGTGGGTAATTACTGTGTCTCTAAACCACAGTGGTGGAGACTTTCTTGGCAAGTAGAATTATAAGGCTGGGAACAGTTTTTAGGTGGTGGATTATGATTATTTCTGTGGATGAAAAGTTAGTTTCTATATTGAGGGATATGGGGAATGATGGTGAGGCAAAATGTGAGGTTAGCAAATTCTGGAATGTTAACAGGTGGTGATTTGGAGGCAGTGGGGTGGATCACAGTTGGATGGAGGAGTAAACTGAGTCAGGCAGGATTCAACATTGACTTTGGCTTGAGTCTGATTGGTAGGGATGATGGTGAGAAAATGTATCCATTGTATGGACCAGGAGAAGGAGTGGAATTCTTCAACTAGCCCTCCCCCCTCCCCTACCCATGTTGCCCAACACAGTGTGATTTGCTTTAATGACTGCTTCACAGCCTACTCCATTTGGATCCTTCCTACCAACACCAGCTTTCCTGAATTGCTCAGATGGGAATTCTCCCTGCAATATTTTCTATGTTCCCATAACCCCCCTGGTCTAAATTTCACTTGTTCCTCTCCTTCACCAACTTATCTCCTACCCTGATCCCATTCCAGCTCTATACAGCCTTCTTTCACACCAATGCAACCACTAGTCTTTTTCCCCTCCTCTACTTCTCTCATTTTCCACCCCTCCCTCCCCCCCCCCCCCACCAATCTTGCCACTGCAACTAACAGCCCTACTATATTTCCACCATGTCCCTGCATGCTCCCACAGTCAGCACTACCCCTTCCCCCACCTCCACCATGCTATCTCTCACCCTCCATGCTGCAGCCCACTCCTTACCCTCACCACCCACAGACTGCTTCTCCCAGCAGGTGCAGTTGCTGTGTGAAGTCTAGCCTCAGGAGCCAAAGTGGTCAGGCATGTGTGAAATGTGCTTGTATGTGTGTGTGTGTGTGTGTGTGTGTGTGTGTGTGTGTGTGTGTGTGGTGTGTGTGTGTGTGTGTGTGTGTGTGTGTGCAGGTGCACATGTGCATGTATCTTCTACATCAGAAGAAGGTCTTTTGGGCAAAATATCAAATGTATAGCAGTCTTTTTGTTCTGCCTGTCTGCAACTCAATGTATCCTCTCTATGGTGAGTAGCAAGCTATCCTTCTCATAATATTGTTGTTGTTACATGCAGGATTTTTTATTGTTTAATTTTCAGGTAGAAGTAGCTGGCAACCAAACTCATGATATCATCAAGACCTATTTGCATAAATGAAGATACAATTGCAGTTATCCATATTTGTTTGATGATGCCAATAAACATCTAGAAGTTCATAACGTGGTGTTTTAGAGTGGCCAAAAATGAATATCAAGTATTCTGTTAAAGTGGGCACTTGATACTGAGAGAGTACATAGGAGTGTATCTCGTATTATACATCATGATGGAAACAAAGGTATTACTCTGCGTGCACTGAGAACATTTAATACAACAAATCTATTGCAAAGCCTTTGTGATTAGAGCTTCTGCTTATATTTCACTGACATCCAGTAAATTATTCTGATGAAGAAAATTTGTACTTTGGTCTTAATTCGATTAGACAGTGAATATAAAGTTGTTCATTGCTGGGTTCATGGACAATTATGTACAGGCTGATTCACATTTAAATTATAACAACTACATGAATGTGCCATTTCAACTCAAGAGCTAAGTTATTAGTGTTATATGTATTTCCATTAAAATTATCTAGTATCCTAATGAAGTTGTCATGTACAATGCATATCAGGATGTATTTTGTGCAATTATTAGATAGAAATCAGCAATTACTTTCACCCGACAACCTTATTGCATTCTTATGAAATATTATTATGTTGCAACGACTTTTGCTTGGATTTCCTATAGCTTCATCCCATTTCAATTTCTCTTTACAGTAGTTATTATTACGTCTGTTCTGCAGTTACTTAGTTACTTTGTGTTTCAACTTAATATCGTTTGTAATAACTGCCTCACTGTTCCTCTTCAGTAATTCAACATTCCTTCACATTAAATTATAGAAGGATCAATGAAAGATAATGTAAAAGTGAATGTGAGCTGCTTGGAAAAAAGTGTTTGGGGAAAAAGGAAAAAGAACACAGTAGGACAAAAATCAGCTTAAGTTGCAAATCTCATATTATTATTCACTCGATGACTAGTTTTGTGCTGAGACTTGTTCTCAAATCATCATAACACAGTCAAAATGATATTCCAAAAATGCAGAAACCATGTCAAAAATGTATACATATTATTAAGTGCAAATGACCAGGGACAGGTTACCTGTATGTGCTGTAACTGCTCGTTTGCACTTAATAACATGTACACATTTTTGACAGGGTTTCTGCATTTTTGGAAATACCATTTTGACTGTCTGCTATGATGATTTCAAAATGTGTCCCAGTGCAAAACTAGTCATCCTGTGAATAAAAAAAGTGAAATTTGAATAAAAAAGTGAAATTTGCAACTTCGGTTGGTTTTTTGTTGTACTTATTAACAGAAATTGCTGACTTACAATTATTCCAGTACGTTGGAAGTTCATTCAGAAAAAAAATTGTTTGATTCAAAATGGCAACAAAAAATACTAACAACACACACACACACACACACACACACACACACACACACACACACACACATACACACACAATGTTCTGTGGAACTGGAGACTCGTTTTAGAAAGGTTATTAGCTAAAAAGAATTACCAGTATCAGGAGTGCACATAATCAAAAAATTTATCAAAGGACTGTGTAACAGAATATTGTTCCACGTAATTTTTGAATTTTTTAGCATTACTGGGGTGTTATTGGGGTTATATTTAATGGTTGCAGCTGTTTTATTCCAGACCTGTGCATCAGCACACACTAACTGATACTGAATGTTGGGAAGGATTTAAACTATTTATGGAAAAACTTATATCTGTTTACTGAAAATTATGGTAGGGAGCTGGGTACTTGTTTCATGACCCAAGGCATCTGAATACCATCCCTACATGAAAATGATCTACACTCCAGATATGGCATAAAGGGATCTCTATATGGTCTTCCTGCACAGTTAGCATCACATCATCCTCTTGTCCCAACTTTGCTGCACTCTCATCCACAATTTTCACTATATCTTCTTTTTATTTTATTTTTATCTTTCAACATCTCTGTTACTATGTGTCTAATTTCTTATGATTTTCATTAATTTGTTCCATTTCACTCCACTTTTTTTCATATTTAGTTTCCATTTTTGTTTCTACTTTAAAGTTGAATTCTCATCTTTAATCTAATAATTACTAAAAATTCAGAATAAGAATAACCCTTGATTTAAATCTAACTGTGAGTCTGCCGTTAAACTACACTAAAGTGAAAAAAGTCATGGGATACCTCATAACACCATGTTCGACCTCCTTTTGCCTGGCATAATGCAACAACTTGATGTGGCATGGTCTCAACAAGTAATTGGAAATCCCCTGCAGAAATATTGAGATGCTGCCCCTAAAGACATTCATAATTATGTACGTGTTGCTGGTGCAGGATTTAGTGCATGAAATGACCTTTCAATTATGTCCCATAACTGTTCCATGAGATTCATGTTGGGCAGTCAGGGTGGCCAAATCATTCTGTCAATTTGTCCAGAGTGTTCTTCAAACCAGTCACTGTTTGGGAACATGAAGGCCATAAATGGCTACAAATGGTCTCCAAGTAGTTGAACATAACCTTTTCCAGTGACTGGTTGTTCAGTCCATTCCATGTAAGCACAGCCCACACCATTATGGAGCCACCACTAACTTGCACAGTACCTTGTTGACAACTTGGTGTGTGGCTTTGTGGGATCTGTGTCACACTCAAATCTTACCACCATCTCTTACCAATTGAAACTGGGACTCATTCAACCAGGCAATGGTTTTCCAGTCATCTAGGGTCCTACCAACAAGGTCATGGGCCCACGAAAGGTGCTCCAAGTGATGTGATTCTGTTAGAAAAGGCACTCATGTGAGTCACAAAATTTTGCTGTGCTGTCCTAATGCTCGTTGTGTGTCCCACACTGTGACGCCTTTTTCTTTTTCTTCCCCCTTCCCCCCCCCCCCCCCCTCCCGCCACACACCAGTGTTTCTTGTCTGTTACCACTGACAACTCTATGCATGTCCATGGTGAGGTAATGCTTAAAATTTGGTATTCTCAGCACACTCTTGACCCTGTAAACATTGGAATATTGAATTCCATAAGGATTTCTGAAATGGGATGCCCCATGCATCTGGCTCCAACTACCATTCCATGTTCAGAGTCTATTAATTCCAGTCATGCAGCCATAATCACATCAGAAACCTTTTCTTATGAATGGCAACTTTGTCAATGCACTGTCCTTTTCTACCTTGTATACATGATACTATCATCAACTGTATATGTGCATATTGCTATAACATGACTAGTCACCACAGCGTATACCATTTCCTTTCTCTAGACTATCTCCTGTAGAGAATTTGTTGTGATCCATTCTTTTATTCAGCACATGTACATTTTATTACCTATTCAAATATGGTGACAAAAAGTCCTGGTGGACTCTAGCTTGAAAAAGGATTCATCCAAAAGCTAGCAAAGTTTTCAGGGCTGTTTATGTGCCTGTTGGTGACTCAATGACACTACTGTTTGGTGATATGCTAACTTCACTCCTAAATTATTTACTACCTATTTAATTTCTCCTTTCCTACAGATGAAGAAATTAATTTCTTTCTTCTTTTGTTTGAGATTTCACTGCATTTTGAATCTGTGTGTGTTGTGACTCGCCGATCTTTCAAAGTGCCGCCGCACAGTTACAAGCGTCCTCTACATGCGACGCTGTCTGCCAGCCATGCAGCAGCAGCACCACCTAAGCAGCCAGCCAGCCAGCGGCCGCTAGACTCAGACTCAGTTATGATTTGACTGTTAAATTGTACACACGTCTTACTCTGTTTACCTGATCTGTGACTTTTATGTAATTCGTCTTCCTTGAAATATATTTGTTCAACTTAAAGTTACAACAATTGGCGACAAGGTAGTGATTTTTCTTTTCCATTGTTGACCCACATGTTTCCATGGCTACTTTAGAGCAACTCACAGAACAGCAAAGGCTTCTCACAAATGCGATTTGCGATTTCGTCGCGGCATCAAATGCCTCCTTTTCCTCCTTACGACGAGACGGCGGAAGACTGGTCTGGTTACGAAAAATGTCTTCGACAGCACTTCTTGGCAGTTCATGTCGCAGACAAACAAACATGTAAGTCTCTGTTCCTTTCATGGATTTCAACTCAAATGTATTGGTTGTTGTTGCAATTGGCTCCTTTGAAAGATCCTGCGTCTTTGTCCTTTGCTGAAATGTGCTCACTTCTGTCCATCTATTTTCAAAAGCAAACACATGTGGTAGCCTCTCGTGTTGCCTTTTATCATTGTCAAAAACAACCAAATCAATCCTATTGCACTTGGGCTGCTGAACGTCACGGCCTCAGTAGAAAGTGTCAATTTGTTACTGAAGTTCACAAAGAATCCTACGCCGATTCCATGGTACGGGATACTATTATCTGATTGGCTCCCGACAAAGAAGTTAGGCAACGTGCACAGACGTATCTTCAGTTGGGTTCTCCAATCCTCTCACCTGTCCCTAGGCAATTACGCACTTACAATAAACAGAAGATTTCTCTCTTGGGACAATTTGATGCTGAGGTATCTTACAAATCTGTAGTTCACACTGTTCCCATATTTGTGGTCGACCATAGTAACGTGGAGAATCTTTTTGGTTTCGATGCCTTTTGCATTTTTGGGTTCTCCATAGATGACTCTGTCAATATCCTCTCTGATGCTATTCCTTATGCTCAATTGGATTCCTTGTCGATGACATTTTTGTCCCTTTTTTCTCCTGGGTTCGGCCATGCAAATGACTTTGAAGCTCATATCATGCTCAAACCCACTGCTTGGCCTAAGTTTTTTTGGGCTTGGCCCATTCCTGTGGCCCTTCGTGATCAGGTCAAACGGGAGCTGGATCGTCTCACTGCTTCAGGGGTCTAGCTTCCTGTCACTTCCAGTGAGTGATCCTCTCCTGTCGTTGTCGTTGGTAAGCCAAATGGTGATATTCGTCTCTGTGGCGATTTCAAAGCCACTGTAAATGCTCAATGCCTTATCAACACTTACCCTATGCCTTGACCTGAAGAATTGTTCACTAAACTTGCTGAGGGCCAGTACTTTTCTAAAATTGACCTGTCAGAAGCTTATAATCAACTTCCTCTCAATGCTGCTTCCTGGCAGTTTCTGGTCCTTAACATGCCTGCGGTTGCCAGTGCCCCTGCTCTCTTTCAACAATTCTTGGAGCAATTATTGCTCACTGTCCCTGGGTGTATAAATTACCAGGATGACATTGTTGTCACTGGCTCCACCACTGACGAACATCTTCAAAATCTCTGCACACTTTTTCATGTCTTACAGACTGCCAGTCTTAAGTATAATCTTTAGAAATCAAAATTTTTTCAGGCATCTATCACGTATTTGGGGTTTCAACTCTCTCGGGATGGTATTCGTCCGCTTCAGCAAACTGTCGCTGCGATTGATGCCCTTCCTGTTATGGAACTGCAGGCATTCTTGGGGAAAATAGCATACTATCAAGTTTTTACCATCTGCTGCTTTGGTGGCTCAGCCGTTGTATCGCCTGTTGCATAAAAACATGCCTTTTCACTGGTCCGTGTCATGCGATGTGGCTTTCCGGAAATTGAAGATTATGCTGAAACAGGCCCCGTGCCTGGCTACTTATTGACCTGGCCAACATCTTGTTCTTGCCATGGACGCCTCTCAATATGGGGTCAGTGCAGTCCTTGCGCACCATTTTCCTGACAGTTCTGAACAACCCATTGCTTATGCCTCCAAGACGCTCAAGGATGCCCAACAAAAGTATTCTCAAATTGAAAAAGAAGCTTTGGCCATTATTTATGCTCTTCACAAGTTTGGTGTTTTTCTCTATGGATCCAAATTTCATCTTGTTATGGATCACAAACCACTTGTTTCCTCGTTTCATCCATCAACGTCACTTCCCGACAAGGCTGAACACTGCCTCCAGCGCTGGGCTCTTTACTTGTTTCGTTTCAATTATGAGATTCATTTCCGGCTGACGGCTCAACATGTGAACGCTGATGCACTGTCTCGCCTTCCCATGGGTCCTGATCTTGCATTTGATAGGGACAAACTTTTGTGTTTCCCCCTGGATGTTGCTGAGCAGCGGGTTGTGGATGGGTTCCCTATCACTGGGAACCAGCTGGCGGCTGCTACGCGTTCTGATCCTACCATCTCCCGGGTTTTATGCTGTATTCAGAAGGGTTTGCCAGATCATCTGTCCGCTAAGACTTCTGATCTGTTGCGGAACTACTACGCTTTGCATTACCGCCTCACGGCTAGGAATGGTTTTATCCTCCTTTCCACTGAAAATGCTTTGCCGCGTGTTGTGGTACCTGCATCTTTGCGTGCTTCAGTCTTGTGCCTCCTACACCAAGGGCACTGGGGTGTCTCTCGCACAAAATCTCTGGTGCGCCGCCATGTGTACTGGCCCGGCATTGACTCTGAAATCGCACACATGGTTGCTGCCTACAGCCCTTGTGCGTCACAGGCCGCTGCCCCGAAGTCATCTTTGTCACCGCGGCCTTAGCCTGAGAAGCCATGGGAGAGTATTCATGCTGACTTCATGGGACCTTTTCTAGGCACTTATTGGCTTCTCGTTATTAACACCTACTCTAACATTCCTTTCATTGTCCATTGCACGTCGCCTGCCACCGCGGAAACCACCAATGCTCTAGCTTGTATTTTCTCTTTGGAAGGCCTCCCCTCTACTCTTGTAACTGATAATGATCCGCAATTTGCCTCTTCTGATTTTGCGGATTTTTGTGCCCGTCACTGCGTCATGCATATCACAGCCCCTCCGTTCCATCCACAGTCAAACGGTGAGGCTGAACTGACTGGTCTGCAAGTTTAAGGCTCAGATGAGGAACCTCTTGACTTCTTCTGCTGCTGATGATGTGCTTCTCCAATTTCTGGCTTCTTACCGTTTCACCCCAGCCCGGCTGAGCTCTTACATGGCCGACAGACCCGCATGCTACTTCATCTTCTGTGGCCTTCCACCTCACAGTCTCTGGTGCCTTCACTTCGCCGGTTCACCGCCGACGACCTTGTATGGGTACGGGGATATGGCAGGCAACCAAAATGGAGTCCTGGCTGCATCTTACGACACCGTGGCCAATGCCCGTATGAAATCCAGATGGACACAGGTATTGCAGTGGGTCATTTGGACCAGCTTTGGCCTCGTGTGCCGGCAACGCCTGTTCTGTATGCCGCTACACCACCTTCAGCTCTACCTGATGCTCAGGATACTGGAATCTCTCATTACGCACAACACAGTCCTCTCACCATCATATCGGTGCCAGCACAAGAACTGACGCCACCAGGAGACGTGCCCATGCAGGAACCAGATGACCATCATGTGTCGGAGCAACTCTATTCGCCTCCTTCTCCTACGGACACGGGCACACCGCCCATGTCTCCTGTTATAACAACCGGACTTGCCACAACGGGCAGATTGGTGCACGGGGACCCAGCAGATTTGACCCCAACGTCTCCTGTCATCTCAACCTGTTATCATCGGGGACTCTTCCATCCGTATGGAAAGCCTCCTCCTCAAGACTTTACAGCCAGTCAAACAACACCTATGGACGTTAGCAACCTACAGGCCACCTCCATCAAGACCTGTGCAAAAACTTCAAAGGAAGGAAAAGTGTTGTGACTCGCCGATCTTTCAAAGTGCCGCCGCGCAGTTACGTGTGTCCTCTACATGCGGCGCTGTCTGCCAGCCATGCAGCAGCAGCACCACCTAAGTGGCCAGCCAGCCATTGGCCGCTAGACTTGGACTCAGTTATGATTTGACTATTAAAGTGTACACATGTCTTACTCTGTTTACCTGATCTGTGACTTTCATGTATTGCATCTTCCTTGAAATATATTTGTTCAACTTGAAATTATAACAGTGTGACTGTGAGCTCACTCCAGTTTTTCCTGTTTTGCTAATTGATAAGTAAGATTTTCTTCTGTCAAAAATACTGTTGTTAATTTTTGGCTCTCATTTTAAATGAATAAAGACTTTTTAAATTTAGTACTTACCTTCCAGGTCACTAGAAGTGTTTTGGAATCTTTCACTTTAATCTCGATGTCCCTCGGTGGTGCTTCTGGTATTTCTTCCAGCGTAGTCAAAGTTACTGTTTCACTTGCGTTGGATACACCAACAGAATTTTCTGCTCTAATTTGGAACTGGTAACCATTCGCAGGTTTCAGATCTTTGAGGGTAACATTCAGCTGATCTCCTCTAACTACAACCTGGACAACATTCTGGTGCCAAGGAACTGCTAACAGATGTACACACTGCTAGAATTACGCAGTGTTATAAGTTAATGTTTTTAAACAAGTACAAATAAGTGAAACATTTCATTAGGAAACAGTATCAATGCTTACCTGTTGTGTTCTTATACTGCACTATGTAAGCTCCAATGGCACTGTTTCCATTATATGGCTGCTCCCAACTGAGAGAGACTGATCGGCTTGTGAAGTTATTTACACGAACATTAGTAGGTGGTTCTGGAGTTTCCTGGACAATAAGTTTCATTTCTAATTGGTCCTTTCCATATTTGTTTGAGGCAACACAAATAAAAGATGAAGTATCTTCTCTGCGAACATGTTTAAACATGAGTGTTGATGTTACTCCTTTGCTTGTATTCTCTTTTTTAATATTTATTTTTGGGTGTTGCTTAGGCTTAAGTTCATGATTATTTTGGTACCAAGTAATGGATATTGGTTTGTCAGCAGCCACTGTGCAGTTAAGTATAGCAGTGCTTCCCTTTGGTACTGTAACATTTGTAGTGTGTGTGGAGAATCTCGGAGGAACTGAAAGTTAAGAAAACATTAGACTGTCAAATGTTTGGAGGTACTGTATCCTCTCTCTTTAGGTAATATTTTTCATGGATAAATCTCACCACAGGCAATACTTATTCAACCTGACATATCAGTGGCAAGAAACATGCAATATGATGAAGGTTAAAATTGCTCATGTAAAAATTGTATTACTCCTCAGAAAGGGTAAAAGAACATGATGACACCAGTGCTATGTTGAAAGTCATTAATCAGTTTCTGTCAGGAGTACATAGTTTTTGAGTTGTATGTGGATACATAAACAAGTCAATAGCTGCATAATAAGTATCATATTTTTATGTTTCTGTTCTTCTGTTCTGTGAGTGGTGGTCAGTGCCCATACAGTATTTACAAAAATTTACATTTAATATTGTCACATTATTGAGAAGTAGCCACAAGCAGATTGAACACTGGTTTATTTCTCTATTCCCTCCCTGGAGAACTTTTTATTATTATTATACAATTGTGCTTTACAGAAGCAACTGAAACATCATCTTCAAAAAGCCAGAAATGATGATAAAATATCCCTTGTTATAACTGATGTTTTGAAACTTTCAGAAACGATCAAGTTTTTCTATAAGGTATTTGTTTTACTGTGGCAACTCTAATAAAACTCTTGTAATCATTAACAATATGGGCAAAGAAAAATATATTCATGAAGTGTCAGAAGTCACGGAACTGCTCCCTCTCAGAACTAAAATCAGAAGAGAGGAAATGGTTGGAAGAAAATGGAGTAGTAAGGTTCAAGAATACAGAAAGATTCACAAGAACAATTATACTGACTCTGGTCAAGTTTCCCTTTGCCTTGGTGATCTCACCTATAACCTGAAGCATTGCCAGTCTCTTTGTATTGAGATTTTTCCTCTCTTCTTCCACCACTTTGATCAAAGTCCTGTAAATCATATAAAGAGAATCCACTATTTACTAATATTTATCACATCTCACTTCACTTCACTGCAAGTGGGAGAAACACTGACACTAATGAAAAATGATCCTAGATTTTCCATAACAATCTGTATGTAAAATGTAACTCATAGTAACTCAACACATACAGTAAAATTGTTTATTACTTTTTGCTAAAATAGTTTTCATGTATGTAGAACAATACTTTGAACACAATTCATTGTTAGTAGCCATAGAGATTTGTACTGCAAATAATAATTTCCGTTGAGATTGCTTCTATGCTTGCATTAAATTTACCAAGGAAAAAAGTTCACTCAGTATTGTGTGAATCATCTGAGAATATGTAAATTTTTAGGAAAAGAAAAATCAACATAAAATCTTGTTCCATTCATGTATGATGTGCAAGAAGAATGGCTGTTGGTAATCTTGCAAATGACTGCATACATTCACAAAAAGCTGTAGCTGTTCAAAGCTGCTTTAATAATGGTTACCTATTATTTAGCTACTATAAACTATTTCTGTTTACTCAGGCTAAATTTAACATAGCAATACTATGGCGGGAAGGGGGACAGAAAGGGGGGGGGGGGTTAATTTCCTACTCTAAATAATTAGGACCTTCATGAATTGCTACATTCTGTGATATTGGTACAGAGATGGTGGCAGGCAAGGGACTCTCTGCAGAAGACTGTTACCATTGCCAGAGTAAGGAGGATTCTAGTCCAGAGGCTTCTTCCAAATGATTTTCAGATATGATTTGAAGTGATGAAATTTTATTGCATGTGAAGGATTTGTAAACCACTTTAATTCCCATTACTGGACTAGGGATTCTCCATATGCCACCACTGTTACAATGCGACACACCTCAAGGTAACAGTCCTGAGTGATATGACACCAAAACAACTTACTGGTCTGTTCCTTCGACAATCTCATTTTGGTACCTTGCTATTCTGGTAAATCATGGCTGGGCCAAATGTGTCCATGTATGAAAATATCAATGGCCTCTTGTTCATGCAGGATGATACCCCACCATATTTAATTGACAATTAGTGTAATAATGGTTTGACTATCATTTCCTATGATGTTGGTTGGGTCAATGCAGTCCTCATGAGTGGCCAGCACTGAGCCCAGATCATATACTATGTGACTTCTCCTTGTAGGGATGGACAAAGAGGAAGTTAATTGGACAATTAATGTATGCAGGATGATTTTGGAACTTGCATCTGGTGTGTTCTCACCAATGTACCATTAGAGTTCCTTTTGACGTCAGTTGAAAGCACTCCCAAACAACTGGAAGTGGTAGAAGATGCTGCTGTGTAAGTAAAATTTGAAATGTAAAAACTATTTTTATAATTCTAAGGATTGTAATAAATCTTGTTTCAATAAAATAGAGCATTTATTTTGGGAAATATTGATATTTTCAAATGGGTTCTTACTTTCTACCCAACCTGTTTGTGGAAGGTCGTTAATTTTGTAAAGCTGCTGCTTATTCAGTTCTATTGTTTATCCCATATTGCTAGTTTAGTATTGACATGACCACACATATATTTATAATAGGACAACAGTAATCTATGTGTCATTCCATGAGATTAGAGGCCTATCTGCAAAGCACATTGCTACTTGTCATGCAGCTAACAGCCGTGTTCAGTATTTGGATATCAATCTTTTTCTTGGAACATTCCTTCATCTCCTCCTCTGAGAGGTCATGGCATCACACAATGTCCTCCACATGGTTGTGGACAGATCAAGTCACACTCTTAAGTGATGTATGATGCTCAATGTAAACTATGTGATTGCTCTGAAAACTTACTAGGGAATATTAATCAACAGACCTGGCTTAATTTTATGCATTTCTACACTATTAATATCAGTCTAAATAAGGGTTGCGAGCCCTTTCTTGACCCTTGAGACAGGGTTCACCTTGTCATTACACTAATTAATGCCCTGTAGCTATGTAGCTGCATTCAGAAAGTTTCCAGTATACAACCACAGGACTGGAAACATACATCACCCTCAATACACTGCCTCCGGCTGGTTTCAAATAATTACATGGATAATCTCCACACAAAAAGTAGGAAAAGAGTCCAAAGCCAACAGGCAGAAAGTTACATACAAGCACCACACTTTGAGTTTCCACAGAAGCAAGTGATGGTTTCAATTAGTGCTAGTCAAGTCCATATCTGCAATTAGAAACAATCTCCTACTACCTAAGACCAGATAGGGGGCCTCTGCATACAGAAAACATGAAAACACTTCCATAAAAAACCAAAAACTGACAAATCAGAACTCCACACCCACACATAAGAAGACACTTTTGATTTCCTGTGGGTTTTTCATATTGGGATTTGTTATCACTAACTAAAGAGTTCAAAAATGTTAAACCCCATAACACACCACCTACATTCCAGAAGGCACAACACTTCCCTGCTGCAACCTAAAGGGATGTCATGGGCCTTGTCAATTTCATGAGCTCCCAAAAGCTTCACAAAATTGCTTCTGCAATTCAAACACCTCAGCCAGTCATCTTCAGCTTTGGAGGCATTTCCATTGATCAGTGCCTGTTACTGCAATAGCCCTCCTCTGGAAAATGCTGCTTCCTGTCAGGACTTTTTGCAAGTTTATTTCCTGCCTTCTTAGGAAACTCACTAAACTAAAAGTCATCACAGTAGGCTCCACTAGGTGGATTACAGAAAGGCTGACCCATCATCTCTGGCCTAGGCAAGGCCACCTCCCACAAATTACCAGAAACTGTCTCTGATGCCCCAAACAGCCTGTCCACAGGCTGAAAGCTGCAGTAGGACAAGGAAAGATATGAGGTGTGAACACAAAGCAATGGGAATTTTTATTTTTCTTAAAGACTCTTTATTTATTCATCAACATCAATTTTGTCCCTTTCTAAGTAATGGCCTCAGATATAATATACTTGACTTGTACCAGCACTTTTTCCAATTTTGGAAGCACTTCTGGAATTCGCTTTTCATTATGGTGCTCAGCTCCTTCAGCAATTCTGCTTTTATCTCTTCAGTGATGGTAACAAGGTGTCTTTCATGGACCTCTTCAGCCTTGGCACCAGAATGAAGTTGCAAATGGCCATGTATGGTGAGTATAGTGGATGAGGCAACATGACAGTTTTGTTTTTCACCAAACAAACATGAATAAGCATACAGCTGAGTGGGATTATTGTGATATAATTTCTATGAGTGGTTTTGCCACAATTCTGGTTGTTTTCTTCAAATTGCTTCACGCAAATGGAACATAACTTCCAAGTAATATTCCTTATTGACTCTATTATTATAAAGCAAGAACTCATGATGCACTATCTCATTGTAATTGAAGAAAACAATGAGAAGAACTGTCACATATGATTAAACTTTGTAATTTTTTTTCGGTCTTGGTTCTTCAGGCAGTTTCCATTGGAACAATTTGGCTTTGGTTTCAACATCATACCTGTATACCCATGTTTTTTCAGCTGTTATAAACTTTTTATAGTTTTTGGAGCTTTGTCAGTTTCATTCAACAATTCCTGAGCAATGACCATGTGATGTCACTTTTGGTCAAAACTCAACAGTTATGGAACAATCTTTGCTGATACATATTTCATGCTCAAAAGTCTGAAAAGAATGTGTGGCATGAGCTAAATGATACACTGACATCATCAAAAACCTCTATGATGATGATCTGGCAATTTTCCAGATTCATTTTCTTTACTTATTCCACACTGTCATCAGTAATTGATGTGCTAGGGTGTCCTGGGCAGTCAACATCTTCAATCTCTTTACGGCCCTCTTTGATACATTTATACCACTTGTAAACTCTTGTCTTACTCATAGTAGGTTTTCCAAAAACCACAGTCGACATTTTGAATGCAGTGCTGCACTATTTTTCAATTTATCAAGCAAAATATAATGGATTTCCTTTATATGTCTTTTTTGAAGGTAAAAATTCACGGAGTACTGAAACCACATATAACCTTTGCAACTGTCAACATTACACTAGATATTAAAAACATCTGAAAATGCAAGCATATATCAAGAGCATGTGTAACAACAAGATTGTTTTTAAACTCAGATGTATAAAGCCCATGTAACTAAAATTTTCAATTACTTTTTGATCACACCTCATACATTACACTCTCCTCTCATCCTCAAAGGACAGGTAGCCCTTAATCAACCTGGGGCCCACGTGATCTACTGCTTCTTCAGAATGTTTTAGAACTTACCCCTCATTTCTCTCTGCGGAAGGAACTAATAGTTCCCAAAGCTAGGTAATAATTTGTTTCTACTTAATAATGTAAATTTATTGTATCCATTTCTAGATGCTGAACACTGAGACTGTGGTTAGAATGATTCATTTATTTATTTATTCATTAATTCATTCATTTCCATTTTCTTTGCCTGGAGTCAACTCAAAGATGGTTTTTGTAAGCATCACATATAATAATATGAACAATAATTATATTTACAAAATATGTTGTACACCACAATAATTATTATTTGATCATAAATCTGTTTTATACATTTATTACTTTATAGCTGATATGCTGCTGGTTCATTTCACAAGTAGTGTCTTGGAATTCACTGAATAAACATACACATTTTTCTTCAGAAAAGATTTTAATTCCGTGTTAAAATCAATCCTCTGTTTTAAAATTTTGTTCTTTTCTGAAAGTGGTTATATTCAGTTCTGGTGTTGCACTCATTTACAGTACTGCAGTTGGTAAATTCTCTTGGCTGACACATAAACAAGTAAATGTAAATGAAATATTCATAAAGAATATATTGTATCTGTGCTGTACAAACATTTTATGACAGGATTTTCAACAGCCTATCCCTTGAGTAAGTCTTACTGCTTGTTTTTGTAACTGAATTATTATTTTTAAGTGGACATAAGCTGCAAAGCCCCATAATTCAACTCCATACTTAATATGGGAGTAAACTGTTCCATAGTAAACTACTCTGTTTCAAATTCTGAAGGTGGCAGGGGTAAAATACAGGGAGCAAAAGACTATTTACAATTTGTACAGAAACCAGATGGCAGTTATAAGAGTCATTTCTGAAAGTATTTGTATGGAGTGTATGGAAGTGAAACATGGACGATAAATAGTTTAGACAAAAAGAGACTAGAAGCTTTTGAAATGTGGTGCTACAGATGAATGCTGAAGGTTAGATGGGTAGATCACATAACTAATGAGGAGGTATTGAATAGAACTGGAGAGGAGAGAAACTTGTGGCACAACTTGACTAGAAGAAGGAATCGGTTGGTAGGACATATTCTGAGGCATCAAGATATCATCAATTTAGTATTGGAGGGCAGTGCGGAGGGTAAAAATCATAGAGGGAGACCACGAGATGAATACACTAAACAGATTCAGAAGGATGTAGGTTGCAGTAGGTACTGGGAGATGAAGAAGCTTGCACAGGATAGTGTATCATGGAGAGCTGCATCAAACCAGGACTGAAGACCACAACAAGAACAACAGTAAACTACTTTTAATGTTTGACCAGAAACTATATTTGCAAGCTGGCTAAGTATATATATGCCACTGCTGACTTTTCCCCGATATGAAGCTAACATGATCTATCCACCACAGATTTTCATCAAAGTATACACCTAGAAATTTACAGCTGCCAATCTGCATCACCAAGATGTTATATAGATTATTTACATTTGTGTGGTGAGACCTACATTTTTTGAATGCTAGTACATGAGATTTGCTGACATCACGTGGAGGCCCAGATAGTTGAAATATTTTGTTAATTCTGTTACCCCACTAGTAGCAAAAGAATCTAGCTCCTAATATGTTCTACCATAGAATAAGACTGAGGTATCATCTACATAGTTTTTAAATGAGAGTTAAGGGTATGAGTCAAGTCATTCATATACAACAGGAAGAGAAAGGGACCAAGAACTCAGCCCAGAGGTAAACACTGTACTACTGTTTCACTGGTGGATTGGAAGTTTATGATCTTCCATCTAATTTGTATGTCAGTTTAATGTATTGATGTATTGTTTATGATTCACATAACATATATGTTACTATAAGAAGCATGTGTGGATCTCCTCTACAAAATGACTCAAGGTTTTTTTTAAAAAAGAGAGAGAGAGAGACAGAGAGATAGAGAGAGAGAGAGAGATAGATAGAGAGAGAGAGAGAGAGAGAGAGAGAGAGAAAGAAAGAAAACCTATGGTTTACTGTGTCAAATGCTTTTGTCAGGTGTAAAATGTATCTGCAGTCTGTATCCTCTGATCCAATAGAGAGTACACTTCAGGAAAGAATTGTGTAACTGCTGTCACTGTGCTTAGCCCTTTTCTGAACTCACAATGACAATCTATAGCAGTTTGTGTTTTGTGAAAAAGCCACTACTTTCAAATACTTTACTAAATATGGGAAGTAGCAATATTGTTCTAAAGTTAGAGTCATTTTCCTTACTTTCCTTTTCATACACTAGTATATGTTTTCTCTAATGCTGTAATTAATCAGGTTGGTAGAGTCCAGTCAACAGAGGAAAAAGTAGGGGGAAAAATCTTGTAGCCACAAATTTCTGTATAGTGATAGGAGAGAGGGTCATGAACAATGTACTAAAAATATGCACTGGTGGGATGTGAATTCAGGGCTGTGTGTGTGTGTGGGGGGGGGGGGGGGGGGGGATGGGTGGAGGGGGGGGCGGTTGATGTTTTTTTTTATATTTTCTTGACTAACTCAAAAACTGCAGCTTCTGACAAAAATGTTACATGGTACAAAATTAAACTGCATTAAATTTCCTACAAAAACAGGTTCTATTATTTTTTCTCTATGATTAATAGTTTCTGCAGGGGACTGAAAAATCAGAGATTATTCAAAGTAGTGTTTTTCATTTTGCAGACAAACCATACCTCCCCATAATTTTCTGTACTGTTCTCTTGTATGGGGACTTACTTGTAGTTTTTACGTGAGCGCTTATGTAAAACATGTTCCTCTAAATAATGTCTGAAAAGTGTAACATTGTTAAGGGCATTGTTGTGACCTTTGTAGTGTTGGTGGGAAAGGGATTTGATTGAAAAATGTGGATTCTTGCTGCTGTCTATCATTGACAGAATGTTATAAAGCTGTGTAATTGTGTTATAGCCACTTGTTGGTGAATTAATGAATGATCAGAAAGTTACTGCACCTCTCTCACCATTAATTGTATTAGTGGCAGGCTGCATTCCATTCAGAAATTGCTGACAGTCATAGGGGGCAGAGTGAAGCCTCTTACCATACATCCACAGTATATATTCGGAGGTGAGAATGAATATGTCTGATGGAATGGGACTGATCATGTACAAGTCTAGAATGGTAATCTGCTGTAATACATTGCATGATCTATGTTGAAATACAAAGTTTTGTAACACTTAGGTGACCTACTTCTCTTGTAGAGGGATCCTATTTTAGCCTCTGGAACTCTTGAGACATTGGGAGAGCTGAGGCTGGGTTATGCATTTGATACCCCTCATGCTGTGTAAAGTATTCAGCCTTTGACAGTGGAAACAATGAAATGAGCATTGTCAAAGAGATTTTAACAGCATTCTACACTCTGGCAGGCTGTTCTATGTGGCAAACAGTTGACTGCTCCAGCTGTTGAACATTTTTCATAATCGCTCACATAACTGCAAATAAGTAGGCCACTCACTTAACAAATTGAAAATAACTCTACTATATAAACACAAGCTGAGTGGAGTTATTTTTTCTCCTCACAAAAAGTAACTGGACAGGACATGCTTGGAAGGTATAATCTGTATGCAAAATGAAAAGTGAGCAATGCTTGTGGTGATGGAAGTTGCCTTTCCCAAAAGAATGCTACAGATGCTATACAGAATGACAATTTCCCCTCTAGCAGTGTAGAACAGTGTGCTGAGATTTAACTAGATTCTGTCCATAAGAGTTTCTTGTGTTAGTATTATTAGTAACTCATATCTGCATTCCATGTAGTGTTACACTTTGTGGAAAATATGCATCCCCTGGCCATGTCTGTGCACAGCACTGGCAGTGGTTCATAAGGCAGAGTGTCAGTATAACTTTGTGAAACACCCTGTAATTGCTACTTGTGATGTAGTGTGATAGACAGATGCTCTTTAGTATGCAGACCTATGAAGAATCATGACTACAATCTGGTGACCTACCTTCCCTCACACTTCTACCCCTCACCCCCACTCCATCCACCCAGTCGTACCCACAGAACACAATTTATCCCTAAATGGCTCTACTATGCTCAGATGTGGTATACACCTTTAATATTTGTTCTTAGCATACTTGATTTAACAGTAATAATTAGTTTTATACCATTAAAACACTATTTTTAATAATCTTTTTTTTATCCACTGCAATGTGTTAACTATTTATCCTAGAGAAAAAAATGAACACGACGTTTTCTGTAGGAAATGTAATGTATCTAGAATGAGAAGCAGCAGCTTTATAATTATTTCAGAAAAAATGTCAAAACATGACCTTTAAACACCTCCCCATGACCACGCTTACATCCTACTAGTGGGGATTTGTAGTATGTTGTTAGTGACACTCCCTCCTACCACTTCATAAAAATTTGTAGCTATCCAATTATTACCCATATTTGACCTTTATTTTCTTTGTCGGCTGGACTATTAAGTGGCTCTGAGATTCTTTTAAGTACACCTTAGTAATTTCACTTGATATGCCATCCCATCCACATGAACTTTTTCTTTAGCAGGCGCATTACATTGCATACTTCTTGCTCATTCACCTATATGAATTCAGACTCTGTACTTTCAGTGAGCGTCTCAATCTGTGCATCTATAATATCTATAATATGAGCTAACTGGTCAGTAGAACCAGTGAAATAGTTATTGAAAATGTTACATATATTATCTCGGTTTTTCACAATGTTAGCATCAAGTCTTGTGCCGAATGGTTCATGTTCATTTTGGGACCTCTATAGTATATGTCAATTAACTCCCAGGATGCCTTACTTATATTACCAGACTGCTCTTTTGATTTATTGTTAATCTGCTTCCTTATGTAATCAATTTAAATTTTAAAAGTTTTCTTCTTCTGATTGTATTTTTCCTTAAAATCAGGTAGAGTAATAACTTTATAAAGCAGGTTTAGATCATGTATACTCTGCCTGCACCTAATCAGACTTGGTGGGAGTTTCAGTCTAGGATTATTTCTATGTTGGGAATGTTTAACTACCTTCTAGATTTCAAACCTTGTCCAGTGTAGGTACCAAAAATCAGTCTTTCTTTCTCATCATATCCAATAAGTCTTGCCTGACCCACAGTTCTGAGTGACTTCCATAACTCTTCCCAATCCCTAAACCTCACCAGTCTTTTTCCTTCATCCCTCTTCTTTCCCCTTCAATCCTTCTGCCAGAAGAAGGAGTCACTGGCTCCAAAAGCTTGCAAATTTCCATATCCTATATATATATATTTCCCCTGCCACTGCTTGGTGAGTAGCTTTTTTATCTATTCAGTTAGATTTTGTTTTTCTCTGCACTTACCAAGCACTGACAGCTTGTCCATTCATGTTCATTTTTAGTATATTTCAGGTTTATTTCTTCATGTTTACTGTGGTACCAGCACTTGCAGTCAGTGCACAGGGTATCTATTTTCAGAATTTTTATGCAGATATCACAAACATCACTGTCACTTTTAAGATAGCAAGACATAATTACACAAAAAGCATTCAGTCAGTGCTGTCTTGAGGCACAGAACCCCTTTGTAAGGAAACTGTGACTAATCACTTTATAATATTTTTACCTAAAATTTACACCCTAGCCAGCTTTTGAATCACCTCAGGATCTTCATATTGTGGGTATTTACAGGCACATCATATTTTGTCCCAAGTGCAGCTAGTTGCTGGGATTATGTTGACATCATGTAATCCCAGAAGTTTTGCTGAGTTGCAGACAGGTACAACAGAAAGACTGTCATAAAGCAAGCTTTTGGCCAAGGCCTTTGTCAAAAATAGACAAAACACACACACACACACACACACACACACACACACACACACACACGACTACAGTCTCTGGCACCTGAACCTGGTCTGGCTTCAGCTGTCAGAGCCTGTGGTTCTTGTGGTGGGTGGGTGGGGAAGGTGGGGGGGGGGGGGGTTGCATGCACAGGGGTGCCTGTCTGTTGGCTGTTTTTGACAAAGGCCTTGTTGGCTGTAAGCTTTCTTTGTGACAGTCTTTTTGTTGTGCCTGTGACTCAGCATCTCTGCTATATGGTGAGTAGCAACTATAATATACAATGTTACATTTCATCCTGTATTTTCTATTGTTTGGTTTTCCCTGAAGTTTTGAAAATTTTTATGATTTTATTTTTCAAAAGCTGGTCAACAAACAAATTAGAGATTTTAAAAGGTTGGACACATACATATTTATTGCATCTTTTGGCAGTAATGAGATTTCATTTCTTGAAGGTGGTATTGGCCACTCAGCTGTAAGTTTAGTAGTTTTTCAAGTGAATTTACTTTCTGTTACAAAATAAGTATTAAGGTTTAATGTCTCATCGACAATCGGGTCATTTGCAAAATACACAAGTCACCACAGTTTTCTGAAGAAAAGAAGTACTAGTTTCACTTTACCTGCTCAATAGTGACAGTGACACACAGCATCCATTATGGAATTTGGCTGGTTTATAATTTACATATAAAATCTCATTGTAAGTTGGCAAATGATTTTCTATTCAAATAAATACCAGGTTTTATCACTGTAAAATTCTTTGGTTTAAAACTCTGAAAGTATAAGAACATTATTTTTAAATGGATAAATAAACACATGAGATAAGCATCTGTTTTATGAATAGCCAGTATATTATTACTCAACTTGCAGTTCCAATTATGTCATGGCTTTTACACTTTTGCTAATATGGCTTCCCTACTCAAAGTCAACTTTATGTTGTAGCACAGACAAACAAGCACTGTTACATGTTGTAACACAGACAAAATAAAACTGTTCCTTTTCACTGGATGATGAGCTATGTCCTAATACCTTTAACAAATACTACTGAAATGTGAAGTGGCAGCTTACTATTTGTGGCTCTGAGGGCTACAGGATCTTCAGGTGTATGTATAGCCAGCAATATGCCTCCTACAACTCACAGAACGACTTGATCCACAATACAACTGGATTTTTACCCCACAATAAGTCACAGCAAACCTCTTCTTCCATAACACAGTGTTAGCTGTACTTTCTATAAGATAGAAGCATCATTCAGCAGTCATCCAAGGCTTATTTTTCCAGTGCTTGATTTTCACCACACAAACACCATTCACATGCACTGTACTCACACTACTACTGACTACTTAGACAATCTCTGTTCAAGAGCTATTGCACCTCAAAAAGGGTGGGATACTGTCACTCAGATTAATATGCGGGTGTTCCCTTAACCATTATTACTTATTTCTAAAGCTATGACTGTTTATAATACACAATAAATAATTTTACAGTTGTTTTAACATTATAAGCTTTTTAACAAAATAAACAGAACACAGTACATTTAATTATTTCTTAATATAGTTCAGTAAATGTGTAACTTAGGTTGTTTGCCATTTCTGCCATAAGGTGGCAGTATGTTACTGAGATTTGTAACCCACCCACTTTTAGAATCATGTTGCATCATTGCAACTGCTACATGGCATGAGCATCTACATTAGGCGTGTCTCATACACCGCCTCTCACAATGACGACGGACCACTGGTGCAGTAGTGCCAATTGTTACTTCTCACAATTATGATGTATTAAGACGGACAATTTACCTTATAGAAATTTTGTAATTATGTTAAAAAAGATATTGTTTAGTGTTGTAATGATACCTGTATACCTACAGGTTTTAAAGCTATTGTCATCTATGATGGCCAACTACAGACATGCTCTGGATGCTGTGGTGAATGACATCTTTGATCCGAGTGCATGAGGAGAAGACTTGTGCAACTACCCACTGAAGACCTATTGCCACAGGTCACCCCCACATCACTACTACTGACATACATGCTGGTGCTCCAAGAGGAGGTGACACCAAGGTTGTAGCATTTATTCTAACCAACACTGCAGGAGGAGCCATCGGGCTATAATGATGCTGAGATGGCTCCAACTCCCCTCACTCCTCACATGTTGCAGGTGATAGATCATGAAAATGACCACACATCAAAGGTCATGGTAACTGAAGTGGAGGAGTCCACAGATGATGTAGCAATGGTGATGCAACTGGAGCTGCCGGCTTCAACAGTACCAGAGGTCAAGATCAGGGCATGTGAACAGTGCACCCCTAAGTATCCCAAGAAGTGCCGCCTTGACTCTGCAGATCTGTCCTCTTCTCATACTGAGACAACTGATGACTCTTGCAATTTGGACCTGTCTGACATGGACCAACAGTCACTGGATGCCGCTGACCAACTGCATTTGAACAGTGAAAAGGTATCTTGTCGTTCCAATGAACTGTCCCCTCAGGCATCTGTCAACCCTTCAGCAGCAGAGGATGATGCTGCAGAAAGCTCATGAATACTATGTACCAGTACAGCCCCCAGAATAGTAGAGAACCTCACTGGTACTGACTGGACTGAGCAGGATGAAGATGACTGATGTGACTCTTCCCCTTGGTATCCCTTCATTCCTTAGTACTTCCTTGTCCCACTTCCTTGTGCATTGATTCTTCCTGACTAGTCTCTTACACTTCAGCCTGCCCTTTATCATTACAAAATTGTGATCTGAATTATATCTGCTCCAGGGTAAGCCTTACAATGCAATATCTGATTTCATAATCTCTGCCTGACCATGAAGTAATCAAACTAAAGTCTTCCTGTAGCTCCCAGCCTTTTCCTCACATTCTTCCTTCTCGTGTGGTTCTCGAACAGAGTCTTTGCTATTACTAACAGATATTTATTGCAGAACTCAATTCTTTTGAGAATAAAATGGCTTTTTATCTTCAAAATGCTTCCTGCTACTGAGCCCATATTCTCCCATAACCTTTTCTTCTACACTCTCCCCTACAACTACATTCCAGTCCCCATGACTATCAGATTTTCATCTCCCTATACATACCGAATTACCCATTCAGTGTCTTCATATATTTTCTCTATCTCTTCATTATCTGCTAGTGATTCTGGCATGTATACCTGAACTATTGTTCTCAGCGTTGGTTTGCTGTCAGTTCTGATGAGAACAACCCATCACTGAACTGTTCATAGTAACTCACTCTCTGCCCTAACTTCCTATTCATAATGAATCCTAATTTTGTTACAGCATTTGCTGCTGCTGTTGATATTATCCTGTTCTCGTCTGATCAGAAATCCTTGTCTTCTTTCCACTTCACTTCATTGATTCCCACTATATCTAGAGTGAGCCTCTGCATTTCCCTTTTCAGATTTTCTATCTTCCCCACCATGTTCAAACTCCTTACATTCCACTCCGTGACTTGTAGAATGTTGTCCTTTCATTGGTTATTCAATTTTTTCTCATTATCACCTCCTCCTTGATAGTCCCTTCCCAGAGATCCAAATGGTGGCTAATGGGAGCCAGAGGAGAGATCATCATGAAACTTTTCTGAGTTACTGGCCACATGTTCTGTGGATATACATTATGTGTCTTTAATGCAGTGGTGTCCGTTGCCTTTTTGCATCCTCCTGCCATTGATGATTGCTAATTCTTCCACCTTTTCAGGGCAATTTCCCATCCCAAGGGCAAAAGAGTACCCTGAATCCCTGTCCACTCCTCCGCTATCTTTGACAAGACCATTGTCAGAACAAGGGTGACTTCTTATGCCAAAAACCATTGGCTGCCATTGTTGCTGCTTTTTATTCAAAATTTAAGCATTGGTGAGGTTCGAAACTTCGAAATGAGGACATTTTGATTACCAGTCAAAAATGCTACAGCCTTTTTTTAATTACTTTTTAATTTTATTTTACTTTGTTTTATTTTTTATGCATGTCCAAAGGAACTTTGCATCATAATCAGAATAACACAGGCACTGCACTGTCATATTTATGTGTCTAAACCAGACAAGTGACTTTCAGGAAAATGTCTGACCTGGATGGGAATATACATAATGGATGTACAAGTACAGGCCATAGATGCATGGTTGGTGACATGTGGAAGTTTGGGTCTGGCTGTGAGCTGTGCGTTGATAGCCAAATGGTAAGGCAAACAAAATCTATGGACATAGAGGCTGCCACCTCCATATGTCCCGTTTTCACCATGATGTCATCCAGCCAATGAGAAGCCGTCCACTGCTTATAAAAGCGGAAGCCTCACCAGTCCACTACAGTCTGTTTTACCCCCAACGAAGATGATGGAGGTAGTCATTGAAAGCTTGGGATTTTATCTAAATTTGATGTGGCAAGTAAACCGAGAACTTTTTATGCAAGGACTCCATCATGAGAGACTTCATAGTCAAATGGTAAGGCAACTGCGATAAGTGAGAAATCTGGGTTCGAATCCTGGTCCAGCACAAATTTTCATCGTCATCATTCAGTTCTACAGCTGGTGGTTGTCCTTATTCACAACTGGGAATTCATTTAATGTATTTAATAATGGCTGTAGTAGCTGTGGGGCTGGTTCTTTTGGACATGTGTAAATGTCCAGAGAAACTTTGCATCATAATCAGAATAACACAGGCACTACAGTATTGTACATATAAGGTAGGTGGTCAGTAAAAGCAGTGGGCCATTGTTGAGAATTGACAGCCTTATCTCATAGGCCAACAGAAACATACATCCAAGGCATACCAAGTGACTAGTAGAAAATGTATATCCCTCACGATTCCCATGGATTCTGTCCCACGTGTTGCATAAGTTCTTTTCTTGGCATACTGCTTGTAGTTCACAACAGGTATTGTAATGTGGAATTTGATACTTTGGGGCTAATACACAGCTGAAGTCTCCACCTACCAGTAAATGATAGAATTTGCCAGTGAATAAAGGTACAATCTCTTCCATATAATATTTTGCACATTCTCACCTGTTTTATGTACCTCATAGGGCATAAACATTTACAACTTGGATCCCATAAACTGTTATTGCCAGTCCCCATGTTGAAGGTAAATAGGCCAGGTCATGAACTGGAAACCTCTCTTGGACTAATATCACTGTTCCACTGTCATTGTATGAGTTCGGCACTGTGGAGATGTAACCATGTACTTCCTGGAAGGCAGTAGCACAGATTTCCTGCACCATCAGTATATCCATGTCTGAGGCATACAGCATGTCCCAGAAAGCTGTTGTTTCACAGCCTGTCTAATAGTAATAATGTTAACTGTCCCTATTTTGTATGCCTGGGTATGAGTATGTGTCATCTTTGCACAATGCCCAACTGGTGAAAATCTACAAGGTTTCCACAGAAGGTTGCCCATTTGATGTCTTCCACAGCATTAGCTGCTCTCAGGTGTGGAGTTCTCTGAGGCTAAAAATAATGTGATAATGAGTAGCTCAGTAGGCAGTTCAGTTGAAGAGGAATAGACATCTGTAAAAAAAAGCAGTGACAGATGTCGGAAAGAAAGCTGTAGGTAGAAGGAAGGCAGCTGTGAAGAAACCATGGATGACAGAAGAAATACTTCAGTTTATCAACAAAAGAAGGAAGTACAGAAATGTAATTTTTTCAAGCGTTTACCACATACCATGTGAATGTGGTATGGCATACATCGGCCAGATGACCAGGTCCGTTGACATCAGGTACAAAGAGCACCAAAGGCACACAAGACTGAGACAGGCAACCAAGTCAGCATTTTCCAAGCATTGTTTACAACTCATTCATTCTATAAAGTACAATGATGCCAAGATTTTAACACAAACATCGAGATACTGGGACAGCTTGATCAAAGAATCTATTGAGATTAAGGTTGCAGAGAATCTCATTAACCAGGACATCGGTTTCCTGCTGAGCTCGGCTTGGAACCCAGCACTCGATCTTCTGAAGATGCAATGCGGGCAACATCCAAACCCCAAGGGACACAAGTATAAGGATTGGGACACAAGTATAAGGATTGAATTGGAGATAACATCCCAGTACATGTAACAAAGGACGTACATGAAATGGCACCTCAGACAACAGACACAGTATCTGAGGATGCTCTTCCAAGTCTCGAGCGACAGTTTCAACCCAATTGGCCTGAAAATAGCACTGCAGCCACTCCTGAGGGGCAAGTACTTCAGACGGAATGCCTAACATGACACAGCACGGTAAACAGAATCTCCTAATTCATGGAAGGACTCAAATGATGACAATCAGAAGATTGAACTTGTAGCACAGCTTGGTCTCCATTCACAACTTAATTCAGCTGTACTGACAATGGATAATTACCACATAACACGCGCACAGCATTCGGAACAGCAGCAGCTAGAAGAAAACACTACAACCATTGCTATTGGTCGGCGCACACCACAGACAGAGCACCAGATGCAGCGCAGAACACAGAGGGAATGCCTAGCACAACACAGGCATAAATACCAGACTCGTTCCACACAGGAATCAGTATCAGACAGCACCTGAAGAAGACTGCTAGCCATGCAGTTGAAATATCATGCAGGAAAGACATGAATCACCGGCAGGAACCCGATTAATCAAGATGACAAGTACAAAAATGTTCATGGAAATTCTAGATACAGGAATACAAATCAATTGAGTTGAGTCAGCTTAGTTGCATTGTAGTTGGTGTGGCCGCTTCGATGGACTACCTCAACCAGTAACATAACACGATTTTGTAAACTTATCTATGGCAATGCTTCAGTGTTGTCAGAGTTCTATAGACAACTATTGTTTCCACTTGCAGCCATCAACGCTTCACAGTTGAAAGCTGACAATAACACTGTGAGCTGCCAGGGACCTTCTTAGTCCATCTTGACTATAGGAACAAAATAAATAGAATGTGCAAGGAAGCTAAGGTGAAATGTCTGCACAAAAATGTGAAGAAATTGAGAAGGAAATGGTTGTCAGAAAGATGGGCTCAGCATATACAAAAGTCAAAACAATCTTCAGTGAAATTAAAAGCAAGGGTGGTAACATTAAGAGTGGAATGCAAATTACACTGTGAAATGCAGAGGAGAGAGTGGATAAGTGGAAAGAGTACACCAAAGCCTCTACAATGGAAAGACTTGTCAGTGGTATGATAGAAGAAAAAACAGGAGTCAACGGGGAAGAGACAGGAGATCCAGTTTTAGAATCAAAATTTAAGAAAACTTTGGACACCTTAAGATCAAATAAGGCAGAAGGCATAGATAAAATTCTATTGGAATTTCTAAAATCATTGTGGAAGTGGCAACAAAACGTTTATTCACATTAGTGGGTAGAATTTATGAGACTGGCAACATACAATCAGACTTTCGGAAAAATATCAACTGCACAATCCCAAAGATAGCAAGAGCTGACAGGTGCAAGAATTATTGCAAAATCAGCGAGCAGCTCATACATACAAGTTGTTGAGAAAAATAATATGCAAAAGAATGGAAAACAAAACTGGGGATCTGTTAGGTGATGACCAGTTAGACTGAAGAAAACTCAACGCACGTTCACTGGATTTGCCGACCTAGAAAAAGCATTTGACAATGAAAAATGGTGCAAGATGTTCAAAATTCTGAGAAAAATAAGGATAAGCTACATGAAAAGATGAGTAATATACAATAAGTGCAAGAATCAAGAGGGAACAATAAGACTGGAAGACCAAGAACGAAGTTCTGGGATTAAAAAATGTGTAAGGCAGCGGTGTAGACTTTGTAATGGTTCTTTATTTATGTAACCATTACGGCACTACAACCCAGTTCTCGATACCCGTAATATCATACTACTTTTCTGCGAAGTAACAGACATATTTTTGTGACAATATCCACATTTTGTTTTATTAATGTATAGGTACTCCGATGTATCGATATATTACAGTGATATGGTTCTTGTGTGTATTCATTTCTGTGAGACTGTGATAATCTTTGACTTACTTGTAACCGTTTTGGCACAAATGCGCACAGAGCAGTCTTTGTTTCACTTTGCAGAAGTTAAGGTGTTATTTCCCTTTGTAAAAGAACAGTCAAGTCTTAGGTTTGGTTAAAGTCGAAATTAAATATATGAACTGTTTTCTTGATGATGTGACAATTAAGAAGTAGTATATGTGAATTTACATGAAGTTTAATAAAAATGTGGACTGTGAACATCAAGTCAAAAATTATTTCTACCATACCATTGTTCTGATCTGGGATTGTTTGATCATTAAGAATTTCCTGAAAAACGCATTTGTTAGGTCTTCAAATATTGCTGAAATACAGGTCAGGACCTTCTAGCAGTCAAAGTGGAATCACCCTAGAATCAACAATATGAGCCATAACAACTTTGACAAAATCTACGTTGGAATCCATTCAAGATAAGTGCCAAAATTAATGACTTTTTTACAGTGACTTCATTATTTCCATTCTGACGATACCATCCACAGTCAATAACTTTTTTGTTGCTTGATAAAGTGAACATATGCTGCATGAGCAACATTAATAATCTGATTTCTAACCTACTTTGCAAGTGGTGGTATTGTTAGAACTTTCACCCCTACTGTTTAATCTACACACTGGAGAAGCAATGATGGTAAGAAAGTAATTGAGGGTGAAAGGATACAATTGATAAGATTTGTTGATAACAAATCAGTGAAAGTGAAGAAGAATTACAGGATTGGTTGAATAGAATGAACAGTTTAATGAGTACAGAATATGGATTGAGAGTAAATTGTAGAAAGGTAAAAGTAATGAGAAGTATTAGAAATGAGAACAGTGAGAAACTTAAAATCAGAATTGGCTCTCATGAAGTAGTTGAAGTTGAGCAATTCTACTACCTATGCAGCAAAATAATCCATGACAGACAAAGCAATGAGGACTAGCACTGGCAAATAGCTATTCATGGCCAAGACAAGTCTACAAGTATCAAACATAGGTCTTAATTTGAGGAAGAAATTTGTGAGAATGTACACTTGGAGCACAGAATTGTATAGTACTGAGAAATGGGCTGTAGGAAAACTGAAACAGAACAGAATCAAAGCCTTTCAGATGTGGTGCTACAGAAAAATTTTGAAAATTAGGTGCACTGGTAAGATAAGGAATGAGGTGGTTTTCCACAGAATTGGTGAGGAAAGGAACACATGGGAAACAATGACAAAAAGAAGGGACAGAATGATAGTGCATCTTTTAAGACATCAGGGAATAACTTCTGTGGTACTAGGGTGAGCTGTAGTGGGCAAAAACTGTAAAGAAAGAGAGATTTGAATATATCCAGCAAATAATTGAGTATATAGGTTACAAATTGCTATTTTGAGATGAAAAGCTTGGCATTATAGAGGAATTCATGTCAGACCACATCAAACCAGTCAGAAAGCTGATGACTCAAAGAAAAAAGAAAGCTTATAGACACGTCTTTTTTCCTCACTCCATCTGTGAATGGAACAGTAAAGTAAATGACTATCAGTGGTGGAAGGTACCCTCCCCTATGTGCCATATGGTGGCTTGCAGACTATGTATGCAGATGTAGAGGAATGTATGCAGGGTGTTTAAAATAAATTCCATATTTCGATAAGTGGTAGTATGAACCAAAACAAAGAAAAATGTGTAGTAAACATGGCTCTAAAATGCACACCTTAAGATCTATGCACACTTGTTCTTCACTACTATGGAACACATGTGTTCTCTGCAAGCTCTTTATAAACATTTTACATATTATAAACAACCTGCAGAATGCAGTAAATATGTAAAGATGCATTCCTCTGTTACTTTCCGTGTATATAGTAGGCAATAAACATCTGTTAGTGTTGTTACTGTAAACCATATTCACAGTTCTGGGTAAGTGTAGTGCTCACATTAGTTCTAATGGAATCAGTTTGTGGTTTGATAAGTTTGTAAAATGATTTTGTCCCCTGGTCCTTTCATTCCTTAACTTCTCTAGCTTTGTTAAACTTATAGAGCTTTTCAAATACTTTATCTCACTTTTTCACACCTTAATTTTTCCCTTCCCTTCTGTGCAATGTACAATAAAACTGGTACATAATATTATGTTTGGTAAAACACCACCTTAATTTCATGGGATACTTCTTTACTCCACTTCATTCCTCTCAGACCACTTATAAGGCTACCAGATTACCTTGCCTGTGCACATACCTCTTGGTCAATGGTTCCAATTTCCTGTATTATATTGCCCTGGTACTTGAAACATCAATTGTTTTCAGTTGTTCCCCAACCACTCCCATGTTTAGTACAGTTCTATCCTTTCTCCTTGTTGTGGCCACCAGCTTACACTTCTTTGCATTAAATTTTAGGCCGCATCCTTGCACAAGTTCTTCATAAACACACTCCTCAAACAGGAATTCAAAAATGTAAATCTTGAGAGTTTATTTGTCGAGGGTTCACCAAATTTAATCACAAAAAAAGTCTAGAATCCTAGAAAATGAAGGTTGACTGAATCAAAGGCATGTGCAATTGAGAAAACTAATAAATTGTGATACAGAATCTCTAACCAGAACTTATCTTCAGGAGTCAAGACTTATAGTTCTGCCGAAAGACACAGGTAAAAGTAAAAGGGACACACCATGTAGCTTTCGGAGCTAACAGTTTCTTCATCAGGATGAAGAGAGTGATATTTCAGGGAATGTTAAAAAGGAAAGGCAGGTCACTAAAACCTCAAGATGAGAGAGGTCCACCTGAAGATGAAGGTATACTGAGGTGAAGACCGTACAGACATATATAATTTATATAACAGAGGTACTTATGTAAACAATAAAGCAGAAGAAAAGAAAAGCTTAAAAACAATGCATGTATTAAAGAGAAGGAGAGAGTTTTAACCAAATGATACATAATTAAACAAAACTATTTATAAATGTTTCCAAATTGAACATTTAGTAAGAGAAACAACTGAAAATAAAAAAAGAGCATGAAGAAAAATAAAACATAACCCAATATAAAGCAAACACCAAATCTCACTAACTAAAAGCAGAGACAACATTCATTGTACAGTCTTACCAGGATTCATTTAACTGTTTCTACTGATGAAGAGATAAATAAAAAAACACTGGTAGCTATTAATGAATACAATAACTTACCAGTAGCAATGCAAGGTGTAGTGTATAACATCATTCAAAGAATAAAAAAGGAAACAGGCTTGGGAACATTAATGGTTCCTGAGAAGTGCCCAAAGCTAGGGGTAAAGTAATACAAATGGAATTTTCGAAACTTTTTACCTATTGTTTGTGGAGGAAGACAATCCCAAAAAGCTGGAACAATATTGCAGTTACTCTACTTCACAATAAACATGAAAGATGAGATATTTTTCCTCTTCATAACTGACATTTATTATTATTACTGACTGTGCAGAAAGAAAAATGAATTTTAATCAGGAAAAGAAACGAGCTATCTTTAGAAGTGGCAAGAATGCAATGAACCACTTGTAAACTGTGAAAAAGATTACACACAGCTATATTACATGTAAGATTGCTTCGCTTCCCAACCATGAGAGTGAGAGTGGGAGTGGTAGAGATGGGGCAGGGGCACATGGTAGAGCTCCATCAAAATGTCCTAGTCCTGCAATACAGCCACCAGCTTTGGTGGACTACAAACTGTTTTAGAGAAAATTTTTATTCTAAGACAGACGAAACTTACTTTTACCACCCTTTCATGAACAGAACTTTATAAGTCAAAAGCAAGATACAACTTAATACTATCCCCCATTTCGAAACCATAAGAATACCCTATGCTAACTTCATAATGACTGAATAAAAGAATGGTCATTTGTTATCTACTTGAAGACCAATGGAACACCCTTACCATAAACAGAAAGATGTGCCACTTTACTGAGACCTGAGTCAATTCCATTTGATGCCTGGCACAAGTAATATCCTCTGTCATCTGGTTGAACACTATGGATCAGAAGGCTTCCATTCTGAAGAATCCTGGAAAACATCAAATATGTTTAATTTCATTGTAACAAAGTTTTGGGAATGAAAAGGTCTCACGAATCCAACATGTAAGACATAACATGAAATTTTATGTCAGTATATTTAGCCTGTATTCTATGGAGCCAGAACAATAGTAGGCATTTGGGTTTCACCAAGTGAGTGAAACAGATTTTAACTGTAACCAAAACGAGCTTGAGGTCTTTGACACCAATGTATGATAAAATGAGTTTGAACAATATGAGATAATATTTTACTATTACACTATAGTTGATAAATTAAGGGCCTCATTTCCTAACTTTCTTTAGAGACTATATGTAGTAGCTGTCAGATCAGGATAAATCAAGCTCTTGTTAGTCCACATCAGGGTATGAAGTCATAATCATGATTATAGAGTCTTTAAAGTAGTATCAAACATCTGAGATTGTATCTCTTACTTCAGTAGAAAACCATATATCAAATAAAATACAATAATGAAAAATTCTATTTGGAATGAAAGCAATGGAATGCATAAAGGAGGGAAGTGCACATGCTAGTGCCCGTGCACACACACATCCCCTCTGCCTATCTCCACCCCCCCCCCCCCCCCTTCTCATATCTGTCTCTCTCTCTCTCTCTCTCTCTCTCTCTCTCTCTCTCTCTCTCTCTCTCTCTCACACACACACACACACACACACACACACACACACACACACACACATGGTCCTTGCACAATCTGAATGTTTGTGTCAGACTGAGTCAGGGGGGGAGGAGATCGAGGGAGAGCCAGGAAAGGGTATGGGAATATGATGCCAAAAAGAGGTCACAGGAATATGACACCAAGAAGAGGTCACCACCATATAGGCATGGTAGTAGCATATTGTGTATGGAATTGGAAAGGAGACAACTGTGGTTTGTCCAGATATCATGGTGCCACACCACAGTTGGCAACACGGATCAATATCACAGGCATTAGAGAGGGCTCACTGCAATCTGGCAGGCATTCTAGAAGACCATGCCTCCCTCTCAGCATATCAGTACCCTCACGCTGAGGTCAATATAGAGCTGAGCTTAGAAGGACTTTGCCCCAGTTCAAAATCACAGCTACAGCATTCAACATCATCATTTAAGACAATGATAATTGAAGGTTCTGATGAAATGTACTTTTTTTAAATCTTGCATTTTGTACTGGAAGAGAACATTTTGTTAATTGGTGCATAAAGTGCTTACCTAGTCAGTGACAGTTGTAAATTATCAAGCAATCCTGTGGTAAAGAACTGTGTCAAAGTTAAGTAATTTATGTAATAAAGTGACCTAATACTTCAAATGTTCTAGTCTGATGAGCCTTCTCCCAGAGTAATCAAAGAACCCACAGTCATGGCTGGAGAAAGTAGTTACATCTGGCACAACAAGAAGAGTGAAAGAACAATGTGAATGGTGGATCATAGTTTCATAGACCTACAAACTAAAGTAAAATAAGGAGATCAGGGTGAAAGTACTAAGAGCTAATAAACTATAAGCTGATAAACTGATGAGAGGAAAGGATAGGTGGGTGGGGGGTATGAATAAAGTGAGTGGGAAAAGAGGCAGTGAAAAGTGTAGGCCACAAAATGCAGAATTGTAAAACTTACGGTCACAGGGATAGTGGGACTGTAGAATATGTTGTAAGGATAATTCCCACTTACGCAACGCAGAAAAGCTGATAATGGAGTGAGAGGACACTGAGGAGATATTCAGATGGAGACACTTGTGAAGTACTCATTGACCATGTTGTGCTTAGTAGCATGGTAATCATTGTTAGTTGTCCCAAGCAGGAAATTGTACTCCATATTTTATATTGTTCTGTGACATAGGCTAATGCTGCAGTGTTCATCTTTGGCATGCTAATTTAAAAGGTGTCAGAACACCAGCTACATGAAAATTTTATGCAATTTGCACATTTATTCACTTATATTTATGTAAATAATCTGACTTCCAGCACTTTCCTTATATCCAACTAAAATCATGACTGTCAGATAAATCAGCTTTCAAAACCAAAGTACAAAAACTACATATAAATTTTAAAAATGTTTTTTATACTGATTGTATCAAAACTCATGGACAAACTGTGCTATGTCGTGTATTTTCATTACGTTGAATTTGCGAAAAATGTATTCCTTGCTAGCATCAGTTGCCTGTGCTTATACAATTTTTGCACAACAATCCCTGTTTAAAACAATGTTTACCCCAAGTTTCAGTGTATATCTATGTGAATAAACATATACTTTTCAGAACTTTCTGAAGTTATGTGTGTTGTACATAACATATTTCATGGGAAATGAATGATGGTGATTTATGGTTACTGTAGCACATATTATAACTAACATTTCATGTTACATTTATTTTTCCCTTTCCAATGTGAGTATATATTGTCTGCATTTATCATAAATTAACATTATTTTGAATTTTGTCAGCAATTATAACTAAAAATATTTCAGAAAATAAGTAACATTTATCTTTAAAGTTATTAGTTTAATGTTCTGCAAAACAGTGCACCAGCCGCAATGCAGCTGCACTAGATAAGTTAGTTGAAGCTTGTAAGAATCTGGAAATTTCCCCAACTACTGTCAAGCAATTGGAAGCTGCTGCAAATGAGTGTGTTGGGAAGGCTACTGAGAATCATGTACCAATGATACCAAAGGTACCTATTCCTCCATTTTGCTGTACAGAGGAGACAGGGACCAGGAAGAACTCATGGTGTTACTCCAATCACCATAACCAAATAGTTAAAAGTATTGCCTTCCACAGCAACCAAAACTCAACCAGTGAGACTCAGTTCACTTGTTGAAGAACCTACTATGTCCCACATCAAGAGGAGGAAAATACAACATGGTAAGAGTCTATTAATCACCAGCAATTCAAACTTATGGCAAATAATGAAATGGCAGTGTGAGACCTGGAAGAAGGCTGAGAAGACCAACCTCAGTCACTGAGTTTTAATGAAGCTCATACTTGGCAGCATTGTCACCAGAACTTATCTTGGCTCTCTGGTTCTCCATGGAGTGGAAGGCTTGAACCAAAGACTGTTGTGTGACAAGCTACGCTGTGATATATTATGACATAGGTTTGAGAACTGATGGGTCCCATACATGGGCCATGTGTGCACTACACACTGTAGGAGGTCCAGAAATGTCAGTTTGTGATCCAAGACAAAGCACTCGCAATGAATTCCCTGAATTTGAAGTACTCCTAAAAAGCAGTGGATCTCACATAATATAAGGTACAGGAAGCTGGTTAAAACCCAAAATGATAGCAGTGAATTTTCTAGGGAAAATCTAAGTTTGTATTGAAATAATAGGCTAATAGGAAATAGTGGTGGTGTATTTGTCACAGTAGACAAGAAACGTATACCAACAGAGATAGAAATTAAAGAATTAAAGCTAAATGTGACAATGGAAAATCCAGGATGGACTAATGACAGTATTATACACTACTGGCCATTAAAATTGCTACACCAAGAAGAAATGCAGATGATAAATGGGTATTCATTGGACAAATATATCATACTAGAACTGACATGTGATTACATTTTCAAGCAAATTGGGTGCATAGACTCTGAGAAATCAGTACCCAAAACAACCACCTCTGGCCGTAATAATGGCCTTGATACACCTGGGCATTGAGTCAAACAGAGCTTGGATGGCGTGTACACATACAGCTGCCCATGCAGCTTCCACACGATACCACAGTTCATCAAGAGTAGTGACTGGCGTATTGTGATGAGCCAGTTGCTCGGCCACCATTGACCAGATGTTTTCAGTTGGTGAGAGATCTGGAGAATGTGCTGACCAGGGCAGCAGTCAAACATTTTCTATATCCAGAAAGGCCCGTACAGGACCTGCAACATATGGTCGTGCATTATCCTGCTGAAATGTAGGGTTTCGGAGGGATCGAATGAAGGGTAGAGCCACGGGTCATAACACATCTGAAATATAACTTCCACTGTTTAAAGTGCCATCAATGCGAACAAGAGGTGACTGAGACTTGTAACCAATGGCACCCCATACCGTCACGCCGGGTGATCGCCAATATGGCGATGACGAATACACGCTTCCAATGTTCTTTCACCACGATGTCGCCAAACACAGATGCGACCATTATGATGCTGTAAACAGAACCTGGATTCATCTGAAAAAATGATGTTTTGCCATTCGTGCACCCAGGTTCGTCAATGAGTACACCATCACAGGCACTCCTGTCTGTGATGCAGCATCAACGGTAACTTGCAGCCATGGTCTCTGAGCTGATAGTCCATGCTGCTGCAAACATTGACGAACTGTTCATGCAGATGCTCGTTGTCTTGCAACCGTCCCCGTCTGTTGACTCAGGGATCGAGACGTGGCCGCACGATCCGTTACAGCCATGTGGATAAGATGCCTGTCATCTCGACTGCTAGTGATTTGAGGCCATTGGGACCCAGCACGGCATTCCGTATTACCCTCCTGAACCCACCGATTCCATACTCTGCTAAGAGTCATTGTATCTCGACCAAAGCGAGCAGCAATGTCACGATACGATAAACCACAATCGCGATAGGCTACAATCCGACCTTTATAAAAGTCGGAAACATGATGGTACGCATTTCTCCTCCTTACATGAGGCATCACAACAATGTTTCACCAGGCAACACCGGTCAACTGCTGTTTGTGTATGACAAATTGGTTGTAAACTTTCCTCATGTCAGCACATTGTAGTTGTCGCCACCGGCGTCAACCTTGTGTGAATGCTCTGAAAAGCTAATCATTTGGATATCACAGCATCTTCCGTCAGTTAAATTCCACATACGTAGCACATCATCTTCGTGTTGTAGCAATTTTAATGACCAGTAGTGTAGAAAGGATAGGTTACCACTCACCATATAGTGGAAATGTTGAGTTGCAGACAGACACAACAAAAAGATTGCTAAACAAATATCCTTTAGGCCACACACACACACACACACACACACACACACACACACACACACACACACACACACACACACACACATACATACAAAACATCTACATATCTAGAAGAAATGCAGCTCACATTTAAAAGAATATTTGAGCAATCAGTTGACACTTATGTACCTGGCCAAACAGTTCATGATGGGAAGCATACTCCACAGTATACAGTCACCATAAATAAATTTCTAAAGAAACAGAGTCTAGTGCATAACATGTGCAAAACAAAGTATAGGGCTAAATAGAGACAGATGATGAATGAAATGTGCATGGCTGTCAAGAGGGCTCTGTGTGAAGCATTCAACTACTACTGTAGCAAAATATTACTGAGAGATTTCTCATAAAACCCAAAAGAAATTCTGGTCTTATGTAAAAGCTGTTACTGGTGCAACAGTTAATGTCCATATGCTTATGGGCAAGATGGGAAATAAAACTGAGGGTAGTAAATGAGACGCAGAAATGGTGAACTCTGTGTTCAGATACTCCTATATAAAATAAAATGCTGGAGTATTGCCACAGTGTGATTCTCATGGCAGTGCAAAGATGAGTGAAATAGATTTTAGCATTAGTGGTGTTCAGTAACAGCTGGAGCTGTTAAACTCAAAAAAGCTCCAGGGCCCAATGGAATCATTATCAGATTCTATTGCAAATTAGCAACTGAGTTAGACTCTCTTTCAGCCATAATCTATCACAGCACCCTCTAACAAAAACCCATGCCCAGTAGGTGGAATAAAACACAGGTTATATACATCTAAAAGAAGGGTAGCAGAAGTGACCCACACACGAGCTGTCCAATATCCTTGACACCCATTTGTTGTAGAATCATGGAACATATTCTAAGCTCAACCATAATGAGGTCTCTTGAATAGAATGACCAACTCCATGCAAACCAGCATGGATTCCAAAAACATTGATCATGTGAAACCCAATTTGCACTTGATGAGTTCTTCTCGGGTTAACAGCCGAGTGGTGGCATCGTCTTGTCACAACATTTCGAGGAGTTGTGTACCCATCATCTTCTGGCGAAGTGTCGGGATGCTGTGTTCTGCATATCTATATATTTGCTTGGCCATTGTCCACTTCTGTAGGCCAGCCAATCACATTCTTCTGGAAGGGGAGTACCACGTCGGTGGTGTTGGGGGGCCGCGGCATTGCCTGGCATCGAGACTGGGTGGCTATCCAATCTGTCTGCAGACGCCGCTGCCTTCAGATCGGAATGTTCCTGATGTATTTTGTCAATTGTGGGATTCCACACTGCACTGAGCTGAAAAGTGCTATCTCTGTTTACTAAATTGTTGTGCACACATATCTCCACTGCCTCTTTGAAGATCCAGTCCCAGCTGCACAGCTTCAACATTTTTTTGAATTTGAAGGTGTGTCCCTCGATAATGCTATTTTCTGCTACCGTGGACTTGTTTGTCTGTCCTAGTCATATGTTGCTGATGTGTTCAGTACAGCACTAGGAGATACATCGTTGTGTCTGCCTGATATATTCCAACCCACATTTGCAATCAATACTGTAAATGCCCAGTGTCTGCAAGCCCAGCTGGTCTTTGGTTGAGCCAAGTGTATCTTTTACTTTCTGCGGTGCATGAAAGATGGTCGTTATTTCATGCTTCTTTAATATTCTTGCCAGCTTGGCTGTTGGTGATCCAGCAAATGGCAGAAAGGCCACATGTTTTGCTTCGTCTTCTTCTGGTTCCTCCTCCTGCCTCCTGTTTGCCCACAAGGCGCATCTTATTTGTGTCTCGGTGTACCCGTTCTTTTGGAAGGTTTCCCACAGATGTGCTAACTCACGCGGCAAACTCTCACTGTCACAGATCGACCTGGCTCTTTGTACTAAGGTGTTTTGTACCGAGTTGCGTTGTGCTGGGTGGTGGCAGCTCCGAGCATTGAGATATAAGTCCATGTGCATCTTCTTCCTGTAGACCGAGTGTTCCAACATACCGTCTGGATTTTTCTTTATCAAAATATCCAAGAAGGGAAACCAGCCATTCTCTTCTACCTCCATGGTGAATTTGATGCTGCCATGTATGCCACTGAGATGGCGTAGGAACTCCTGTAGTTTTTCCTTGCCATGGGGCCACACTACAAAAGTGTTGTCTATGTATCTGTAGAACACCTTTGGTTTATGGTGGGCAGTGTTCAGTGCCACATCTTCAAAGTGCTCCATGTACAAGTTGGCAATACCTGGGGCCAGGGGGGAACCCATGGCAACACCATCTGTTTGCTCATAGAATTTCGCACCACATTTGAAGTATGTTGTGGTTAACACGAGTCAAAAAAGTCTGAGTGTGTCCTCAACAAAGTGATCTTCAAGTACAGCTAAAGAATCATCCAGTGGCACTCAGGTGAAAAGAGAAGTGACATCAAAGCTGACTAGTAGATCATACTCATCTTGGTATAACCCTTGGAGTGTCTTAACAAGTTCATCTACATCTACATTGATACTCCGCAAGCCACCCAACGGTGTGTGGCAGAGGGCACTTTAAGTGCCACTGTCATTACCTCCCTTTCCTGTTCCAGACACGTATGGTTTGTGGGAAGAACGACTGGCTGAAAGCCTCCGTGCGCACTCTAATCTCTCTAATTTTACATTCGTGATCTCCTCGGGAGGTATAAGTAGGGGGAAGCAATATATTCGATACCTCATCCAGAAACGCACCCTCTCGAAACCTGGCGAGCAAGCTACACCGCGATGCAGAGCGCCTCTCTTGCAGAGTCTGCCACTTGAGTTTATTAAACATCTCCGTAATGCTATCACGGTTACCAAATAACCCTGTGACGAAACGCGCCGCTCTTCTTTGGATCTTCTCTATCTCCTCCGTCAGACCGTTCTGGTATGGATCCCACACTGATGAGCAATACTCAAGTATAGGTCGAATGAATGTTTTGTAAGCCACCTCCTTTGTTGATGGACTACATTTTCTAAGCACTCTCCCAATGAATCTCAACCTGGTACCCGCCTTACCAACAATTAATTTTATATGATCATTCCACTTCAAATCGTTCCGCACGCATACTCCCAGATATTTTACAGAAGTAACTGCTACCAGTGTATGTTCCGCTATCATATAATCATACAATAAAGGATCCTTCTTTCTATGTATTGGCAATACATTACATTTGTCTATGTTAAGGGTCAGTTGCCACTCCCTGCACCAAGTGCCTATCTGCTGCAGATCTTCCTGCATCTCGCTACAATTTTCTAATGCTGCAACTTCTCTGTATACTACAGCATCATCCGCGAAAAGCCGCATGGAACTTCTGACACTATCTACTAAGTCATTTATATATATTGTGAAAAGCAATGGTCCCATAACACTCCCCTGTGGCACGCCAGAGGTTACTTTAACGTTTGTAGACGTCTCTCCATTGATGACAACATGCTGTGTTCTGTTTGCTAAAAACTCTTCAATCCAGCCACACAGCTGATCTGATATTCCGTAGGCTCTTACTTTGTTTATCAGGCGACAGTGCGGAACTGTATCGAACGCCTTCCGGAAGTCAAGAAAAATAGCATCTACCTGGGAGCCTGTATCTAATATTTTCTGGGTCTCATGAACAAATAAGGCGAGTTGGGTCTCACATGATCGCTGTTTCTGGAATCCATGTTGATTCCTACAAAGTATATTCTGGGTTTCCAGAAATGACATGATCCGCGAGCAAAAAACATATTCTAAAATTCTACAAGAGATCGACGTAAGAGATATAGGTCTATAGTTTTGCGCATCTGCTCGACGACCCTTCTTGAAGACTGGGACTATCTGTGCTCTTTTCCAATCATTTGGAACCCTCCGTTCCTCCAGAGCATTCCTGACATTCGGTCGAGTTCATGACATGGTGAGGGCAGCAACCCATGAGTGGTTTTAACAACCATGCTAGGTGCCTGGCTACACCATACGTTGGGGAATCTATGGTGTTCAACATAGGACATAGTGGGACATTCTCCTTATGGATCTTCAGGAGGCCATATAGTTGCGGTGGAGCCGGTGCCTGAGGATAAAGCTTCCTGACGGTGTTTCTGTCAAGTCCTGAGCTGTTGAGAAGATTGATGGTCTTGCACATAACAGAAGTAGTCGTGTCTTTCCCCACTTCTTTGAATGTTGGATCTTGTAGTGAGGTGTCGATCTTCTACCAGTAATCTTCTGACTTCAGGGGGACTGTCACATTCCCTTTGTCTGCTACTAAGAGCACTATATCCTTGTCATCGCGAAGGTTCAACAGTGCCTTGTGCTCTTCTGCCATAATGTTGTTCCTCGACATTCTTGCTTTCTCAAGTACCCTGCTGGTCTCCCTCCTCATTTCCTTGGCTGCTCTCAGAGGGAGTCCACGTATGGCTTGCTTGACATTGCTGATGATGTCACGTTTTGGTAATGTTCTTGGAATTGGAGCAAAGTTCAGGCCTTTTGACAGCACACAGATTGTTGGCTCATCCAGTGCTCTCTTTGTCAGGTTGATGATGGTCTTAATATTGCTGGCTTTCTCCTCCTGTTGATATCCGCCTGGCAGTCTGAGGACCTTCTCGCACTGTTTGTTGGTGGCTTTCCCCCTGTAGAGCTCACTGCTGGCATATGTGTTGCCGGCCAGCCACCCACAGGTGTGTGCTGGGAGAGTGGAAGCTAGGTACAGATGGTGAGTGAGCAAAATCTTGGCGTTCTTGTTGAGTTCCATTCTGGTAACAAATATGTGTTCCCGTACCAAGGCTGAACCAGCCCGTTGTAATATGCGTTTTGTCCTCACCATGTTGACAGGATGCCACAAGTTCACAAACTGCGGCATTACTTCCTTATCCCAACACCTTAGCAAGAAGGCATATTCCACTGATGAATTCTTTTTGCGTTATCAGCTGAGTGGAGGCATCATCTTGTCACAACGTTTCGATGAGTTTTGTACCCATCATCTTCTGGCAAAGTGTTGGGATGCTGTGTTCTACATATCTATATAGCTGTTTGGCTGTCATTTGCTTCTGTAGGCCGGCCAATCATGTTCCTCTGGAAGGGGGTACCACATCGGTGGTGGTGGGGGGGCTACAGCGTGGCCCGGCGTTGAGACCCGGTGGCTATCCAATCTGTCTGTGGATGCCGCTGCCTTCAGATCGGAGAATTCCTGACATATTTTGCCAATTGTGGGATTCCATGCTGCACTGAGCTGAAAACTGCTATCCGTGTTTGCTAAATTGTTGTGCACACATATCTCCACTGCCTCTTTATAGATCGAGTCCCAGATCATCTGAGACTTGATCTTAACAGAGGTAAATAACATTTCACTTCCTGTATTTTATCCCTGCTACCTTGAGCATTTCAAAGTATGTAGCCTACTCGACATTGTAAAAATCTTTCCTACAAATTTTGTAAACACAGGTTTGCCCTGCTTCATTCTTCCCTCTACCATAAATTATAGGGTCAGTCTGATATTGTGCATTTTTCTGGGACCCAAACTGATCATGCCCAATGTTGACACCTAGCAGTCTTTCTGCTCTCCTGTAAATAATGAATGTTACTGTTTTGCAACCATGAATTATGAATCAAATAGTTCAGTAATATTCACACCTGCCAATACTTGCCTTATTTTGGATCAAGATTATTGAATTCTTTTTGAAAAAAGTCTTAAAGTAATCCGTTTGTCATATACCTTCTGCATACTATGGGGAATAGTTTTATCGTGGCTGGTTTCATGAATACAAAAAAGAAAAGTGTTCTGCTTGTCTGTCTTATACATGCAGATACATTTGAACAAGATCATATGGTGATAGATTTCAGGAAACTATATTTAGTTAGTAGTCAATGGTAGAGTTTACAGACTCTTCATGAACTGACATGGAATTTCAAAATTTATACTAAGCACTGTTCTGTTGGGTAATTTTATATCTAAGGAGATCTCATCTCACATTGTTAGAATTTCTTACAGCACAATAAATGCATCATGACATTACCTGTTAGCTAAACCACCCATCTGAGTGCAAACACAGATGGCAAAATAGATATAATATACATTATCAGTACTGACAAGCATCTTTCTTAATTATCTATATTTTTGACACATTAACATTTAACTGTCTGCCAGGAGACAAAGTTGACCAAAAATGACTTCACAGCTTTGATATTACTGATGGAGGGGTATTCTGCCATCCACCAAACCTACACAATATACTCATCCATCCTTACACAACCCCTGCTCCCAAGCCCCTACCTCATGGCTCATATCCCTGTAATAGACCTAGATGCAAGACCTGTCCCATACATCCTCCTACCACCAACTACTCCAGTCCAGTCACTAACATCACCTATCCCATCAAAGGTAGGGCTACCTGTGAAATCAGTCATGTGATTTACAAGCTAAGCTGCAACTACTGTGCTGCATTCCATGTAGGCATGACAACCAACAAGCTGTCTGTCCACATGAATGGCCAATGATAAACTGTGGCCAAGAAACAAGTGGACCACCCTGTTGCTGAACACACTGCCAAACATGACATCCCTCATTTCAATGACTGCTTCATAGCCTGTGCCATATGAATCCTTCCCACCAACACCAGCTTTTCTGGATTGCACAGCTGGGAACTTTATACATCCTACTTTCCCGTAACCCTCCTGGCCTGAACCTACGTTAGTCACTGTCGTCACCCATCCAGCCCCCTCTCTGTTCCAATTCCAGTACTACACAGCTGTCATTTCACCGCCATACCCAGTCATTTAATTTCTTTTTATGTCTCTCCTTTCCGCTACTTCCTCCCCCCCCCCTCCCCCACCAACCTTCTCTCCTGCCCTCTGTCTAAACTGCAGCACTTCACTGTCCACCATTCCCACTATACTATTCCTCCCCCTCCCTGCCCCAGTCTCCTCCTTACCCCCACACAGTTGCTACTCAAATCATGCATTGGTGCTGCTGCTCGCAGTGTAGTTTCAGTTTCCTGAGACTGCAGATGCATGTGTGAGCTGCATTTGTATGAATGTGTGTGTTCGTGTGTGTATGTGTGTCAATTGTTGACAAAGGCATTAATGGCCAAAAGCTATAATTGTGTGAATCTTTTTGTTGTGCCTATCGTGACTCAGCATCTCCGATATATGGTGAGTAGCAACTTTCCTTCTCTAATATTGTTACATTCCATCCTGGATTTTCCATTGTTTGATTTAAGCATAGATGCTGTAACAACAAGCAAGATTATTGCCATAAGCTTTGTCTGTTAATTTTGGGACACTGTGGAGTGCCTTACACACTTGTAGTTCATCCTTGTGTTATCCAGTTCCTGATACTGAGGAGGCAGGGAACCCGTGTCCTTCATCCAGTGAATATGTGGTGCTGGAGACCCCTCCGCAGCACAGGCCAGCGTGACACGTTGTCCAGCTATTACCTCCGTATCGTGGGGTTCCACTCTCCATGTAGGTGGTACTGCAGAAGAATTTGATATGTGATAACATTTTGTACAGCACAATAAATAAGATGTTATGAATCGTTCAATTTTCCAATTATTAGTTTGATGGATAACCTTAAGTCTTAAATTTTTATTTTACCTAGCTATCACTATATGAAGAAACTTCATTTTCTAAACATTCAGTAATCCACACTTATCAGTCCAAAACAGTAGAGAGAGAGAGAGAGAGAGAGAGAGAGGGAGAGGTAGAGAGAGAGAGAGAGAGAGAGAGAGAGAGAGAGAGAGAGAGAGAGAGAGAGAGAGAGAGGGAGAGGTAGAGAGAGAGAGAGAGAGAGGGAGAGAGAGAGAGAGAGAGAGAGAGAGAGAGAGTGAGTGCGTGTGTGTGTGTGTGTGTGTGTGTGTGTGTGTGTGCGCACACACTACTTGCACTGTGGTACCACATTTTGAAAACACATGTTAATATATGCCCTGTTACATGTTACTAAGTGCCACCTATCTATCACCTGTACATATGTGGTTGCATTTCTGCATTGCTTCTTAGGATGAAGTCTGAAAAGCAAAACACCAGCATATCACAAAATTTCCACTGGACAGTAGAAAGCTGGCGTGGATTATTTATTTTTCTTTTTGGTGCAGCAGAGTCAATAAATGTAAGATTATAATCCTCAATATAAATATATTTATCTAATTTTAAACATCAAGGAAACAAAATTGTATTTCAACAAATACCATGTAAGAACATGTCTTACATGAAGAAACACTCATATAGAAACATTTTCATATATCAACACTTACACATTCACCCAACTGCTTACGTTCTTGTGTGAAAGGTTCTACTAACAATAAAATGAATACAGCTATACCTAATGGGGAAGGCAAAGGAAGGGAAGCTAAAAACATAACATGATCTGCACACTGGAATGTTGGTAAATTATGATCTATGATGTGAAATGATACAAAGTAGCCCTGACAAGTGCTACATTTTCTCGTTCAATCTGCAGAAGGCTCCAATGTGTACAGTATTCATGGTCTCATTGCATATTGTGGATATAGTTCTTGGTTCATTTCCTGTTTATACATCTAACCATTGGTAGATCTTCCATGTAGTTTTCAATCAAACTTAAGCACCATGAGAGAGTTTTCTGTCAAACAAAGCATATAGAATAACTTGCACTCAATAAAAAGACTATCACTGCTTTCAGTAGTCCATGCAATAGGTAAAATGTCAACAAGTATGCCTGTCTTGAATGTTTGTTATTAGTTATGATACACTGATGAGACAAAACATTATGAAGACCTGCTAAATATTGTGTTGGTCCAAAACTGGAATTCAATACAGCAGCAATTCTGCACAGTACGATCTGAGAAGTCTTTGGTAGGTTTCTGGAGGTATTTGGCAACAGATATCTACGCAAGGGTCATGCATTTCCCATGAACTAGGGGCTTGTGGTTTGATACTGCAGAGACAGCAACCACAAGTATCTCTGACCTGTTCTACACTGAAGTCCCAAAGAAACTGGTTTAGGCATGTGTATTCCAAAACAGAGATATGTAAACAGGCAGAATACAGCACTGTGGTCGGCAATGCCTATATAAGGCAACAAGTGTCTGGCACAGTTGTTAGATTGGTTACTGCTGCTACAATGGCAGATTATCAAGATTTAAGTGAGTTTGAATGTGGTGTTATAGTTGGTGCATGAGTAATGGGACACAGCATCTCTGAGGCAGCAATGAAGTGGGGATTTTCTTGTATGACTCTTTCACAAGTGTACCATGAATATCAGGAATCTGGTAAAACTTCAAATCTCTGACATTGCTGTGGCCGGAAAAAGATCCTACAAGAACAGGACCAATGATGACAGAAGAGAATCATGCAATGTGACAGAGGTGCAACCCTTCCGCAAACTGCTGCAAATTTCAATGCTTGGCCATCAACAAGTGTTAGCATGTGAACCATTCAATGAAACATCATTGATAACATTGATAACATATGATACACCCTCGATGACTGCATGACACAAAGCTTTATGCCTCGCCTGCGCCCATCAATGCAGACATTGGACTGTTGATGACTGGGAACATGTTACCTGGTCAGACGAGTCTCATTTCAAATTGTATTGAGTGCATGGATCTGTATGAGTACTGAGACAATCTCATGAATGTAAGGACCCCGCATGTCAGCAGGGACTGTTCAAGCTGGTGGAGGCTCTGTAATGGTGTGGGGTGTGTGCATCTGGATTTGACTCTGCCAGGTGACTCATATTAAGCATCCTGTCTGATCACCTGCATCCATTCATGCCCATTGTGCACTCCAACAGACTTGGGCAATTCCAGCAGGACAATGTGACACCCCACACATCTAGAATTGCTACAGAGTGGCTCCAGGAACACTCCTCTGAGATTTAAACACTTCCACTGTCCAACAAAGTCCCTAGACATAAACACTATTGAGTATGTCTGGGATGCCTTGCAACATGCTCGTACTCTCAGAGATTTATGAATAACCCTGTAGGATTCATTAGGGGCTCTACATGATATTAGGCATGAGTACCAGTTTCTTTGGCTCTTCAGTGCAGTAAGTTCAGAACACGAGAATTTGGCAGCTAAGACATCAACATTATTATGCTCCTCAAAACACTGTATCATGATTCTGGAGTTGTGACACAGACAGTTATCTCGTTGGTACTTGTCATTGCCACTGGGGGGAGACATCTAGCACTAACAGATGCTGGTTATCTGCAGTAATGTTTATGTCGTCTACATTTGCCGTGGTGCCTTTGGTTACTACCACTGGTTTCACAGAAGCCCAGGTGAATGTCCTGCAGAGTTATTGCAGCCCCACCAGAATGAATCCATGGCATGGTGCTTTCTTTGAGCAGCCATTCACCTGGATAATGATGTATTCAGACATGAGCATTAATCTGGTGCAACAAGAAATGTGGTTCATCAGACAACATGACATTTCCATTGACCCATGGACCAGTTTCAATGATCCATTTATTACAAGGTCTGTGTCATTCACCAGCCATCCTGGACAGGCTGCATCAAATTTACAATATTGATTTATGTAAATACAAATAATATATGGTGTTACAACTAATGTAACATATTAAACATTTTAGTATAGCATACATTTTTGATCAACATGTATTTCATTTACAGATTTAGTGAGTTTAGAGAAAGTTCGGTAGATCCATTCATTGTCATTAGAGTCAAAAATTCCTGTGTTGAGTATAGCAGCCATTGCTTTAGTCTTCTGCAATTTTTTCTTTAACTTATCCAGTGGTAAGATCTGCATTTCCAAAGGTAGTGAACTGAACATTCTCATAGTAATCTTCGAAAAGATATCTCTTTTTTTCCAACAGTTAACAGCTAGGTCTCTTTGTTTTGACTGTATATCTCACTCCTATTGCTGACTGTACCTACATTTTCCTTAACATGGATGAGGAACAATAATACACAGTAGCTGTAAACAGTCATTATTCCCAATTTTATGAATAATGGCATGTGGTGCTCCTGCTTACTACTTGGTGTATAATTCTTACCGCTTTCTTTTGCAGTTAGAGAATGTCCTTGTAGGTTGATGAATGACCTCAACAGCTACATTCCATTGCTAATATGTCTCTGGAATAGAGAATAACATATAATTACTAGATACTCGACTGTAATTACTCTTTTCTATCTCCTCAAGAGGTATATTGCACATGACAGTTTCTTACATACATACTGTATCTGTTCCATGAAAGTTTCCGCTCTATCAAAAAATCCAGTACTTTCAGTTTTTACATGGCCCAGGCACATGTTTTCTGAGGTTGCAAACAATATGCTGAGTTTTTTATTTGCATATTTTCATTTGATTTGAGATGAACTACTCCTTGTCCATTCCAAATAGCACATCTGATTCCGCCATTAAAAATAGCACATCTGATTGGAGGACTAGCTGGGTAGAATTATTTCCCTTTGAAATAAGAGTAGTATCACTAGCAAATTATACTGCATGACCATCTTGTATTAGATCATTTACAAATATAAGAAAAGGAGAGGGCCTATCACAGAAACTCTTGGCATGCTGTGTTATAGCTTCTGCTTCTGGGATGTTATTCGTTCAGCTGATGCCATCTTCTGTCAGTTTTATAAGTAACACTGATAGGTAGGTAGTAAGTGCCTCCCACACCTCTGTATATTTACTGTTTAAATAATGTTTTGTGGGGTGGTGCAGTCAAACACTTTACTGAGGTTACACTGTGTGGATGCCACAGACTCTCTTCTCAAGTAACAGCTTTATTTTTCTTAATAAATCCAATGCAGCAGTAGCTTTTTTGAAAAGCATGGTTTTCCTCAAAGTAATACAAAATCTGATTTTTCATACCACATTTCATTACCTTGGCTAGGACTGTAATAATTGAGATTGGCCTACAACTTGTAGATGTAGATACTTAACAGAGGTCTCTGTTTTTGTAAACTAATGCTGTCTGTGCCAGATTCAAAAAGTTTGGGGACACTCCTGTGAATAAGCAGTTGTCGCATGTATCAAAGGCACTCCACAATAGTTCTGTTAACTTAAGACATGTCAGCTGACATAACCAATATTCCATTTGTGTAATTCCTTAGGTCTACTTCCCTCACATTGAGATTTGTTTTGACGTGCACAGTCACACCACCATTGATGGTAGTTTCTTGGTACCACGAACTCACCACCCAAAAGTTATCAATTGCTCTGTTATACTCATCCTCTTCTTTAGGCAAATAGTGCTTACATACATCTGACTTCAAGTATTCTACAAATATTGATAACAGATCACATGTGTTTAACAAACACTGCACATTATCACTTGGTGTAACTGTGGGAAGATAACTTTAACATAAATTTGGTTGATCTCTTCTTGTAACTGTAGTATCCATCATGCTGCTGCACTGAACAGCCTTTGTCAGTCCTGGTGGTTTAGTGGTAAAGCATGTGCCTCGAAACTGAGAGGTTGTGGGATCAGATCCCATTCAAACCATGGAAATTTTCAGTTTGCTTCTGATCTAGCTTTCACCTCTCGATGCTGTGAAGGAACATCAGGAATGATACATGGTTCAGATTCCACATCAAACTGTAAGTCCTCTTTTCCCAGTTGGATACTGGGTATGTATTAGGAGTACATAAGTTGCCAAAGTGATGTCCAGTCAAAATACTAGCATCCAACTGCTGAGATACGTGAAATGACCTCTGGAATAAAAAAATTTCATAATACAGCATTCTTGGGCCGTGCAGAACTATCATGATGTGGTTATTTAGGCATTTTGTGTCTAACTTCTCAATTTTGGAGTTACTGACCTGGAAAAGTATTTCACAGAAAGCACTCAAATTTTTAATTGCTTACAGATTTTAACTTTGCTCAACTGGTACTTTTTCCCACACAGCTTGTCTTTTTTTACCTGTTGTACATGTCCTGTTTTTAATACTGAAACTTCTTGCAGGTGGCAAAAGCAAATGTCTGAGGGATGGACCTTTTGATGTTTTTATTGTGTTTGGGCTTTTTATCTGCTTTTTTATAAGGCTATTTGTACTCTGCGTGTGTGTTTAGGAAATACTCTTTGAAATAACTTGTCTATTAAGCCCAGTGCAAATGAGGATTGACATTGGTACTATGTCAACATGGGAACACAATAGGGATCATGTGCTGCAGAGCCCAAAGTCCAGCAATGTCAACTGAAGATATTAAGTCCATAAATCAGTCTGATTATATTATGATACTATATTTATAAAGGCCCATCTTGATCACATAAGTTGTACAACAGATCTTTATAAATAACATCCAACAATGTGTACTGAACTGTGTGCTCCAAAACACTTGTGCCTGCACCAGATTGTGCTCTGTCAACAAATATGCCACAGATTACTGCCTGTCCTGGTTTACAGAGCTCCACTGTATGACTAGAAGAGGGCTGCTATTAATCAGTGGGACAGGTCTCAGCAGCATCTCGACCAGCCACGCATAGTGCAGTGCACATGGTGTATCAAAATGGTATTGAAGTTACCCAGCAGCAAATACTGGTTTCACAGATGTGCAAGGATACCGTATACACTTTCATACAAGCTGTCTTTATTTTGGTTATTGTTTTGTTTTTTTCTCAGAGCAGAGCAATTTTTTTAGGTTTCATAAAGCTTATACTTTCATTCCATGTACAAATCAAGGTAAGGCTGCTTTCATGCCTCTATTATACAGATTGCTGTACAGTAAGTGCAATCACATTAGAGGGGTACCTGTGCAGGGGCCAGACAAACATATGGTTCCTGAACAGGAGAAGCAGCCTATTCAGTAGTTGCAGGGGACCAGTCTGTATGATTGACTGATCTGGACTTGTAAGGGCTGAAAGTATGGAAGACTAGAGTGATCATAGTTGCTGAGAACATGAAGTGGCACAGCATAGCTCAATGATGATGGCATTCCATTTGAGAAAATATTACAGAAGGAAAATAGTCTCCCAGTCACATTTCTGGATGTGGACTACACAGGAAGATGTTGGATGTTGTCTTTAGGAGAAATGAAACTGGTATTCAACATGTCAGACAAAGGAATGTTAGATCCCACACCCAGTCTGGTAGGGCAGAGCATTTAAAAACAGAAATGGATAGGTTGGGGTTAGATATAAAGGGAATAGTAAAATGGGGTGGGAAGAAGAGGAGGGCTTCTGATCATGTCAGTACAGTGTTATCAACACAAATGAGACAGGGATACTAAAGGAGTAGGTCTCATAATGAATAAGAAATGATAAAGAATTTTTGATGATTAGAGGCATCTGTTTTTCACAAAATATGAAATTGTGAAATATTTACAAAATTTTGCTCAAAATGCAAAGCTATTTATCTTTCAGCAAAATTTTGAAATAATCAATGAAATAGTGTGGAACCACACCATTTGAAGTTAATGCAGAAATTCAATTTGAGTTATGGCAATGAAATCTTTATATTGATGACTATTTTATACCACTTTGGTACACTGTATATTGATATATCATATTGAGTATTCATTTCCTGCACTGGGAAGTAGGACATTCTACCATGTCTGGTGCATTATTTGAAATGGCTGTGTATTGCATGTTGGAAATTGTCATATTTTGTGATTTGTCTTTATGCTGCCATTTATTAATATGGTAGAGAGGGTCTTTGCTTGAGAAAAAGAACTTTCATCAGAAGGATTTTAGGTGTTTGACAAAACTATAAAGATATTTATGGGCAAATACCTCAATGTGGAAATTGAGTAGCAGAGAAAGGGCAAAGTCCTAAAACATACTAATAACAGTTCTTCCCATAAGAAGAACAAGGAGCAAGTGCTAACAACGACAGGTGTCAAAAACAAGTTACTCTCATAGATGTCTGTGCAGTGGCAAAATGGGCAAAAACCAATGAAGAAGAATTCATTATATCAACAACTCAAGCTTTCATGGAGGCTAATATTCCACTGGAAAAAGCTAATCATCCAAATCTGAGAGAATGGATGAACAAATATGTACCAGGTGTGTGTAATGTTACACACTTTTGGAGCAGAAGAAATATGAGTCTAACTTACACTAGTGCTGGTTTGATTGCAGGACTTTGGAGCAGCAATTTCCATAGAGGTACTGAAAATATACACATGTGGCTGTATGTAACAAAATGTAGTTGGGAGGGAAGATAATTCCTTCATGCTTACTTAAAACCCACCATTCCGCCCCAAAAAACTATTCTTACTTGCTTAGCAGGAATAAGACTAAAACCTTGTGAATCAGCAAAATTTGAAGTTTTCTCTCCTGCCAACTGTTAAATAGCAAAAATTTTAAATGTAGAGAAATATAAATAGAGTGACCTACTCATCCCAATCAAACTTTCATGTGTCAGGATTTTATGTTTACAGCATTTACAGGATTTTATGTTTACAGTCTTGGGATCATCTATCAAAGTTGGCAACCCTCTATTTACATGATTGCAAATCAGCTGTGCTGATGTATGATCGCTGTACAGTTGGTATGTCAGCAATCAGAAGCCCTGCAGTCGACCAATACCCATATTTTTTCATAGTATCACTTACTACATTTACATGGGAACTGGAATCGAATTGAATATGCTTCACATACATACACAGTACATTAATTATTACACTACTGGCCATTAAAATTGATATACCAAGAAGATGATGTGCTACAGCTGTAAAATTTAACCAACAGGAAGAAGATGCTGTGATATGCAAATGACTAGCTTTTCAGAGCATTCACACAAGGTTGGCACCGGTGGCGACTCCTACTATAAGCTGACATGAGGAAAGTTTGCAATCAAATTCTCATACGCAAACTGCAGTTGACCAGCATTGCCTGGTGAAACGTTGTTCTGATGCCTCGTATAAGGAGAAGAAATGCGTACCATCATGTTTCCGACTTTGATAAAGGTCGGATTATAGCCTATCGTGATTGCAGTTTATTGCATCACGACATTGCTGCTCGCGATGGTCGAGATCCAATGACTGTTCGCAGAATATGGATTCGGTGGGTTCAGGAGGGTAATACAGAATGCAGTGCTGGATCCCAATGGTCTCATATCACTAGCAGTCGAGATGACAGGCATCTTATCCACATGGCTGTAATGGATCGTGCAGCTGCGTCTCAATCCCTGAGTCAACAGATGGGGACATTTGCTAGACAACAAGCATCTGCATGAACAGTTCGATGATGTTTGCAGCAGCATGGACTATCAGCTCGGAGACCATGGTTGTGGTTACCCTTGATGCTGCATCACAGACAGGAGCACCTGCGATGGTGTCCTCAACGACGAACCTGGGTGCACGAATGGTAAAACGCCATTTTTTCGGATGAATCCAGGTTCCGTTTACAGCATCATGATGGTCGCATCCGTGTTTGGCGGCATCGCGGTGAACGCGCATTGGAAGCGTGTATTTGTCACCCCATACTGGCATATCACCCGGTGTGATGGTATGGGGTGCCATTGGTTACACGTCTTGGTCACCTCTTGTTCACATTGATGGCACTTTGAACAGAGGACGTTAAATTTCAGATGTGTTACGACCCGTGTCTCTACCCTTCGTTCGATCCCTGCAAAACCCTACATTTTAGCAGGATAATGCAAGACCACATGTTGCAGGTCCTGTACGAGCCTTTCTGGATACAGAAAATGTTGGCCTGCTTCCCTGGCCAGCACATTCTCCAGATCTCTCACCAACTGAAAACATCTGGTCAATGGTGGCCGAGCAACTGGCTCGTCACAATACGACAGTGGTGTCGTGTTGAAGCTGCATGGGTAGCTGTATCTGTACATGTCATCCAAGCTCTGTTTGACTCAATGCCCAGGTGTATCAAGGCCGTTATTACAGCCAGAGGTGGCTGTTCTGGGTACTGATTTGTCAGGATCTATGCACCCAAAATGTGTGAAAATGTAAGCACATGTCAGTGCTAGTATAATATATTTGTCCAATGAATACCTGTTTATCATCTGCATTTCTTCTTGGTGTAGCAATTTTAATGGCCAGTAGTGTGTTATGATATTAAGCAGCACAAAATATGAAGACTAGTGAGCTAAAACCATGAAACACAAATGCAATTGCCAGCACAATACATGAGGCACAAATGACTATCAAACAACTGCAGGAGCATTTCCAAATCAATTTCAGTACCCCATTGAGAAGTAATAACTGTGTGGTTACACTATTTTTCTCTTTCAGTGATATTTAGGCTTAGGTAATGCGTGATGGATCCCTCACTCATTTCAAAGATAAATAAATTAATAATGTAATTCCTTAAATTGTATTAAATAGTACTCTAATACCAGGTCTACTGACATTTTTAAGGTGCTGGCAACTTGCCCGCAGCTGTAAGACTGTGAGAAGGTACTGCATCTTGAATAATCAAAGAGGAGCAGAAAAATTTAAAAGAAGCTGTGAAAGATGAGAGAGTTTTAATTCTTCATGATGAAATGACTGACAGAAAAGGGGAGTGTATGTTCATGGTTCTGATAAAAGTTTGGGTTGGATTCAGGGTGGTTTTCTCCAGAGAATACACCAACATGTTGAGAACTGTATTTTATTGCACATCATGGCAGAACAATACATACAGAACCCATCTTTAACATGGTGGGAAGCAAAGAAGTCAGAGGTAAAATACAATGCAAAGATGGTTTGTTTATATATCGATATTTCTGGTGACAAGTTTATCGGTGCCACAAGTTCTTAATTGTGGCAATGGTACAGTTCAGAAGTTGTTTGTTGAGGGGCTGAAAGTTATTGCAAATATTGTGAGTGTAGTTTAACTGTAGTTTCTATAACTTCAGATCCAACCCATTATATGGGAAACAGTATAAATGAAATTAGGGTTTTAGTTTCAGAAGTGTTAGTACACAAGCAGAGCCGGTCTCATAAATTAAATTTGATGGGCAGTGTGTGGGTTGTGGAACTCGGTGATTTGAACTTTTGTGGTATGCAGGTAAATCACATTTTCCTTAATGCCCAAAAGACAAAGCATGCATACATACATATGTACATACATACAATTCTTAAATCAGAAATATTAAAGTGAACTCACAAAAGCTAATTCCTGTCATCACTAGGTAAAACTTGTGGTTTAAAAGTCTCGAGTACCTTGGAGAATGTCTCAGTGCAGTTGTTGAGTTCATAGAACTTAAAGATGAGAGTGTTGCTGTGAACTATTTTAAAGCCTTGACTTGCTTGTAATGCTGTAAAAGAAATTCAGTGCCTAACCATTTTTCTTGTTGAGCATTGCTCGAAATGTTGCAATTTTCTGCTGACGTTAGAGAGCTCCTGGATACTATCAGTTCATGTTCTACAATCTAAACTTAGTGACTTTTCAAAGAGCTTCAAATTACTAGAGGGTGCATTATTATTATTTTATAAGACAACCTCAGATAAACTTCATAAATTGCTGAAGCAAATGCAAGTACATTTAACATCACTGTTCCATTCTCTGTGTACAGCAAGCACGATAAAACTGAACCACTTGATGGGATGTTTCACATAAATGATTGTAGTTTCTTCCAGAAGAGAATACACCATTTTTTGATCCAAGCAATATAATGAAAGATGATTTGCACAGTGTTGAAATCTCTCAGGTAATGAAGCAAATTCCCATTCTACAAGAAATTTGAACATTATAATATCTTGAACCATACACAGTGTTTAGGGATTTAGCTGCTATTTCTTGTAGAGAAGGTAAAGTTGTTGATATGACTTCCATTCTTGCCCTGAAATTAGAGTATGGGGCATTTTGTGGGAGCTGCAGTGCAGGCTTTGTGGATCACAGTCAGTAATGTTGATAGTGAGAAGTAATTCTCAACAAACTGTAGTAAAATATCTGACAGGAGAACAGCTCTGGCTCCCAGTACTATGGAAGTCATGCGATTCCTATCCTTCTCAGATTGAATTGCAGATTATTTATATAGACTAGGCCCTACTTATTTAAGTGGTAGGACAAATATTTTCCAGACATTCATGCTTGGATGTATGTTTTCATCAGCTATATAATGTTACATTTTTTGGATTTACATAAAAATAAAAGATGTTTTACTGAAAATATACTATCAATGACTTTTTTAGGTTTTATTGCTGAAAAGTGGAAATAAAATTTTGCAAAACTATTGATAAATGATATATAAACAGAAAAAATGTACCAAAATAGCTATTAAAAATAACAAAATTAGGCAAAAGTTTTCCCCACAAATATGTGCCTCCAGTGATGATATAAACAATATTATTCTTGTGTTTAAGGAAAACAACAATTTAATTGTGATGAGAGACTGAAATTTGATAGTAGGAAATCAAAGAGAAGGAAAAACAGTAGGAGAATATGGATTGTGTTGGTTGGTTGTTATAAAAGAGGGGAGGGGGGGGGGGGGGGGAAGGGACCAAACTACGAAGTCATTGGTCCCTTGTTCCTAATAAAAGAATGCCACAAAAGTGTGAGAATAAACCAGATGAGACATATAACACAAAATAGAAAGAAAGGAAAAACCACAAGAATGAAGGAAAGGCAACAAACACTAAAAGGAACAAAATAGGACAAGAAAACAACAGACGCTAGAAACAGAAGAGAGTAAAACAAGAAAGCAGGTTACAGTGGCTGGCAGAGCCAAGAATAAAAAGGAAAAGCCAGCCACTTTGGAACACATTAAATCCTCCATCGTAAAAGCACTAGGGTGCAGGATGCAGAGGGACAAAGGACATGTGTTAAAACTTAGATCCAACAATAAAACCCACCCTCACAAATAAAACGTAAAACTAAATCAGCCAATGAGGCATTATCAGATAAAATGAGTGGCAATGAGTCTGGTAACCCAAGATTTTGTCACTGGGCAGTCAAAGTGGGACAGTGCACTAGAATATGGGCCATTGTCAACCGAGCACTGCACCGACACTGAGGCAGATCTTCATGGCGCAAGAGGTAACCGTGGGTCACCCAAGTGTGGCCAATGCAGAGCCAGCAGAGGACAACTGATTCCCTGTGAGAGGGCTGCATGGAAGACTTCCACACATTCGTAGTCTCCTTAGTGACATGCAGTTTGTTGTTCAAACTGTTATGCCATTCCATCTCCCAAAGACGAAAAACCCTGCAGCAGGACACAGAGCACAGGTCAGGTTCAGAGATGCCCATCTCCAGAAACAGTTTCCGTGTAGCCTGTTTGGCCAGCCTGTTGGCAAGTTCGTTGCCTGGAATGCCGACTTGTCCTGGGGTCCACATAAACACCGCCGAACGACGGGACAGGTCGAGGGCATAGATGGACTCCAGGATGGGCGCCACCAAAGGATGTCGAGGGTAGCACTGGTTGATAGCTTGTAGACTGCTCAAGGTGTCAGTACACAGAAGAAACGATTCCTTGGGGCATGAACTAATATACTGAAGTGCACGAGATACAGCCACCAGCTGTGCAGTGAATACACTGCAGCCATCAGGCAAGGAATGCTGTTCGATATGGTCTCTGTGGACAAAGGCGAAGCCAACAGTACCATCAGCCATCGAGCCATTGTGTAAACCACTTCAGAGCCCTGGAACACTTCAAGAATCGAGAGGAAGTGACAGCAGAGAGCCTCAGGGTTAACGGAGTCCTTAGGGCCATGCAAAAGGTCCAGGCGAAGCTTCTATCTACAGCTACACCGCGGAAGTGTACGTGAATGGGCTTCATGGAGAGGTGGTGAAGGGAAGGACTCCAATTCTCACAGAAGCGACCGCACATAAACAGAAATCATTAGCCCTGACCTGGGCTTCCTATGTAGGAGCTGAACCACAGTGGTCGGGAAAAGAAGAAGGTAACTGGGATGTTCAAGAGAGATATGATTGTGTGCTATGTAGCTGGCGAGCAGTTGTGCACGTCTGATCATCAATGGAGGGACTCCAGCCTCCACCAGTATGCTTGTCACCGGACTCATCTTAAAAGCTCCTGTCACTAGTCGAACTCCGCAACGGTGCAATGGGTCGAGCAACTGCAATGCTGAGGGTGCCGCCGAACCTTAAATCACACTCTCATAGTCAATTCGGGATTGAACAAGGGCTCTGTAGAGCTGCAGCAGCGTGGAGTGATCTGCACACCAGTTGGTGTTACTCAGGCAGTGGAGGGCACTGAGGTGCTGCCAACACCTTCGTTTAAGCTGACGAAGATGAGGAAGCCAAGTCAAATGAGCGTCAAAAACCAGACCTAAGAATCGATATGTCTCCACTGCAGTGAGTGGATCGTCATAAAGGTAAAGTTCTGGTTCCAGTTGAACAGTCCGACGCCGACAGAAATGCATGACACACGTCTTCATGGCGGAAAACTGAAAGCCATGAGCTAGAGCCCATGACTGTGCCTTGTAGGCGACGCTCAGCAACACCAGTACTAGAGCAGCAGTACGAAATGCAGAAGTCATCTGCATACAGAGAGGGTGAAACGGATGGCCCTACAGTTGCTGCTAGACTTTTAATGGCCACTAAAAATACTAATACACTCAATACAGGGCCCTGTGGGACCCCATTCACCTGGATATGGAGGGAAGTATGGGAGGCACCAACTTGGACATGGAAAGTATGGAGCAACAGGCAGTTTTGGATAAAAATCGAGAGCAGGCCCCGGAGACCCCACTCATACAATGTGGCAAGGATATGATGTCGCCAAGTCGTGTCGTATGCTTTACGTAAGTAAAAAAAGACGGCAATCAGGTGTTGCCGTCTGGAGAAGGCTGTTAGGATGGCAGACTCGATGGACACAATATTATCAGTGGTAGAGCGACCCTGGCGGAAGCCGCCCTGAGATGGAACCGGCAAGCCACGTGACACCAGGACCCATCCCAACTGTCGACACACCATACATTACAGCAGCTTACAAACAACGTTGGCGAGGCTGATGGGCCAATAGCTATCCATATTAAGCGGATTTTTACCAGGTCTGAGCACGAGAATGATGGTGCTCTCCTGCCATTACAATGGAAAGATGCCATCGCACCAGATCCGGTTGAATATCATGAGGATATGCCACTTGTAGTCAGATGAGAGATGTTTAATCATCTGGCTGTGGATCCGATCAGGCCCAGGAGCTGTGTTGGGGCAATGTGCAAGGGCACTGAGGTGCTCCCACTCTGTAAATGGGGCATTATAGGATTCACTGTGGCGTGTAGTGAATGAGAGGACTTTCCCTTCCAGCCACCGTTTCAGAGTGCAAAAGGCTGAGGGGTAATTCTCCAATGCAGAGGCTCGAGCAAAGTGCTCAGCAAAAGGCTCAGCAATCGCGTTTGTGTCGGTAGATAACACGCCATTTATGGTAACACAGGGAACAGCTGTTGGGGTCTGGTACCCGAAAAGACGTTTGATCTTTGCCCAGACTTGGGAAGGTACGTATGGAACCCAATGGTCGAGACGTATTTCTCCCAACACTCCTACTTCCGTCGTTTGATAAGGTGGCGAACGTGGGCATGGAGCCATTTAAATGCTATGAGGTGCTCCAGGGAAGGGTGCCACTTATGCCGCTGTAGAGGTCGCCGACGCTCCTTAATTGCTTCAGCAACTTGTGGTGACCTCCAAGGGACTGCCTTACACCGGGGGGCACCCTAAAGAGCGAGGGATTGCTGTTTCTGCCACAGAAACAATTGTTGTAGTCACCTGCTCAACTATAACATCGATGTTACCACGTGGGGGAGATTCAACGGTGACAGCAGAGGTGAAAGTTTCCCAGCTTGCCTTGTTCAAAGCCCATCCGTGCAGGCGTCCATGGACCTGACGCCGGGGCAGTGACAGGAAGATGGGGAAGTGGTCACTACCACACAGATCGTCATGTGTTCTCCAGTGGATAGATGGGAGAAGTCCTGGGCTGCAAATTGATAAATCAATGGCTGAGTAACTACCATGAGCCACACTGAAACGTGTGGTGGCCCCGGTATTTAAGAGGCAGAGGTTGAACTGAGACAGTAAGTTTTGACATCTCTGCCTCGGCCAGTAAGCACAGTGGTACCCCACAAGGGCTTATGGGCGTTAAAATCTCCCAAAAGTAGGAAAGGTTTAGGGAGTTGATCAATCAGCACAGCTACTACATTCAGGGGTACTGCACCATCTGGAGGAAGATATACACTGCAGACAGTTATTCCCTGTGTCGTCCTTATTCTGACAGCCACAGCTTCAAGAGGGTTTTGAAGGGACACAGTGTCACTACAGACTGAGCTGAGGACATAAACGCAAACTCCACCTGACACTTGATTAACGTCGCTATTGTTCTTGTAATGTCCCCTATAGCCATGGAGGGCAGGGGTCTGCATTGCTGGGAGCCAGGTTTCCTGAAGGGCAATGCAGATAGCAGGTGTAAAGCTTAAGAGTTGCCGTAGTTCAGCCAGATGGTAGAAAAAACCGCCGCAATTCCACTGGAGGATAACGTCATCGTGAGACTGGGAAGGCATGGAACATTCAATGAGGCAGTTTACGCCTCAGAGTTACCTGCTGCCTCTGACTTATTGTCTGAGCAGTTTATATCCATTGTGTCTGAGGTTCTGGTGAGATCTAGGTCCTCAGTAGACGCCAGAATCTCCACCTCATCCTCAGACGCAGAGCTTGTAGGTAGCGGTGGTGTGGGTGCCACCGCAATTTCCTTGGTCTTAAAGGTCTTCTTTTTGGATTTCTCTCGCTGCTCTTTGGGTTTCCCCGGCTGGGAGGACTTCACCGGCTCAGTCTTCAGGACTGAGGACTAGCGTGAAGTCCTACGACCAGCTGCTTTTGAGCTCTTCAGCCACTGGCGGGTGTCAACTTTCGCACTAGCAGAAACTTGGGAAGGGAGTGACCCAAGGGACCCCTTCTTAGTGAGAAAAGCAAAAGAAGATTTACTCTTCTCCGGCTTAGAAGTGGGGACTGATGTCCCCAATGGTTGGTGGGAAGGGGGGGGGGGTGTTGCTCCCCCCAGCATCAAGGGGGCAGGTGAAGTCTTCCAGCTTTGAGAGGTGACTGGGGTTGGTGGAGCCGATGGTGCCAGAACTGTTGCAGCGGCATAAGACGATGTCATATGTACAGGATGCAGGCCTCCAAATTTTCTCTTAGCCTCATTAGAGTGGCAATCATTAACACAAAGGCATTTTTCATTGCAATGGGATCTTATCATGAAATTTCAATCACTAGTTTTCTCCTACAATTGCAAAACCTACATAGGGGAAATGATCATCACAATAAAATATGAGAAATCAGGGCTCGCACAGAAAAATTTAAGTGCTCGTTTTTCCTGTTTGCCGTTTGAGAGTGGAACGGTAGAGAGACAGCTTGAAAGTGGTTCATTGAACCCTCTGCCAGGCACTTTATTATGAATAGCAGAGTAATCACGTAGATGTAGATAAGTCAGTCCAGGGTCCTGTACTCCATGATTTTCCTTTCTTTCTGGTGAATCCTGCAGCCTGGCGAGCAAGGCAAATGGTGCTCTCTGCAGTTGACACATGATGGGAGGCAGGGCACATGGAGTATTGGGATGTGATGGGCATCTGCAATCTCGGCATGTGACGCTGGAAGTACAGTGGGAAGACATATGGCTGAACTTCCAGCACTTAAAGCACCGCATCAGGGGAGGGATATAGGGCTTTACATCACAGCGGTAGGCTACCACCTTGAACTTCTCAGGCAATGTATCGCCCTTGAAGAGCAAGGTGAAGGCACCAGTGGCAACCTGATTATCCCTCAGATCTCAGTGGACCTGTTGAACAAAATGTACACCTCACCGCTCTAAATTGGCATGCAGCTCATCGTCAGACTGCAAAAGAAGGTCCCTGTGAAATATGATACCCTGCACCATATTTAAGCTCTTATGGGGTGTCATGGTTACAGAAACGTCCCCCAGCTTGTCACGAGGGAGTAACGTCTGTGACTGGGCAGACAATGCTGTTTTGATGAAGACTGACCCAGATCTCATTTTGGGCAATCCCTCCACCTCCCCAAACTTGTCCTCTAAACGCTCAACAAAAAACTGAGACTTCATCATCACGAAAGATTCCCCATCAGCTCTTAAACATACAAGGAACCGGGACGAACAGGGTCCACTGCCATCCTTATCCTGACATTCTTCCCATGGTGTGGCCAGGGTGGGGAACGATTTGGTGTCATACTTCTGTGCGTTGAATTGAGCTCGTGAACGCTTAGAGACTGCTGATGTTTCACCACAAGCAAGAGATGATGGACTACACTTCATTGCATGTCATCTGCCCTGATGCCACCCACTCCAACCAGGACCCCTCCCCACGGGCGCCACCCAGCTGCAGCAAAGGCCACCTGGCAGGATGGCCATTGCCACGAGTCCTGATGCCTGAGGGGGATGGGCATCTACCCCTTGTTCCCAGTAAAATAATTACACAAGGGAAAGAAAGGAGACATACAGCACAATAACAGGAGAATGGAAGAAACAGAAGAATGGCAGAAGGACAACCAACACTAGTATGGACAAAACAGGAAAAGAAAACCACAGAGACAAGCAAGAAACAGGTAGAAGGGATAAAAACAAGAGAGCAGATGACTGTGGCTGACCAACCATGAGAATGAGAAGGAAAAGACAGCCACTCTGCAACACATTAAAATATCCAGCCTAAAAGCGTTAGAGTGGAGAACACAAAGGGAAAAAGAACATGAGCGAAAACTTATACAGGGTGTTACAAAACGGTGCGGCCAAACTTTCAGGAAACATTCCTCACACACAAATAATGAAAAGATGTTATGTGGACATGTGCCTGGAAACACTTAATTTCCATGTTAGAGCTCATTTTAGTTTCATCCACCCACGCTCAATGGAGCACGTTATCACGATTTCATACGGGATACTCTACCTGTACTGCTAGAACATGTGCCTTTACAAGTACGACACAACATGTGGTTCGTGCATGATGGAGCTCCTGCACATTTCAGCTGAAGTGCTCGTACGCTTCTCAACAACAGATTTGGTGACCGATGGATTGGTAGAGGCGGACCAATTCCGTAGCCTCCACACTCTCCTGACCTCAACCCTCTTGACTTTCATTTATGGGGGCATTTGAAAGCTCTTGTCTACGCAACCCCGGTACCAAATGTAGAGACTCTTGGTGCTCGTATTGTGGATGGCTGTGATACAATACGTCATTCTCCAGGGCTGCATCAGTGCATCAGGAATTCCATGCGACAGAGGGTCGATGCATGTATCCTTGCTAATGGAGGACATTTTGAACATTTCCTGTAACAAAGTGTTTGAAGTTACGCTGGTACTTTCTGTTGCTGTGTGTTTCCATTCTATGATTAATGTGATTTGAAGAGAAGTAATAAAATGAGCTGTAACATGGAAAGTAAGCGTTTCCGGACACATGTCCACGTAACATATTTTCTTTCTTTGTGTGTGAGGAATGTTTCCTGAAAGTTTGGCCATACCTTTTTGTAACACCCTGTATAGAATGATAAAACCCACCATCATGCATAAAATGTAAAAATAAATTATCCAATGAGGCATTGTCAGCTAAATTAATGGCAATGAGTCCGGTAACTGAAGAGTCCATTGCAGGGCAGCCAAAGGAGGACAGCTCACCAAGATATGGGCCATTGTCACCCAGGTGCCACACCGACACTGAGGTGGGACATCACGGCACAGGAGGTAGTCATGTGTCATTCGAGCATGGCCAATGCAGAGCTGACAGAGAACCACAGAGTCCCTGCGAGAGGCCCGCATGGAGGTCTTCCACACATTCGTAGTCTCCTTAATGGCACACAGTTTGTTGCGCGTATTGAGGTTATGCCATTCCGTCTGCCAAAGCTGCAAAACCTTGCAGTGTAGTACTGAATACAGGTCAGTTGCAGAGAAGTTAATCTCCATAAGCAGTTTCCATGTAGCCTGTTTGGCCAGCCTGTCAGCAAGTTCATCGCCTGGGATTCCAACGTGACCTGGGGTCAAGACAAACACCACTGAACAACTGGACCGTTCCAGGGCATAGATGGACTCCTGGATGGTCGCTACCAAAGGATGATGAGGTTAGCACTGGTCAATAGCTTTTAGGATGCTCAAGGAGTCAGTACACAGAAGAAACGACTCCCTAGGGCATGAATGGGTGTGCTTGAGAGTACGAGATATAGCCACCAGTTCAGTAGTGAAAACACTGCAGCCATTGGACAAGGAATGCTGTTCAACATGTCCTTAATGGACATTCGCAAAGCTGACATGATCATCAGCCAATGAGCTGTCAGTGTAAACCACTTCATGGCCTCGGTAAATGTCAAGAATCGAGAGGAAGTGGCAATGGAGAGTCACAGTGTTAACTGAATCCTTAGGGCCATGTGAATGGTCCAAGTGATGCCGCAGCTTAGGTGCACACCATGGAGGTGTACGAGAATGGACCTCAAGTATAGGTGGTAAAGGGGAAGGACTCCAGTTTGGAAAGAAAGGATTGGACACAAACTGCAATTGGAAACCCTGACCTGGGCAACTGATGCAGCAGATGAACCACTGTGGGTGGGAAAACGAGATGGTAATACGGATGCACAGGAGAACTACGAACTGGCCAGCAGTTGAGAACACCTAACCTGCAATAGAGGTATTACGGCCTGCACCAGGACACTGGTCATGGGACTTGTCCTAAAAGCTCCTTCTGCTAGGCGAACACCACAGTGGTGTACTGGGTCGAGTAAAAACAACGTTGAGGGTGCCATCAAACCATAAACCAGACTCCCATAGTCAAGGTGGGATTGAACAAGGGCTCTGTAGAGCTGCAGCAGAGTAGAGCGATCTGCACCCCAGTTGGTGTTGCTCAGGCAGCGGAGGGCATTGAGGTGCTGCCAGCACCTCCACTTAAGCTGACAAAGGTGAGGAAGCCAAGTCAATCGGGCATTGAAAACCAGTCCTAAGAATCGATATGTCTCCACTACAGTGAGTGGAGCATCATTATGGTAAAGTTCTGGTTCCGGATGAACAGTACAATGCCGACACATGACTTTGCGGCCAAAAACTGGAAACCATGGGCTAGAGCCTATGACTGCACCTTGTGGATGGCTCCCTGTAGGTGCCACTCAGCAACACCAGTATGAAATGCAGAAGCCATCCGCATACAGAGAAGGTAAGACAGATGGTCCTACAGCTGCTGCTAGACCATTAATGGCCACTAAAAATAGAGATACACTCAATACAGAGCCCTGTAGGACCCCATTCTCCTGGATATGGAGGGAACTATGGGGGGGCACCAACTTGGACATGGAAAGTACGAAGTGACAGGAAATTTTGGATAAAAATCGGGAGTGGGCCTCTGAGACCCCACTCATATAATGTGGCAAGGATATGATGTTGCCAGGTCATGTCATACATTTTTCATAAATCCACAAAGATGGCAACCTGGTGTTGGCATCTGGAAAAGGTTATTCGGATGGCAGACTTGAGGGACACAAGATTATCAGTGGTAAAGCGACCCTGGTAGAAGCCTCCCAGAAATGGAGCGAGTAGGCCACGTGACTCCATGACCCAACCCAATCGCCGACACACTATACATTACAGCAGCTTACAAAGAATGCTGGTGAGGCTGATGGGCCAATAGCTATCCAAATAAAGCAGGTTTTTATCAGGTTTGAGCACCAGAATGATGGTGCTTTCCCGCCATTGTGATGGAAAGACGCCATTGCACCAGATCCGGTTGATGTAAATATGGGGTTGAAGTAACATGCAGTAGTAAGAACTTAACACCACAGGTATTATACTGAATGCACATACAGAGTGGTAGTTCTTTGTACTGAATAAGAAACAGCATCAAGTATCATTAGATTATATGAAATACTGGTGAACACTTCCTTAAATTGCTGGAAGTAAAAACATACCATTTACAATTATTTCCACAGAGTAGTTCCTGGATGCAGCAGCATTTGAAGCGTGGCAGGTATAATTTCCATTGTGTTTAACAGCCAGACTGCTGAAACTCAGTGTACTCGAGTACTCATCTAGGATCTTCTCAGCAATGTCTTGATCCTCTGGTATGGGACTTCCATCTTTTAGCCACTGAATCCGTATCGGGAAGTCCCCTTTACTTACTACACAGACGAGACGCATCCGCATGCCCAGTTGCAAGTCACGTTTGATTACAATTGGATCAATCTCTGGTGCCTCTGGAAGCACAGGTATTAGTGTTTATTTTGTTACTAGTGGTATAAGACTCAATCTACAAAGATTTGATAATCAAAAATATTTACTTATCTATTGTGGCTCTTTTATGAAATGCAGTTTCTCTTAACAAGGAGGCAATAAGATTTGCTACACCTATAAACAACCACAGTATCATTTTTCACAATTAATGTGTGGTTTACTGTGTACATTAGTCATAAGTAAAACACAGCTTTTGTAATGAGCTAAAATTCACACACATGAAGACACATTATTAAAAATGTACTGTGGACACATATAGGCCTACAGAGTGTTTCCATAAGAGCATGCAAAAATTTAACAGGACATAGAGAACACTCCATTGAGCAATTTGAGGTAGTGAACATGAGGTCAGAGAAGTCAGCTTAAGGAGATAACAGGAATAAAATCACATTAGTGTTTACTTTTTATTTACATTAGATAACTGCAAATACTATCACTGACATAATGAACATACCATTTGTACTGTTTCTTACAAAATTTGCTGAGACTGATGGCCATCAAGCTCAATGCAAGAATGACATCAGCAAACAAGATTCTGACATGCCCTGACAAATATCCTGGTGTGTTTTGAACCACATCATAGGCAGCTACAATTCTAGCAACTAATTCTGTCACCATATAAATTGGGGTCTCATACACAAGTGCCTTTAGATATCTCCACAGGAAATAATCACGGGGATTCGGGTCAGGTGAACTCGCAGGCCATGGAATAGGACGTCCCTTTCAAACCAGCAACCAGGAAATGCCGTACCAGTACTGCTCCATCATATTGTACTGTACGTCTCTGAATAGCACTGAGTAATGAATAGTTCTGTCATTGACTCATAGCACATTCTGTCATGGGACAGTGTAAATACAATACTTTACGAATGTTAGTTTTAAATAAGCTGGAAGACAGTAATTGTAGACAAAGTGGTAGACAAGTTTACTTCCATATCTGCTTAAGGTGGCTTCTCCGACCCTAGGTTCCCTACCGCAAATTGTTCAGTGGAGCATTCTCTATGTCCTCTTACATATTTACACACTCTTATGGGAACACCCTGTATACAATCTTAGCATCTGGGGCAGTGTCTTTGTGAGCATATACAATAATAATTAGACTTTGAAATGATAAAATCAATTAGTTTCAATGGAAAAATTTTTATGTCAATCATACAGAGAGAAAATCAGATCTCAAGAAATCAGCTGTCCCAAAGTGAAATGGTAATCATTTAAGATGTGAATACCTGACTCAGATGGATAAGGACCAAATAACTGCAGGTAGAATTTTCTACAACAAGCCCTCACACAATATAAATAGCAATGAAATGCTTTCAGCTTTTGAAACCAAGTTAAAATATTGGTCAATTTTGATTTGCCTATAAAGTAAGATAATAGTTCCACTCACACCAAGGTAGCACACAAGAGTGATAAACTCATAATTAAATAGTACCATCGAAGAAGCATTTTTCTTTATACATATATACTACATGTTTACTTCATTTATGTAAACATTGCACTGGTACCTAGATACTTTACAGGTGATCTATTACTACTACCTCCACTAATATCAAACATGCACCTATTTCATACACTGTCTTTACTATTTGATTTTAAATCAATTTGAGTAATACCACACAACACAGAACTAAATGCAAGTAGAGTTAAATACATGATGATAAAAATTCATGATAATATCCAGCTGACTTTTAGTCAGCTAAATGTCCAAGAGGAATGAGACATACAGAGAAAAAATATTTGTCAAATTACTACTGGTATTTCTAATCCAGAACTGAATCTAGAAAAAAAAATTATATTTTTTCCTTAAGTATATACATCACTTTCCAAATACACAGCAAAAGTTGTGTTCCTCATGATGAACCTGTAATCTTTTTATTACAGGCAATCTCTTAAGCTGACACTTAGAAAGGTGGGTGAGGGTAGTTGCATGATGTCAGAAAGAATTAACAGTTTTTCTGGTTGCTGCACACCTTAGCTAGTAGACAAGACTGTGTTTAGCATTCCTATGTCTACAAAAGCAGAAGTGACATGAGAAGTCAATAATTGCTAAGACATTTGCAGTAACCATGTTTAAAACCACATTGTTGACACTTTATATGCATGAAACAATATGTTTCCAGTTGTCTAAGTACAGCAGTAAGGGCCACTGTTATGCACAGGCTATCTAGGTTAGGTTGCAGCCTACAGCATCCCAAGGGGCTCACACAACAAAAAGTCAAACTGCAAAAATATCTCTGTTTTAATACTGTGGTGCTGGCCCTTTCATAATCCTAAAAGACACAGACATAATATGGACTTATTCAGCAGAATTTTTGAGTGGATGTACCATATTAATCAAGTTTACCTCTCAAATGTCACACTACTTAGTATCAAATTCCCCATGGCATCCAGACCAGGGCATGGCCCTTCAGTTTGCAAAGCCACTGTCATTTTTAACAGAATAGTTAATGGTATTTTGGCAGTTTGACATGGGCTCAATATCACAGAAAACCAATTTCTCCTATACCTCGTCTCTTTCAAGCCTGAACTTATAAAATGTCAAAGATTATTTTCCTAACATAGAGGTTGCTCTAAGAATGTACCTGTTACTTGTGATGACAAACAACATCGGGAGAAGGTCATTTTCAAAAATGAAGTAAATAAAAAAATGGCTTGAAGCTTCCATGTTCGAAGACACGCTCAATGTTTTCATTTCCCTCACAAGGGAACATCCCCATCGCACCCCCCTCAGATTTAGTTATAAATTGGCACAGTGGACAGGCCTTGAAAAACTTAACACAGATCAATCGAGAAAACAGGAAGAAGTTGTGTGGAACTATGAAAAACAAAACAAAATATGCAAACTGAGTAGTCCATGGACAGGACAGGCACCATCAAAGCTAATGTGAGCTCAGAAGCGCCGTGGTCCCGTGGTTAGCGTGAGCAGCTGCCGTACGAGAGGTCCTTCGTTCAAGTCTTACCTCAAGCGAAAAATTTAATTTTTTATTTTCAGTCAATTATTATCTGTCCGTCCGATGCGATCACTTTCTTTTGGGAGTGGTTATCACATCCACAAGAAAACCTAAATTGGGCAAGGTAGAAGAATCTTTTTACCCATTCACCATGTGTACAAGTTAGGTGGGTCGACAACATATTCATGTCATGTGACGCACATGGTGTCACCAGTGTCGAATAGAATACATCAGACGTGTTTTCCTGTGGAGGAATCGGTTGACCTATGACCTTGCGATCAAATGTATTCGTTTACCATTGGAGAGGCACGTCCTTTCGTCTACTAATCGCACGGTTTTGCGGTGCGGTCGGAAAACACAGACACTATACTTATTACAGTGAACAGAGATGTCAATGAACGACCGGACAGATCATAGCTTTGCGAAAATTAAAAAAAGTAAAATTTTCACTCGAGGGATGATTTGAACCAAGGACCTCTGGTTCCGCAGCTGCTCACGCTAACCACGGGACCATGGCACTCCTGTTTGTTATAGCCCTGATGTTGCATATCTTACACATGGACTACTCAGTTTGTATATTTTGCTTATTTTTTTCATAGTTCCACACAACTTCTTCCTGTTTTCTCGATTGATCTGTGTTCAGTTTTTCAAAATCTGTCCACTGTGCCAACGTATAACTAAATCTGAGGGGGATGCGATGGGGAGGTTCCCTTGTCAGTACTGTAAATGATATTTTAGGACAATGAACGTATGAAGATGATGTAAGCTGCTTCATTACTATGAAGTGTTGGTGCCAACCATTTAGACAATATGTTTATTAAAAACTTTCATTTTCAGACTGATTACTTGGGAACAAACTGTATTTTATTTGAGCATGTTTATACATTATTTTTATCTTGAATTTGTGTAACAAATTTGTGTGTTTACAGTTTCAATATGTTACTTTTTGAAACTGAAATACTGTATTATGGAAACTCAGGAATGCCTGTTATGAAAGCAACTGTTCTTTTCAGTACCCAAACATGTCTTAACACCTTCATGCCATCATCATCACATACTTTTGTTAAAGCCAAATGATAATTATTATAATATTGAATTTAACATCAACATGAACCTCCTCCACTTTATTTCATTGCAATTTTAATAAAGGCTTTGAGTACTGGTACCTTAATGGTTTTAATCCTTTTCAGTTCATTTACTCTTGTCAGTTCATTAAATCTTAAGTTATATAGTAAAATTTTATACAATTAAGTATGGTAATAAACCTTAAATGCTGCATTATACACACAAATTAGAAAATTGCTATAAAATGATATTCTCTGGGTCAGGTTCAGCCTAGAGGTGCACATATCCTAAATGTAGCTATGATGGCAGTATCAGCCAATGTAAATTGCCATCTGAGCAAACCTTGTTGGCCACCACATTGTAGAATATCAACCTAAGAGCACAAATACAGTAAAGTACTTGCTTCTTCAGGAAAGTTGACATGTTAGATGGAAATGTACACTACTGGCCATTAAAATTGCTACACCACGAAGATGATGTGCTACAGACACGAAATTTAACCAACAGTTATAAGATGCTGTGATATGCAAATGATTAGCTTTTCAGAGCATACACACAAGGTTGGCGCTGGTGGTGACACCTACAACGTACTGACATGAGGAAAGTTTCAAACTGATTTCTCATACACAAACGTCAGCTGATCGGTGTTGCCTGGTGAAACATTGTAGTGATGCCCCGTGTAAGAAGGGGAAATGCGTACCATCATGTTTCCGACTTTGATAAAGGTTGGATTGCAGTCTATCACGATTGCGGTTTATCGTATCGTGACATTGCTGCTCGCGTTGGTCGAGATCCAATGACTGTTAGCAGAATATGGAATTGGTGGGTTCAGGAGGGTAATACGGAACGCCGTGCTAGATCCCAACGGCCTCGTATCACTAGCAGTCTAGATGACAGGCATCTTATCCACATGGCTGTAACGGATAGTGCAGCCATGTCTCGATCCCTGAGTCAACAGATAGAGACATTTGTAAGACAACAACCATCTGTACGAACAGTTTGACGATGTTTGCAACAATATGGACTACCAGCTCGGAGACCATGGCTGCGGTTACCCTTGACGCTGCATCAGAGACAGGAGCACCTGCAATGGTGTACCCAATGACAAACCTGGGTGCACGAATGGCAAAACATCATTTTTTCGGATGAATCCAGGTTCTGTGTACAGCATCATGATGGTTGCATCTGTGTTTGGTGACATCACGGTGAACTCACATTGGAAGCGTGTATACGTCATCGTCATACTGGCGTATCACCCAGCATGATGGTATGGGGTGCCACTGGTTACACATCTCGGTCACCTCTTTTTCACATTGACGGCACTTTGAACAGTGGACGTTAAATTTCAGATGTGTTACGACCCGTGGCTCTACCCTTCATTCGATCCCTGCGAAACCCCACATTTCTACAGGATAATGCATGACCACATGTTGCAGGTCCCATACAGGCCTTTCTGGATACAGATAATGTTCAACTGCTGCCCTGGCCAGCACATTCTTCAGATCTCTCACCAATTGAAAATGTCTGGTCAGTGGTGGCCAAGAAACTGGCTCGTCACAATACGCCAGTCACTACTCTTGATGAACTGTGGTATTGTGTTGAAGCTGCATGGGCAGCTGTACCTGTACACGCCATCCAAGCTCTGTTTGACTCAATGCCCAGGCATATCAAGGCCGTTATTACGGCCAGAGGTGGTTGTTCTGGGTACTGATTTCTCAGGATCTATGCACCCAAATTGTGTGAAAATGTAATCACATGTCAGTTCTAGTATGATGTATTTGTCCAGTGAATACCTGTTCATCATCTGCATTTCTTCTTGGTGTAGCAATTTTAATGGCCAGTAGTGTAGTATGTTTAATGTAACTATTTAATTCAGTATTCAATACTCAGTTTATTCACCATTGACCACTTACAGCGGGATAGGTCTGAACATTAAATATACAATTAACAATAACTTTACAGTAAAATTTTTACAATTTAATTCCACTTCTTTTAGGAATATTCTTATATATTAATGTCAATGATTATTTCAAAATATTGTTATCTTATAAAATGGGTGTTTGAGTAACTAGTCATAAATCTTACATTTGAAAATATTACTGGTCAGTGACTGAGCAGATGCTGGAAGTTTATTGAAGAGATTTAAACTCATTATTTTGTGTGGGTTTGTAGTCTTTGTGAGTCTGTGTCTTGGTATGTTGAAGTCCAGTTTGACTCTAGTGTTGTTGGGATGTATGTTCTCTCTGGTCTTGAACCCATTTACATTGCTTTTGACATAAAGCAGTGCTGTGTAGATGTATAAATTCACAACAGTTAATATCATGTGCTTGATAAAGAGGGAGCGGCAGTGTTCCTTAGGCTTAACTTTGCTCACTGTTCTGATTACTTTTTTTTGAATTTTCAGAATTTCACTGACAAAGCAAGAATGTCCTCATAACAATATGCCAAAGGAAATGTGTGATTGAAAAAGGCCAAAATATACCACCTTTACATCATCATCAGTGACTACAACTGTCAGTCTCCAGATGAGATAACACACTCTTCCTATTCTGTCGCAGATATGGCTAATATGTTCCTCCCACTTTAATTTTGAATCAATGTGGAATCCTAACAATTTTTCTGATTTGCTTTCAACAGCTGCAGTTAAACCCAGAATTAGTTCTTGTGTTTTATCAGGATTACATAGGAGTTCATCAGAAGAAAACCAATTCATTACTAGTTCTAGTTTTTCCTGTGTTGCCTGATGCAGTTCTGTTTTGTCATGGTGTGTATTGAGCAGTGTTGTGTCATCTGCATAACACACAATTGAATTTGCTCCTACATGGTAAGGTAAGTCATTAATTGCAATGATGAACAGAAAAGGACCTAGGACCGAGCACTGAGGCACTCCAGTCCAAACTTCCTTCAGCGAGGAGCATCTATTTTTAATTGATACAAACTGTCTCTTGTTACTTAAGTATGATTCAATTACATCTAAAGATGTTTTGTGTATGCCATAAAATTCCAGTTTTGCAAGTAGGGTGTTAAATGGTATGCAGTCAAAGGCTTTTCTAAGATCACAAAGTACAACTGATACTAGATCCTTTTTTCAAATGCAGTTAACACCTGGTTAACAGCTTCAGTGACAGCAGTAGTGGTATTTTTACCATGTTGATATGTAAACTGTCTGTTGGAAAGGAGATCATGCTTTTCAAGATAGTTATTTAGTTGGTTGTACATTAGATATTAAAAAAATTTAGAGAAAATTGGGACAATAGAAACTGGTCGATAGTTTTGGGGCTGATGCTTATCTCCCTTTTTAAAGATTGGTATCACTTTAGCAGTTTTGAGTTTATCTGGGAAAACTCCAGATTCTAAACACATATTAAAAATAAAAGAAAGAGATTGACAGATGAAGTGTATTATTTTTTTCATTACATAGAGAACCAATGACAGTCATTACTTTTGGAGTTGGTGAACCTTGCCACAGCTTTTACAATATCCTCTGGGGTGACAACATTCCAGTGGAAAGTATACCTCCTATGGGGCACAGCACCACGTTGATCTAGTGCACAACTGCCAGTTTGCTTGATTTTGTTTTTCAGCTCACTCACTGAGGTTAGGAAGTAATTATTTACTTCTTCTGGGACCAGCATTGCATCTGGTGTGTTGGTTTGTGAATTATATTGGTTGATGATGTCCCATGCTGCTTTACATTTGTTGGTAGCACTTTCAATGTAATGTTCACATGCATGTTTTTTGGCCAAGGACAGTTTTGTCTTTGTAGTTTTTTTTTTTTACATTTTAGATAAGCTCTATAAGAAGTATTATCATGCTCAGGTCCTTGTTTACAAGATTTTTTATATATTCTGAACAGTCTGAGCATCTCCTCCCTAGTGAGAGCTAGCTCATCTGTCTACCTTTTAGCTGACAGTCACCCTGCATTATCTTGTTATCATAATTATAGAATTGTGACTTCACCAAGAGTGTATACATATTTGTCAAAAGTTCCATTCAATAAAGGATTTCATGTTATTATTATTATTATTAAAGATATGATTTCTACAACTCTGAACATTATGGAGCCATTGTTTTCACTGAAAGTTAATAATATCATAATTTGACAGAAATTCATTACTATGCAAAAATACATGTATCAGAACTGAAGAAGAGCCAAGTACCTAGCAAGTGTTGCAGGCCATTGTTCCTGATTTGAAGAAAGTAATTACTTTAGCTTAAGTTTCCACGGTTGAAGAGTTGTTAATTACATATGTACACAGTTTCAAGGCAAAACCCATTTTCATACTCATTCATGCTTCTGAAATCTGCTATAATAGTATTGAAGCTCACAAGTTTCTTTGATTTCCCATATTCTGGAATTTAAGGGAATACTTCAATCTTTTTTTACTTTAGTTAAATATTTTATAAATGACAGGCCTCTTGGAATCGGGAGAAGCTTTTGGAACATGGAGTTGCAATATCAAAAAATTAGTGCTCTGCATATTTGCAAAAAACAAGGATATAATTGGTTTGCTAAATCAAATTATCTGTTATAAAATCTTGCCTGTTTACATTTGTAATGTTTCTCTTTAGTATTTTTAACTTTACCAATCATTTTCTGTAACTGATAAAAATGCACAATTTACCAGTTGTGATGAAAGGGTGAGCTATGAATAGTCAGAATGGAGAGTGGACGAATTAGCTGAGCAGTGTACCCACGAGAGCACTGACTGTGTTAATCACAATGGTGAAATACCATGCGAACATTGTATAGCGTGTCACACAGGGATGCTAAACAAGTTATCAAAGACTGTGTTATGTTAAGACAACAGTGGGAAAGCAATTAGGGACTGAAGCATCATCATTGTGCATATGTAACCAAGCACAGAACATTATCATTATTTTGAAAAGTGAAATATTCAGGTTGTGGATGCCCTGACTTCAAAATTTGCTCCATATTTATTACTTTTTATGTATTATGAGACTATTTGTTAATTCGATCTGGCATGATCAGTATAATATATGTTGTGGGAATAAACTGATCAACCTGCACAGATTTCTTTTATTCTATAAAAGAATTTCTATTTTTGTAATAAGTGAAAGAGGATGGCAGGAATTAGTGATTTACATCTATATTAAAAATAAATAAATAAAGAGAACCGAACAGTAAAGTTTGACAGATTAAGAATCGATAGGTTTCAATTTGATTACATATTTTCATGTATGACTGAAATCTGAAACATTTCTGTGTTCAGCAGTGTGGGTAAACAGTCATGCCTCCCTTCCATTAATGTAAACTTCTACATACCAGCAATTTGCTGTGTGCTGCATTTGTATAGATATGTATGTCACACTGATAATATTCCGTATTGACTGCATAGGGGATTGTATCTATTTGATGTATGACACTAATAAAAATGAAATACGAATATTTCTGTCTTTCTTCTGTCACATGAGCAAAAGGTGTTTTCACAGCCTAATGACAGACATCAGGGAGGAAATTGAGAGTCCCCAGATCTCCAAAACTAACTCGCAGTAGTAGCAATCCTGTTGGCCATTTCTTCAATTGATCACAAAATTTGAACTCTGTGTAAATTTCAGTTTCATATTCAGCAGCTTTAGCCTTTTCAGTACATCGACAACTGATTCAGTCCTCTATAAAGTTACATAAATGGCACACTTAGCATGAGGTAGTTCATAAAAACGGCAGCTAAGCAGTCTAAGTGGAAGTACAGTGGCCTTACACCACTAGTCACAATTTGTTGTTACTAAACGTTACCTGCTGTAGCTGTTTCTATGGGATTTATGGAAAATGCTACGTGAATAAATTACTGAAGTGGCTCTGACAGAGAAAGAATAGTCCAAAGTGGTGTTGAGGCGCGTGTACATTCTGCTGAAATGGACTGTTTACTGTAATTCACTTATAAATTTATTTAACACTCTACTTAAGATGTACGGTACCAGTATATATGATACCAATACTTTGTTCTGCTTACAAAGCGACGGAAATTACTTTCGTCCAAAACGGATCCATATTGTTGTTGCTTTCACTGCATAACAATACGTGGGCCAGCAGCAGATTACATGAACATCTCTGGGATTAGCAGGACACTTGTATCATTATATCAGTTTGTAAACTGCACTTGTTCCACGCCCCTGTAGGTTCTTCTCCTCTGTGGGAACTAAGCAACGCGATGACTGAATTAGGCTAATTAACTGATTAGGAATTACATCGTAAATTTTCAGTAATTTTCTAGCAATTAATACATGTTACGTGATTTTTGCTGTGGAATAGTGATATTACACTATTAAACGGAAACATGAAACCGGTATGTTAAGAGTGTTTTTACCGACTACACTTGGTTTGTTAGAATATCGATACCGCACCTGTGTCGCATAAGTTTATTCTGTTATTGTTGTGTCAGGCGTTATTCTTTTCCCTACTTGTTCTAAATACATCTTCATACAAAAATAACTTGAATCATTCGTAACATATTCTGTCCTCACACGGACAGACTGAAAAGGAACGCAACGGGTAGGTGATGCAGGTCTGCTTGCCGACTTGCTGACAAGTAGATTCGCACACGGGGCAGCTCAGAAATGAGAAACTGCGGTTGCCTTGTGCGAGCGTGAAGGAGAGGTCCTTTGTCGCATCTTCTGGTTACACCCGGCATGCGGAGCACAGATTGAAGCTCAGAGACAGATGCGGTGCTCTGTTATTGTTACACACAAATAAGAAATCGAGGAAAATTCTGGATTTATCCGTATATCCAAAGAAGTATAAACTGCAGGCAGTAACTTATCTAGCAGCCAAGGGGCCGAACAAACACATTCGTAAATTCATAGCTTTTTATAAAATGACCAAACAGTGCTACAGTGATTTGGCGCAGTTTACTTCTTCCGCCATAACACTTCGTTACTTTTATTTTGAAAACTCGAGTATCTTGAAATTTATACGCACGGAAATATGGTTTGTGCTCGTTAAATTATTCATATATGATCACCTCTCTATTTACATATATCGGAGATTTTTGGCTTTTCACTGTTCGTTTCCACATGACTGTAATTTTAAGGAATGACAAAAGGCTGCTAACCACACAAGAGAGTACCATGGGTATGAATTACAATTTCCTGTACATTTTCTTCCATCTACGTACCCGTAGTTTTATTTTAAACCCCAGATGCACAGTACACATCATACGAAATTCTTTTCCCACTTCATACCATTCTTTTTCTGCCAAATTCTGCCTGGGAGATTTTAGTTGCATAAAATGCGATGTAAATTCGCTTCCTATACAAACCTAATGTTCGCTACCTGCTCATTCGTGTTCAGAGTAAACCAATACTGAGTTGTGTTAGAGGACATGACGCAAATCAGGTCGCTTAGCAACGTGGGCGCCGAGTCACTGGTAACTGGTTGGCAACGCGCTGCATGCGATGTTAGATTAGATTAGATTAGATTTACTTTCATTCCAACTGATCCGTAGTGAGGAGGTCCTCCAGGATGTAGAACATGTCAGAAAAACAACAATACATGACAAATATTTACTGGCACAGTCTAACAGCAGTACTGGTCAGTCACTATGCAGTCACAACGTCTGCGGAGCTCTATTTAATAACTACACATGAAGTGATTCGCTGCGGACACATCACCAACTTACGTCTGCAACGAGTTGCCTTCGTATGCGGAAAGCCTAATAATGAAAAACAGGGGAGTACTCTAACAAACGTATCATTCAGACAACATGGCCCAGAAACATCATTGCCAAAACGAGGTTAAGCAGTAAATGATAGTACTACAATCAAGTTTCGTAATCTTTGACAGAAAGCGCGATGCCCCTGTCCCTACAGTACGTAGGCCTACGTCACAAAGGGCACAGAATATTGAGTTTACATTATTATTATTATTATAACTTATTGTTGTATAATTATTATTGTCATCACCGTATGCATCACTGATATTCTTTTAGTACGGTACAACACACAAGGCCGTTGCTAGTTGTTTCGTCGCACTAGGCGAGGATGGAAAGAATGCCGCCCACTCTTTTTTACTTCCATCGGACCCCCGATCCCCTCCCCCCCCCCCCCCCCCACCTTCCACTAACACCGACATCCAACGGCACAACAACGCCAATTTCCAGTTATACTTTTCATCATGAAACTAAGGCGACCAGCCGTCCTCATTGTCTGGTGACAATCTTCAGTTTTCATGCTTCGTCCTCAATATCTTAAAACTAATTGAGGACAGCAAATGTCCTCAATTTTAGAAATTTCCCAAAACAACTGAAATCGGAATTGAACTGAAAGAAAGATGTTAACCAAAGAAATATAGTATCGGTATTGTGCCCCATCTGAACAGTGTAAATGATGTGTCGAAAGTAAAGAGAACGTTTCTCTTCGCATGTTGAAAAATGGTTTGTAGTCTTTACATAAGCGGAAAGCGTCAAACATAATCTATCCGATATATAGGAACAAAATCTGAAATGTAAACAATTGTAACTCAAATTTTTATTGTTTGTTACTATAGTTAATATTTCACCTACTGTACTCGGTAATGTATCAATACGAGCTCAGTTTCGTTGCTAAGTATCAATGCGTAGTAATAATCAAGCAATCTATTTGCAGTTTTCATATTAAGCACAGCGGGATATTTTCTTTTGGAAACAATGAGAGTAATTTAGTAGCTCTCAAAGACCTTTATTGCTTATGGTTCCTTGTTGTGAAACAATAGCTATACGCGCACTACAAAGTGTGTGTGTGTGTGTGTGTGTGTTTTGCTGGTAAAGGAAGGCGTCCACTCCAAAAAGTCCGTTTATATTCGTGTGCCTTGTGTCTACTGCCAGTGCTTCAGTTGATTGGGAACAAGTGGGTTCCCAGAAATATCTATCCCAAGCCGTGTCTATATAAATTTTCTTGCAATCAACGATCATGAAATTCGCCAAGAGTAAGAAAACGTCTGTTTTCCCATAACTACAGTCTACAGCTCTACCAGAGCGGCACTAGTTTCCTGATTATGAAACTATATGGAAACCATTACGATAAACGTGAGTTTCCATAAATATTTTATTGCAGCTAAAGCCCTGCCTACTGCTTACAACAGCCGCCATGCGCCTGTGTTTGCATCACAATAGCGACTGTCGCCACATACTCGTATTTCACTGGCACTGCACTTTGGCTGTTAATATTACCATTAGCCATCCGGCGGTTCAAATTCGCATTTTCACGCTCAGAAAAATATTCACCAATTTTCTTTGCTTGACCGACATTTTTCTTTCTTATTGTATAGTTCGTTTTCTGTTTTGTACAGCATTTAGTTACTTCACGCCGCTCATCGTGCTGGACACATTTTTGTTTATTTATTTATTTTTTAAAGCAATGTCTACTTGCACAGAGCAATCACAGAGTCCCAATACCCCCTATGTACTACAAAGATGTTAAAGAATTGCCATTTCTTATTGTTGCAGCTGGTGATATACATCTAAATCATGATTGATGATTCCACTTGGACCATGAAGGAACGGATCGTAATATGGTTCGAATGGCTCTGAGCACTATGGGACTTAACATCTATGGTCATCCATCCCCTAGAACTTAGAACTGCTTAAACCTAACTAACCTAAGGACATCACACACATCCATGCCCGAGACAGGATTCGATCCTGCGACCGTAGCGGGGATCGTAATAGCACGCAATCTCACGAACAACACCATCACGGAAAATCAATGAGAGATGTTCAGCATGATTTCACTGTAAAGTTTCAGAAACCTTCCCCAGCAAGACCAACAATTTTACGGTGGTAGGAAAAGCTCTTTGCAGCTGTTTACATAAAAGATAAGCCCCGTTCAGGACGACCACTAATACGACTGGAAACCTGGAGGCTACAGCGTCTGTCGAATATTTGCTAGAGAAGTCCATAAACATATTGTAACTCCCCACCCGTTGCTTGTCCGATTTTTGCTTGTGTTCGCCCCTGACAAACAACTTACAGAGAAATTGGGAGTGGAACTGTACGCAAAAATCGATAACGCCAGTATTTAAATGTGGCCCTGTCATCCCTAGTTAATCTACAGTGGTAGTGTTGACGATAAATCACACTTATTTTTATTTCAAAACATGAACGATCACGAACACTTAGGGTGTTCAATGACATCAAGCACATACACAAAAATAAAATTAAGCAAAAGGGTGAATTCAGGATCAACTACTGAAAGTAAAGGCTCTACTGAATCGCAATAATTTTATTATAACCTTCAGATTAATGCCGAATAAAACACAATGAACAATTTACAAATTATCCTCCTAACTGGCATTGGCAGTGAACTGTGTTGAAATCGGTCCAAAACGCGATCTCTTATAACTTGGCTGACCGACTGACCGACACAAAACGTAAAATACGAAGAACCACTACACCCCAAAGTATCGTGAAACCTCTGTGGAAACAGCAATTGCATGTGATCCAACTATCCAACGTTACTCCTAACACAGGCCGAAGCCGGAGCGATCTCACCGTAATATTCCTGTTGGAGCGGCAGTCTCCGACGGCGACGGCGCGGCTGTGCGGTTGACGTGTGGCGTCTCGGAAAGAACACTCCTACAATACTCGGACAACAGGCCGCTGTCCGTAAACTTCTCTATTTGCAACAATCTTCCCGGCAGCAAAGAGCTGGCGCGGCTAACGTCCACTCAGAGCGAAAGACCAAGACGGGAGACGACTTGGCTAACGTCCTCTCAGTACGAGAGTCCAGAACGGAAGACCTCTACAGAGAGTCAAGCAAGATCGCTCTTCATCTCTGTTTTCCCACCTCAACTTTTACCGAGCGAATCACATCACTAGAAGCTCTCAAAATATCCAGTTTGCCAGTGCCGACCAATGTACGGCCTGGGAATAGAACTCTTTTCCACAATTCTTCCCTTTCTACAAAATTTCACAACTAAACTCCGCCCACGCCGGCTGGGAAGAACCACAGCTGTGGGCAATAACACGTTTACTGGAATTTTTCTCCTAAGAGACCACGCGAGATTTTCCCGGCAAGATTCCCAGTCGTAGTGAACACAGAGTCCTGCACTGAAAGTTTTTGTTATTCGGAACTCCTGGCCTGCCCTACGCGAGTTATTCGAAGGCGTAAAATTAGTGGGACATGGGCGAGAGCACGCACAGGAAAGTCCGTCCAGCTATCCACTGCTCTGTTTTGGTAAACACTTGAACACCTGCAGCCTCACTTCCCTCAGAGGCTGGAGGCCACTGTGGCCTCTCTAAACGGATTACAGAACTTCCCCAGTTCACCATTTATGCCGTTAGGCTGTGGCCTTCGGCGGCCAGCTAGGGAGGTAGCCGAGCTCTGTCTCGCATACTGCATCTCCGCAAAATCTCATAATTACAAAATCGCGTGATTCTCGCTGTATTAGCTAGCCAGCGCGTCGATGCGTTTCCACATAGATTTCCTACACCTTAATTTAGAGTATTACTCCAAAAAAACAACAACTTCTCTACAATGCGATTGCGCCGCTGTCAGTCGTTTTTATTGACCTAAAGTGCTCGCAAAAGTGATTACAGTCACGTTAAATGGACTCATGTAAGGTGAAAGACCGTTGCCACCTTATAATATCAAGAATGATTTGATGTTAAAGCATGCAAAAACGTCATCAGACGAGTGTGAAACATGTCGAGTGCAAAAGCGAGAAGTATTTATTTCTGGATTTAAAAAAAAAGTTTTTATAAGAGCTTGACACAACCCACCACATGTCATGATCTAGGCTGCAATATCTCCCATCCACTTGGTAGGTCAATATGTCTTTGACAGTACTGTGAATCACATTGCGTATCTCACGATGTTGCGATTGGTTTATTCCGCATCAGAAAGATGTGAGACTGGTGTGTCGTGTATGGTTCCAGCAGGATAGAGCACCAGCCCGTTGTGCTATTGCTGTTAAGAGAATATCTCAATGAGGTATTTCCTAATAAATGGACTGGACGTGGTTCTGTTCATTTGCCTGCACCTATGGGGTGGCCACTACGAATTCTTGAGCTGTCATCTTGCGACAATGCACTATGGGACTTCATCAAACACAAGGCAGCCACCCCACGTTACTAGACATTTAACAAACTTACGGATGCTGTTCAAATGGTTCAGATGGCTCTGAGCACTATGGGACTTAACATCTGAGGTCATTAGTCCCTTGAACTTAGAACTACTTAAACCTAACTAACCTAAGGACATCACACACATCCATGCCCAAGGCAAGATTAGAACCTGCGACCGTAGCAGTCGCACGGTTCCGGACTGAAGCGCCTAGAACCGCTCGTCCACCGCGGCCGGCTATGGATGCTGTTCTTCGTGCATTTACTGCCACGGAGCCAACAATGTTGAAGGGAATTTTACCAACAATGTTAAGGGGAATTTTACATCGTGCATGAAGGAGAATCTTACTCTGCTACGAAAATGATGGTGTACACACAGACACTACCTCTAAGTTGTCCTGTGCCATGAACCCACACGTTAATGCAATACGACCACCTATGAATATGTGTACACGCAATAGGGGGTAATGGGAGTCTGCAATCACTCTGTACACTAAACGATGTGCAACTCAACTGGAGGCCTACAGCACTTAACGGTCAGTGACATCAATAAGCGTCATCCAACAGGACTCAACGGTAAACCAAACGCTGTTGACTGCTGGCTTGACTTTCATGTTTTCAAATTACATACTTTCTTTTTACCTTCTACCAAAAATATTAGCGGCCCCTTTCCTCTCAGCGTCCTAGGCAAGGGCCTACCTGGCTTACGAGTGAATCCAGCTCTGCATACAGCTTTCTGTTCTGTGGGTCAAATGTCTCAACCAGTACTTATGTAGCATGTTGCGTAAATAACGAGATAATCTGTGACGAAAAAGTACAGGGTGATTCAAAAAGAATACCACAACTTTAAAAATGTGTATTTAATGATAGAAACATAACATAACCTTCTGTTATAAATCATTACAAAGAGTATTTAAAAAGGTTTTTTTTCACTCAAAAACAAGTTCGGAGATGTTCAATATGGCCCCCTCCAGACACACGAGCAATATCAACCCGATACTCCAACTCGTTCCACACTCTCTGTAGCATATCAGGCGTAACAGTTTGGATAGCTGCTGTTATTTCTCGTTTCAAATCATCAATGGTGGCTGGGAGAGGTGGCCGAAACACCATATCCTTAACATACCCCCATAAGAAAAAATCGCAGGGGGTAAGATCAGGGCTTCTTGGAGGCCAGTGATGAAGTGCTCTGTCACGGGCTGCCTGGCGGCCGATCCATCGCCTCGGGTAGTTGACGTTCAGGTTTGATAACTAACCTTTTTCGTAGGACTCTCCATACAGTTGATTGTGGAATTTGCAGCTCTCTGCTAGCTCTGCGAGTCGATTTTCCTGGGCTACGAACAAATGCTTGCTGGATGCGTGCTACATTTTCATCACTCGTTCTCGGCCGTCCAGAACTTTTCCCTTTGCACAAACACCCATTCTCTGTAAACTGTTTATACCAACGTTTAATACACCACCTATCAGGAGGTTTAACACCATACTTCGTTCGAAATGCACGCTGAACAACTGTCGTCGATTCACTTCTGCCGTACTCAATAACACAAAAAGCTTTCTGTTGAGTGGTCGCCATCTTAGCATCAACTGACGCTGACGCCTAGTCAACAGCGCCTCAAGCGAACAAATGTACAACTAAATGAAACTTTATAGCTCCCTTAATTCGCCGACAGATAGTGCTTAGCTCTGCCTTTTGTCGTTGCAGAGTTTTAAATTCCTAAAGTTGTGGTATTCTTTTTGAATCACCCTGTATTATTCGCCAATTCTTTGACGATTTTTATATTTGTAGCCAGAGCACATTCATGAAGACGTAGACTATAATGCTGCGTCATGTTTTAAAGAAATCCAGCATTTATATTTATACTGAAAATATGACAATCCATCGCATATGCCTTACACATACTTATAAACTAAATTCTCTTACCCATTATCTGAACATTCATTTTGCTCCTCGAAGTCTGGCCTTGCGGGTTAGTAGCGACACACACGTAGCCTCCTTCATCCGCATGTTTCCGTACATCCTTGATAACGAGAGTTCCATTTGGAAATACTTGCTGACGATGATTTTCCGGCAGAACCTTACCTGAAAAAAAAGACAAGTATTGTACGTATTATCTCGTTTTACTGCATTTACTAATACCTGATACAGAAGTAACAGGAAAAAGAAAATCATTAATTACAGGGTCGGGATGGCTATCTTTAGTTGAAAAAAACAAAGACACTTCGCTATGAATTGCAAAATTCGATACAGTTATGCACAATGGCGTGAAAAAGGTAAGGACGAAAGTTGCTTTCGCGTGATGTGTCTCTGCCAAGCAACATATCTCGATGAAACTTGGACCATAGATAGAAAGAACTGATACAATATAGTACGGAAGGTAGTTGAGAGAAATACACAATGAAACGAAAAGAAATGACAATTTTATTCAAAGACAATAATAATTATGATGAAGTCACTAGGATTTATGACGAACTCCTAGGCATTACAAAATGGCGCACATGGTTCTGAATCGGCTGTGTGATCACCACAGACAGCAATGCATGCTCCTCAACGTGAGCCCATGCCGCCCACAAGGCTGGTAGGGAGTTGTGGAGGGAGTTCCATTCCTGTACCAGCGCCGTTGACAGGTGAATGGTCGTTGTTGAACGTGGACGCGCTGCAATACGTCTCTCCAGCGCATTCCATACCGCTCGATGTGATTTACGTTTTGGGACTGGGCAGGCCAGTCCATTCGCCAAATGTCCTCTCGTTCCGAGAGCTCCTCTACCTGCACTGTTCGGTACGGTCACGCATTCTCATCCATAAAAATGAAGTCAGTGCCGAAAGACGCACTTGGGGAAGGAGTACAGAGTCAAAATAATTTTGGTTGGTAGAGCGCACCGCATTCAAAGATTTGGAGGTCAGTACGTCCTAGCATGGTTATTGGTCCCCGCACCATGACACTTGGGCCACCAAAACGATCATGTTTCACAACCAGCGGAAAAATGCACCTATCAGAGCACATAAAAGAGAATATGCTCCTGCTAATAAGCTCCTGTTTATAAGACTGACTGCAAAATGGGATACCAGCTTTCTCATTCTACCTTCCTCAGCTCCTTTAAAAATTATTCAAAAAATTTAGGCATGCGATATTTGCGTTTTTTAACATGCAACTCACTTTTCATTCCCACAAGCTTACTTAACTGTAACTCGTTCACGCCCACAACTCCATCACTGTAAGACGCTCATACTCTTCCATTGTCACTTGCCCATCCCCACTCACTCATTCAGCCCAATTCGTTGCCATAATCTCTTTATGTCTCTCTAACTGTCACAGTTTCCTGTCTCACAGCAACAATCTCTTTCATTCTGTCTTACTACTACTGTCTTCTCTCACTGTCAGTGCCTCCCTCTTGCTTCTCTCTTACTTCAACTATTTCATTCATCCCTTCCCACTGCTGCTGTCTCGAGTCACTGTCACTACCTCTCTTTTCTCTTTCTCATCGTCATAGACTCTGTCTCTCATTTTCACTGGTTCTCACCCACTTCTACATTCTCTATCTCTTTATTTCTCTTCCACTGGCACTGTCTCCTTCTGACTTTTCCTAGCACTGTTCTATGACTGTCAAGTATATTCCACTGTCACTGCGTCCCCCTCTTTCTCTCAGACTGCCATTCGTCCTTCTATACCACAACCACTGTCTACTGTCTTCCAGTATTCATTACTTTCACGTCTGTTTCCCACTGCCACCATCTCCTTCTCTCTCAGCATAAACAGGGTGAATATGTTCACACGTCAAATCTTTTGGGAAAGTTTTTAAAGGCGGCCGGCCGGTGTGGCCGAGCGGTTCTAGGCGCTAGTCTGGAACCGCGCGACCGCTACGATGCCTCGGGCATGGATGTGTGTGATGTCCTTAGGTTAGCTAGGTTTAAGTAGTTCTAAGTTCTATGGGACTGATGACCTGAGCAGTTAAGTCCCATAGTGCTCAGAGCCATTTGAACCATTTTTTTTTTAAGGCGCTAAGGAAGGTAGAATGAGGCAGCTGGTACTCCACTTTTCAGCCACAGTCTTTTAAACAGAAGCATACTAGCCTCTCCTTTTTTTTTTTTGTTGCAATAGGAGCATTTTTTCGGTTTGTTTCCCTGCCATAGCAGGGCATGTCACTCATATGAAAAGAACGTTACTGACCGAAAAAATTTAATCGTTTACTTACGTGAAATTGAACTAACGCAAAACGAATTTTTCACTTCATACCGAATTTTATGTGTAAAAAATTTTGCACGTGCTTCAGTATTACAACACAGCGTTCCCAGAGCACTTCTGTTGATGACGGCGATACTTTACAGCATATTTCTCTGTGCTACGTCACTTTATGAACTATGTTTTCGCCCCACGCCAGATTTTACGTGCACAGATAGGGTAACTTTTAACCTGTGTGCTTCGGAAACAGTTACAATGAAAATTTTCACGGTTGTCCAAGATCGGGATCTTAGCAATACGTATCCACAATTTCAGTTATTTAGAGTGCGTAGACGTCTTGAAATCCACGGCTCCGTTTTTATACGAAAATGGTAAAAAAAATATTTTTTCAGGGTTTTCTAAGAAACTGCCTATGAAGTAAAGGTGCCTCCATAAGCCCCTTAAGGCACACCGTAGATCATATCAAACTCAAAAAGAAGCAAGCGATTTGCCCCATTTGCCTAAGCAGGAAGACGTGTGTCTACTGCAGGATGGCGACACTAAGACGATCCTTCTGCTGGGTACACAAGTGGTCCCTATCACAAGGACTACCCAAAACACTTAACCCTACCTTTATATCAGCAATAGAATCCGAGGTATGAGCCCAGAAGAATCCCGTTTTTATACGCTAGATTTTGGAACATATTACGTAGCGCATGATGTCGCATGCGTACCAGTATTGGAACTGGGGTAAAAACTTGATAGTGGCTCCCCCCTCGAGTGTTTGAGATATGACGTCAAAAATCTTTTCAAAAAATCGATTTTTCAAAAAGATGTTTACTTTGTAGAACACATTTTTCTGAAGAGTTCGACATGTAAAACATGTTTGTTCGAGGAAATTTAATAAGTGTTATTTGGTCCTAAGTGTGCCAAAGTGCAGTGCCACGCCTCTTCACCAGTATTCTTCTATCGCACGCCACTTCGCTCTGTGGAATTCAAACTCGTATACTTGTAATGGACTTCATAAAACCTATATTCAGGGCTGTGGAAATTAAAATATCCTGTGGTGCCTCTCCTGCTCCTAGTCGGTCGTTTTGACATCCTACCCCCCCCCCCCCCCCTTTAAAAACTCACCGTATTACTTGTAACGGGGAAACGGGGAGAGTAAGAACTCTTCATAAAATTTGCACTCTTTGTTGCCTATTAGCTAATAACTTTCTCTTTTGTGTGACATAGAAGTAGATATAGGAAACATAAATCCACTAAAGACAAGAGACAAGCAAGACACTACACATTTCTCCAATCCTTGGGTACCAACATTTTTTTTTTTCTGTCTCATCTTGCTACATCTTTACACGGTGTGCTTTCCTTTCTGCGGAAGAATCTATTACCTCATCAAAGTTCGTCAAACGTTTTGCTACGTGAAAAATCAAAATGTCGATGTCTAATACTGAAAAAGCAGTGGTTTCTCTATTTGATCGCTTCAATTTTGTCACTGTCTGCTAGATGAAACGAAATAGGCCTTACTAATATTGCAGCAACTGTAACACACGCCAAATAAGCGACAATGTTTTGGTACAAATGGTCATTTTTATCTACTTCATTTACGTAAAAACATGACAGAATATAATGCACGAAGTACCAATATCAAATGACTATTAGGTCTACTACAGGCAAAAAATTTTATGAAAAGTCCTGGCAGAGTAAAACAGTGTGCCGGACCGAGATTCGAAGTCGGGACCTTTGCCTCTCGGGGGCAAGTACTCTACTACGCGGCCCATTTCCTTCCCCATAGTTCCCCCATTACCACTTTGTCGAGCACTTTCCCGGGAAAGGCGAAGGTCCCGAGTTCGAGTCTTTGTCCGGCACACAGTTTTAATCTGTCAGGAAGTTTCATATCAGCGCACACTCCGCTGTAGAGTGAAAATCTCATTCTAAAAAGTTTTATGTTAGGAAATAGCTTCACATCTCGTTCATACGCTCCAGTTACTCAAACGTGAGAAAGAAAAGTAGTAGTACGAAATTTTTATATAAATTTGGAATCGTCATATTTTTCCATATAATTTGTGTGATGTCCCCGTTTCTTCTCCTTCCTCGTTCTAACAGACAATCTTGTCCATCATTAATTTTGTAACTATTCCTACCATTGTCAAAACTTATTATGCGGTTAACTTCACTAAATCTGCCAGAATCACCGGATTATTTATCGCACGTTTATTCTCCAGTTAGTCGTTATTACGCTTTCGTAGAACTCGTTTTCCGTGCTATTCTCAGAATTGAACTTAAGTGGCTGCTAACCGGGGACTGTACAACTGGCCCTTAGTAGTGTAACAATGTGGCAAAAATTTTCTGCCAAAATTTCATTTTGTTGGATACACTGAAAAGATAATATGTATTGTTTCTTACCTGTTAGCCGTTTATTTCCATTCTGGTAGTCTGAATCTACTGATTTCGATAGTAATTATAACAACGCTGATGATTCGTACACTCAATCAACCATATAAACAAACAGCGATTGGCATTCACTCGTTGGGGTTTATTCGGCTCTAATTGTATAGGGTCGTCTCCTTTTGTCTACGGAAAGGTGTTTTATTTCTAGATGCGACTGGGATTCCCCTGGCAGAGAAATTATGTGCATTATGCACGCATTCAAAAATCAACTTATGATTCGTTCAGAAATCAACTTAAAATGTGTTTCATATGTTCAAAAACCAACAGGGATGAGTATGAAAATCGTATAAATAATCAATAGATAAACATGCGCCGGATGCTAGGCGCTTTGTGAAACAAGGTTTTTTTTCTTCAAGGATATGAATTTGGCGCCCCCTAAAATTGCTGCCCGTGACAGATACCCAAAAAAATGGCTCTGAGCACTATGGGACTTAACTTCTGAGGTCATCAGTCCCCTGTTCGATAATTCGTGGTTTGCCTAAATCGCTTGTGGCAAATTCCAGGCTGGTGCACTCGAAAAGGACGCGGCCCATTTCCTTCTCCATAGTTCCCCCAATCCGAACTTGCGTTCCGCCTCTAATGACCTCGTTGCCGAAGTGACGTTAAACCTTAATCTTCCTCCTTGTAGATGCACTCTGTCTTTGTGTGTGTGTGTGTGGGGGGGGGGGGGGGTTGGGCGTGGTTTGTTTCACTGAACCAAAGTGTCAACACCTTTGCACAAATATAAACCATACTAGCGACTAATCCCATTATTTTTCTTTGTTGTCATTTCATCTCCCTCGAACCATGTGGGCGGTGGGTGGTCTGCCGGCGGTACAATATCCTGCTCTCCAGCCACATTCCTTCACAAAATGTAAATAAAGACATTTCAACAAGTTTCATGGATGCAAATCTGAAAAATAATTTAAAGTATATGGAGGGATGATGGTATGATGATATTTACAAAAATACAATGTTGTTTTCTTAGTTTTAAATTTGAAACTGAAGTAAAAAGTCTAACAGGTCAAAATAAAAAGGAAAAATAGGCATTCAAAACATGATAAAAACGACGGCGACATTCATTAAAACAGAGTGCTGCAGCTTCACTAAAAAGCTGAAGAAACTGAGCTGGGTAAAAAGTTGTGGGAAGATTAAACGTTGGGTGTTCTGCAGGAGGGAACGGTGTGGTACTCTCACCTTTCAAAGTAATTGTTGCGCTGTACTCCTTCCCCACGTGCGTGTTTTCAGAGGTGCATATGGCTCCAGCTTCATCTTTTTGCATACGAATGTGCCACTGCATCGAACAGAGCAGGTGGAGCAGCTCTTGGAATGAGAAGGAATTGAGCAAATGGACTTGCCTGCTCATTTCTCTGGCTAGAATCCCATCGAGCACGTGTGGAATACATTGGGGAGGCCTACTGCAGCACATTCACATGCACCAACGACTTTGCACCAGTGTGAGGAAAGTAAGTGGGCATGTCGAATCGCGACCGCTGCCGCAAGCCGCGCTACAGGTCCTTGCCGCCAATCACAGAGCACGCTCAGCGTGACGTCAGGTACAGAACCCCCAGCCACACGAATTTATGCCGAAGCGACAGCAGCAATGAAACACTTATCACCTAATATCAAGGAAATTATTTGGTTAAAAAATGTGATCGTTTCGCATTTTACAGCCTAATACATTTTCTCGATAAAGGGCTGGATTTCTTTCCGTTACTCGTTGTGTTTACTTGCTGCATCTCTTTTAAATAAACCACTAGACGAAATTTTATTGGGTGTGTAGAGGTAAAATCGCATTGTGTAGGCTTTGTTCATAGTTCATTTTATGTAATACATCATTGCATATGAAATGCAGCCAAGCTATCGAAATTGTTTTTAAAGCTGAAAGCAGAACGACAATTATCATCGTTCGCGAGGTATTGAATGACATGATCACGCACGATCAGCGGGACCAACACTATACCCTGTTCGTGGTAAACCATGTGGTTGTATCAGTCCCAAATTTCGTAAACGGTTCTTGCAAATGGTAACTCGCAAAGAGTCGCGTATTTTGATACATGATAAATATGCTATGCCTTTTTATCTGTCGAAATGTAAAAGTAACTATAGTTTTTTTTTTTTACAGTGGATGGATGTGCTTTTTAAATAGCATTTAATAACGTGTGAAATGAGAAGTATAGTGATATGGAAAACATTAATATTTAAAATACTGTATACAGACCACCAATAGAGCTTAAACAGAAATTAATTTGTTGGTACCGGTATTTCATAAGATGTAACTGCTAAGTATCTACTAGTACTAATCATTTCATTTTGTAAATAACAAACCCATTTTTCTTGTTTTAACGTATTTTATTTGTTCCAGAAGCGTTTCGCCTCTTACTATAAGGCATCTTCAGTCAAATCTGGAATGATAAAGTTTTGTTTTGGTATGCAATATACGTAGATTATAAAACAGTTCTGTTTTTATATCCCACATTTGTTAATTTTAACACAGTTGACGTCTTATTTTTTACATAAATAAGTGATTACTTACAGTTATTAGAAGTTTTGGCTGATACCTACATTTCCTCTCCTCTGGTCGCACTATAACTTCACTTACGAAGCCTGAGCACATTTTCACCTTACTAGCTTTTTTATTCAAAAGTTTCATATTCTTTGCGCTAATTGCTGTGTTGCACTATTTCTCTTCTGTCAGAATCTGTAGATTTTTTATTGAAAACTATGATCTGAAGTCGTAACTACAGTGTGTTATCTTTGTCTCTTCCTATCTGTTTTTTTTATCTACATGTTGTCAACCTAACGAAGTATATGCTGAAAACTAACGTTTGTTCATTTCTATATATACAGGGTGGTCCATTGATAGTGACCGGGCCAAATATCTCAGGAAATAAATATCAAACGAAAAAACTACAAAGAACGAAGCTCGTCTAGCTTGAAGGGGGAAACCAGACGGCGCTACGGTTGGCCCCCTAGATGGCGCTGCCATAGGTCAAACGGATATCAACTGCGTTTTTTAAAATAGTGACCCCCATTTTTATTACATATTCGTGTAGTACGTAAAGAAATATGAATGTTTTAGTTGGACCACTTTTTTCGCTTTGTGATAGATGGTGCAGTAATAATCACAAACGTATAAGTACGTGGTGTCACGTAACATTCCGCCAGTGCGGACGGTATTTGCTTCGTAATACATTACTCGTGTTAAAATCGACCATTTACCAAATGCGGAAAAGGTCGATATCGTGTTGATGTATGGCTATTGTGATCAAAATGCCCAACGGGCGTGTGCTATGTATGCTGCTCGGTATCCTGGACGACATCATCCAAGTGTCCGGACCGTTCGCCGGATAGTTACGTTATTTAAGGAAACAGGGAGTGTTCAGCCACATGTGAAACGTCAACCACGACCTGCAACAAATGATGATGCCCTAGTAGGTGTTTTAGCTGCTGTCGCGGTTAGTCCGCACACCAGTAGCAGACAAAATTGCGCGAGAATCGGGAATCTCAAAAACGTCGGTGTTGAGAATGCTACATCAACATCGATTGCACCCGTACCTTATTTCTATCCACCAGGAATTGCGTGGCGACGACTTTGAACGTCGTGTACAGTTCTGCACTGGGCACAAGAGAAATTACGGGACGATGACATATTTTTTGCACGCGTTCTATTTAGCGTCGATGCGTCAGTCACCAACAGCGGTAACGTAAACCGGCATAATACGCACTATTGGGCAACGGAAAATCCACGATGGCTGTGACAAGTGGAAGATCAGCGACCTTGGGGGGTTACTGTATGGTACGGCATTATGGGAGGAAGGATAATTGGCCCCCATTTTATCGATGGCAATATAAATGGTGCAATGTATGCTGATTTCCTATGTAATGTTCTAGCAATGTTACTACAAGATGTTTCACTGCATGACAGAATGGCGATGTACTTCCAACATGATGGATGTCCGGCACATAGCTTGCGTGCGGTTGAAGCGATATTGAATAGCATATTTCATGACAGGTGGATTGGTTGTCTAAGCACCACACCATGGCCCGCACGTTCACCGGATCTGACGTCCCGGGGTTTCTTTCTGTGGGGAAAGTTGAAGGATATTTCCTATCGTGATCCACCGACAACGCCTGAAACATGCCTCAGCGCATTGTCAATGCATGTGCGGACATTACGGAAGGCGAACTACTCGCTGTTGAGAGGAATGTCGCTACACGTATTGCCAAATGCATTGAGGTTGACAGACATCATTTTGAGCATTTACAGGTAATCACGCTGTAACAGCATGCGTTCTCAGAAATGATGATTTCACAAAGGTACATGTATCACATTGGAACAACCGAAATAAAACGTTGAAGCGTACCTACGTTCTGTATGTCAATTTAAAAAACCTACCTGTTACCAACTGTTCGTCTAAAGTTGTGAGCCATATGTTTGTGACTATTACAGGGCCATCTACCACAAAGCGAAAAATTTGACCAACTAAAAATATTCATATTTCTTCACGTAATACACGAATATGTAATAAAAAATGGGGGTTCCTATTTAAAAAGAAAACGCAGTTGATATCAGTTTGACCTATGGCAGCGCCATCTAGCGGGCCAACCATAGCGCCATCTGGTTTCCCCCTTCAAGCTAGACAAGTTTCGTTCCTTGCAGTTTTTTAGTTTGACGCTTAATTCGTGAGATATTTGGCCCGGTCACGATCAATGGACGACCCTGTATATATATATATATATATATATATATATATATATATATATATATATATATATATGTATATATATATATATGTGTGTGTGTGTGTGTGTGTGTGTGTGTGTGTGTGTGTGTGTTTGTGTTTCTAATTAGTCAGTTCTAGTGAGTGGAATGTAACAACTATCACACATTCATGAAAGTCTTACTGTTCAGATGATCTGAGTTTGGGTTTAAATGTTTTGTGGATGGGTCGATGTAAGAGTAAACTCACTGTTGATATTAATAGATAAAATAATAGAATAAAGCTCCAACAGATCATTATTATCATAATGATGCCATTCAACACCTTTCTCCTAATTCTTACATATACACTGAAGAGCCAAAGAAACTGGTGCACCTGCCTAATGTCGTGTAGGGCCCCCGGGAGCACGCAGAAGTGCTGCAGTATGACATGGCATGGATTCGATAAATGTCTAAAATAGTGCTGGAGGGAAGTGTCACCACGAATCCTGCAGGGCTCTCCATAAAGCCGTAACAGTACGAGGAGTGAAGATCTCTTCTGAACAGCACGTTGCAAGACACTCAAGATATGCTCAATAATGTTCATGTCTGGGGAGTTTGGTGGCCAGCGGAAGTGTTTAAACTCAGAAGAGTGTTCCTGGAGCCACTCTGTAGCAATTGTGAACGTGTGGGGTATCGCATTGCTCTGCTGGAATTTCCCAAGTCCGTCGGAATGCACAGTGGATATGAATGGATGCAGGTGATCAGACAGGATGCTTACATATTTGTCAACTGTCAGAGTCGTATCTAGGCGTATCAGGGGCCCCATATCACTCCAACTGCACATGCCCCATACCATTACAGAGCCTCCACCAGCTCTAACAGTCTCCAGCTGACATGCAGGGCCCTTGGATTCATGAGTTGTCTCCATACTCGCACACGTACATCCGCTCGATACAATTTGAAACGAGACTCATTCGACCAGGCAACATGTTTCCAGTCATCAACAGACCAATGTCTGTGTTGATAGGCCTAGGCGAGGCGTAAAACTTTGTGTCGTGCAGTCATCAAGGGCATACGAGTGGGCCTTCGGTTCCGAAAGCCAATATCGATGATGTTTCGTTGAATCGTTCACACGATGATACTTGTTGACGGCCCAGTATTGAAATCTGCAGCAATCTGCGAAGGGTTGCACTTCTGTCACGTTGAATGATTCGCTACAGTTGTCGTTAGTCCCGTTCTTGCACAATCTCGATCCGGCCGCAGCGATGTCGGAGATTTGATGTTTTACCCGATTCCTGATATTGACGGTACAGTCAGTACAGTGACATTACGTTCAAACAAACTTAAATCTTGGTAACGCGCCATTGTAGCATCTAACGGAACATCCTCCTCTAGCATTACTTTTCCTCGACAATACTTGTCAACACAAGTATAATTTTTCGAATTTTGGACAAGTCAATATTATCTCAGTTGCTTTTCTGAAAACTTTTACATAGACGGTATGTTATATTTCAAGCTAAAATTTATGAAAAGGAGTTATTTTATAAAACATTTTAGTCTTGATGTTATAATCGATAAGTATTAGTTCCGAATGTACAGCTAAAATCATTTTTAGAAACATCTGAAATTACGAATTATTGGCACACTTAAAATTTCTATCATTAATTTCGCAGTCCTGTGCTGTTTACTATATTTGTGAATTAATAATCGAAATTAATATTGTAACGGAGGAATTGATTTGTTAAGAAAAATTGTAAATGCTTTGGAATATTGTTACTTTCGCAGTGTGTGAAAGTCGTGATTATGCCTCTGATGTGATCGGACGTATTTTTGTATTTTTGTGTGAACAATGTAATTTCGGCTTTGTCAATGTGAAAAATCAAAATACTGTATGATATACTAAAATGTAAGAAAATATATTTACGTAAAAAAATTGCTGCGACAGCAGTATTCAGATTTATTTAGTTCGAATCAACCGTGAGGACCTGACACGACATTTTTCAGCTTCGAGAATTAGACCCCTAGACAAGAAGAACTGGAGCCAACTCAACATGACAAGGTAAGTAAACCACAAAGTTTATTGTAATCGTCTCTCCTCTCAAATCTTCATAAAAGACTTTAATGCGGACAATAGATGGAAGTCGGGAGAAGGGGGTAGAATACAAGCAGCAGTAACGGATCTGACAACTGCGCCAGACACTTGTCATCTTATACACGGTGATTCACGAGGATATTCAAACATTTTAATATGTTATTCTACACGTAAAACTAAAGAAAACAGTTCATATAAACATAGGTTTGCAAATGTTTAGTTACGGACTTACGACTAATAAAAGATTTTGCCTGAAATTTAGCAACTTCGCTAATATGAGGTTAAAGTAAAGCACGATTTTCATTTTTTTTTTGTTATTGATCTGGTGAATCTAATAAAACATGTCCTAGACGTGTGACTGCAGTAGTTTTCCAGAACATCCAGAGAAGCAAAGACGTAATTTCGCAAAATTTTTAATTTATTAACTACTTGGCCCAGTTTGTTTTTTAAATTCCAGAAAATTGCAAAAAGGTTTCAACAGAAGTTACAGAGAATTTAATTTTGGTAAATGTTGGTAATGACGTTACCTGTATGACATTAACTGTATGACTCTGTCAGATAATCTACTTTTATTAATAGCATAGCACACGTGAATTCACGTTAAACCGGAAAAAACCAAGCCCAGTGTCAAGGAAGTTGTACAGTGTACATACAGTTACACAATACATTCTCAATAAAAGTTCAAAAACGTCTCCACCGAGTTCAGGGCATTTAGCAGCATGAGTGTGAACAGATTTTGTTGCTCGTTTCAATTTCATAGGGTTGTTCTTAATTTCGTCTATTGAATTGCATTGTACTCATAAACTATGTCTTTCATCCATCCCCATACACAAAAATTCATTGGTGTTAAAGCGGGCGATCTGGTTGGCCACAGACCTGTAGCACCACGACCAATCCATTTCTGGGGAAAATGTTCATTTAAATGTGTAGCAACGGCGTTGGTGAAATGTTGAGGCGTGCCGTCATGTTGAAAATACATTTGCAATCGCGTAACAAGTGGAACATCTTCGAGCAAGGGGGGCATTTCTTCTTGAAGGAATTGTACGTACATCTCGCCAGTTAGACGTACTGGGAACATAAATGGTCCAATAAAGTGTTTGTTGATTTACCTCATCACACAGTTATGCTAAATCTCTGCTGGAAATTGCGTTACACTGTTGCATGTGGATTTGTTTCAGACCATATGTGCTCGTTATGTAAATTGTTTATACCATCTCGAGTAAACTGTGCCTCATCAGTAAATAAAATGTGTTTGTGTAACTGACGATTAGCATTTAACCAGTTCCACAACTCCAAGCGAAGAGCAGAATCTCCCGGATGTAAATGACGCACTTTTTGTTTATGGTAAGGATACAGATTATTGTACTTCAGTGTACGCCATACCTTGGATTGTGAAATGCCTAATCGTTGAGAGATGCATCGTGTACTGGTACCAGGGCTACGTTGAAGAGCATCCATAATATCATCATCATCGTCTTCACGTATCGAGTGCTCGTACTGATTATGAATGCTAGGCAGAGAACCTGTCTCCCGTAACATTCGAAATACTCCGCTAATGGTTCGTGCATTCGTAATTGTCCGAGTTGGATAATGTACACGATATGCGGTTAACTGCAGCCGTTGCATTACCATCACATTTGCCATAAATAAACACCATATCGGCGTATTCCTCTGTCGTAAATTTGAAAGGCACCCCTGTTTCATAAATACTCTACAGACTACAGCAGTTAATATGTGGTTTTACTTAAATACACTGTTGTTATTATGTTCTGACACTGAACAATAAAGAAAAGTAACTCGTTTCAAGGTAAGGAAACGACTGAAACAATTCACTAACAGTTGCCAACAATGACATAAACGTTTTTACATTCTAAATAGAAAGTAAACAAATCTACTTGTATAATAATCTTTGCTTCTCTGGATGTTCTGGAAAACTACTGCAGATACACGCCTGGGACATGTTTTATTAGCTTCAACAGACCAGTAACAACAAAATAAATGGAAATTGTGGTTTACTTTAACCTCGTACAGTTTTGCGATGGCTTCATAATAGCGAAGTTGCTAAATTTCAGGCAAAATCCTTTATTAACTAAACATTTGCGGACCTATTTTTATATGAACTATTTTCTTTAGTTTGACTTGTAGAACAACATATTAAAATATTTGCATACCTTCGTGAATCACCCTGTCTAGGCGTTGCGGACCGCAGTGTATTCTGCCTGTTTACATATCTGTATTTGAATACGCATGCCTATACCAGCTTCTTTGTCGCTTCATTGTACTTCATAAACAAACCAAAGAGGAAGAGACAGAAAGTTAAAACACCGTAGCTACGACTTTAAATCACAGTTTTCGGTAAAATATCTAGAGATAATGGCAGAAGAATAATAGTGCTCCACAGCAATTAGTGCGAAGCCAAGAAAATTGTGAAGAAAAATGTTCGCGAAGTGAAAATGTGCTTATGTTTCGGAGAGTAAAGTTACAGTGCGATGTCCAGCATATGACCAGATGAGAGGAAACGCAGATGTCGGCAAAAATCTCGAATAACTGTAAGTAATCACTTATTCACGTAAAAAACAACACGTGGATTGTTATGTAATCTAAAAATATCGCATATCAAAACAAAACCGTATCATTCTACATTCTACTGAAGGGGCTTGAAAATAAAAGGCGAAACGCATCTGGAACAAATAAATACATTACAGCAAGGAAAAGGTATTTGTGGTTTACAAAACGGATATTTCTGGGTTGGTTGTGGATAAGAGCCACGTAAACAAACTTGGAAACTTGGTGTTAATTATTTCGTTTTGCTTTAAGACATTTTGTTTGCTTGCAACGTTTAGAATACTTTGTAATTACATGTAATAACGCCAGCTTGCCATTTACTCTTTCCGGCATCGCTGAAATAGTCTTCACATGCAGGATATATAGCCTCTGATAGGGCAATTTCCTGCAGTAAAAAATTGTACATGCCTGATCGCACATTGGTATGAAGTAGGCTACCAAGTATAATGTTCTGTGCATCGTCTTCAGTATCCATAAGCTCTGGAGGACAATATATCATACTAGAGGAGCATTCTCACTGAGCCCCGCCGTGCAAATACTTATGAAGAACTAGTCATAATAATCAGCTGCACAGTTACCACTTTAGGTTTATGATACAGTGGTCGACTCAATATTTGGTTGCCAAACTGTCGTATTCATTTTTTTAATCAACATGTTTCCCCCGACACAAACTGTAATTCGAAATAGTTTCATACTACGTAAGTACATCCTTTGATAGACCTGAGAATGATCAAATGATACCGGAAGTCAGTGTAAAAGTGCCCCCTGCACAAAAAACATGTGGCAGCATATGCAGAACTGCTTTACGATATATTTGCTATCGGTGACTTCTACTCAGTTTGAGAACTGCAAGTGCATTCGAAAGTTATTCGTAATACATGACCAGTCATTGGTTGCTAAGTCATGAAGAAATACATGTCTTGCGGAAAATACCACAAATTTCAGAGTGGCCAAACAGTAATTCAACCTTATCATTTGCTAACAGTCGCCATAAGAACACTGCATTCAAGTTGCAATTTTTTTCTGATAAAAGACTGTTTGCTCTAAGTAATAGAGATGTATATACAAATACATAACAAGTGGTATCTGCTAGAGGCTATATTAAACAAATATTCTGGAAATAAATACGCAGCTGACCTAGCTAGTCAAAGGTATTGCTAGTTTCCGCTGGGTTGCATTAAGAAGAAATACAATTTGTCTCACTGCTTGTTTGTAGCGGTCTTCAACCTGAAGACTGTGTCGATGCAGCTCTCCACACTAGTCTATCCTGTGTAAGGCTTTTCATCTCTACATAACTACTCCATCCTACATCCATTCGAATCCGCTTACTCGATTCCATGATGCCTCGGAATGTGTCCTGTCAACAAATACGTTCCATTAGGCAAGTTGTTTTCTTTTCTCAGATTTATTCAGTACCTCTGCATTAGTTATACGATCTACATTTCGGAGCTTAAGCATTCTTCTTTAGCACCGCATTTCGAAAGTATGCATTGTCTTCTGGACAGAACTGTTTATCATCCACGTTTCGCTTATATACAAGGCAAAACTCCACCCAAATACCTTCCTAACATGCTTTCCAGCAGTTAAATTTATATTCGATGTCAACAAATTTTTCCTTTTCAGAAACGCTTTCTTGCTGTTGCCAGTCTGCAATTCATATCATCTCTACTTCTGCGTACTCAACTACTGCATCCCTTCCAAGTCTTTGAAGTAGGTTCCGTACAAGTTGTAAATAATCTTGAGTCACTGTGTTTTATCCCTGATACCTCCAGAGCATCAAAGGGGTGTAGTTCAGTCAAGACTGTCAAAAGTTTTCTCTAAATCTACAAATACTATACACAGATTTGCCTTTCTTCAGTCTATCTACTAAAATAAGTGGTAGGATTAGTATTACCATAGGTATTCAGTCATTTCACAGGAATCTAACATTTTGCTCATGTTAGTTTGTATAGCCCCTCCCCCCACCCCTCAGCTCTTGAAACAGCCTCGAATTTTCCTCCAAGGCATTTCTGATTTGCGATTTTGAACCTTCTGGCAATATCATTTTTTAGACATTTGTAATCGCTAAGGCCTACTTGATTTGCTGCACATTTATATGTTTGCCCTGTTGTCAATTTGCTTCAGTATTTCATGGGTTATCAACGGATTTCCACTGTACCTTTTTACCATTCACATCCCCTGCTGTCTTCACTACTTCTTCTCTCAAAGGTACCCATCCCCTCTTCTGTTTCAGTCAGTCATTATCTAATGATCCCTTTAGGATTATTGCCAAACTTTGGGTCTTAAGTTATTCAAGTTAGACATCCTTAATTTGCTACCTTTTGTAATCTCTTTAGCTGTAAACTGCAGTTCATAACCAATAAATTATCGTCAGTCAGCATCTGTACCTGGAATGTCTTACAATTTAAAATCGGGTTTCGAAAATTCTATTCTACACATGGATTCCTCCTTTATGATTCTTATGCAAAGTGTAGGCGATAATTAAATTGATGGTCTGTGCAAAATCCTGCCAGATGGTTTCGCCTTTCAATCTTTCCCCTGAGCCCATGTTCTCCTATATCCTCTTGCTATCCCTGCTACCGAATTCCAGTTTCTCATTACATTTTAAATTTTTCTCTTTTAATTACCTAAATAAATTATTTTATCTTGTCGTATATTATTTCTATCTGTTCATTATCTGTGGTTTTCAGTTATGTTAACTTGTACCACTGTGGTGGGTGAGTGTTGGATTTATGTTTCTCTTGGCTATGATAAAATTAATGGTAGTTTAGAGATGGAGTTGAGTATTGTGATACCACTTAACTGATTGTTTCAGTACCTAACGGTCACAGTGCAGTTAAAATACATGACCTTAACTTAGCAAATACTGAGGATCAGCTGTCAGATATTTCCAGTTATAAATAAATACCTACCGCATAATCACAATAAAATGCATTTAGGTACTGCAAATGGCATTTCTAAATGGGTCTATCCAAATGAAGTGGTCCAATAAAAGTTAAGTTGGTTGCTGAACCATTTTTAAATATTACAATTTTTTATATGTGATTACCGTGTAATTGATACGTTCAAAACAGTTTTTTTAAAAAATTACCTTTCATCTTTACTGAATGGCGGCCATTTTCGTTTGTAAGCGCGCGACGATGTTTCAGTTTAGAGACGTTAGCAAAAATATGAATATCTCTGCACTGGGTTAAGTTACAACATCGCAATTGACATGATTGTTTTTAGAAAAGTGTCCTCTACAACATTGTCTATTACACAAAATACCCCAAATTAAAAAATAACTAGTCAAAATGACCTCCAAAGTTTGGTATCCAAATTTTCAAAAATCCACATTTTAGGCATAAAAATATCAAACAAGGAGGGATTTATGAGAATCTATTTCTTCCTATAGTTAGATAGCATACACTACTAGCTTCATATAGAGGAAGAACACTTTCAATTTTTCCTTAATTTTTTAAGAATTTTTGAAATTTGAAAATTTTCAGTTTTTGTTAAGATTGGGGTTAATTATCTCAGGCCGGGCTCAATATAAAAATATGATTTTTGCAAAGTTTGTACACCTATATGATAGCAACGTACTGTAAAAATTTCAACATTGATATCTAACTGTGAACAAAGATATGAACTTTTGAAAATGAGGAGATAATTCACATTACTCTACAACTGATCTTATGGCCCTTGCCTATTCATGTGTGGTATTGGAGGGATATAATCAATTATTATTGAAGTAAGGTACTGAAATATACGCAAAAAGTGGAAACATTACTGAAATTAACATTTATATTGTTTTGACCTACTTAAAATAAATATTTCGAATTGACATCATTCGAGATACGGCTGTTCCTAAACTTGGTGGTGAATGTTAAGAACACTTATTTCTTCAGACAGCTTCTGTGATATAGAATAAGACCTCTCAGTTGCTGTGGTAAGTTCAAGCACTGAAAGGTTCCTTAAAACATTTTTCATTGGTATCCAAACTTTGTCACTAGTATATTAGTTTAATGATGTTCTTGGGCCAGCTGGGTGGTAAAAACGCACAAAAACATCACTGTTTTCCAAATTTATTCCTTCAACCTCTGCAAGCCACCACTATCCATCATACAAACATGCCACTATGTCATTCAACGTTATGGACAGAGACGTAATTTTACTGACAGAATGATCCTCACAAATTTCGGTTTTGTTACATAGCATCGAACTAAGTTTTCTGCAATGCCAAGGAATTTGTGGAAATGACTTGGCTGGATGGGGTGGCCGAGCGGTTCTAGGAGTTTCAGTCTGGAACCGCGCGACCGCCACGGTCTCAGGTGCGAATCCTGCCTCGGGCATGGATGTGTATGATGTCCTTAGGTTAGTTAGGTTTAAGTAGTTCTAAGTTCTAGGGGACTGATGACCTCCACTGTTAAGTCTCATAGTACTCAGAGCCATTTGAACCATTTGAAATGCCTTGTTCCTTTTATTGCTATACAGTTTTCAAATCTAGTCTGAAGTGTTGTTTTCATATGCAGGACCACTTCTTCTTTCTTGATCAGAAAACAGACAATGCCTGTAATATTATCCTTGCAGAAGACATACATGTCCTGTACTGTGAGAATTTGTTCTATGGTTGGTCTTTGTAGGCTGGATTTACTTACTTCACGTTTTGTTGTACAGCCTAAGTGTTGTGCTGCAAGTAGTCGCTTAGAATGCAAATTGAAGAACTGCGTACTTCATCTTTTTCATTTTTAAAGTGGAGGATAAATGGATGCACTGTTGTCTGGTCATTGACCCAGTGGCACCCTTGTGCTGTATCCTGAATCACAAATGTAAAATTTTCTGCAAAATCAACTAGCACTATGCATTGAGTTTCATGAAGTTGTGTTTTTTTGCCATCAGAAACTTACTTTGGATTTTAGAAACATAGTGGAGACTTTTGAGTTTTTGTAAGATATCAATTTCTGAGATTTAACCACTGTTATCATTTCTGCCCTGTGAGTTGTGACCCACTGTTTGAAGGTAATACTGTCCGGGATATCCTCATCATATTCGTGAAACAATTTAATAACGGTTTCCTTACCGGGGTATTTATTACACTAACTCATCATTTAGTCATAAATGTTAGTCTCACAGACCATTAAATCTTTGTAGTTAAGATCACTGAGTTTTGCATCTGTAATCATCAGTTTGACATTTTGATGATATAAACAAACACATACAGAGTGTGCCCCTGAGGATCCAGCCAAAATACACCAGTTAGGGCTGAGGTCATAAAATTTTGACCTTCCAATTTTGCGTTCAGGATGAGAATTTTTGAAAGCTACATAAAAAATTGAGAAATTTGTTAACATCGAGTATAGATTTAAATGTCAGGAAGTCTTTTCTGAAAATATTTGTATGGAGTGTAGCCATGTATGGAAGTGAAACGTGGACGATAAATAGTTTAGACAAAAAGAGGATAGAAGCTTTCGAAATGTGGTGCTACAGAAGAATGCTGAAGATTAGATAGGTAGATCACATAACTATTGAGAAGGTATTGAATATAATTGGGGAGAAGAGAAATTTGTGGCACAACTTGACTAGAAGAAGGGATCGGTTGGTAGGACATATTCTGAGACATCAAGGGATCACCAATTTAGTATTGGAGGGCAGCGTGGAGGGTAAAAATCGTAGAGGGATACCAAGAGATGAATACACTAAACATATTCAGAAGGATGTAGGTTGCAGTAGGTATGGGGAGATGAAGAAGCCTGCACAGGATAGAGTAGCATGGAAAGCTGCATCAAACCAGTCTCTGGACTGAGGACCACAACAACAACAACAACATAAAAATTCATTTAAATTTGACAGCATTAGTTGTTTCTGCTTTGTTACTTTAACTCCAGTTATATCAACTCTTTTGCTATCTTTGAAACTTGGGCACATTCTACCGTTTTCACCAACTTCAAAAAACTGCTGGATCTTTTTAATTGTTTCTTCATTTATACCTACTCCTTTCTTCTTTCCTAAAACTGGAAGAATACCTTGCTCTTTCACTAATTTTCGGGTTAGTTAAACCAAACGAGGAGAAACGTTGAATTCATGAACTACTTTTTCTCTTGACCATGAGTCTGGGAGCAAACTTAAAATTATAACTCTTTCCTCTTTAGATGTCACTGAACATTTAATTTTTAATTTCTTCTTCTTTAGAAATAATGTTGGTACCTGTATTATTAAAGCATGATTCCAAGTCTTTTCTAATTTTTTCTGAAATTTATTGTATCTTATTTTCAATAGCTGTTTTTCTTTTTCTGCTACATAATTTTATTATTTTCGAAGCAGGAGATGCGTCTAACTTAGAACAAGCAAAATCCAATATGCTAACAGTTTCCTCATTAGGAATATAAATGACATTAACAAGGTTACATTATTCTGGTTCTGGATCACACATCAAATATTTTTGAGTAACTATTTGGGCACAGGGAATTTCTAGGAACCACATTACGTTTCACTTGGGAAGCTGTTTCGCTCTCACATAACAAAGACAAATGTTCAAGTTTTATTTCCCTCAAACCTTTAGTAATAGGCTTTTTTTATGAACTTTAAGTGCATCACAGCACTTTCTTCCAAAAATGTGGCTGTTCTTCAGAATATATTTCTTCTCATGATACTCACACACTAATGTTACAGAAGAACTTACTCGAATTTATACAAAGTTTGTCTAACTTCATCAAAGTCAGTGACATTTTTCAAGTTTTTTGAACCGGAACCATAAACTGTTTTGTGAAACACTTCACTTGCTATCTGTCCAACAGAGCACTGTTCATCCATGATACTGCCTGTTCATCCTTGATACTGCATTCCTATTAATCTCTCAAAATTAATTACAAATTACACACAGAACAAAGCACATAACACATTCTACACTCTTGATGAAGTATGTACATCCACTCTAATAGCGGTTTCAGAACAGGCTGATTACAACAACGCCACACCCAGCAATAATGTACTTCTACAATGTCACACCCAGCAATAATGTACTTCTTTATTGACAATAAACCTAAACGTAAATGGGCATTTTTATTGCCATAGAACAAAAGCGAAATTTCTTATTGTTTAATATTGCATTATCAAAAATAAATAAACTAGATGAATATTGGGTGATAGTATTAACTAGATATGTCACAATTAAATTTTATTTCAATGAAACAATGAACCGTTTAAATAGGCAACAGCCATAATTTAGTTGTAGAGTAATGTGAATTATTTCCTCATTTTCAATAACTCATATCTTTGTTCACAGTGAGATATCAGTGTTGAAATTTTTACAGTACGTTGCTATCATATAGGTGTACAAACTTTGCAAAAATCATATTTTTATATTCAGATCCACCTGAGATAAGTAACCCCAAACTTAAAAAAAACCGGAAATTTTCAAATTTCAAAAATTCATAAAAAATTAAGGAAAATTTGTAAGTGTTCTTACTGTATATGCGGCTAGTAGTGTATGATATCTAGCTATAGGAAAAAATGCAATGCCCCCCAGTCCTTATTTAACAAGCGAGAGCAGCGGCGTTTGTGTAGAGTTGTCAGTGCTAACAGACAAGCAACACGGCGTGAAATAAACGCAGAAATGAATGTGGGATTTATGACGAACATATCTGTTAAGACAGTGAGATGAAATTTGACGTTAATGGGCTGTGGCGGCAGACTACAGATGCAAGTGCTTTTGGTAACAGTACATCGCCTGCAGCGCCTCACCTGGGCTCGTGACCATATCGACTGGACACTGGACGACTGGAAAACCGTGGAATGATAAAATGAGACACGATTTCAGTTGGTAAGAGCTGATGTAGGGTTCGAGTGTGGCGCAGACCCCATGAAGGCATGAGCCCAAGTTGTCAACAAGGCACTGTGTAAGTTCGTGGTGGCACCATAATGGTGAGGTCTGTGCTTGCATGAAATGGACTGGGTTCTCTGGATGTTCGGCTATTTGAAGATCATTTGCAGTCATTCATGGACTTCATGTCCCCAAGCAACGATGGAATTTTTATGGATGACAATGCGCCATGCCAGTGGGCCACAGTTGTTCATGATTGGTTTGAAGAACATTCTGGACAATTCGAGTGAATAATTTGTCCGCCCAGGGCCACAGTTGTTCGTGAGTGGTTTGAAAAACGTTCTGGACAGTTCGAGTGAATGGTTTGACCATTCAGATCTCCCAACATGAATCCCATTTAACATTCACGGGACATAATCGAGAGGTCAGTTTGTGCACAAAATCTTGCACCAGCAACACAATTATTACAGACAGCTATAGAGGCAGCGTGGCTCAATATTTCTGCAGAAGACTTCCATCAACTTTTCGGGTCCATCTCATGTCAAGTTGCTGCATTATGCCAGACAAAGGTAGGTAGGACCGACGCTATATGAGGAGATATCTCATGACTTTTGTCAGATCAGTACATATACATATATGAAATTATTCAAATAGTCACGTGAAATGAAAATTTAATTGTGATGAGGGAACTGGAATCAGGTAGTAGGAAAAGGGAGAGAAGGAGAAATAAGAGAACATGGAATAGGGAAGAAGACGAAAAGGGAAGCCGCCTGGTAGAATTTTGCACCAAGCACAATTCAGTCATTACTAATGTGTGGTTTAAAAATCCTGAAAGAAAGTTGTATAAGTGGAAGAGACTCTGAAATACCAGAAGATGGCAACAGATTCCATACTGGCAAGACAGTGACTTCGAAGTAAGATTTTATTTTAGATTGCACAACTTTTACAGGGCAGAATACAATTTACTGGTTGTGAATTGCAGATTAAAACTAAAAAAAAAAATGAATGGTTGGAACTAAAAGAACGAGAATTTGTGAGAGTTTCAAATGGAGCATTACACAGTGATTGACTGAAATTGAGTTTTGGAACTCAACAGATGAATGGGAAGCTTAAGAGATAAAATGGTGAAGGCAGCAGATGATCAAGTACGGAGAAAGACATGGACCAGTATAAATCCTTGCATAACACACAGACATTGAATGTATATGACAAAAGGAAGAAATAGAAAAATGCGCGAGTGAAGCAGGTAAACAGAATATAGATGTGTAATAAACGAGATTGACAGGAGGTATAAACTACAAAGCAGGAGTGGCTAGACGAGAAATGCAAGGCTCTAGCAATATGCATGACTGAAATAAAAATGGTTTTAATAGTTCCTAAAATGAAACTCTGACTCAGATTTCTTAGAAAATCTAAAGAAGTTCTGGTCTTGCGTAAAGTACACCAGCTCCTTCACTGCTCGATCGCAATGGTAATGTTGTCAATGACAGTGACACTAAAGCCGAGTTACTAACTACGGTTTTGCCAATATAACTTAGAAATAAATGTCCACATGTAGCAAAGGAACCCAAATAAATTAAGACAAGCCCGACGATCCAGATTGTAAGTAGTCGAGGAAACATCATATCACCCCACTCTGGATTGTTGCCAAATTTATTCGAGATCGAATGGTGGTATCACCCCAGTCGGCATGGTTACCAAATTTATAATCCATCCTAAACCTATTGTTCTGATAAGTGGTTTAAGATCCCCTGGGGATAATCCATCCTTCTGAGAAACACAACACCCTTCCAACTCTCCCTCTACCCCCATCCACCACCCACCCCTCTTCACTCCCACTCGCCAATACAAGCACACTTTTGATACCAAATTGACTGACTACTTAATTAAATCGGTAAATTAACTATACCCCTCTCGGAAATCCACCAGCCCTCATCTCACATCCCCCAGTCCTTCTCTTCTCACGCAACTGGAAACTGTTGGGAAAAGGACTCAGTCTGTGCCAGAGAGGAAGAATCTCATGATACAAAATTAAAGTCAGTGTCAATTACGTGGCAAAGGATTTAGTTTGTATTTATAAAACTCAATTTTCAGGGGTTGAATCTCTTTATTTAGCGGGAAAAGCTCACATTCTGCAACTAAATGTCCTAATTACGTAATTACACTGCTTCAGACTGGAGGTGTTGTCTTTCTGGAAAATATTTTCATGTGTGTGGAACCTTGATATGCATGGATCGACTGAGCTAGTGCACAGTGCTGCCACCAGAGGATGTCCCACCTCCTACCCACCCAATGCACTCTCCCTCCCCACCCCCTAGAAAAAATTGCTGGGAAAAAGACACTCCGTGCCGGAGAGGAAGCATCGCATGACACTAAATTCAAATCAATGTCAATAATATATATATTGATGCATATTCTTTATTTAATCAGTTTGCAGGAGACAGTTCCCCCTATTTGGGCAGAGCTGACGTGTACACCCCCCATCCCCACTTCCCAGGACGTAATAACCATAAGCACTGAAGAATGGAATAAAGTGTGGTATAGTAGCCGCCGTTGGGGGATCTCCCACACATGTCTGCCGTCCGGACAATGCTATGTAGGTCAAAAACCGCCCAAGGTCCTAATTACATATCACAACACTAAACACCGCCGACCACGGACCGGATGTTGACATCCTTTGATCTTGTGGCCCCAAACAAAGGCCGCACGAGGTAGTCGTGCAGTCTCTGGCGTCTTGTCACGGTCCGCGCGGCTCCCCACGTCGGAGGTTCGAGTCCTCCCTCGGGCATGGATGTGTGTGTCGTCCTTAGCGTAAGTTAGTTTAAGTTAGATTAAGTAGCGTGTAAAATTAGGGACCGATGATCTCAGCAGATTGGTCCCGTAAGACCTTACCACAAATTTTCAAAAAAATTCCCAAACAAAGCATGAAGTGGCGGCATTCTGTTGATCAGGAAATTCCAGACTCGCTTCCTGTCTCTGTCTCTCTTAAGAGCCTAGTTCCTCTATGTGTGTGCGTGAACCATAGTTTCCTAATAGGCAGCTGTAGATTTTCATCTCTCTTAAGAATACTGTGTTCCTATTGGCTAAAGATGGAGACAAAGGGAGGGCTGATACAATTTCGATATCAAAAATAAAGTGAAATAGTCTATTTGCATAACCTTATCAAATTAATTGTTTAACAATTTACAGGAGTCAAATAGATCACTTAAAACACTCACCTCCACCTTATGATGACCGTTCTTCGTAATAAGACATGTTTTCAACATCTGAGTATCACGCACAAAAGTTATGAAAATCAAGTATTTAAATTTCCGCCACAAATAGATCGTAGCGTTAAATATGTCTGAGGTATTGTATGCCCTACCGTTTGAGAGCACAAGCACCCTCCTCCACCGCAACGTTTCCACTAAACGTATCAGGTGAAGCGAATCCAACTGATCACATTAAGTCGCGACTGCGAAGAGTGCACCTTCCGCCAATTGCTGGGAGCTATAATCGCGACATCTGCCACTGGCAGCGAGATCGCACTGTCTTGTGAGTGCCAGTGAGGAGAGAGCCATATAATGTCCTGGGGCTATGTCCCAGGATCAAAATGCCCACTGTACAAAACGGTCAGAGGTCGGAGAGAGTGTCACCAAGCAGTCAACCGATTAATTTACACACGTGGAATAATCGTCCAGTGCAAACGTCTATCATTTTGAATCTTCTCACGCAACACACATGTTGGCTTCTTTTGCCGCTCATCCAGCACACTGGTCAGTTTCATAGCCCCGCAGCTGCGGGCAAGAGCACTCAGGTCGGCACATTCTTTGCACCTAACCGCCTCTCACAGGCAGAGCTAATCCGTGACTTTCAGTTGCCGACTCCTGGTGACACTCCTGCTACGTCACATTGACAGTCAAATAGCAGCAACGTGGATGTTTCCAGCAGTTCTAGCTAATTCCACCTCGACATAAACCCCCACCCCAAACTAAAGAATCCGCTTTACCCTATCCGAGACAACAATGTTGTTCACCATACACCTCAAATTTCTTACGAAAAATGTTCGTAGATTCCTCCCTTTTATGCAAGTTATTTTCGAGGACAGAACAAATCGGGCACACACGCGTTTTCACATCACTAAAGTGTTGTTACTCATTGTGAAAATCCTATAACAGTATGGCATATGCTATATTTCCTCTAACTATTTTCTCATCAGGTAAAAAAGTCTGTTCTAATCAGCTTAATATCTGTTATGACTAGCATCACAGGATTAGAATACTGAACTCACTTTTGGCTTGTGATGGAGTGCTGGGATCTACCTCTGTAACAGGATGCCTCCTCACTTGCGGACTCCCTTAAAGTAACCAAATGCTTCACCACATACGAAGTCTCTTAATGTAACAGCACAGAGAAGATGTAAACATTAGGTTTATACTATGTATCACTTAATAATTTCGGTAATTCATCTGATTTTATTACCATATTCGTCTCTTCCTATGTAGGTGGGTGACCGAAATTTCGTTAACAGATTTCGCCGCAGCCGCTCTAACTTACTAATCGTATCTGTGGTACCCTAGCCATCGCTTCCATCAGCCAGATGGCATGTCATTGATATCAAATTGATAGGCTAATTAATTAAATTGATCATGAAAGTCCCTTTCCATGGCTAGTAATTTTTTTTCAGCGGTCGGATTACATTCACCAGGTAGCTCAAATGGGAGTCCTTGGAAGGAAGATGATGTTCTTTTCATGGAACAATATTGAGAACCAATATTTGAAGCTGACTGCAGAAGGAGTCTAGCACCGGCAACATACATTCTGACATTCTATCAGCAATTTGGAATCAATTCTCTTCATTCTACCACACATTTACGTTGGATCCTATAGATATGTCTTTTAGTAGTTGCAGCCATGGGTGAATCATATTTGTGGTAGTCTCATATCTTAAAGTGAGTCACCCTTTCTGAACCTATCTGCTAAACACCCCATACAGCAGAACTCCAGCGTGAGTTTAGACAGTTCCTGCGCATCTTGTAACTGTTCCTAAGTCTCTGTCCCATCCTCCGTGCCGCTTCCTCCATGTGATTGTTCAATTTAAACTGGGACAGAGGAGAAGTCAGAGAGCACTAATAGCCCTCTTCTGCATCCCTCCAGGGTGAGCTGAGGGAATGCAGCAGGACCATGTATTGACCACTATGTGGAAATGGGAACGTATTGTCATAGCTCCGCCATCTGTGTACAATGTGTACAGCCAACATCAAACGAAGCTTTCTCCTGCAACACAAGGTAATAGAAAAGACAGTACAAGTAGTTAAGATGTTGTTTCTTACCGGAAAAATAAGGAAGACTTCACATCATACAGGAAGCGGAAGAAGGACAAGGGTTTTGCTACTCCATTGTGGCGCATTTCCAAACTGCATACAGTTACTGCAATCCAAAGGAGATCTGTGTCACTCAGGGTCCATTCATGTCTGACACCCAAACATTCTCTCTCTCCTCCTTATTCTGTACCATCCAACAGACAAAAACTATGAAGTGTAAAACTTCACTAACGTCACCCAGTAGAGATCTCGATAAGATATTACTGCATCCTTGTCTTCCAATACATCGAAAACAATTACCGTCTGCATGCTGATATCGAGCATATGTGGCAATCCTATTACAGTTACAGGGATTGGCCCATTGGAGCAGGTGGCCAGTAGTAGAAGTTGATTGCACAGACCAGTGCAAAGTTTTGTTACCCATACTGTTGGAGGATCGTATCGCAAAGACTATCAAGCACAAGAAAGGGTTCGTGTGCTGTTCTTTCACAAGCAGTTTGAAGCATTTTGTCGGCCGCGGTGGCCGAGCGGTTCTAGGCGCTACAGTCTGGAACCGCGCGACCGCTACGGCCGCAGGTTCGAATCCTGCCTCGGGCATGGATGTATGTGATGTCCTTAGGATAGTTCGGTTTAAGTAGTTATAAGTTCTAGGGGACTGATGACCTCAGAAGTTAAGTCCCATAGTGCTCAGAGCCATTTGAACCATTTTTTGATGCATTGTTTTTCCGCTGTAATACATCCAAGCAATATATGAATGCAGCTTAGTACACCACCATACTTTTTTTTCCACCATGAGTTCGAGGCCTGTGGCATGAGCTAAACTGCCATTAACATGTATCGATCCACTGGTTCTCACAGAATGCTGGGTATCGCAAGGTGTAAACTTTGCTGGTCACACAAAACACATGATGGTTGGAATAAAAGACAGAGATGATGTTTCTTGCTGACAAAAATGTGGAGAACATCGCCACATAGGAAAACTGGAAGAGTTTGCAGCATTGTGGAGGGTTTACAAACAGCTGTCTGAAGGTGATGACCTCTGCTTTTAATGTGATCCTCCACAGTAATGGGGTAGCAGATGTCTCAGTGTTCTGAGCTGCAGTGCAGTACCAAAATCCTTGTCCTCTCCCATTTCCTGTATGATGTGAAGTCTTCCTAATTTCCCAAATAAGGGACACTACTGTAACTGCTTGTACTGTCTTTTCTACTACCTCAGGTTGCAGGAGAAAGCTTCGTTTGGCGCTGCCCATACACATTGTACACGGTTGGCGGAGCTACAAAAACATGTTCCCATGTCCACTGAGTGGTCAATACACAGTCCTGTCGCATTAACTCAGCTAACCTGTTTCTCCAAGGGATGCAGAAGGTGGTAATATAGCACTCTCTGACTTCCAGTCCCGATTTAAATTGAACAGTCACATGGACAAAGCTGCAGGGAAAGGGGGAGACTACAGAACAGAGACTGTCTAAAACCATGCTGGACTTTTGCTGTATGGGGTCCTTAGCAGATAGGTTCTGAAGGGTGACTAGTTTTGAGATGGAAGAGTGCCATGAATATTATTCACCAGTGGCTGTAATTATAAAAAGATGTCTCTGTAAGATCCAATGTTGGTATGTGGTAGAATGGTGAGACTTCATTCCTAATCGCTGACTGAATGTCTACTAGAAAGCGTAACACTAATAGATCTGAAGAGCCGGTGTATTGGTCATAGGATTTTGTACATTTCTTATGATTTCAATGTAGTGTTGCATTTTTTAAGTGATTCCGCACATAGCGAACCATCTACTGTATGTGATCATTCTCAATCAGCCATCATCGTCCCTTGCCTATAGCCTCGTGTATATATCGCAGAACATCTGTTACACTTTCTACATGGCATCGAGATAGAATGCATTGTCAATACTGTTTGTTAGCATGAGAAACGTCTAGCAGCAGTATGAGGAAGTTGCGGATATCAACTTAATACCACCTTCCTTAGCTGAATAACTTTCTAAATTCGGTGAGAAGGGTGATTTTATTACGAACTTACAGAGCTGGCATCGTGCACCGGCACTTTCGGTCTGTTATTACACACACCTGCGGTCACCGCCTATATTCAATGGTGCGATATTTATGTGAAAGACCACTTCATTGGGAAGGAATACCATATCTCGATAGGTAAAGCAGGTATAGTTTTCAGCATGGTTATCATCAGTAATATAGTTATCATGATCATGTTTTTAATAGTGCGGTTCTTACGAGAAATGTACGTTGCAGGCGGTAGAATCCTACTGCAGTCATCTTAAAATGTAGGTTCTAAATAGTGTTCCTCGAAATGGACATCGTCTTCCCTCCAGGGATTCCCATATGAGCTACACGGCGAGCGTAATCCGACTGCTGAGAAAAATTACTCGCCATGCAAATTGACTCTCACGATCAATTTAATTAATTAGCCTATCAATTTGGTATCAGTGTGCCGCCTGGAAGTGACGGCTAGGGTACCGCGGATATGACTAGTGGGTTAGAGTGTTTTTGTTGCAGCGATATCTTTTAACGGAATTTCGATCTCCCACCTATACAGGTAGAGACAACCATGGAAATAAAATCAGATGTGTTACCGAATTTATGCAGTAATACATCACACAAACCTGATATTTACAACTTCTCTGTGCTGTTGTCTTAAAGAGACTTCGTATGTGATGAAGCATTTGGTTAGTATAAGGGAGTTTGAAAGTGAGGAGGCATCCTGTGACAGAGGTAGACCTCGGCACTCCGTCAGGAGCCAAAAATGAATTTAATATTCTAGTTCTGTGATGCTTGATGTATCAGATATTAAGCTGATTAGAACAGATTTTTTTCACTTGATGAGAGAATACTTAGAGGAAATATATCCTATGCCATACTGTTATAGGATTTTTATAACAATTAACAATACTTTAGCGACGTGAAAACGCGTGTATGCCCCGATTTCTTATGTCTTCGTAAATAACTTGTATAAAATGGAGAAATCTACGTTTTGCATGAGAAATTCGAGACGAATAATCAACAAAATCGCTGTCTCGGATTGGGTAATGTGGATTTTTTATCCTGGGGTGGGAGGGTCTATGTCAGGGTGGAACTGGTTAGAACTACTGGATACATCCAAGCCGCTGCTGTTTGACTCACAGCGTGCCGCCTCAGGAGTGGTCAAGTGGAGTCAGCGATCAGAAGTCAGGGATTTGCTCAGCCTATGTTAGGAGTTTAGGTACAAAGGATGCTTCGACCTGTTTGCTCTTGCCCGTGGCACCAGGGTCTGGGGAAGTTACCAGTGTGCTACGTGAGTGGTGACAGAAGCGGAGGTGTCTGTTGTGTGAGAAGATTCAAAATGGTAGGTGTTTGCGCTGGACGATTATTCCACCGATGTAAATTGATCGGTTGACTGCTAGGTGACAGTCTCTCTCTGACCTCTGAGCGTTTGGTATGGCGGGTATGAGGATGCGGGGTGATGGGCGCGCACCTATTCGCACATTTGATACGGGTACGGGTACGGGTATCTCCTTACCGGCGCTCGCGAGACAATGCGGTGTCCTGCCGGTGGCGGATGGTGCACGCCTCATATGTTTAGTGTGAACTTTGCGGTGGAGGAGGGAGTTTGTGTTCTCAAATATTAGTGCATAGAAGATCTCAGATATATTTAACGCTATGTTGTAGTTGTGGCCGAAAATTCATTAACTGATTTGCATAATTTTTGCGTGTAGTAATCAAATGCTGAAAATACGTTTTATTATAACGAAGGATCATTTAGCTCTTTTTTTGATATCGAAATTGCATCAGCTCTCCCTTTGTCTTCAGAATTAGCCAATGGGAGTACTGTAATCTGAAGAGAGCTGCAAACATCCATCTTCGTGTTTGTAGATTATGGGTCACACACACACACACACACACACACACACACACACACACACACACAGGAAGGAGGCTCTTGAAAGAGAAAGAGACAAGAAGAGACAGGAAATGAGCCTGGAATTTCCCGATCAAGGGAATGCCGAGACTTGATGCTTTGTTTGGGGCCACTGGCTCAAAGGATGCCAACATGCAGTCCGTGGTCGGCGGTATTCAATATTGTGATCTGTAATTAACCTTGGGCAATTTTTGACCTATGTTGCATTGTCCAGACGACAGGCACATTTGTGGGAGATCCCCCAATAGGACTACTATACAACACTTCATTCCATTCTTCAGTACTTACAGTTATCACATCATGGGAAGTGCGGATGGAGTAGGGGGGGGGGGGGGGATTTGCAAACCTGAGCTGTCCCCAAGTAGGGGAACTATGACTCCTGCAAACTGAATAAATAAAGAATATGCATCAACACGTATATTATTGACATTGGTTTGAATTTTATGTCGTGAGATCCTTCTTTCCACCACAGAGTGTCTTTTTCCTACCAATGTTTCTGGGAGGGGTGGGGAGAGAGGGAGGCAGGGGTGGGGCTCTCAAATGGCTCTGAGTACTATGTGCCTTAACTTCTGAGGTCATCAGTCGCCTAGAACTTAGAACTAATTAAACCTAACTAACCTAAGGACATCACACACATCCATCCCAGAGGCAGAATTCGAACCTGCGACCGTAGTGGTCGCTGGGTTCCAGACTGTAGCGCCTACAACCGCACGGCCACTCCGGCTGGCCCAGGGGTGGGTTGGGGGCAGGACATCCTCTGGTGGTGGCATTGTGCACTAGCTCAGTCGATCCCTGCGTGTCAAGTTAGCACCCATACGAAAATATTTTGTAACAAGACAACATCTCCAGCCTGAAGCGGTGTAATTATGTAATTAGGACATTTAGTTGCTGAATGTGAGCTTTGCCAACCAAATAAAGAACCCCTGAAAACTGAATTTTGTAAATAAAGATTAATTCCTTTGCCACATAATTGACACTGACTTCAATTTCGTATCATGAGATTCTTCCTCTCTGGCACAGACTGAGTCCTTTGCCAACCAGTTTCCAGTTAGAGGACGGGAGGAGGACTGGGGGATGTGAGATGAGGGTGGTGGATTTCCCAGAGGGGGGTAATTAATTTAGCGATCTAATTAATTAGTCAACATTTTGGTATCAAAAGTGTACTTGTATTGGCGAGTGGGAGTGAAGAGGGGTGGGTGGTGGAGGGATGTAGATGGGGAGGTGGAAGGGTGTGGAGTTTCTCAAAAGGATGGATTAACCCCAAGGGATCATAAACCACTTAGTGGGACAATACGTTTAGGGGGGATTATAAATTTTGCAACCATACAGAGTGGGGTGATATCACCATTCCATATTTAATAGATAAGGCAACAATGCTGGGTGGGCTGATATGAAGTTTGCACTACTTCTATTGTGTACCTACTAGTTTCCTTTCAGAGCATGCCGATATATTAGCTTCATATTTAACAATCATACACAACCACTTACTCAGTGAAAGATTCATACATTAAGACAGAAAGCCCACAGCAATACACAAGAAAGGGAAGATGAATAATTCGCTGAATTACAGACCCTCATCACTGACCATAGTTGGAACATGCGCCGTGTTCAGACATTATGAATTACCTCGGAGGTAATCATCTGTTGACACATAGTCAACAAAGATTCAGAAAATATCGTTCTTGTGCAACACAGCTAGCTCTTTATTCTCATAAAGTAATGGGTACTATCGATAGGGGATCTCAGGTTGATTCTATACTTATACATTTCCAGGATCCTTTTGGTACCGTTAATCAGAAATTGCTTCTGATCAAGTTGAGTACCTGTGGGGTATCGTCTCAGGTGTGCGATGACAAGCGTGATTTCCTGTCACAACAGTCAAAGTTCGTTGTAACTGACTGAAACTCATCGACTTAAACAAGTGTTATCGGCTGTCTGTTGTTCCTAATCTATTTAAATGAATTAATAGACAAACTGAGTACCCATCTTAGACAGTTATCCACATGAGTGCTAAAAGGAATCCGTTAAATTTTGGTTACACGATAAATAAAGAAAATCTAACTGCTGTCAATTCAACTAAATTCCTAGGGATAACTTTTTGAACAACTTAAAGAGGAACGATCACATAGATAATGTTGTGGGGAAGGCGAATCAAAATCTTCATTTTATTGGTAGAACACTTTGCAGATGCTACAAATCCACTAAAGAGACTGCCTACCGTAAGCTTGAGCATACTCTATAAGAGTATCGGTGTGCACTATTGGACCCTTGCCAGATAGGATTGACGGAGGGCATCGAAAAAGTTCAGAGTAGGGAAGCTCGTTTTGCATTATCCCAAAATGGAGGAAAGAGTGCCAGGATCATGATACGTGAATTGGGGTGGCAACCATTAAAACAAAGGCGTTTTTGTTGCAGCAGGACTCTCTCGTGATATTTCAATGACCAGCTTTCTTCTCGGAATGCGAAAATATTTTGTTGACGTCCTACCTACATAGGGAGAAATGATCACCGTAGAAAAATAAGAGAAATAAGAGTCGCAAGGAGAGATTTGAGTGTTCGTTTTCCCCGCACGTTATTTGAGATTGGAACGGTAGAGAAACAGTGTGACTGGGGTTCGATGAACCCTCTGCCAGACCCTTAAGTACGAATTGCCAAGTAGTCATGCAGATGTAGATATGGATGAAGATAGATGCCGCCAAAAGGAAAATTAGAGATACCTTTGGAGCAAAGAAAAGGATCTGTATGGATATTAAGAGCCCACGTGGCTAGCAAGTTCTACACGAGCAAGGGAAGGCTGAAAAATGGAAGGAATACATAGAAATTACAATTGAAAGAAAACAGCAGCCTGCACCACGCAAGTAACGAGCAGCCCTTAGGGGCTCGCCATCACAGTTTTCTTTATCTTAAATATCTTTGTGACGAATGCCCTTTTGGCATATTTATTATTTTATAAATGACATATAAGTACTGTCAGTCATTCACGATGATTCCGTACTTAACTCTGTATCATACGTTTTTAGTCATAATTCTGTGACCATGCTTTGATTTAAATTCTGAGGAAGACACTCTTAGCAGTGTTGAAGTGTTGAAACCCGGTTAATTAGTTAAAAATAGTGACCGAGGGCTGTTTTCTTTCAATTGTAACTATTCACGCTCTCTAAACGTGCAGCCATGTACAAATATATATATATATATATATATATATATATATATATATATATATATATATATATATATATATATATATATATATATATAGAAGTCTATACAGAGGAGACGAACTTGAATGCAATATTATAGGACGAGAAGAGGAAATTAATGAAGATGAGATAGTAGATATGATAATGTGAGAAGCATTCGACAGAACGTTGAAAGACTATGTTGAAACAAGTCCCCTTGAGTAGGCGAAATTCTCTCAGAATTATTGAGATCCTTGGCAGAGCCACCGACGACCAGACTATTCCACCTCGTATGCAATATGTATGAGATAGGAGGTATTCCTACAGACTTCAAGAAGACTGTAATAATTCCAGTTTCGAGGAAGGCAGTTGATGCCAGGTGTGAATATTACCGAATCATCAATTTTAGTAAGCTATTGCTACAAAATAGCGACAAACTATTTACAGAAGAATGGAAAAATTGGTAGAAGCCATTCATGGGGGAGATCAGTTAAGATTTTAAAGAAATGTAGGGAAACACAGGGCAACACTGACGAGAAAATATCTTAGAAGATATGCTAAAGAAAGGCAAATCTATGTGTGTAGCGTTTATTGATTTAGAGAAAGCGTTCGAGAGTGTTATCCGGAATACACTGCCTGAAATTCTGAAGGTAGCAGAGATACGATACAGGGAGTGAAAGTGGTCTACAAATTGCATAGAAAGAAACTGTAGTTATAAGAGTCGAAGGTAATGAAAAGGAAGCAGTGGTTGAGAAAGGGTTGTAGCCTGTTCCCAACGTTCTTCAGTCAGTACATTGAGCAAACTAAGGAGAAATTTGGAAAGACAGTTAAAATACAGGGAGAAGCAATAAAAACTTTGCTTCTTGCCAATGACACTGTCATTCTGTTAGACTAAGCAAAGGACTTGGAAATGCAATTTAACGGAATGGACAGTGTCTTGAAAGGAGGATATAAGATGTACATCAACAAAAGGAAAACGAGGATAATGGAATGTAGTCGAATTAAACCAGGCAACACTAAATGAATTAATACTAATATAGAAAAGAAGACACTAAAAGTACTAGATAAGCTTCGCTGTTTGGGCAGTAAAATAACTGAAAATGGCCGAAGAAGAGAGCATATAAATTGTAAACTTGCACTGGCAAGAAAAGCGTTTCTGAAGAAGAGAAATTTGTTAACAGCGAATATACACTGAAGCGCCAAAGTAACTGGTGTATGCATGCGTATTCAGATAAAGAGAGCTGGCCGCGGTGGTCTAGCGGTTCTAGGCGCTCAGTCAGGAACCGCGCGACTGCTACGGTCGCAGGTTCGAATCCTGCCTCGGGCATGGGTGTGCGTGATGTCCTTAGGTTAGTTAGGTTTAAGTAGTTCTAAGTTCTAGGGGACTTATGACCACAGATGTTGAGTCCCATAGTGCTCAGAGCCATTTGAACCATTTAGATAAAGAGATATGTAAACAGGCAGAATACCGCGCTGCTGTCGGCAACGCCTGTGTAAGACAACAAGTGTCTGGTGCAGTTGTTAGATCGGTTACTGCTGCAAAAATCGCAGGTTATCAAGATTTAAGTGAGTTTGAACGTGGTATCATAGTTTGTGCACGAACGATGGAACACAGCATCGTCGAGGTAGAGATGAAGTGGGGATTTTCCCGTATGACCACGTCACGAGTGTACCGTGAATATCGGGAATCTGGTAAAATATCAAATGTCCGACATCGCTGCGGCCGGAGTAAGACCCTGCAAGAACAGGACCAACGACTGAAGAGAATAGTTCAACATGACAGAAGTGGAAACATTCCGCAAAATGCTGCAGATTTCAATGCTGGGCCATCAACAAGTGTCAGGGTGCGAAACATTCAACGAAACATCATCGATATGCGCATTCGGAGCCGAAGGCCCACTCATGTACCCTTGATGACAGCATGACACAATGCTTTACGCCTCCCCTGGGCCCGTCAACACCGACATTGGACTGTTGATGACCAGAAACATGTTGCCTGGTCGGATGAGTCTCGTTTCAAATTGTGTCGATCGGATGGACGTGTACAGGTATCGAGACAGCCTCATGAATCCATGGACCCTGCGTGTCAGAAGGGACTGTTGAAGCTGGTGAAGGCTCTGTAATGGTGTGCGGCGCTTGCAGTTGGAGTGATATAGAACTCCTGATACGTCTAGATACGACTCTGACAGGTGACACATATGTGAGCATCCTGTCTGATCACATGCATCCATTCATGTCCATTGTGCATTCCGACGGACTTGGACATTGCAGCAGGACACTGCGACAGGCCACACGTCCAGAATCGCTATAGAGTGACTCGAGGAACACTCTTCTGAGTACAAACACTTCCGCTGGTCACCAACCTCCCCAGACATTAACATTATTTAGCATATCTGGGATGCCTTGCCACGTGGTGTGCTCCACCCCCTCGCACTGTTAAGGATTTATGGCCAGCCCTGCAGGATTCTTGGTGTCAATTCTCTCCAGCACTACTTCAGATATCAGTCGAGTCCATACCACGTCATGTTGCGGCACTACTGGGTGCTCGCGGGGCCCTATACCATATTAGGCAGGTGTACCAGTTTCTTCCACTTTTCTGAATAGATTTAAGTGTTAGGGATTCTTTTCTGAAGGGATCTGGATTGAGTACTGCCTTGTACGGACCTTGAATGGAGGCGATAAGCATTTCAGATAAGAAGAGAATAGAAGCTTTCGAATCGTGGTCCTACAGAAGAATACTGAAGATTAGATGAATAGCTCAAATAGCTAATGAAGTTGTACTGGCAATGAGGTGGTACTAAGGAAAGAGAAATTTGTGGCACAACCTGAAAAAAGAAGGGGTCGGTTAATAGGTCGGGTCTTGAAGCCTGAATGAATTGTCAGTTTGGTAATGGGAGTGTGGGGGTGAAAATTGAAGAGGAAGACGAAGGTTGGTTCAAATGGTTCAAATGACTCTGAGCACTATTGGACTCAACTGCTGAGGTCATTAGTCCCCTAGAACTTAGAACTAGTTAAACCTAACTAACCTAAGGACAACACAAACATCCATGCCCGAGGCAGGATTCGAACCTGCGACCGTAGCGGTCTTGCGGTTCCAGACTGCAGCGCCTTTAACCGCACGGCCACTTCGGCCGGCGGAAGACGAAGGCTCAGGTACAATAAGTAAGTTGAAATGGACGTTGGACGTGGTAGTAATGCAGAGATGAAGAGGCTAGCACAGTACAGATTCACGTGGAGAGCTGCTTCCAACCAGTCTTCAGACTGAAGACCACCACCACCACAACAAGAACAACATAAAGAAGGGCAGCGCGAATGATCACAAGTTTGTATGACGCACAGGAGAGGATCACGGAATTGCTTTAAATATCTAAACTGTCACGCCCTTGAAGATATACGTGAACTTTTGCACCGAGGGCTTCTTACAAAGTTTCGAAAACTAGTGTTAAATGAGTCAGTAATGTACTATCGACCCCTATGCATCCGTCATGTAGGGACTGCAGAGACATCTACATCTACATTTATACTCCGCAAGCCACCCAACGGTGTGTGGCGGAGGGCACTTTGTGTGCCACTGTCATTACCTTCCTTTAATGTTCCAGTCGCGTATGGTTCGCGGGAAGAACGACTGCCGGAAAGCCTCCTCTCTAATTTTACATTCGTGATCTCCTCGGGAGGTATAAGTAGGGGGAAGCAATATATTCGATACCTCATCGAGAAACGCACCCTCTCGAAACCTGGACAGCAAGTTACACCGCGGTGCAGAGCGCCTCCCTTGCAGAGTCTGCCACTTGAGTTTGCTAAACATCTCCGTAACGCTATCACGCTTACCAAATAACCATGTGACGAAATGCGCCGCTCTTCTTTGGATCTTCTCTGTCTCCTCTGTCAACCCGACCTGGTACGGATCCCACACTGATGAGCAATACTCAAGTATAGGTCGAACGAGTGTTTTGTAAGCCACCTCCTTTGTTGATGGACTACATTTTCTAAGGACTCTCCCAATGAATCTCAACCTGGTACCCACCTAACCAACAATTAATTTTATATGATCATTCCACTTCAAATCATTCCGCACGCATACTCCCAGATATTTTACAGAAGTAACTGCTACCAGTGTTTGTTCATCTATCATATAATCATACAGTAAAGGATCCTTCTTTCTATGTATTCGCAATACATTACATTTATCTATGTTAAGGGTGAAGATCAGACGTGTAATTAAAGAGTGCACAGAGGCATATAAGCAGTCATTCTCCGCTCGCTCCATAGGGTCAGCTGTGACTAGCAGACAGCTTACCTTCCCTCTCCCAGTGGACCTCGCTGATGGGGTAGCCGGTGACGCGGCAGTGGAAGGTGGCGTCCTCCCTGGCGACCAGCCTCGCGTCGCGCATGGGCCGCACGTGGGGCGGGCCCAGCACGTGCAGAGGGGCTGCGTGGCGCGCCTCCCCCACCGCGTTGCTGGCCACGCACTCGTACACCCCCGCGTCCGTCGTCCGCAGTCCTGACAGCGACAGCCGCCCCGTCACCGAAACGCCGCCAGCCTGCACCGTCACCTGCGTTCACAGAGTAGCCAGGCTTCGAGTTTCAGTAGTGCAACACGACGCATCACCTACGAATGGTAGTTATTTATCAGTGAAATCCGTTTTGGAATATCTGAAAAAAAGAAAGTCAGTATTAGTAAATAAAGTTCACTGTTCTAATGAGGCAGGGCCTGGGGAAGTATAGCGCCGCAGTCGGACTCTGGAGATTTTCATGACCTGAGCTGACTCCTTTGATATTGGAAACGTTTACCATTCATCTTCACTTAAAACTTCCCAGTCGTATCGATGTATAAAATTCTTCCCTGACGTTTCGACTCCGACTACTGGAGACATCCTATCAGATAAAGTTGCGAACTGTAAACAGAACTCGAGGAAGCGCGCTGATTCGTATAGGCCGTGCAGAGGGCGCCACTGTCCATCACGTGGCGTCGACTATTAGACTGTCTCTGGTAATGCCAACATTCTCGAGTGAAAGTAATCGATCGTCACGTTTCCGGTCTAACGCTGACATCCAAATTTTATCCAAATTATTACGGTGTTTATCAGTCTCGATAGCCTCTCTATACATGAGCGCATAATAATGCAAGCTTTCAGATATGGTGCTCATCTCGCCGAATTTTATTTAATGATTAAGTTCCTCGAAACAAGTTCCGCTACGGCCGATTTATCCGTGTGACCCAGGCGACAATTCCTCCTGTTTTCAACCAGAGTGGTGTTCACACTTCTCTTTGTGGTATCGGTATAAACCTGTCCACAACTACAAGGAATTTTATATACCCCTGGTATAGCCAAAGGATGTCGTGCATCTTTTGCCGATGTTAAATGTTCTTTTATTTTCCTGGTGGGTCTAAAATGGTTTCCACCCTATACTTGCTTAACACTTTCCCAATGCAGTCTGTGACCTTACAAATGAACGGAAGGAAAATCTTGCCGTTGGGCGGCTGTTGTTCGTCGTTGCTCCTGATTCTCTGCGTAGACCGACGTGCTTAATCTATCTCCTTTCTAGAATAGTCATTCTTCACGAACGTCGACCGTAGATGTTCAGTCTCATCTTTTAAATAAACAGGTTCACAAATTTGGTACGCCCTGTCTGCCAAGGTTTTTATTACACCTCCTTTTGGTCTAGGGTGGTGGTTTGAATCTTTATGCAGATAACGATCAGTGTGTGTGGCCTTTCTATAGGAGAATGAAGACGCTTTCACCAGTCAATCCTTCTGAAGTTTTTTGTAATTGGAAGGGACCCAAATATTATTGATCTTTCCATGATAGTCCTCACTCTTCAGTATGACGGTGACATTACTCTTATCTGCAGTAAGAACAATAATGTTTTTATCTGCGTTTATATCCCTCAGTGCCTTTCTTTGTGCCTGTAATTAGGATGGAAACAGCTAGTATCTTACGTATATGTAAGCCATGTAACAGTAATTTGTCACATTCACAAAGTAAAGCGCTAAGGGATATAAACGCAGATAAAAAGATCATGGTTCTTACTGCAGATAAGGGTAAGGCCACCTTCATATTGAAGAGGGAGGACTATCATAGAAAGGTCAATAATAATTTGGTTCCCTCCAATTACAGAAAAACTTCAGACGGATTGGACTATGAATGATTTTAAAAAGGACCAATCGACTGGTGAAAGCGTCTTCATTCTCCTCTGACGATAAGATGCTCCTTTGTAAAACAGAAGCGTATCCACCTAGACTTTATGGATTACCCAAAGTGCATAAACCTGAGGTTCTGTTGAGGTCAATTGTCTGCACTATAGGCGGTCCCATCCACTAGTTGGCTAGAGACCTTGCTTCATTACTGCAACCTTATGTTGGTAGGACTGACAGTCGTATTAAAAATTCGGCTCATTTCATTGACAAGTTAAAGGAAATGAGTGTGGCCCCGGATGATATCCTCGTCAGTTTTGATACTATGTCGTTATTTACCACGATTCCGGTAAACGAAGCTATCTCATGCATAGGGAATATTTTTCCTACCGATATTGTGGTATTATTCCGACACTGCCTCACCACAACCTACTTTCAATACAATAGTGACTTTTATGAACAGATTGACGGGGTGGCTACGGGCATTCCTCTTAGTCCTGCTGTGGCTAACTTGTTTCTGGAGACGTTTGAACAACGGCCGTTGGAGACTACCAGTAAGAGACCAGCCATGTGGTATCGCTATGTCGATGACAATTTCGTCGTACGCACACAGAGGAGCTGGACGTCTTCCTGATGCATCTAAACAGCATTAACACGAAAATACAATTTACTATGGAGACGGATTTTCTGGATGTGTCTGTGATTAAACGACAGAACGGAACGTTGGGCCGTAAGGTGTATAGAAAGGCCACACATACTGATCGTTATCTGCATAAAGATTCAAACCACGGCCCTAGACCAAAAAGAGGTGTAATAAAAATCTTGGCAGACAGGGCGTACCAAATTTGTGAACCTGTTTATTTAAAAGATGAGATTGGATATCTACGGCCTATGTTCGCGAAGGATGAGTATTCTGGTAAGGAGATAGACTGAGCACTTCGCTCTAGGCGGAGAATCAGGAGCAACGACGAACAAAAGCCGCCAAACGGCAAGATTTTCCTTCCGTTCATTAGTAAGGTCACAGATCGCATTGGGAAAGTGTTAAGCTAGTATAGGGTGGAAACCATTTTAGACCCACCAGCAAAATAAAAGAACATTAAAGATCGGCAAAAGATGCACGACATCCTTTGGCTACACCAAGGGTATATAAAATTCCTTGTAGTTGTGGACAGGTTTATATCGGTATCACAAAGAGAAGTGTGAACACCCCTCTGGCTGAATACAGGAGGAATTGCCGCCTGGGTCACACGGATAAATCGGACGTAGCAGAACTTGTTTACGAGGAAGGTAATCATTAAATAAAATTCAGCGAGACGAGTACCATATCTCAAAGCTTGCATTATTATGCACACATGTGTAGAGAGGCTATCGAGATTGATAAACTCCGTAATAATTTTAACAGGAAAGAGGAAGGTGTTAAGCTGGATAAAATTTGGATGTCAGCGTTGCACCGGAAACATGACGATCGATTACTTTGAGTCGAGAATGTTGGCATTACCAGAGACAGTCTCATAGGCCACGCCACGTGATGGACAGTGGCGCCTTCTGCACAGCCCATATAATCTGCGCTTAATCGGGTTCTCTTTGCAGTTCGCCATTTTACCTGGGAGGATGTCTCCCGCAGTAGGAGACAAAACGTCAGGGGAGAATTTTATACATCGACCACGGCCTATCAGCCCCGCAGTAGGAGACGAAACGTCAGGGGAGAATTTTATACATCGACCACGGCCTATCAGCCCCGCAGTAGGAGACGAAACGTCAGGGGAGAATTTTATACATCGACCACGGCCTATCAGCCCGAAAGTTTTAAGTGAAGACAATACCGGGCGTGAAAACCTACATTGTATGATCATTTACCATCCATCTGTTCCATTTGTTGGGCAGTGGCTGTCGCCTGGCAAAGCATATAAGGCGGAGCTTACCTCATGACAGACATTCCTTTCCTCAGTCACATTCACGTTACATCACATCTTTAAGAGCTGGGAATTATATCACTGTCTGAGTTCTGTACTTGCTTTGTAGACTCTGACGAGATCTTCGTCTACTTATATCTGTGTTATGCAGTGATTCATAACCATTTTTTACATTATTTACTAAATATTTATGAAGGACGAGAATCCCCTGTAACTAGAACAGCCGCGTGGAATGGCCGCGCGGTTAGAGGCGCAATGTCACGAATTGTGCGTCCCCTCCCACCGGAGCTTCGAGTCCTCCCTCGGGCATGGGTGTGCGTGTGTTGTCTTTAGCGTAAGTTAGTTTAAGGTAGTGTGTAAGTCTAGGGACTGATGACCTCAGCAGATTGTTCCCTTAAGAATTCACACACATTTGAACATTTTAAACTAGAACAACACAGTAATTGCTTGATAGGTTGTCAGGTGTAGCGTCGGATCATATTGTTGAAACCGCACAGTATTTCCACGAGGCAGTTGCTCGCTATCTTCATGTGCGACTGTAGCTTGCCAATTTAGAGACCAATTTCCCAGGAAATCACTGGCGTCAAGATGTGGATCTATACGTCATCACAGAGGACGCTGACATCCAAGACCCCAGTCAGAGAAGGAAGCAACGAACGCATGTGCGGCGCAGTAAAGTTCGGTCCCAAACGACGGGCCGCGCGGGGTAGCCGTGCGGTGTTACGCGCCTTGCCACGGCTCGCGCGGCTACCCCCGTCCGAGGTTCCAGTCTTCCCTCGGGCATGGGTGTGTCTGGTGTCTGTTATCCTTAGCTTAAGTTAGTTTAAATTAGATTACGTAGTGTCTAAGCCTAGGGACCGATGACCTTAGCAGTTTGGTCCCATAGGAACTTAACACAAATTTCCAATTTCCCAAGCCACGGGCCCCAGCGAATGCGTGCGGGCGAAGTGGTGGGCCGTACTTAGGTGTTCTGGTTTTGGTTCTCTATTGACGTTATTTCGCTGATTATTTTCGTCTGCGCCCGACGATTTCTTAGTGCCGCCATTGTTGATTTCCTTTTGCTGAGATGAAAGGACGTCCCTTTGTTAATTAAGTCGTTAAATGTAAGAACGTCCACTACTTCTTTAAAGGTGGCGTCCCAGTGCGTACAGGAGCACGAGAGGATTTTGATCTCCCTTTGATTCATGCCTTGTCCTTCATCAAAACAGTGTCCAGCAACAGCAGATTTTTCTGGCTGACCTACTACTGTAAGTCATACGTGTCCATCGCATCTGTCTTTGACAGTGCAACACATCTGGCCAATATATGATGTTTCACACTGACACGGGATCTCGTATATTCCTGGTCTTCTTAGACCCAAGTTGTCTTCTACGGAAGCCAGCATCTTTGCACTCGCGCTGAAGGACAAAGGACACATTTTGTTGGGTGTTTCTTACAGAGCCTGCCAGTGTTGAAGGACACAGCAACAACATGCGGCAGGAATGCCGTCCTAGTATAGTTGGCCGTTTCTTCTGACTACTCTTGACTTCTTATGCTTGCTGGTTGAAAAGCATTGCGAATCTGCTGACCTCAATACTTATCAAAACATACGTAGGTTGCAGTAGAATCATTGTGCAGTCTGTCACAAATGCCAGTTCCCTAAAGTTTGCCAACTGTTTTTGACAAAAAGAACGTCTTCTTACATCCATGGATTCCCATTTGCGTTCCCAAAGCATCTCTATAATCTCCTGTGTTGATCGAACATAACGGTACCACACTGTATATAGCAGCACATCTCTAAATTGCTTCAATGGCTCCCTCATATCTGTCCTGATGGGGATCCCAAGAACTCGTCTAGCACTCTAGAATGTGTCGCACAAATGTTCTGTACGCGATCTCCATCATAGACGATCTACACTTCTCCAGAATTAACCGAAGTCGATTATTCGCCTTCCTCATTACCGTACATTACGCCTACATATTTAACCACGTGACCGTGTCAGGCCGTACACTAATGATGCTGTATTCGAACATTATGGGATTGGTTTTACTATTCATCTACATTAACTTACGTTTTTCTGCACTTGGAGCAAGCCGCCATTCATGAAACGAATTTGAATTTTGTGTAAGTCAGCTCTCGTCCTCCTACAGTCACTCAACGACGAAACCTTCCCGTACACCACAGCATCATCAGCAAACAATCGCAGGCTGTTGCTCACTATGTCTTTCAGATCATTTATGTACACAAAGAATAACACCGGTCCTATCACACTTCTCTGGGGCACTCCTCACTATATCCTTGTTTCGGATGAACGTCGCCCTCGAGGACAAAATACTGGGTTCTATTACTTAAGAAGTCTAGGATACTGGGTTCTATTACTTAAGAAGTCTACGATACTGGGTTCTATTGTTTAAGACGTCTTACTTCAATGGCTTCCTCACATCTGTCCTGGTGTGGATCCCAATCGGAATCCATTCCGGACATTCGTATCTTCGTTAACAGTCTGCAGTGGGGCACCGTGTGAAATGCTTTCCAGAAATCTATTCGCCAGGGTTCTCGAGGTATCGTGCGAGAAAACTGGAAGCTGTCTTTTCACGAGCAATGCTTTCTCAATCCGTGCTGATTTGTAGACAGAAGCTTTTCTTTCTAAAGGAAATCTAATATATTCGAACCAGAAAATGGCCAAGAACTCCGCAGCAAACCGTCGTTACTGATATTGGTCTGTAATTTTGCGTAATTATATGCGGGGGTCAAAAGCGCTTTTTTCAGTCGGTTGGGACCTTGCGCTGGGCGAGAGACTCGCAATAAATGGAAGCTAACTAAGAAGTCTATGTCAAGGAGCACTTTCTGTAAAACTGAAATGGGATTTCATCTTGGATCAGGTGACTTAATGGTATTCATCTCTTTCACCTGCTGTTCAACTCCAGGAAGGCCCCCATATTGGTGTTAGCGCGGCGGTCAAACGGTGCTCTGTCTGTACTCGAAGTTTAAGACTTCAGCTTTCCTTTTGCTGTCCTCAGCTGCCACTTTAGACTGGTATAGGATTGACTGAATGGAACCTTGAGACCAGCTTAGCCATTTTACGTGGCATCATTTTTTTTTTAGGATTCTCGGCAAGACCTTTCGCTAACTTTCGATAACGTATGACGGTGGAAGTTGTAAGCTTTGCGCGTAGATCTGTTTGTGGACGCACGAACTTCTAGTAACTTCTGTCTTTAGAGGCTTTTGGATTCTTGTTTGAACCGAGATTGCAACAACGTCTGTTTTCTACGCATATTCTAAATTTTGTTATTAAACGACAATGACTATTTTCAGGTCTTAAACCGCTTAATCGACATTCACTTCTTCAGAACGCGATTTACAAGCAATTTAAATTTCTCTCATAATTCCTCTATGTGTTTCATATTGAAACTAAATCATGTCCATGTACTGTCTGTGTAGGATGCTAGCAACTGATTATCTGCTATTTCCAGTACAAAACTCTTCTGGGCTTCTTGATGAATTTATTAACTTTAGTAACTATCGTGGCTATGGTGACATCGTGATCAGTAATCTCTGTCCCTATACTGACATTGTCGATTTGGTCAGCCCTGTGTGTAGCTACGAGGTCTAAAATACTTCCACTGGATGTGCGTTGTCACACTAGTTGCTCAAGACAGTTTTCGGAGAAAGCGTTCAGAAGTATTTTCGAATACTGTCTGTCCGTACCAGCTACAAATAAATCATAGCCGTTCCGGTCTATACTTGGTACATTAAAGCTGCGGGAAACTAATATTGTGTGATTGGAGAACTTCCACGCTACTGGGCGTAGACATTATTTGACTGATTTTACAACTGCTATAGGGGAACCGGGTGGCTGGGAAAAACACCCGATGATTAATTGAAATACACCTCGATCGGTTACTCGCGCCCAGATAACTTCGCAGACAGATTCATATTTCGACCTCTAAAGACACAATGTTTTTGTCGACTGCAACGAAAACTACCGCCTCTTACGTTGTGTAACTCGTTAAATATTTCGGAATTTCCTACTTCGGGTTTCATCCAGCTCTCGATTCTGAAATTAATTTGAACGTGATAACCATCCTTGAGTGCAGTAAATTCAAAACTTCGATAATTCACTGTTAAAATTTTGACAGTCGAAGCGTCTTTACGTTATACGTGATCCGATTTCACTCACTGCGTATTATCTGGCGAGAGTTCATCAGAGGACCTCAGACATGCCCACCCAAAAAACGTCAGCCAAAGTGACAGTAATTAACTCCTGGAATGGTTAACGTTGTTCATGAATCATTAATATTGCTTCCGGCATTATATATGGAAACTGAGGGCTCCGAAGTATGGTATTTCGTAAAATTTTTGTGTAGAAATAGCTTTGCGTTCAATCACGTCAACAGTTCTCCACGCGCAATTCCTAAAAAGGGAAAACCCTTATGTTTATCTGTTCACAGATCAGGGAACTTTTTATAGGCCCTCATTTTGAACTGGCTACAGAACTAGAAGAAAACTGAATTTCAGCCCTTCATTTCGAATAGTTTTTTGGAAAACCTCGAAACTGAAAATTGCAAAGAAGTGTGATCTGATTCACTCACATGAACAGCTGCTACTGGGTGATCGCTCTCTCATGCCTATGTTACTGATGGCATGGTTTCAAATTGTGAAGTCTCACGGTAATATTTACCACTAACATGTTAATTTCGTCATTATATCGATTCTACTCCTTAAGCCAATTCGTTTGATACGTCACAAGACATACTTTTAACGCAATTAGGTTATCTGCGTAGTACGAAGTGTAATAAGAACATACGTGGCTTGCATGTACACGGTACTAACCATTGCTACCTCATTACCATGCAGATAGATACGTAATATTTTGGTAGTAAAGTGGAACTGAAGTGAAAGAGGTTTGCCAGTTGGCAATGCAGGAGTGCGACGGGGAAATACACTTAGTGAGTCATAACAGAGCGACCCTCGCAGCAGGGAGGCCAGTCGGTGGACAATTGACGCGGCCTTTGGATTTGCTCGACACCAAAGCACAAAATGCAGCTTCACTGATCTTCCGTAAACAGTAAAATCACGTGATACTATCATATAGGGAACTCTAATGCTGGTTGGTCGGGAAGAAGCATACGCAGGTGTTTGTTTTGGAGATTCGTATTGGTCGAGTAAGCAACGATGGACAGTAACAAGCACACCTATTGGCAAATACCAGTCGTGGAAAGAAGCGAAGCTGCGGTACAGTGAGGGAAATCAGCAACAACATAGTCAATTATTGGGTGTAATTCAGGCCACTCCCTCCCTGGAGGTGTCGTGTGTTGCACAGAGCACTTAATGCTTTCTGGTGATGCCGAGTGAGATATTTTTCTGTGAACACTTTGTTGATTCACAACGCCCTGTGTCAGCCGAATCTGTGCGAGATTTCTTGTATATCTCTGTAGTGGAGGACACGAGAAGAGCTGCTATAGTTAACGTTCTTGCGAGAATTTTTAGGGGCAACATTGCGCACGTCGTCCAACCTTGGCGAATGTCTTAGGTGGGGACACATACAGTTTTCCGCTTCGTGGAAAAATAGGAGTACTTTAGACTGTTAAATTCAGTCAGAGGCCAGCATATCTTTTCCAGATCAACAGGTACAAGAGGTGACACACGAAACAGCCGAACGCTGCCGAGATTATTGCTGCATTCTTCGAAAGATAAATGTCGCATTGCTCAGCGTTAAATGTCGAAGTCACTAGCGTGCTGTCACTTCAGGTCTGCATTACACTGGAGTAATTATTCGCATTCTATCGCGCCCATCTCAGCAACTTACTTCACATGTGATCTTGAGATTTAAATTTGAGGAGGTGATACGGCAGATGGAAATTATTTCCCACCTACAATAGTTTTGTTTATATTATCACAGTTGGAATACTCTTAGTAGGTTTTTGGTACTAAGTTGCTAGGGACCTTAATCAAAATTTTCTTTATGTTCATTTTTCTACAAGATCTTTCTAGTTTGTATAGGATTTTCCTAAGATTACAATATCCGCATCTTGAACCCAAATGTGTATGGTAATTCATGTAACAAATTACTTTGTACACGGAATAGACTGTTGTTTGTCCTAAAGTAGAATTTTCTCCCTTTACGCACTGACATATTTAAGGTACATCGACAGCTGATAATCTTCTGATGTCTAACACCCAGCGTGACCGGGATCTCCGCACCTGGCAGGCCCTGGGTTAACTGGCTTAGGATTTAATTTTCCTTTGCAGAGCATTCCTTCTGCGCTAGCCGGCCGCGGTGGTCTCGCGGTTCTAGGCGCGCAGTCCGGAACCGCGCGACTGCTACGGTCGCAGGTTCGAATCCTGCCTCGGGCATGGATGTGTGTGCTGTCCTTAGGTTAGTTAGGTTTAAGTAGTTCTAAGTCCTAGGGGACTGATGACCACAGCTGTTAAGTCCCATAGTGCTCGGAGCCATTTGAACCTTGTGCGCTAAGTGGTGCGTTAGGTCACACCAAACCAGCACCTCCTCATTAGATAACGGGGACTCTGTCATGATGCTTCAATGAGTGTTATTCTGATTGTCAGTAGGTCAGGGGTTATGTCCCAGTGGAAGTCAGAATTGCAAAACTTTTGCCAGCATGTTTAAGTGTTATAGAGTCAGCGGTATCAAATACTAGGGTTCTTCTTTGATTAATATAGTGTGATTTAGCGACAAGTACAAGGTGCATTGCCGGCCGGTGTGACCGAGCGGTTCTAGGCGCTTCGGACTGGAACCGCGCGGCTGCTACGATCGCAGGTTCGAATCCTGCCTCGGGCATCGATGCGTGTGATGTCCTTAGGTGAGTTAGGTTTAAGTAGTTCTAAGTTCTAGGGGACTGATGACCTCAGCTGTTAAATCCCATAGTGCTCAGAGCCATTTGAACCATTTGAACAAGGTGCATTGCCCTATTTACACAGTGACAATTATTGAACTATATGAAATAAAATCGTCATAACTTCTCAACGGTTTGCGTTAAGATGTTCAAATTGCATGGATGGCCACGGGGTAATGATGGGAACTGGTATGCGCTGTGTGGTTTGGTTTACCGGTGAAGCCAACTTTCATTTGGATAGGTTCGTCAATAAGCAAAACTGGCGCATTTGGGGGACTGAGAATCCCTCAATGGGCGTATGTGTGGTGTGCAATGTCCAGTTACGGAATAATTGGTGGAATATTCCTTGATAGCACAGTGACTACCGAATGGAATGTGAAGATTTTGGAAGATGATGTCATCCCCATTATGCTAAGTGACCCTGATTTCGACAAGATGTGTCTCACACAAGACGGAGCTCGACCCCATCGAAGCAGTAGAGTGTTTGATGCCCTGGAGGAGCACTCTGGGAACCACATTATGGCTCTGTGTTACCCAGAGACCACTGGCATGGGCCTCAGTTGGCTGCCATATTCTTCTGTTCTGAACATATGCGACTCCTTTGTGTAGGGCTATATTAAAGACAACGTGTACAGCAATAACCCCAAAACCATTTCTGAGCTGAAAACAGCCTCTCAGGATGTCATCGACAGCATCGATGTTCCGACACTTCAAACGGCCATACAGAATTTCGCCATTCGTCGCGCCACATCATCGCCAATGATGACAGGCATACCGAACATGTCACAACCTAAATCCGAATGTCTGTTGTGGCGTTTACATGTTGAATAAAGTGTGTGCTTGGAGCAGGAAAATTCTTGTACATAGTGATGAGGATGTGACGGTATGGCTGAAAATGGTTCAAATGGCTGTAAGCACTATGGGACTTAACATCTGAGGTCATCAGTCCCCTAGAACTTAAAACTACTTAAACCTAACTAACATAATGACATCACACACGTCCATGCCTGAGGCAGGATTGGAACCTGCGACCGTAGCGGTCGCGCGGTTCCAGACCGAAGCGCCTAGAAGCGCTCGGCCACTCCGGCCGGCTGTAACGGTATGAGGAACACAAGAAAGAGTTGGCATGGAAGTACTAGGAACCAGGGAAACAGTAACTTTTTCGTGGAGAACGATAAGACGAATGGAGTAAATTGTTGAACGTGGATGCCCACCATATGTAGAGTAATAAATTTATAAATATGCTGGATCGCAAGCCAAAGTGTGACCCCAAAGTTATCACCAGCTGCCCTATAGATTTTTATAAATTGTCCTTAGCCTAAGAGCATTGTATTACCAGCTTGGGGCCTGCAATATACAACTACAGATTGGCTTGCGTGGTTGACCCTGTGCAAGACTGTTTACATGTTTGAAACTCTAACAAACAGTATTTGCAATGTACTTCTCTGTACACCTACCAGTCACAACAATGTGGTGTCAGCTAACAAATACATCAAAGAACAGTTGCTGCATATCTATTGAGCCAATAGGGATTCATAAAATTTGACTGCTGTCTTTGATGCTTTCCTGAAAAAAAAAGAACCATCTGCCTCTAAATTGACGTGGATCTGCCTTAAACGAAGATAGGAAGTAGATGAAGCAATTAGTTGAGCAGGGTTGTAACGGGGTGTGTTTTATGGTAGAAAGATGATGCATTCTAGAGAGAGGGAGATGTTGTGGCAGATCATTTATCATACATTTAACCATTTTTTCCATTGTTCTGTCACGGTGTATCAGTGGTGTAGTATAACCTGCATTCGACTCGTATATAATAGCGTGTTCTGTGTGTGACTTAGAGAGCTATCTACCTGCGATTATTAACAGCAAACCTCTCCATACCGCAGTCTGCAGAGGGCTTCCAACGCATGTGTGATGAATCATGTCCACCAATCCGATGGAAAACCTATTTTGGCACCCTTCTGTAGACGAACGAAGATATATACCAAGTGCTCCATCTGCCTACCGCCTCTTGGACGTAAGTCGAGGCCGGCCGGAGTGGCCGAGCGGTTCTAGGCGCTACAGACTGGAACCACGCGACCGCTAAGGTCGTAGGTTCGACTCCTGCCTCGGGCATGGATGTGTGTGGTGTCCTTAGGTTAGTTAGGTTCAAGTAGTTCTAAGTTCTAGGGGACTGGTGACCTCAGAAGTTAAGTCCCATAGTGCTCAGAGCCATTTGAACCATTTGAACGTAAATCGACTCTTCAGTATCATAACTGCAATGATTTTAAATTAGTGACAGGTGTTTTTGAGGTACTCCAGTACCTATGTATACATTTGCGTGAAGGATAAAGACTGGTATTTTATGGTAGAAGAACAACTTAATCTTGACAAAAACGTAGGATACCTTTGGCAACCCTGTGACCGACTAGTTACTTCCTGGATGACACAGAATTAGCTTTACTTGATATATTCTTACGATTTCCATTAAATAATCTGAGTGATTTTCACTTAAGGTGGGATGCCCGGGGTGACCGTGCGGTTCTAGGCGCTACAGTATGGAGCCACGGGACCGCTACGGTCGCAGGTTCGAATCCTGCCTCGGGCATGGATGTGTGTGATGTCCTTAGGTTAGTTAGGTTTAAGTAGTTCTAAGTTCTAGGGCACTGATGGCCTCAGAAGTTAAGTCTCATAGTGCTCAGAGCTATTTGAGCCATTTTTGAACTTAAGGTGGATTTGAGTCCAGGGAAGTCGTTCGATGTGGAAATTGCAATTAATTTCGTCTTTTACGTTGCGAGCTTATCTATCCTTGCCAGGACAGCAGAAATAATGGACAGCGCCACGTTGCAGTATTTCGTTAGCAGTGAGGTCGCTTGTGAACATTTTGGAAACATTGTGATGTGATTGTTTGCAATGATTGTTTTCATACGATTATTTTACTTATGTATGCTTATATGAGCTGTACAGCGTAGAGCGCCATGTCGCTTGTGAAATGCGGGCACCTTTGGTCCCTGAGTCCAGCGTCGCTGAATGATACATTTTTAGCCATTTCGTGGCAGAGCGACAAGTAGTCGGATCGGAGATCAATAAGGAAATTTTACTTAATTCACTTATGAAATGCTACATTTCCATACTACTTCCTTGTGACACAGGACAGCAAGTAAACGTAGACCATTTCGAAGTCAAGAATGAGTAATAATGAGTAATATAATACTATTTGGTGCTCCTGATTCAGATTCTTCATATTTTATTAAAATAGACTTTCGTCGGAAGGATATCATGGTAATCTGAATTTAATTTGAATTAAGACAGTGCGTGTTTTAATAGCTTTGTTCTTGTTTTATTGAACTCAACAGTAAACGTCAGAGAGAAATTAATCAACCGTATGTTATCTCGTGTTATCCAAAACAGTCGGACAATGGTAGGTGCCGACTTCACGCCTGTAGAAACATACTGGATCTCAGTAAAAGATGTCGTCAGAAGAGGTTAGAAGTGGATTTTCGTCCAGAGAGGAATTTCCTGGACTGTTTTTAGATGAGGGGTTTCAAAAGTAAGCATTTTAGGAAATACGATCAGAAGAATAAATGTGTGATAGATGACTTTTCAAATTCCTTGGTAGTTTGGTAGTGAAATTGGCAGAATGTGTTATCGTGTAGTGTCGACACTTGATGAAGTTTTGTAGATAGTTATTCTTACACTGCGACCGATACGTTTCTTAGTTGTTGGCAAAAAAAATACCAGCTGCGGTATGCTCTCCACGGAGGATATTTTCGTAATGTACTACACTCTTTCTGAGCCACCACAGGCAAAATATTATGTTCACACAGCCCTTTACTCGAGTATATGTCTTTTTATTAGAGCTCAGCCAATAATTCTTCTTATGAAGTTAATACAGGGTGTCCAGAAAAGGACTCCCTGATTTCAAAATTAAATATCTCGAAAACAAAGATCGATAGAGGAATGCAGTAAATGGTATGTTTATTGTGAAAGCTGTAAGAAGTTTATACAGCAGTTTGAAATAATAGTTACAAAAGCTGCTAACAGATGGCGCTGTACGCTGTACAGCTCATATCAGCATACATAAGTTAAATAATCGTATGAAAACAATCTTTGCAAACAATCACATCACAATGTTTCCAAAATGTTCACCATTGGCACTACGGAGGTGGCGCAAACGAAGAATGAAATTCGCCATCACATTTCGTAGTGTCTCAACCGAAATGGATTCACATGCCACAGAGATCGCCGATTCAAGCTCGTCCAGCGTGGCGGAATGCTTCGGGTAGACCATGTCTTTCACTGTGCCCCACAAAAAAAAGTCACAGGGAGTCACATCCGGCGAATATGGAGGCCAATCCATGCCTGCACCAGTAAATTTGGGATATTCCAAAGCAATTACTCGATTCCCGAAGTATTCATCAAGAAAGCGAAACACTCGTGCGGTCCGATGTGGTCGGGCTCCATCTTGCATAAACCATTCAGTACCTGGTCGATCCTCTAACGCTTGCTGTGTGGCGACAAATTGTTCCAAAATTGCAACGTAACGTGCACCAGTGACCGTTTCTCGAATGAAAAAAGGGCCAATAATGCCTCTGCTGCATACTGCAGCCCACACAGTAACTTTAGGAGAATACAGGGGTTTCGCTTCACACCAATATGGCTTTTCGGAACCCCAAAATCGCCAGTTCTGCTTATTCACGTATCCATTCAGGTGGAAGTGTGCTTCTTCTGTAAACCAGATGCAGCCAACATCAAATCCTTCACTATCAATCGTTGTGAGCATCTGATTAGCAAAGGCAACCCTTTGTTGCACAGCTCGTACAGGTATGGCCTGGTGCGTTTGAATTTTGAATAGAAACATGTGTAGGCCCTTTCTCAGTATTTTCTGCGCGCTGGAACGCTTCAAACCAGCCTCAGATGCAATTCTACGGGCGGATGACATTGGATTTCGCTGAATAATTCCAGAAACTGTGGCGATATTTTCAGGCGTAACTGCGGTTTGCTTGCGGCCAACATGCGCCACTAGATCATTAGTTACGCTGCCTGTTCGTTGAAATTTTGCGAAGAGCGTACGAATGGTTTTCGCATCGGGTCCTTTTGGAGCATTAAATCGTGCTTGAAAACTTCGCCTTGTTGCCGCAGGACTCTCTTCTAACCTGTGGTACTCTAGCACCAGAAAAACGTGTTGTCCAATGGAGTGCATGGTTTTAATCTCTTCCTTCGGTACGCTAACCTCCTTTCACGTTTCAATAGTGCAACTGATCGCTCTGGGCTTCGGATAACTATTTATACTAGGCATTACGTAGGGCGATTACAGCGCCATCTGTTAGCAGCTTTTGTAACTATTATTTCAAACCGCTGTACAAACTTCTTACAGATTTCACAATAAACATACCTTTTACTGCATCTCTCTATCGATCTTCGTTTTCGAGATGTTTAATTTTGAAATCAGGGAGTCAGGGAGTCCTTTCCTGGACACCCTGTATGAAGACATCATAACTAGTCACCAGTAGGAATATTCTGTTTGAATTCTCAACGAGCCGACTGTTAATGATCAAACAAAAACGCATTAATAGTTACCCATTTGATTTTTGTTGTTTTGAATTAGAGCAAGCAGTACTACAGCTCTCGACCCCTGAACCTTGCCTATTGAAATGAAAATGTATGACACTTAAATGTTCGCACTCCATCACATTGTCCGTAATCGAGGCCTCGCGAATGTGCGAAATAATTCATGCCATAACAATGATTCCTGATGCAAAAAATATTTTTTCTTGCGTGTTTTGCCCAAAAGCACTCGTCCCACACACAACGCAATTGTTCACATCTGCCTCTGTTTCTTTCACCCCTCTACTAAACCCGAAGCGAATAATATGTCAGAAATGTTAGACCATTTTCCTCTTGCGACTATATTTCATCACACTTGAATAACGTTCATAAGTTTCAGGCATGAAAAATCCAGATCGTAACTGCGAGATAAATAAGAGAACTTCAAGTAAGAAAACGACCGTTGATAAATACACTCATAGCGCCGCGCCACATTTACCTGGTCGGAGGAGTCTGACGTTGGCGGCAGGCGGCGGTTATGGCGGGTACCCGAGAGGTGCTGTGGGGCGAGGAATCTTTAGAGCGTAAACTGTTCTGATCTTGACGCAACCATGATCTGTTTGCTGGAAATATTTCTGGAACTTTTTGCTACTGCAGGTGGATTCGAAAATGAAACGAATTATGTTTAAGGTACATCAGACTGATAACTTTAGCCGATATCCGATATGTGATTTAAAGAAACTAGGGAATTGAGTGAACTCAAGCTTGCGACTTTACATTTACAGAACACGAAGGTCACAGAGCTCTTATGTTATTTAATCTTGAGACGTGAAAAATTTGGTGCTGGACTGGGATTCGAATTCGGATCTCCTCTTTTGTCGTATCTGACCGACACAGAACGATTTAGTTCGATCATTTCGTTGTTTTCCTCAAGATTGCAAGCACCTCTAGGTCTCCATGAAAGGCACGTATGTGGGTTTGAATCCTAATCTAGAACAAAAGTTCCATTGATACACTTCTAGCCCTACCATATGCACATCGAACTACTAGTTACAACTAATTTTCATTTTTAATGTCTCTTCACGTGCTGTCAACAATAACGACAGGTGCCGTTATTTCTAGTCAAGGGCGGACACATCTCACTACTGTTGAGCAAGAAATCAAACATTTCGCTGTTGGTGAGAAAATTCGATATAATTATAACATTTGATTTTACTTAGTTAACAATCTGATTACGTGGTGGGTTCGAGCCCCGTCACAAAACTTTGCATCACGGCACTTCGTTTTAAACACGTGCGAACTTTGTCATGTGAAATTATAGTAGCCGGCCGCGGTGGTCTCGCGGTTCTAGGCGCGCAGTCCGGAACCGTGCGACTGCTACGGTCGCAGGTTCGAATCCTGCCTCGGGCATGGATGTGTGTGATGTCCTTAGGTTAGTTAGGTTTAAGTAGTTCTAAGTTCTAGGGGACTGATGACCACAGCAGTTGAGTCCCATAGTGCTCAGAGCCATTTTTGAAATTATAGTAAACATTTTTCGTGGTTAGCTAACAGAGGGATAAGATTCTCGACAGGATTCCAGGCCGCATCTGCATAACTAACAGAAAAGTGTTTAGAATGTGTTTTGATTCTCAGTTGAAGTAATATGAACACAAACAGATTACACGGAAGCGGAATGTCGTCAGTATGTTATGCCTAAGAATCCAGCCACTGTCTAACAGCCAGTGTATTTTAAGTTACACATATACAGACTATATAACGAAACATGGCACAGACGTTGGTGAGCCAAGTAAGTGTAACCGTAGAAGTGCCCTTATTGGCAGTCAGGAAGGAACAGCGCGAACGTTTATCGCTGTGCCATTTGACTGTCAGACGTGCTCGACGCTTGAGATCAGTGAGTCGTGTGTGCGTCCGTCTTCTCTATGGAGGCCAGGAAAGAGAAACAGCGAGTAGCAGTGCGGTTTTTGACTGCGGAAGGAGTGCCAGGAAATGAAATTCGTGCCAGAATGTCCGCCGTGTATGGCGAACATGATGTCACGTGCGCGAGTGTTTACGTGGAATTTCGAGTGTCACTGAAAAACAGAAGTCTGCCACGAGAGGCTCATCGTGTCATTACCCCTTCGGTCATTGCCGCCTGCGGTTGATGCTGCCATAAGAAGTGAACGATGGCAAACGGTGGAAGACAATCGGCTCATGTTGTGCGTCAGTCACGGTACAGCTCACGCCACCATTAAAGTGTTTCTTAAGTTCCTGAAAATATACACGAGGTGGGTTCCGCACAGCCTGAGGGAGGAAAAGAAGATGAAAACAATGTTGACATAAGTGAAGCACCTGGAACGGTATCACGTTGATCCTGCCCCATATTGTTGCGGGTGATGAAACATTGTGTCATCATTTTAAGCCGGAGAGTTTCGTCGGAGCCAACCGTGGAAGTACATTGATGACCCCCACTGAAATATTCCAAACCCGTGCACACCAGCAGCAAAAAACTCATGATGACCGTTTTCTTTGACTGTAAGGACCCGCTGCACATTCACTTTCTGGAACACAGCATCGCAATTAAAGCACTGAAGTACGTAGACACTTTGTAAAATTTGAATTGCGCCATCAAGTCTAAAAGCTCAGGAATATTGACGGACAGCATCATTCTGTTGCAGGATAACGCCCGCCCACATGTTGCCAAGGTTGTTTCGACTATGTTGCAGTAGTTTCCTTCGGGTTACACATCCTAGATGCAGCCCCGATCTCTCCCCATGCGGTTTCAAGTCCTGAAGAAAAGACATTCGTGGCCGCCGATTTGCTTTGGATGAAGAGGTACATATCTGGGTGCAATCGTGGTTCCGTAGGCAATTGCAAACATTTCTCCATAAAGCATTGACCATCTTGTCTCAGAGTGGAACAAATGTATTAACAGCTACGGCGATGAGTTTACTAGTAATAAACAGTTTACTTACTTTTTTCCATCTGACTCATTTTCATTTGACTGCCATGGAACAAAATGAAGAATAAACATGAAACTCAAAATACGATTTTCTGAAAATAATAAACCTGTACATTAAATTGACCGAGAATATTAAAGAGATTTATAAAACGAACTTATTTAACAACACAGTTATAAAATACCTGTTACCTTAGGTGTATTTTTATCCTTTTTCTAAGCCCAAAGAGGAATGCTGACTCAATTTTCAAGCTAGGAATTGGGAATTAGCAGTACACAAAATCGTCAGTCCTGGTGTCACCTGGTAGTGTGTCTAGCGTTACACTGTGTGTGTGTGTGTGTGTGTGTGTGTGTGTGTGTGTGTGTGTTTGTAGTGTAGTGTAGAATAATGTAGTGTGTGCAATTGAAAGGTGTCACCCTGTGGCTGCATTGACACTTTCCGTGTTGTATTTCTTTTACATCGATTGACGGAAATCTGTGCAGTAATTAGGCCGTTTTGTTAATCGACATCCGTAACCCAATATCATGTGAATGTTAATGTTTTGCGCGGATCGAGCCGCTGACACACATCTTATGTAGTTTCATGTCTACATACTTAGACGCATGCTTCGGCTAATTAGTGTACTGGACATTCTGCAGAAGATTTGTGTGAGCCTCGGCGTAGGCAGGTTGCATGGTCGGTCCGCACCGGCAACTATCCCAAGAATCTCAGGCGGGAAATAATAAATTGCATTCGTACAGAAGACAGCATTCTCAGGTGTTCATGTGGGAGCACTATGCGGTGGCTTCAGCCAAAGTTTTCTCCGTTTTCTTTGTGGGCGGAATGGCGTCAGTCAGACACGAAAACATGGAAAACAACAAAATTCTACTCACACTCTATGGGAAAACACCACACTGGATAACTGAAAAATATCTACTAGGTGAGAAGTTGGAGCTTTGCTTCTACAAATGTGTGTTCTGTTGAGCGATAATTTCCGGAACGCAGTGGGGGGCGATCCGTTACTCGGCCGGTTCAGCCGGTGTGAGTCAGAGGTACGACCGAAAGGTGCTTTGTTTGAGTGGCACAGTGACTGGGAGTGAAAATGAATGAACAGCGTAGCAATAATCTTTTTCATTAAATAACATCTTTGTGTAACAGTACTGTACACTAGGGGTAAAGTGAATGAGGTAGCGTAGTTTTAAACAGACTGGGTATATATTCAGGAGGAAGGATGTTCCTGTCGTCATCTTGACATCTGGTTTATAGTTTCCGTGCTCTCACTAAATTACTTCAGGTGAATGCCACCACGGTTCTTATTATAAGGCCACAGCTTACCATCTACCTCATCGTTGTCACATTATACCTGTAAGTATGTATATTATGCCTAATATATGAATCATGTTACTTTTGTTGCTTTTTTTAAATTTTTAATACCACCAGTGACACTACACCCCCCCCTCTGTGTCCCAACCCACCAACCCACCCTCTACCAACCCACTTCCTGAAAGAATCGAGCTCCCATGTATATAACAGCTTCAAACGTCTGATTACTTTACATATGCGTTAATGGGTTTGACGTTAAACATTTGAAACCTTCATGGTTGGAGATGGAAAACGCTAATTATGTTGCATTTACTATTAGGATTATTCACGTATTGACTAATGAAAAAGTCCAAATCAAAATTGGTATACAGTTTTTCTTTTCATTCCATCTGTAGTACACACATCAAAAAGTTTTGGATCATCTCGGTTCCGAGAGTTCCTGGGCCTGTACAGAAAATTGGAAAAGAGATCAACATAAGTATGATTTCCTCCATTTTTATTGCTCATGAAGACCACACATTGCATGTTGTACCACCATAAAGCGAGACCTTCAGAGGTGGTGGTCCAGATTGCTATACACACCGGTACCTCTAATACCCAGCAGCACGTCCTCTGCATTGATGCATGCCTGTATTCGTCGTGGCATACTATTCACAAGTTCATCAAGGCACTGTTGGTCCAGATTGTCCCACTCATCAACTGCGATTCGACGTAGATCCCTCAGAGTGGTTGTGGGTCACGTCGTCCATAAACAGCCCTTTTAAACCTATCCCAGGCGTGTTCGATTTTCATGTCTGGAGAACATGCTGGCCACTCTAGTCGAGCGATGTCGTTATCCTGAAGGAAGTCATTCACAAGATGTGTACGATGGGGGCGCGAATTGTCGTCCATGAAGACGAATGCCTCGCCAAAACTCTGCCGATATGGTTGCACTATCGGTCAGAGGATGGCATTCACGTATCGTACAGCCGTTACGGCGCCTTCCATGACCACCAGCAGTGTACGTCGGGCGCACATAATGCCACCCCAAAACAGCAGGAAACCTCCACCTTGCTGTACTCACTGGACAGTGTGTCTAAGGCGTTCAGCCAGATCAGGTTGCATCCAAACACGTCTCCGACGATTGTCCGGTTGAAGACATATGCGATACTCATCGGTGAAGAGAACGTAATGCCAATCCTAAGCGGTCCATTCGGCATGTTGTTGGGCCCATCTGTACCACGCTGCATGGTGTCCTGGTTGCAAAGAGGACCTCGCCATGAACGTCGGAATTGAAGTTGTGCATCATGCAGCCAATTGCGCACAGTTTGAGTCGTAATACGACGTCCTGTGGCTGCACGAAAAGCATTATTCTACATGGTGGCGTTGCTGCCAGAGTTTCTCACAGCCATAATCCGTAGGTAACTGTCATCCTTGGGCGGTCTGAGCAAGGCATGTCATCGACAGCTCCTGTCTCTCTGTATCTCCTCCATGTCCGAACAACGTCGCTTTGATTCACTCCGAGACACCTGGACACCTCCCTTGTTGAGAGAACTTCCTGGTACAAAGTAACAATGCGGATGCTATCGAACCGCGGTATTGACCGTCAGGGTATCGTTGAACTACACACAAAACGAACCGTGTACCTCCTTCCTGGTGGAATGACCGAATCTGATCGGCTGTCGGACCCCTGCGTCTAATAGGCGCTGCTCATGCATGGTTGTTTACATCTTTGGGCGGGTTTAATGACATATCTGTACAGTCAAAGGGACAGTGTCTGTGATACAGTATTCACAGCAACGTCTCTCTTCAGAAGTTCTGGGAACCGGGGTGATACAAATCTATTTTTAATGTGTGTGTATTGACGCAGATGTGTGTGTGTGTGTGTGTGTGTGTGTGTGTGAGAGAGAGAGAGAGAGAGAGAGAGAGAGAGAGAGAGAGAGAGAGAAAGAGAGGAAATGATCACTTTGTATGAGAGAGGTGACATGTGTGTAACGAGTACAGGATTTGATCTATGGAATATAGATCAATTCAAAGGCAAAAACCTTACGCAGCTTTCTGTAAAAGTGCACATTTTGAACTTACGTCTTTTTATACAAACCATTTTAATATAACGTTAGAGGTACCGGCTGGTTAAAATGAAAGTGTATCGAAACTTGTAGGCATTCTGTGCCTTAATATGTAACCGATTTGAACTGGAAAAAAGTTCCAATTTTGGCTCCGGGTGCAAATCTGGCGCCGTGAGTCGAAGAAGAGCGTGTAGAAATATTTCCATACGTAATGGATTAGGAACGAGATGTGGACAGAAAAGGTCAAAAAAGTGAGAAAGGCATAATATCGATTTTATTAGTAACCACCGCGTAAACAGTTTGCTCAATTTGAGCATCGGAGACGTCGATGAGATGCTGTATCTGTAAAACTACATGATCACAGTTACTCGCAGCACTTGCGGTGGAATCTGAGCAACATGTCCTTGTACTCGTATAGTGGCCTTCAGATTAGGTGGAGACCGAGTGTGTCCCTGGTCCCTGGTAAACGTGTTCTTTTGATATCCCCAGAGTCTAAAATCACATGGATTCAAATCATGTATTCGTGCAGGTAATGCATCTGCAAAGCCTCTGGAGGTGACATATTTGTGAAAGGTTGCATTAATCCGATCTTAATCTGATGAGGTGTGGCCGCACCTTGCAAAGAAAACAGTGGTTTCCACACAGTTGCGCACTTACAAAGCACGAATTACATGGTGGTGGACAGGGAGGTCTTGGTAACGTGCAGAGGTTATGTCACCCGACCGGGCCCTGTGCGTATATTCTCTTGAAAGAAGAACAGACCGAGAATAAAGGTGCCTGTGAATGCACACCACACCGTCACATATGGCGAGAGCAATGGTTCTTCGTGCACAACACGCATTTTAACAGAACCCCAGATTCGGCAGTTCCGTGCATTCACTGCCACCTGTAGAGTAAAATGTGCCTCTTCACTCCACTGAATATTGTCCAGTTACATGTCATAATCTTCGATCCGTGCCAGGTACTGAAGCGCAGATTCGGAACTTTGTGGTGGATCAGAGCTTTCAGTAGCTGTACCGTCTGGATCTTGTGCTGGTACCACTAAAACTTCCCGTACAGTTAACCATGGGATGGACAATTCTCGTGACACTGCACGAGCACTAGCACGTGTAGCATTCAGTGTAAATCTGTTCAGCATTAACATATTAGCATATCTACCAAGTTTTGCTGCGGGACAATAATTACAGCGCACACTGGACGTCCGCGATTAGCTGCACTTTAACTGTAACTACCCAGGATGCATGTGTATACAATTTTACGTACATAATGGTTACCAGAGGGACGTATGTGTAAGCAACAGCAGCCTCATCAATAACTTCCACTGGGATAGTTTGCCTTTCTCTTTCTGGTGCCACACCAAGATCATCCGTCTTTAAGAATTAAATTATCATCTTCTTTAAACCATTTAATGACATCAGGCATCTCCTCAGACCTTTCAGTCAGCGATACTGTCCGAATGCAGCACTGTAATTGATGCCATTCGCATAAGAGTATTTCGCAAAAAGCACACAGTCTCTCTTCTCCGGGTGCCATAATGTTCACTCACGTTATGACTTGCCTTATGACAGTGTGGATGTCATACAGTGTACAGCGCCAGAACTGAACCTCGTGCCCACAACGGGAATTGTTTTTTCAGTGTAAATCTGTTCAGCATTAACATATTAGCATATCTACCAAGTTTTGCTGCGGGACAATGATTACAGCGCACACTGGACGTCCGCGATTAGCTGCACTTTAATTGTGACTACCCAGGATGCATGTGTATACAATTTTACGTACATAATGGTTACCAGAGAGACATATGTGTAAGCAATTTTGTGTAAATCTTAAGGAAATGATGTAACTTGACACAATTTTTACACATCATTTTAATCCTTGGCTGTAACTGACAGAAGAAGAGCAGGAAGTGGTGGAGCATAAAGCACGATAGAACTAGTTGTCTCTTGGATTTGTTATTAGCTGATTATTGGGGGAGGGAAGGGGAGGGTGTTTTAAATGGTTCAAATTGCTCTGAGCACTATGGGACTTAACTTCTGAGGTCATCAGTCCCCTAGAACTTAGAACTACTTAAACCTAACTAACCTGAGGGCATCACACACATCCATGCCCGAGGCAGGATTCGAACCTGCGACCGTAGCGATCTCGCAGTTCCAGACTGCAGCGCAATAACCGCTCGGTCACCCCGGCTGGCGAGGGTGTTTTAAATTTCCCACTAGCACAATTGGGCTATTCCTGCTATCTTGAACTTTTTATTGGCTGTTTTATTTTTAATACTCCGCTATGACTGGTAGGAAACAGGAGGGAGGGGAAGGGATGTCACTTGTCACTGATGAGGATAAAACAGATCACAGAGTGATGATGCCTCTACATCAATGACTCGGTCGTGTGACGTCACAAATGTAAACGAAGTGTGCTGGAATCTTCATAGGTATATTGCGTCAGTCAATAATTGTATGAAATACCGAAAAAAACTTTTGTTGCGCCTGGAATCTTTCAGACAAACAACCTGAAAAATGAGAATGACTGACCACCTTAGCCATTTAGTGAGGCAGATGACATGCCCAGTACCATTAGAAACATGTTCCACGGATGAATAAAAGTACTACAACCATATTTGATAAAAACTGTGATTGCTGTTTCGGTGAGTTGATTGGCAAGGGCCGGAAGTGATTTACGTCAGTGACTACCTTTATTGTGCACATCGAACTATCGATTGCATGAGCACGTGGCATGTTGTGTAGAGGCTGGCAACACCATTCCGGACCACTGGAAGTAGTCAGTATACTATTACTGCTAGTAGTATTACTGTCACCACCAGCGGGTGGCGGCCCACCTCCACCCTGCGCTCCCCTGGCACGGCGGAGGAATGCAGCGACTGTCCGTCCAGGAGCCACGACACGGACGGCAGCGGGGAGCCGGCGGCCTCGCACTGGGCTGACCAAGTGTCTCCCGGCTGCAGCGTCGCACTGCTGAACGCAGACACCAGCACCGGCGACGAGTCTGCGGGCAAACGCTACACTCACTGCTCGCGCTCTGCGGCCTCCGTCGGGGCGCGTACTCGTATCTACCAAACTCCTTCCAAGTGAACCAAGTTATTATTGTTTACAGCAAAAGTTACAAATTTGTTCCCGTCGTACAGGATAGAAAATGAATCAGTACGTAAGGCACTTGTATTAACCACTCAGTCATAAACAGACAAGTAAGCAATTGTGAGTCATGTTCTCCAAGCTTCTACATAACGAGGGAAGTAGCACAGCTCCAATATACACTGAAGCGCCAAAGAACTGATATAGGCATGCGTATTCAAATACAGAGATGTGTAAACAGGCAGAATACGGCGCTGCGGTCGGCAACGCCTATAGAAGACAAGTGTCTGACGCAGTTGTTAAATCGGCCACTGCTGCTAAAATGGCAGGTTATCAAGATTTAAGTGAGGTTGATCGTGGTGTTACAGTCGGCGCACGAGCGATGGGCCACAGCATCTCCGAGGTTGCGATGAAGTGGGAATTTTCCCGTACTACCATTCCATAGGTGTACCGTGAATATTAGGAATCCGGTAAAACAGCAAAACTCCGACATCGCTGCTGCCGGAAAAAGATCCTGCAAGAACGGGACCAATGACAACTGGAGAGAATCGTTCAACGTGACAGAAGTGCAACCCTTCCGCAAATTTCTGCACATTTAAATGCTGGGCCATTAGCAAGCGTCAGCGTGTGAACCATTCAACGAAACATCGTCGATATGGGCTTTCGGAGCCCAAGGCCCACTCGTGTGCCCTTGATGACAGCTCGACACAAAGCTTTACTCCTCGCCTGGGCCCGTCAACACTGACATTGCACTGTTGCCGACTGCAAACATGTTGTCTGGTCGGACGAGTCTCGTTTCAAACTGTATCGAGCGGATGGACGTGTACGGGTACGGAGACAACCTCATGAATCTATAGACCCTGCATGTCAGCATGTCAGCAGGGGACTGTTCAAGATAGTGGAGGCTCTGTAATGGTGTGTGGCGCGTGCAGTTGGAGTGATATGGGACCCCTGATACGTCTGGGTACGACTCTGACAGGTGACACGTACGTAAGCATCCTGTCTGATCACCTGCACCCATTCATGTCCATTGTGCATTCCGACGGACTAGGGCAATTCCTGCAGGACAATGCGACAACCCACACGTCCAAAATCCCCAGACATTAAAATTATTGAGCATATTTAGGATGCCTTGCAACGTGCTGTTCAGAGGAGATCTCCACCCCGTCGTACTCTTGCGGATTTATGGATAGCCCTGCAAGATTCATCGTGTCAATTCCCTGCAGCACTACTTCAGGCATTAGTCGAGTCCATGCCACGTTGTGTTGCGGCACTTCTGCTTGCTCGCTGGGGCCCTGCGCGGTATTAGGCAGGTGTACCAGTTTCTTTGGCTCTTCAGTGTATATACATGGTCTTAGGGGTATACGTAGAGATAGTGCTGAAATTGGTACCTTAATATGTACACACATCAGTATATCAGTTGTTTTCTCTTTGTGTGTGACGGTTTTTCTACAAATACATCACATAATTTACTGCCTGATGTTTTCTTCATGATTGTAAGTGCACCACGGACTACACCTGTCAGTATAGACTTTCTGCTTGCGTCTACACTTCAAGACTGACTTGCTGCCCACGGAAAGATAAGCGCTAATGGCTTTTTTGTGCCACCCATGTTTGGAGGTCTGACTGTGGTATCGTCCAATGGTCGTCGTACCGTAACAAAGTCGACACTCCGCATTGATACCACGGAAGATAGCGATGTCTCGCTGCATACTGTAACGACGAATGCGAGGTACTGGAGAAGCCATACCTTTCTCCCAGCTCCGCAGTTCTCCCGGGAAAGGAAATATCAGCCCAGTTCATGACCTCTGGTCTAGCACACTGCATTGCCTATTTAGCCACATGTGTTACTTGTATGTTAGAATGAACAATTATTTTTCAGAATTTTGTTATCTTTATAATTCAAGAGAATAGTTAGTAAAAGATTCCATGAAGTGATGATTTAATATTGACAGATAGTCGTAAATATTTGGCACATTCTTGTTGCAATGGATTGTACAAAGTTAAGCAAATCTCTATCATTCTTGTAGTAAAGTGAACTAATATGACATATGTTGTAGTCATACTCCACCATCTACCACACCAATCAAAGAAACTGCAGTTACAACGGACGATTGTAGTTTCGTCTGGTCATATCACTAACCGACCTTAAAACATACTACTTCGTAATAGCTATAGTTATTAGTCTGAAAATGAAGTAAATATTGATTTATTGTTGTTCAGTACACTGTCCTTAGTCATTAACAGAGACATTTGCACTAACACCCCTATCACCCTATATACAGGGTGAGTCACCTAACATTACCGCTGGATATATTTCGTAAACCACGTCAAATACTGACGAATCGATTCCACAGACCGAACGTGAGGAGAGGGGCTAGTGTAATTGCTTAATACAAATCATAAAAAAATGCACGGAAGTATGTTTTTTAACACAAACCTACGTTTTTTAAATGGAACCCCGTTGGTTTTGTTAGCACATCTGAACATATAAACAAATACGTAATCAGTGCCGTTTGTTGCATTGTAAAATGTTAATTACATCCGGAGATATTGTAACCTAAAGTTGACGCTTGAGTACCACTCCTCCGCTGTTCGATCGTGTGTATCGGACAGCACCGAATTACGTAGGGATCCAAAGGGAACGGTGATAGACCTTAGGTACAGAAGAGACTGGAACAGCACATTACGTCCACATGCTAACACCTTTTTATTGGTCTTTTTCACCGACGCACATGTACATTACCATGAGGGGTGAAATGGTTCAAATGGCTCTGAGCACTATGGGACTCAACATCTTAAGTCATAAGTCCCCTATAACTTAGACCTACTTAAACCTAACTAACCTAAGGACATCACACACACCCATGCCCGAGGCAGGATTCGAACCTGCGACCGTAGCAGCCTCGCGGTTCCGGACTGCAGCGCCAGAACCGCACGGCCACCGCGGCCGGCCCATGAGGGGTGAGGTACACGTACACACGTGGTTTCCGTTTTCAATTACGGAGTGGAATAGAGTGTGTCCCGACATGTCAGGCCAATAGATGTCCAATGTGGTGGCCATCATTTGCTGCACACAATTGCAATCTCTGGCGTAATGAATGTCGTACACGCCGCAGTACATCTGGTGTAATGTCGCCGCAGGCTGCCACAATACGTTGTTTCATATCCTCTGGGGTTGTAGGCACATCACGGTACACATTCTCCTTTCACGTACCCCACAGAAAGAAGTCCAGAGGTGTAAGATCAGGAGAACGCTGGCCAATTTATGCGTCCTTCACGTCCTATGAAACGCCCGTCGAACATCCTGTCAAGGGTCAGTCTAGTGTTAATTGCGGAATCTGCAGGTGCACCATCATGCTGATACCACATACGTCGACGCGTTTCCAGTGGGACAGTTTCGAGAAAAGTTGGCAGATCATTCTGTAGAAACGCGATGTATGTTGCAGCTGTTTGGGCCCCTGCAATGAAGTGAGGACCAATGAGGTGGTCGCCAATGATTCCGCACCATACATTTACAGTCCTCGGTCGCTGTCGCTCTACCTGTCTGAGCCAGCAAGGATTGTCCACGGACCAGTAATGCATGTTCCGTAGATTCACTGCCCCGTGGTTTGTGAAACCCGCTTCATCGGTAAACAGGTAGAACTGCAACGCATTCTCTGTTAATGCCCATTGACAGAATTGCACTCGATGATTAAAGTTATCACCATGTAATTGCTGATGTAGCGACACATGAAACGAGTGAAAGCGGTGACGATGTAGTATTTGCATGACACTACTTTGACTCAGTCCACCGGCTCTCGCAATGTCCCGTGTACTCATGTGTGGGTTCATGGCAACAGCAGCTAACACACCAACTGCACCCGCTTCTCCTGTGACAGGCCTGTTACGGACCCGTTTGCGCGCTACGACCATACCTGTTGCATACAGTTGGCGGTAGATGTTTTGCAATGTGCGGCACGTTGGATGCTCTCTATCCGGGTACCGTTCTGCATACACCCTGCAGGCTTCACCTGCATTTCGTGGACACTCGCCATAGATGAGTATAATCTCCGCCTTTTCAGAGTTCGAATACACCACGGTCACAGTTCCTACAACACTACGCTATCACAGACGTCTGGTAACACGGTGTACTACAGTTGGTCTGCGTGCGGAGACGAAAGCAGAATAACAATAGCAGCAAGCGCTACATGCGGACACTGCGACAGCTAGACCAAACCACAACAGTACACTACAGCCACACTCGTAAACACGGTCGTCATCGTAAACATGTCCCTGCAGATGGTGCTCGCTGACCGTGGCCCGTGTTTGCTTCAACACGCAACTGAACGTCGGAGGTTTCAAGTGTCAACTTTAGGTTACAATATCTCCAGATGTAATTAACATTTTACAATGCAACAAACGGCACTGATTACGTATTTGTTTATATGTTCAGATGTGCTAACAAAACTAACGTGGTTCCATTTAAAAAAACGTAGGTTTGTGTTAAAAACATACTTCCGTGCATTTTTGTATGATTTGTATTAAACAATTACACTAGCCCCTCATCTCACGTTCGGTCTGTGGAATCGGTTCGTCAGTATTTGATGTGGTTTACGAAATATATCCAGCGGTAACGTTAGGTGACTCACCTTGTATATTCGTTCAACATGGCAAAGACAATAATACATCAGGAAATAAAAATACATCAGAATAACACACCACAAAAAAGACACGAGTCGTAATAAACCAGATATTGAATGAGAAAAGGAAATTACAGTATACACGCTGCAAACCGAACATCTGAACTGAAAAAGCCCTAAACCTGCACTCACAGAAAGGATCATTTGCAAGATAGCACTTTATCATTAAGCTTTTATAGCGACCCGTTCCAGTTTTTATTCTGTTTAACCTCTTCCAGATGAACTTGTTTGGTCACGTCAGCAATAAGGGATCCATTTTGCGTGGTGTGTTTTTCGGCAGTGTCAACCTCTTTCTTCCTCGAGAACATCTAACCTTCGGATAGCTTTCCAATGAGGCGTCCTCGACTTCATAATCTGTAAATGATTATGAGTTGGGAGACTGCATTGCTTTGATATTTTCTTCCATTCCTTTTCTATTACAGCTTTGCGTCTGATGTTTGGTGGTTGTAAATTGGCTATCACTGCTAATCAGTTTGTGGGGGTCGGTTTATTTATTTTACGAAAGTAATACAGTCACGGAAGAAACACGACAAATATGGATAAAATTAAGTTGAAAAGTTGCGAAGTTTGTGACTCGAATGCCTAAAATAGAATAGAAACGATTTTGGCAGTCGTAAATTAGATTTCCTGTAGTGTCTTTCAGTAAAACGTGGCGCATACTGTGATGGACCCTTACACAGGGCTACGGCGAATTTCCTTCCTCATTGTTGAATCCGAGGTACTCTTCCACTTCCAAGGACTGTACTGTGGAAGGGACATTGACACTCTGCCGTCCTTCTTTCCTTCGATCAAAGCTTTAATGTTCCAGTACCTCTCCTCTGCTTTTCCAAACGTCACTCTTTCATGTCTGCTACACCAACCCGGCCCAGATGAAAAATTTAATTCAGCAGGATACTGCAGCTCTGAACCTGTTTTTATAATACAAGACATTGCCATGTTGCAGAATACCGGTTATAGACTGGCGGTGTTGCAAGGATACCAGTGAGACAAGAGCTCGCAGGGGTAGTACAGAGCAGTCGGTGCTGCCTGGAAGGCCTCACCTCCCAGCCTGATCTCCGCAGTGCCCTGCGCCGTCTCCTCGTTGTTGGACACCACGCACTGGTACATCCCTCGGTCTGACCTCTCCACGTGTTCTATTCGGAGAGTCTGAAAACAACAGGACACATTTACAGTAGTACAGGTATAACAATGTACCATCTTCAAAATAAGTATCAAAATTTTACATAGACAGACACAGTTTTGTATATTGAAAGATTTGAATCTTCTAGAACTCATCATGTCCGTAAAAGCGTGTAAACCGAAAAAAATTATCAGAGCCGGATGTGAAAATTGTCAGCTACCCTGAACATAAGTAAATTTAATGAAATATGTGCAACTACAAAAAAAAAAAGTACCCGATATCATTAGATGATCGGCTATCAGTTTCAGTCCAGAATTATGTAAGGTGCAACGATCCCATGAATCTACCTGAAAGGAAGGCAAATATCAAAATCAGACTTATTGAAGGAATCTTAATGGAGACTAATTCTGATCAGCCAAAGTATCACTATCACTTCACCAGCACGAATCCGCCCGGCGGATTTGTGTCGAGGTCCGGTGCACCGGCCAGTCTGTGGATGGTTTTTAGGCGGTTTTTGATCTGCCTCGGCGAATGCGGGCTGGTTCCCCTTATTCCGTCTCAGTTACACTATGTCGGCGATTGCTGCGCAAACAAGTTCTCCACGTTCGCGTACACCACCATTACTCTACCACGCAAACATAGGGGTTACACTCGTCTGGTGTGAGACGTTCCCTGGGGGGTCCACCGGGGGCCGAACCGCACAATAACCCTGTGTTCGGTGTGGGGCCGGCGGAGGGGTGAAGTGGACTGCGGTAGTCGTCGTGGGGTTGTAGACCACTGCGGCTGCGGCGGGGACGGAGCCTCTCCGTCGTTTCTAGGTCCCCGGTTAACATACAATACAATACATACAATCATGACCACTGCGCACTGTGAGATTTAATGCCGCTTCGTGGCACTGCGGCTATGTGATGCATTAAAGAAGGTATTCAAGCAGAGTAGTGACAAATGAGGAGTCATTCGAGAGACGATGTGGGTCACAAATGGGAAAAGCCCATCGACATAAGTGGCTCTGGCAAAGGAGGCTTGTTTTGGTGTAGTACCTGGGAACGAGCATCACAGAAACAGAAAAATTGGCCAATAGTTCATATTCTGATGTCGTAGGCATCTATGGAAAGCGGTTGAAGGGCGGTGAAACCATGAGTAGGTGAGAAGATGTTGGACGTTCACGCCTGATCACGTAACGTGGGGGTCCGAGGCACATCCCCTCAGTAAAGTAGGATAGGCTGCAGTCTGTGGCAAATTTGACGACAGAGTAAAATGCTGGTGCAGGAAAAAGTGTTTCGGAGTACACCACTCAGCGCACATTGCTTAACATTGATCTTGGTGGACGACGTCCCCTGTGTGTCATGTTCCCACGTTGACCCAACTACATCGTAAATTATAGGATTATTATGAACGATATGATCGAGATTGGTGTGTGGATCAATTCAAAAATGTCATCTTGTCGGGTGAATCACATATCTTAGTGCACCATGTCGACGGTCTTGTCCACATACGCAATTATACAGGCAAACGGCTTGTCGAAACATTCACTCGACCACGGACACATTCTGGCTGAGGAACTATTGCGTTATGGGGAAATATCACCTCGGCTTCCATGTGGTAGTAATCGAAGGCATCATCACAGCTGTGGGTTACTTAAATACCACTGCAGACTGTCTGCACCCCTTCAAGTATGGTGGCTCCCTGATGGCAATGGTATCTTCCAGCACAAACCCAGAACCGCACTACAGTGGTTTGAGCAGCATGGTAGTGAACTCAAGTTCATATCGTCTGACCTGAAGCCAATGGAAAACATCTCTAACCTATTGGGAGACAGCTCTGCACCCACAAACCATCGACCCATGATTTATGGGAACTACATGACCTGTGCAGATAGATACATCTGGTGAAAGGAAATGATCGTAGCCGGCCGGAGTGGCCGTGCGGTTCTAGGCGCTACAGTCTGGAGCGGAGCGACCGCTCCGGTCGCAGGTTCGAATCCTGCCTCGGGCTTGGATGTGTGTGATGTCCTTAGATTAGTTAGGTTTAATTAGTTCTAAGTTCTAGGCGATTGATGAGCTCAGAAGCTAAGTCGCATAGTGCTCAGAGCCATTTGAACCATTTTTTTTGAAATGATCGTATGGCACAGAGGCAGTGATTCACCACATGGGGAAGTTCGGACGCCGAGTTGCAAGTCTTTTCAGTTGATGCCGCATTGTGCTAGCTGCGTGTCGATGATGATGAGGACAACACAACACCCAATCCCTGTCCGGAGAAAATCTACGACCCGGCGAGAAATCGAACCCAGGTTCACTGCATGGCAGTCAGACCTACAGACCACACAGCTAAGTAGGCGGACGAGACAGCTGGTGCCACATACCAATGGAAACCTACCAAGGCCGGAAATTTTCTGGCAGATTGTAACTGCCTGGTGGACTGGGATTCGAATCTGAGAGGCTTGTTAGATGGGCGAGAAAGTTTTTACGGAAATTGGGCTGTGAAGGTGAATCATCAGTAGTTGTTGGATAGCTCAGTCTGCATAGCACTTGCCCACGAACGGGAAAGGTGCTAGGTTTGAGTGCCGGTCCAACACACAAGTCTTCATGTGCCAGAAAGTTTTAAATCAGCGCACACTCCGCTGCAGAGTGAAAATTCACTTGCAAACAATCCCCTAGGTAGTGAGTGTAGAGTGAAAATTTATTATGTCCGCCAAGGGCTCCTGGAATCTGCATCTGTATTTCTTACCAAAGGTGAGCCAACAGGATGTTTAGCACACGGTTATAATTTCTGAGCCATGAGTTAGATCACTTACAAAAAAGTCTTTCGAGCAAACTGCTTAGCACTGTTCATCAGTTTGGAACCTTCACCAAACAGAGTTAACAGCAAAAACCGATTAGACTCCAACAAGAGGTACACTATTCGTCATGGGTTTGTTTCATAGCGTGAGAATGTCACAGAAATTTTCCACAAACTACAATTGGGAATGTTACAAGGAAGACGTTGTGCATATCTGAGATACTTAAAAGATCTGGGAGCTCACGTTCCCGAAAGAGGCAAGGAACGTGCTACTTCGTGAAACATACATATCGTCTAATGACTTCAATGACAAAATTAGAGACCTTCAGACTCATACAGAGGGATACCGCCAGCCTGTCTTACTGCCGACCATCTGCTAAATGAATAGAAAAGAAAGAAAATGATTCTGGCTTAGTACAATGTACTGAAATACTGGTAACTCGCCACTCTGGACAAAAGGGTTTAAGTTAAGACATGTCTGGACACTGTGAAACTATACTGAAAGCAGCAGAAAACGAATTAGTACGGTTTTCAAGTGTTGCAATTCACTTTCAAAACTCACGAGATTATTTACTACACAATTATTGTTCACTGTCAAATTTACGTCTTTGTAGTGTTCTTTTAGTAGATTTTCCGGTAGGTAATACATTGGTGCTAGCAGTTCGCAGGCATACGATAAGATCCTACTACAGCCTGTGTCAAAAAATCTTCAAACAGAGAACACGTACAGTAAATCTTTAAGGTCAAGCAGTGACTCTGTTAAGAAACATTGTACTCCCTGTTCAAATTCGGTTTTACTGATGTGGCTCTTCTAGGCTGTAATTTCACATCAGCCTTGCACTGTGATGGCTGCATGACTGAGTATGGACAGAGATAACATTTTCAGTCGGATTTCTCGTTCTACGCGGCAGTGTACATTAAGGATTTTGGTTGCTACGCGGAACCTGATGAAGGAAATCAAGTGCCGTTTCGGTTTTCTCGGCACTCCGTGGAGATCGGACCAAAAGTTCGACTTCTCACTTAGCCTTGCTCCGGCTCTTCGAAACTCCATTAAGGCAGTGCCTACAAATAAATAGTGTTAGGTACGGAAATATTTTAACTACTTTTCTATGGCACTGCATCTTCGAAGTTAGCAACATCTGAAGCAAGACATGTCAACATGTGGGTCACAGAAATGCAGTTAATTCTCAAGACTCTATACCGACTGCAATGGCCGTTTCCTGTTTACATTTCAAGTACTAAACAGATCACCTTAGGAGCTGGTAAAACTATTCTGTGGTCATTTCCAAGCGGTTTATTTGTCATAAAATGGCAGAAGTGCGCACTTGTCTATGGTATCGCACTAAGCTGTTCACGTGAGTCCAGTGGTATTTATGACGAGATGTTCTGGATGGGATTGGTCTGTGTCATCCAACATCAGCGTAACTGACAGGCGATTACGAGAAAATCTTCCCCTGTCAATCCATCGATTACCCGGAGACGAACAGTAAGCGCTTCATGTCCGTTATAATTATCCGGGCTGTTATACCGTGGTCGGTTGATGAATCCTGTGGTGATTCCCAACGTTTCGTCTCCGACTGCGGGAGACATCTTCAAGGGGGTCGGTAGCTTGGTGGAAGGTCCAACACACACACTGGCTCGCTACTGACTGCCGCTAAATTCCGTGTCCGCGCGCCCCCGCGCCGCGGCGTGAAGTCACGCGTTTTGAAAACGTCAGTGCAATTGGCCGCTGTCCGTCGCCGTCGATCGCCGTTGCCATCACCCAGTAGTGGACGAGTGGTACACATCTTCTTTAGCATCGGCATCCATATACCGTTTAATTTGACGCCCTCCTCCTTTCGGTTAGCGGCAGTCAGTAGCGAGCCAGTGTGTGTGTTGGACCTTCCATCAAGCTACGGACCCCCTTGAAGATGTCTCCCGCAGTCGGAGACGAAACGTTGGGAATCACCACAGAATTCATCAACCGACCACGGCGTAACAGCCCGGATAATTATAATGGACATGATATTTACGGCCGTGAAAGTTTACATTTTAGTATCAGTAAGCGCTTCACATTTAGATCAGGAAGTTCTCTAGTGGGTTGAAGGAGGCTCTGTACAGAATACGCGAACGTCTTCTGAGCGTGAAAGATGGTTCAGAACGTGCTACATGAGAACTAATTACACAACTAGCACGTAGAACAACTACATCATCTGCAACCACAATATTTTTTTTCAAACATAAATTTGTTTAATTTACTGTTGCGCAAACGTTAGGATGGGTTGGGATTTGTTCACCGAACAGTCTGCTAGCAAGAGTTTGGTGTGAACATTACGACAGGAATTCTACAGAACAGTTCAATTAGTTTGTGCTCACCTCCAGAGAGACTGATCGTGGACACACTGTTCATTATTTTCCGTCATGTGTGTCCATAATTGACAGAGAATGTCATATTTCATACACATGTAAGCCTATAATTCCAGCATGACGTTGCTCCTGCTATCGTTAGTTACTCCGTAAACGATTAAACCATGGTTTCACCATAGCACCATGACTTGTTATGGCCTCACCCCTTTCACAGTAGATATGTACATTGTTAATATCTCACATAAATTTTAGCAACATGATTTCATCATGAAATACCAGCACATATAGAAAAAGATCTTGTATTGTAGCTTAAGGCGTGAAGCTGTTGACCATGTAGCAGCATTCGAGCTCGTCGGCCGGGGTGGCCGAGCGGTTCTAGGCGCTACAGTCTGGAATCGCGCGACCGCTACGTTCGCAGGTTCGAATCCTGCCTCGGGCATGGATGTGTGTGATGTCCTTAGGTTAGCTAGGTTTAAGTAGTTCTAAGTTCTAGGGGACTGATGACCTCAGCAGTAAGTCCCATAGTGCTCAGAGCCATTTGAACCATTTTTTTTTTTTTTTTTTTTTTTTTTTTTTTTTTTTTTTTTTTTTTTTTTTGGGCATTCGAGCTCAGAGATGCAAGGTGCAATTGACTGTTACGTAGACTGTTACGTATTCATAGCAGCGTTGCAATGTTTTATTATGACACATTGTGGTTTTCCATTTAGCAGTGGAGAATGGCATAAGGTTGAAACGGTCTTGACAAAAAAATAATGGGTTGTGGCATCGCACAGTTGCGGTGTAACTATGTTTCTAGTATTTACATAACGTTGACAGCTGCATAACCCAGTAAGAACAATAGTGTTTTGCTCAACATTGTTTTGCTTCAGGTTCAAGAGAACTAGGATACAAAATATAGTGCGAGATGGATCGTGAGAGGTAGACTTGTTGACTCGGTACCAGTGGACTACTTTCTGAGGGGCCACGTGAAGAAATGGGTGTACCGCAAGCCTCTGGAGGCTGTGGAAAATCTCGTGCCTTCCATTTCAGTGGCTTCAGACATTTTCAGACAGATACGAGGAGACTTTGACCAGGTCATACGGTCCCTCCTGAAAAGATGAGTGTTCTGCTCCAGTGCTTAACTGGCGACTGTTAAGCCTTTGCTGTTGAAACAGTGCTCCAGTCATAAAAAGTACTCAAAATGTCGTCTAGGGTTATGATTTCACTTTCTTCTACATTTTTTGACGTTCCGGTACCTTCAAAAATAATGTTAAAAATTAGCTGTTTCCGAACTACGTTCCTTGTCTCAGTTAGTTTGCTTGCAAACAGTCAACTATCGTTGGAAATGCTTGTGGTAACTTTGCAGCAGACGGGTGCTAGAATTTAGTCCCTGTCTTTCGACTCAGCTAAGCTGTCTGAGGACATGGATCACCCTTCGGGAGATATAGATAGGATACGATGTATAGCTGTTGATACAGCCGTGCTTTTGATTTGTCATCGGCGTTTCACGTTCAGAATACGATTAGAAGACTGTTTGTCCTCATTTCCAAGAAGAAATAACGAGACGAAATTTGAAACCTGTGCTCATATATCACTTTCTGTGTAAGGTGATGAACACCAAAAATTATAGGGTAAATAAACACAGGTTATACACCGACTACTTCCAAGATAATTAGCTTCGCGTGCCAGACGCCGGTCTCTGTGGTTGGAATGAATCGATAGCATTGCCGCAGCGAGCAAAAGATATCTCACTAAACAATTAAGCCGCAATTTTCCTCTGCGGTTTGCGTATCTGTAAGAAACTATGCCAGAGAATCACAGGACATCTCCACCATAATTAGCGATTCGACATCCACTGCTAGATCAAAGCTAATTCTAGGCTTTCCCTTGTTTTACCGTGTACAGCTGTACGGATCCGTGTCACAAGGGAAGATAATACTATATCGATTTTCGCTCACGAAAAGAAATTAAATTTGTTATCTTCGGCAACGGTTCACTAAAAGTGCTTCAGCAGAAACTGAGCATGCAGGGCAAATGTTACATAAACTGAAATAAAGTAATTAAAGTAAACGCGGGAAAGGTCATCGAAGCTACACACAAAATAAATGTATTTGTATCGTATAATTATGGACAGAGCTAAAAGGTGGTAATATCTGTTTTCAAAGCAATATTACCGAACATTATTTGATTTCACCGATTTTTAAATTCTTGAAAGTACTTTGAAGTACTCTCGGTGCATTGTGTTAGAATCTATTCGACCAGCCTTGTGAACTGAGATTTCATTGCAAGGAAGAGAGAGATATTGCGAGGGACTAGGTGTAGATAGGCCAGCGGCTGTTCTATTCCTTAACAGGAAATTCCTTAACAGTGGGCAAGGCGTACGCTGGCGCGTTGTCGCGATGAAGCGAGCTGTTTTTCCGGCTCTCGAGCAGTTTGCGCTCCAGTTCTCCCTCACTTTCCTGACAGAGCCTCAGTGCAACTTTTCCATGCCAATCTGGGCAGGTGGAACAGAACCACCATGGACAACTCTAGAAATGTAGTCAAATAGCTTAAGCACTATTTTGTTGGCACTGATACTGTTACTATTTACACACAAGACGCTCAGGCACTTACAGGGCGCTGTCCTTCACTGCGACAACTGCTGCTTTCTTTTAGGGTCATAACCACATGTCCACGACTCACCGGCGTCAGGATCTCCCACAGAGGAAGTTGGAAGTTCGTCTGCATACCAGTGCACACCTGAAATCTGTAGTCTTGTTGTGCAGTGTTCCGAGGGCGAGAAACGTACTGCACTGGAATTCATCTGCTACTGTTTATAAGCAAATGTGCTTCATTTGTGTCAGAAATAACGTTCCAGTGTTGCTACAGATAGCGAGATTGTCTTCCTCCTACCCTAACGGATCATGTCAGGAGCTTCCCGTGATATTTTTGTGGCTAACACTATTCAGACGTTCTTATCTGTCTTACACCTTCTTCAGTAAAAGGCTCCTTTTATATTCTGTGAGTATCCAACTAAGTTTTCTACAGCGCGAAAAAAAACTTAAAGCAAACTATTTACTTCTTAACGTTAGATACTTTGAAATTTGTAGAAACAGTTGAACTAGGGGTAAATCAGAAAAAAGCGACTCAGCCACACGTGCATCTACAAAAACGCCATGTAAAAAGCTTAGCGTTGGAATATAGATTCTCACGAACTTTTGTATAGGACTTCCTACGGTATGGAATGCGAGGCATTAGATGCGCGTTGTTCTTCACGAACCAGACTGGCTCCCCCAGGCTGTGGCTAAGCCATGTCTCCGCAATATCCTTTCTTCCAGGAGTGCTAGTTCTGCAAGTATCGCAGGAGAGCTTCTGTGAAGTTTGGAAGGTAGGAGACGAGGTACTGGCGGAATTAAAGCTGTGAGGACGGGGCGTGAGTCGTGCTTGGGTAGCTCAGTTGGTACCGGCACGGTAACTCAGCGTGTTCAGTGAGGGGGTTAGCTGCGCTCTGTAATAAAAAAACTGAGTTAATGGATCAACGACGAACTGAAGCGGGTGTCTTGCAATGTCCGAGCAGATAAACGAACAAAATGAGATTAAAAAAAAAAAATAATGTTGCAAGTTCCACGAGGCTTGCAGCCGATGATGCTCTCGTATACAGAGAAATCGTGACTTTACAAAATTGTAGCCAAATGCTAGGTGCAGGGCGTGGCAATTGACTATCAACATAAACAAATGTAACGTATTGCATATACACAGATAGAAAGACTTTCCCTTACGCTATAACACAATTGCGGAACAATCACTGGTGGCTGTTACTTCCGTAAAATATCTAGGAGTATGCGTGTACAGCTGTTTGAAATGGAACAACCACATAAAATTAACTGAGACTCATTGGAAGAATCCTCAGGAAATCTAGTCCAACAACGTAGAAAGTAGCATACAAAACACTCGTTCGGCCAGTACTTGCATATTTCTCGTCAGTGTGGGATCCATACCTGGTAGGACTGATAGAGAAAATAGAGAAGATCCAAAGAAGACCAGCGCATTTCTTTACTGGTTCATTTCGTAATCACGAAAGAGTCACAGATGTTCAGTGACCTCTAGTAGCAGAAGTTGTAAGAGACGTGTTCTGTAACACGGTGTGCTTTCACGTTACAGTTCCAAGGGCGTACGTTCCAATAAGAATCAACGACTATATTGCTTTCTCCTTCGTATATCTCGCGAGAAGATCATGAAGATAAAATTAGAGACATTCGAGTCCACACGGAGGTTTACCGGCAACCGTGCTTCCCGCGAACTACCCAAGACTGGAACAGGAAAGAGGGGAAGTGATAGTGGTACGCAAAGTAACCTTCTCCACACACCGCAAGGTACACTGATTCGTCGAGGGTCCACTTAGATTCCGTTATGACTTTTCAAATGGGCATGACAATGGCTATAATGCCAAACTGATAAGGAGAGCCATGCCCACATTTAGGCGCGACAAGCACAAACAGCAGCCAGTTTTAAGGAGTAGAGACATTAACAACACAGATCCTTACAGCAACTGCTATGGTCTTTCCATTTGTAAAGTACAGATGTGAGACCTGAACCATAAGAAATAGGAAATACTGAACGGCATAGAATAAACATAATTCAATTCTGATGTTGAACCAAAATTGCTTACAGTCCATGGACCGCAGAGAAAATGACTAGGTCAGTGTTAGAGCAGATAAAACCAGATTGCTGCTTGGAAGGTCTGGTACTTTCAGAAAACTGAACTACTGTGGGCACATAATGAGAAATCATGATCCACTGAAGAATAACTTAATACTGGGGAAGATCGAATGCACAAGGAGACGAAGACAACAAAGGATGACATGGATCGATGGTTTCAAACAAGTAATGAGGTCCAACCTGGAAAGTATGCGGGACAAAGTGCAGGACAGGAGAAACTGGCTAGAGTAGTAGGGTAATGATGGTGCTGGCGAAGTTTAGATATCAAATTGATACACAAATTAATTAAATAGATCAAATAATTACCCCCACCCCAAGATGACATCATGTGTTTTCTCAGCCTGCATGTATGTCCCAGCCCCTCCCCCTCCCCAACCTTCGCTCCCTCCTCCCACCTACCCCATTGGTGGGAATTTCGAATTTTGGCAGGAATTTCGAATTTTAGTGGGAATTTCTTTCGTCCATGGCTGTGCTGACGTCCCACCCCACCACCAACCAGGGAATTTGGTGGGGGTGGTCAAAATGGAGGTAGCCTTTCCAGCACTCAAACCCTGGTCCTCCTGGATGGAAAGCCCCAGTGCACCCCATAACAAAATTATACCACCAGAGATACCTGGAACTGGCGAAAAATTAAAAATGGTGGTGCCCTTTCTGGAGCTTGAACCCTGGTCCTTCTGGACAGAAAACCCAAGTGCTGTCCCAACTCTTGGAAACTGGCAGGTGCAGGAGAGGGAGGATGGGTTAGTGTGCTTTATTTTCGTTGGGAAGCTGAAAATCGGTCCTAGTTACCTTGTAAATCACAAAGATCTGTCCTAGTAGCGCAACTATATCCATGGCACCACATAAGGAACGCCTAAAATCGCAATACAGCTAAACAATTGAGGGTACCATACAACTGGTGTTATCCTGCTGGGCAAAAAATTTCGCAATACCACTCAAAATTAATGACAGACACACTCAAACTCAATCCGTCACCTACGAGCTGGCAAGGAAAGGCTGGGATGAAAGGTACTAAATTTATTCTTTTTATTCTTTTTGGCAGTAAGTATGTTCAACTGACAAGATGCTGGTGTTACACAGAGTGGAGTTTAATAAGTGTATTACATGTAAGCATACAGCAAAGGACAGTATCCATCTCTGTTTGACGTCAGCCCAGACAATGGAGACCAATACACACTACCACAACTGATGGAAAATGTGGCCGGCCGGTGTGGCCGAGCGGTCCTAGGCGCTTCAGTCTGGAACCGCGCGACCTCTACGGTCGCAGGTTCGAATCCTGCCTCGGGATGGATGTGTGTGATGTCCTTAGCTTAGTTAGGTTTAAGTAGTTCTAAGTTGTAGGGGACTGATGACCTGATGTTGAGTCCCATAGTGCTCAGAGCCATTTTTATTTGATGGAAAATGCATCACTGTTCTATTTACACCTCGAAATTGAACACAGTCCATCACCAACACGAAAGGGAAATTTAGTAGCACTGCTCCACAACTGCAACTGTTTCGGGAGGCCACACACACATTGGACTGTCTCCCACACTGCCACTCTGCAGTGGAGAACAACTGCATTTAACGTCAATGCACCTCTTACAATCGAGAACCTATTAGAAAGGAGAACAGAATTGCGACAGTAATAAATGTTCTCTTTCCACGAAAACAGACACAGCCCATTTTCTTTTAGTTTTATGAGAAAAATCGGTATAGTTTTTAAGTTTGACTGCAGGATACAATTCGACCTGTACGCGTCCAACCTGTGTAAAATTGGGGGAAAAAACTTCTACTATTTTGCTGCGAAAACTACTGATCACTTCAGAATATCCTCGTCATTTCGAAACCATCATAGGAGTAAAGAAAAAGCGAGAATTTAAATCAATTACCGTATGTGTGCTTATATTTGACATTTTTGTCCCATCCACTGAAACGCCTGTGAAGTTTCTGATCATTCACCAGATTCTCACGTCCTACTTTTGTAAGCAATTTGGTCATCACAGCCTGCTTCACATAGTCTAGTCACATCATGCGTAAAAATAACCACTGGCATTTCTAGGTTCCACAATGAGCTATAATTCAAGTGGTGTCTGTAACTAGAGGTTATGAAGTATGAAATAAAGCAGGTAACACCTGTTTTTTAAAAATATAAGTGTGATGATAATAATGAAAAAAAGGCATGACTCCATGAGAACAGATACAATCGATTTCTATTAGTTTTACGAGCAAAATAGGTATCGGTTTGAGGGAACTATCTGCATCCAAACTTTAACTAGTTATACCACTCCATGTAACAGAACTTCCTGTAAGATTTTACCGCATCTCTCCCATATGATATATCAAAAAAGAAATAACATCTGCGTGTTGACATTGAGCATATTGCATACATAATGTATAACTTCACGGCAACACGTGGCCAGCGCTTGAAGTCACTTGCAATGATCTGTGTGATCTCTTATCGACTATACTGGAGGAAGACCATATCCAACAGACTATCAATCAAAAAAAGAGATTTCCTGTATTGTTCCTTCATAAGCAATTTAATACATTGTTTTCTTTGCCTGTAACACATCCAAGCAGTGTGCGACTACAGTTTTGACACCGCCGTACAACTTTTTTTCTAGCATGGCTTCAAGGTCTGTGTCAGGTGCTAGACCGATATTAACGTTTCGATCGTTTGGCTCTCACAGAAAACTTAACGCTGCATGGTGTAAACTATGCAGCTCCCACAACACACAGGTCGTAGAAATAAAACACAGAGGTGTTGCATTTTCCTTGACTAATACGTGATACATGTAATATGCTCGATGTCAGCATGCAGACACGATGTGTTTTTTCTGTATTTGGAAGAGAGGGATGCGGTAAAATCTTATAGGAGCTTCTATTACAATGAGTGGTATAACTGGTTAAAGTATGGATGCAGACAGTTCTCTCAAAACTACACCGATTTTGTTCATAAAACTAATAGAATCTGGCTTTACCTATTCTTGTGGAATCATGACTGTTTTTATTATTAATGTCACGATTGCGCGTTTAAAAAACAGGTGTTACCTGCGTTATTTCATACTTCATAGTCTCTAATTGTAAACTAGACACCACTCGAATTATTGCTCGTTGTGGGAGCTGGAAATGAGAGTCTTTTTTTTCCTGAGGTGTGACTAGATTTTGTGAAAAACTTGTGATAATCAAATTGCTTACAAAACTAGAACCCAAGAATCTGCTGTATGGTTAGAAACTTTGCAGACATGTTGCTAGAGGGGAGTTATGGAGCAAAAACGTCAAATATAAGGACATAGGTGGTAACTGGTTTCGATGTAACTGAAGACAGAGAGATGTGATCAAATCTTAATGGAAGTTCTATTACAAGACAGGCTCTCAAGATTCGTTTCATAAACTCAGATGTCATATACACTGAAGCGCCAAAGAAACTGGTATAGGCATATGAATTCAAATATAAAGATAAGTAAACAGGCAGAATGTGGAACTGCGGTGGGAAAGCCTATATAAGACAACAAGTGTCTGCGCAGTTGTTAGATCGTTTACTGCTGGTACAACGGCAGGTTATCAAGATTTAAGTGAGTCTGAACTTGGTGTTATAGTCGGCACACGAGCGATGGGAATCAGCATCTCTGAAGTAGTGATGAAGTGGGGATTTTCCCATACGACCATTTAATGAGTGTACCATGAAATCAGGAATCTGGTAATACACCATATCTCTGACATCACTGCGGCCAGAAAAAGATCCTACAAGAATGGGACCAACGACGACTGAAGAGAACCATTCAATGTGACAGACGTGCAACCCTCCACAACTTGCTGCAGATTTCAGTGCTGGGCCATCAACAAGTGTGCAAATCATTAAATGAGACATCATCAGTATGGGTTTCGGAGCTGAAGGCCTACTTGTATACCCTTGATGACTGTATGATACAAAGCTTTACACCTCACCCGGGCCTGTCAACACCAATACTGGACTGTTGATGGCTGGAAACATGTTGCCTGGTTGGACGAATCTCGTTTCAAGTTGTATCGAGTGGATGGAAATAACCTCATGAATCCATGGACTGTTCAAGCTGGTGGAGGCTCTGTTATGGTGTGAGGCATGTACAGTTGGAGTGATAAAGGACCCCTGATACGTCTAGATACGACTCTGACAGGTAACACGTACGTAAACATCCTGTCTGGTCAGCTGCATCCATTCATATATACTGTCAATTCCGACGGAATTGGGCAATTCCAGCAGGACAATGTGACACCCCACACGTCCAGAATAGCTACAGAGTGGCTCCAGAAACACTCTTCTGAGTGTAAACACATCTGCTGGCCACCAAAGTCACCAGACATGAACATTATTGAGCATATCTGGAATGCCTTGCAACGTGCTGTTCAGAAGAGATCTTCACCCCCTCGTACTCTTACGGATTTCTGGACAATCCTGCAGAATTCATGGTGTGAGTTACCTCCAGCACTATTTCAGACATTGGTCAAGTCCATGCCACGTTGTGTTGCAGCACTTCTGCATGCTCGTGGGGCCCCTACACAATATAAGGCAGGTGTACAGTTTCTTTGGCTTTTCAGTGTAGGTTCACATTAGTAAAACAGGACTTTCCATAGTGTACAAAACAGCAACATCTTCTTGAATTGTAGAATGTTGTTGTTCAACGTTAAATGAACGTGTTTTTTCCAACATGTGAGCCTATGGCATGAAAGACTGTACTCTGTAATGTTATGTGTCTGGAATGGTTGTAATACACACGTGCATGACAGATTATTTACACACACTGATTTGAACACAACAGACGCTCTCAGGTCATGTAATTTGTCCGTCAAGCTGAAAGAAATTCCTTAACAGAGATTTTTTTTTTCTTCAGAGTTTAAATTCTTGCTTTTACTTTACTCTGAAGACGGTTTCTAAATAACAAGGAGGGAGGCGAGGGATGAGGGAGGGTAAGACGGCCTCGAATTTGGCCAGTTTGTGAGTGTACTTCGAGGGGAATGCACGTTCAACTACCACTGCTTCTGCAGCCTTTTGGGACAACGATTTTCCCCAGTACATGAGGTGCACTGTGACCCATTCATCATAAGTGCTGGTTTTTTCTTCATGACAATGTGAATGTGTAATTAGAACAGTGATGCATTTTCCATCAGTTGTGGTAGTCTGTATTGGCCTCAATTACCTGGGCTGCAGGGTGACCGTCGAGCAGGCGTCTGTAGCAAACTCTGAGGTCAAACAAGGATAGATACTGTCCGCAGCTGTATGCTTACAGGTAATACTCTATTAAGCTCCTCTCTATCCAACATCGGCATCTCATCAATTGAACATACTTCCTGCCAAAAAGAATAAAAATAATCCTTACACTCCAGCCGTTTTCTCGCCAGCTTGTAGGTGAATGGTAGAGTTTGAATGTGTCTGTTACTAGTTGCAAGTGGTATTGTGATACTTTTTCGCAACAGGACCATCAGTTGTATGGAATGGTCAATTTTTCACCTGTATTGCGATTTTAGGTAATCTTTGTATGGCGCTATGCATATACTTGCGTCATTAGGACCGATCTTTATGATTAATTACGTAATTAGGACCGATCTTCAGCTTGCCAACGAAAATAAAGTACAATAACCCAACCTACCTCTCCTGCATCTGGCCAGTTTCCATGTTTTGGGAGGGCTTTCAGTCCAGAAGGCCCAGGGTTTGAGTCCAAGAAAGTGCACCCCCACTTTTAATTTCCGCCCAGTTCGAAGTGCCTCTGGTAGTATAATTTTTTAGGAGGGTGCACTTGGGCTTTCCATCCTGGAGGACCGGGGTTTGAGTGCTGGAAAGGATATCTCCATTTTGACCACACCCCACTAAATTCCTCGGTTGAGGGGGGGTGGGTGGGGGGGGGGGGTGGAACGTCAGGACAGCCCTGGGACAATGAAATCCACACAAAGAATCGAAATTCTTCCGGAAATTCGAAATACAAAATTTCCGCCAGAATAGGAAATTTCCGCTAGTAGGTTAGGTGTGTCTGTGGGGGGGGAGGGTTCAAATGGCTCTGAGCACTATGCGACTTAACTTCTGAGGTCATCAGTCACCTAGAACTTAGAACTAATTAAACCTAACTAACCTAAGGACATCACACACATCCATGCCCGAGGCAGGATTCGAACCTGCGACCGTAGCGGTCGCTCGGCTCCAGACTGTAGCGCCTAGAACCGCACGGCCACGGGGAGGGGGGAGGGAGGGGGAGGGTAAGGTAGTTGGGAGGGGGAGGGGGGGGGAGTGGGGAGAGGCCTGGGACCCACTTACCGGCTGAGAAAAAACATGATGTAATCTGGGGGTAGGAGTGGGCCATGTTGGGTGGTAATTAATTGGTCAGTTTAATTAATTTACATATCAATTTGATATCATAATTGCGCCAGTGCCCACTACCTACTACTGGTGTGTTTTAGTTCATAATGGGGTCATCTAGAGTCGGAATAGACTAACTGAATAGAGAGAGAGAGAGAGAGAGAGAGAGAGAGAGAGAGAGAGAGAGTGAGACAAGAAACATGATCCACACACAGGCTCGGGTACAAAGCGAATGTAAGTGTGGAGACCTATACATTGGCGAAACCGAGAGGCCAGTAGCAATGTACATCTGGGAACACAGGCGATACATTCGAGTCAGTTAGCAGAAAAAATCGTCATTGGCCAAATACCAGAAAGTGGGCAGCAAGGAGATAAAATCCAGCGAGACTTGTGTAATTGCAAAGAGGTGAGGTGTGGTTAAGTGCAATATGAAGGAAGTCATTACATATTATAACACCCATGCCAGATGGTTAGAGGATGGCAACAAGCCATCAGAGCTCAGCAGCTCGCACTACCAGCAATGCATGCATGTGGGATCCTTGAGCAACTACAATTGCTGCCTGAGCAAAACAGTGTTGACATATGCCAGCTGTGATGCATACAGAATGGGGAAAAGCAATAGACAACAGCAGTTCTGCACTACTTCCAGCTCCAGAAACCAGACCAATAAAGCCTCCAACTCCTTCCACCATAATATACCTTCCACCTCAAAAGTATTGTTTCTTTTTATTTTTTTTATATCATACCCAGCATTGGAGTTATGACGAAATATATTTGGACACCCAACACACCCAGAGTATGGTGCCAGTTTGATTCATCCAGAAATTTTTTGCTAAATTAATTTGAAGTTGACAACGAAACGCAGTCACCCCATTATATGAAGGCAGCATTAGTAGCTGTGGACCAATGACGCGTGCCGTAACCTCTTGACAACAAGTGGTGCATTTGTCAAGCCTTTAACAGTTTGAAGTGGCGCGGTGCGGTGACACGTGAGCACTTACCTGCGCCGAGACGAGCTTGACCCTGCTGGAGGTGTGCAGTGGCTGACCATCCTTGAGCCAGGAGACGGCCAGCTGGGGGTAGCCCTCGGTGGAGCAGTTTAGCTGTGCAGACCGCCCCACGTCCACCGTCTGCTGCTGTGGAACCATGTACGCCGACAACGGCGCTGAAACATTTACAGGCGTCCGTCTCATCTCAAAGTGATCCATTCCTCTGCAGAAGGTCAAAGAACGCACTCGAAAGTAAGAATGATTGGGGTTCAACATCCCAAGGTCCTTGTGTGAAGAAATCGTATCCCTAGCCTTCTGCATGAACGTGAATTTTCATAATTTTATCGTCGTTGTCGCCTCGCGAGATGTGTGTTGGAACAAATAATATGTTTCATGGTTAAAAGGAACGTGCACTCTCGGAACTGATGGAGTAAATCCAGCCACGGTGAACAATCTTTTTCTTATGACGCCGCACACTGCATTTTGTTAAGTATTTCTGTTACACTCTCACACTGATTAGAGAAAATCGAGAGGAATATTGCAGCCCGTTATTAAATCTTTCCTGCCTTTTCCGTTAATTGAGTGTGGTAAGCGTCCCACACCAACTAGCAGGACTAAAGAATCGGTCGAAGTAGTAGTTTTTTTTAAAGCGCCCTCTCTCGTGCGCGAAACGTACCTCCTTAAGCCATCCTCATTTGGGACGCTTTTCCCAACGAGAAACACACCAGACATGGTTTCTGTCGTGATGCGCGCATGTAACATGCTTCTCACCATGATCTTGTGACTGCTGCGCTTCCCAGCGGCAGTTTTCGGTTGTACCTGTGTCGCAACTCACACAGCGTCTTTACGAACATTGACACGTGTAAAATTTCTACGTCAGCGCTATTAAAAAGCACATTTTCTCCATTGCGCAAATGCTAGTTATATTGTTCTGTGTGTAGTATGCACAAATGAAAAGTTCAATATCCGTGAACATGATACGAGGCAATAACGGAAGTTCCATGTCCAGTTTGGTATGACATGATCTTTTAAAACTTATATTACAAATAGTGCGATACAAATTTACAATATTCTTATACAGAAAATGGAATAATTTTTCTTATTCTCACTTTTAGGATAATACTAAGGTCCCTCACTCCAGGCTGCTGCTTCCGAATTTTTAGAACCTGTGAAATGCAAGGTAGTTCGAATAAGACAGTGTAGAATCTCCTATTAGAACGAGTGGAAACTCTCTCGTAGTTAAAGCCAAAAAAATCATTCATATGCTGCAATATTGGCGTTAAATTACTGAACTGCTATTGAATCAAGCACTGACGTAGAAAGCAATCTTGCAATTTAGTCAACTTTTCCTCGCACGTTCACAAAAACGAACAGTCTCACTCCTACGAGAGCGTGAGAGATGTTGGAGGGAGCCCTTATATGTACATAACATCGAATATTACATTATATTACATATTTCTATCAAATTATTAAGAAAAGTCATAATTGTGAATGTATGCTTTCCCGGCGTATACAGCTGGCGAAGAGTTCTCGGGCTTCCAGCCGGGTGGCGATGTCTTCAAACTGCGACGTTTCGACGAGTGACATACTCATCATCTTCTGGCGAAGTGCCGAGACTTTGCGGATGCCGGTCCCTTTATACCTGCGGTGTGCCCCCCACCACCTGGCCGCGGGAGGCTGAGTCCAGCGGAGCCGGCGGGCGGGGTGGAGGGGGAAGCGGGTGCGCCGTTCGTGTCTCCGTCAGAGCATTCTGATCGCGTCTCGTGAGCTGGACGGTTCTTGTTGCGTTCCTGGCGTACTGCGGCTAATGCTGGATTCCAGGCCGCGCTCAGTTGATAGCCTTCGTCCCTGTTCACAAGATTCTCGTGGACCCGTATTTCTATTGATTCTTTAATGACGCTATCCCAATAGCTCCCGGCTCGGCACAGCACCCTGGTGTTTTCGAAATCAAAGGTGTGGTTTTCTTTGATGCTATGTTTAGCTATAGCAGATTTCTCTATCTGTCCAAGTCGAACATAGCATTAAAGAAAACCACACCTTTGATTTCGAAAACACCAGGGTGCTGTGCCGAGCCGGGAGCTATTGGGATAGCGTCATTAAAGAATCAATAGAAATACGGGTCCACGAGAATCTTGTGAACAGGGACGAAGGCTATCAACTGAGCGCGGCCTGGAATCCAGCATTAGCCGCAGTACGCCAGGAACGCAACAAGAACCGTCCAGCTCACGAGACGCGATCAGAATGCTCTGACGGAGACACGGACGGCGCACCCGCTTCCCCCTCCACCCCGCCCGCCGGCTCCGCTGGACTCAGCCTCCCGCGGCCAGGTGGTGGGGGGCACACCGCAGGTATAAAGGGACCGGCATCCGCAAAGTCTCGGCACTTCGCCAGAAGATGATGAGTATGTCACTCGTCGAAACGTCGCAGTTTGAAGACATCGCCACCCGGCTGGAAGCCCGAGAACTCTTCGCCAAAAGTCATAATCTTTTCGAAAATGTGAAGGTGACTTAAAAAAAAGATCGGGGATAGTAGGACACAAACCAGATACAATCGACTTCACAAAAGTGCACCCCCATCCTTTACACAACAGTGTACTTGGGCGTCGAATGTATTTGTCTTCAATGTGACGACATCCTGAAGGCTTTAACTGCTGATATATTATTAACTAGTTATTAATTATAACATATTGTAAAAAGGACGAACTGTTTCCCAAAAATACTGGATGCTCTGGTGCTTTGAATTGGCATACTTCCGTAAGGAGAAAGTTATAATACGAAAGAAGACCAAATACGATGAATTTTTAACCGCCAGTATAACTTTTCCTGTTATTTTATTGCAACAAATCGTACCAAAAACGTCACGTTTTCGAGAGATGCTCTCTGTGCTGGTGCTTGGAAACAGAATGTACTCATAAGAATTAAGTTATGATATAAAATCCACCAAATATCGGCTTCAACTGCAAACGACCAAATCCACTATGTGGACTCCAAGCTACTGCTGGTGATATGCGACTAGAACGCAATCTTGCCTCTCATTGGCTATGTTTCTCTCCAAGAGGTAAAAATCCTACTTGTCTTATTCAGTCTTTCACGTTTCCGAATGCTGTGAAACGTGAAATCCCACATTGAGAGGTCACAAAACTCGACTGTTTCCTCGCCCACCAGCGCTTTTATTTCCCTTGTGAGCATGGCTTTAGGCATCTTCCAATAAATCTGAGTTTGTATGTGAACGGACGAATCATACCGGACAGAAACTCTTAGGGACCTAGAGGTCTGACTGATTCCTATGATTTATGTCAGACCTTTCCATTTGACCGCGCGAATTGTACTACATGTATGGATGTTTAGGGTTAGCCGTCAGTCAATGAATGAGGCGATGATCACCTGCATGTTAGGAACATCGATGTCTTTTTTTTTTTTTAATTTGTGGTATCTCTACCGGCCGGGGTGGCCGAGCGATTCTAGGCGCTACAGTCTGGAACCACGCGACCGCTGCGGTCACAGGTTCGAGTCGTGCCTCGGGCACGGGTGTGTGTGATGTCCTTAGGTTAGTTAGGTTTAAGTAGTTCTAAGTTCTAGGGGACTGATGACCTCAGAAGTTAAGTCCCATAGTGCTCAGAGCCATTTGAACCATTTTTGTGGTATCTCTTGTAATTATCACGGAATAAATACACTCTAAGATAACAAAAGAAAAAAAAATGACGCACCACGAGGGAATTATCCGATGGGACGGAAATTGGTAGAGGTGATGTATATATACAGACAACCATATGGCTACAATTTCAGAAAAATTAGATGGTTTACTCAAGAGAAAGAGTTTCAGAAAATGAGCAACTCCATAGCGCGTCACTCCACCTCTTATGGACCCAGTTATTCGGCTTGGTATTGGTTAATAGTGTTGTTTTATGTCCTCCAGAGAGATATTTTGCCAAATTCTGTCCAATTAGAGCGTTGGACCGTCAGAGTCCCAAGCTGATTGGAGGGTGCTGTCCATAATGCTCCAAAAGTTCTTACTTGGGCAGAGATCCTTGCTAACCAAAGCAGATTTTGACAAGCACGAAGACAAGCAGTAGAAGCTCTCGCCGTATGTGGGCGGGCATTATCTTGCTCAAATGTAAGCCCAGGATGGCCGGGGCAACACAATGAGGTGTAGAATACCGTCGGGGTACCGATGTGTTGTAAGGATGTTGTGGATGACAACCGAAAGGGTCCTGCTATTCAAGAAAATGGGACACCAGGTCGTCACTCCTGGTTCTCGGGCCTTACGGGAAGCGACAGTCAGGTTGGCATCACAACGCCGTCCAGGGCATCTCCAGACACGTCTCCAGCCTGGAATCCCATAGATTGTAGTGCAATTGTCTTCAGTGATGAGTACCGCATGGAACTGAGCCCCGATGATATGTATGGACAGCCCCAGCCTGTGGTGGCGTACCAGCGTGACGCTCGCCCACCATATGACCCTACAGTCTGCAGTGTTGGTTCCGGGGTGCCACTTCTTTTCACAGCAGAACCCCTTTGAGTGTCATCCGCGGCACCCTTACAGAACAGCGGTAGTCCGAATATGGCGAGAGAATCTATTGCTTGTCTTGCTGCTTGGCAGACTCTACCTTGGTCAGCAAAGTCGCAGGATCTATTCCCAATTGAGAACCTTGGAAGCATTATAGACAGGGCCCTTCAACCATCTCGGGAGTTTGACGGTCTAAGTCATCAATTGTACAGAATTTGGCACGATATCCCTCAGGAGGACATTCAACAATTGTATCAATCAATGTCAAGCCGAATAACTGCGTGTACAAGGGCCAGACATGGACTAACGCGTTACTGAGTTGCTCAATTTCTGAAATTCCTCCTGTTGAATAAATCATCAAATTGTTGTGGAACTGTAATCATTTTTTTGTCTATACATGTACATCACATCTACCGATTTCTATCCCATTCGAATTACTCCAAGGTTCGTCGTTTTTATTTGTCTTCGAGTGTAAATAGATAATCTGCGTCCTTGAGAACAGGGTGTGTGTGAATTTAATTCATTATTAAGTATAACTTACGGTTTTTTAAGAGACTGAATGGCATTACTATCCACTAACAAGAGATCAGTGGTGTCAGTACTTCCACGAAGTACCGTCTGCTCAGAAAATGATAAATCATGATCGCTGGCATCTACGTGGCACAAACTGTCGTCGCTTTTACTCGTGCGTTATCGTGTGTTGTGGATGTTGAACATGGTGATACGACACCTTCGTTAAGGAAAATTCAAGACTTATTTACTGAACAAACTGAACGTATATAAGATGGCACTGAGTGCACAATGATTGTTTGATTTTGAAAAGTTGATTGGTATGGCTAACATCACCAGGCGGCATACAATCCCGCTGTGGGCACACGTAACATAGTTTTCGCTCACGTCTGTCTCTCTAGCTCCAGTGCTCTCTTCAGGAGTGTTACGATCGTCTCGTCATAAGAGACGAACCTGTAATACAATTTGTGGTTGGGAGTACAAGAGTACAATTACATAAAATATCATGTCTACCTTTATGCCTGCTTCCCCCCTGCAGGTGTTTCGTCTTATCCTCTGTCTGTAAAAATTGAAAGCCATCAGGCCAGTAGTCTATTTGCTTCGGAATGCAGTTGGTCTCTCCTCCAGTGCACCAATGCTTTAGCGAACTGAGAAGGTGACTGATGACTGATCCAAGCACAGTGTTACACTGTAAACCATGTCGAGATTTGTTTATAGGAGTAGTCCATCTCACTAGTACTTTTATCTGGAAACTTTGTTCCGTGACTGGAGTAAAGAGGCAGTAGGAGTACAAGTCATCTATTATTCACCTGCAACAAGTATCAAGCGGGGAGAGAAAAATCGAGGGATCCGTGAGAGTATTATATGTCCTGTTTTCTCAGAAGAATGGCACTGAGCAGACCGAAAATTTCATTAAGCTGTTATCGGTGTCTTGAAGTTAAGCCATAAATTCAAGCGAAATAGTATAACGACTGAGGTCTTCTCAGTTTTGTGACGTATCTGCAAGAGGGTTGTGACACATTCATCACCACTTAATTAACTTCCAGACTGAGCTTAACAAAATGTTGAACTGAATATATTATCTTCCAACACAGGGCTCATAATGAAATTCCATCTTACAGTGTCCATCTAGTATGTGTTGCAGTACTTCAAAGGAAGAGACTGATACGCAGAAATAATCACAAAGGAAGTGTTTATTAGTTCACTACGTCAGACAGGAGATCCTTATAGGGCTCGCAGATTATTATCATCACTTACACTCGGAATTTGTCTAGCTCGCAATGTATTTCTTATGCCGCGTTTTGACAAAAAACATTATCAGATAAAATTAAACCGGAGGCACAGATAGAATGCGTCACGTCAACAACTGCATTGCACACTGGCAGTTATCACTGTTACCACAAATTTCAAAGAAATACGAAAATAATTGATACTTTTATACAAAGATAATAATCACACTGAAGTCATAATGGCCCTCGATATTACAAAGGGCAGGTCCTTCATAAGGTGTGTGATCACCGCGGGCGGCAATGCATGCCCTTCAACGTGCTCCCATGCTTACCACATCGATGCCGAAGACTTCCGGCCCAAGAAGTCATTCTCGTTCTGCCAACGGCCTTGTCAAAGAGGGCGGAGGAGCGGATAGAGGTTCTTGCTCTTGGGGTGAGGAACTGCCCCTAAAAGGCGGAAGAGCCAGAAGTGATCGACGGAATTAGAATGCAGAAGGCAATGGAAACCACTGCATTCATGTCCAAAGGACAAGTGGTCCCTACTTGAAAAAGTATCATGATAAGCTCTCCATTGGCAAATGTTTCCGGACTAGTCCCTCATTCGAATCTTCGGGAGGGGAGAGCCAAGGGCAAGGTGATCATGATATAATAAAACTGAATAATCAACGTAAGAATAACATTCTACGTGCCGGGCGGTGGAGCGTCAGAAGTCTGAACGTTGTAGGGAAGCTAGAAAGTCTGAAAAGGGTAATACTAAGGCCCCGTCTAGATTTAGTGGGGTTCATTGAAGTGAAATGGAGAGAAGACAAGGATTTCTGGTCAGATGAGTATGGTAATATCAACAACAGTATAAAATGATATAACGGGAGTAGGATTCGTTATGAATAGGGAAGTAGGGCAGAGAGTGAGTTGCTGTGCGCCGTACAGTGATAGACTTATTCTCGTCAGAATCGACAGCAACCAACACTGATAACGTTAGTCCAGATATACATGCCGACGTCGCAATCAGAAGATGAAGAGATCGAGAAAGTGTATAAGGATATTGAACGGGTAATTCAGTTCCTAAAGGTAGATGACAATCTAATAGTCGTGGATAATTGGAATGTGGTTATGGGGGAAGGAAGGGACGAAAGTATTACTGTAGAATATAGGCTTGGCACTAAGAATGAGAAAGGAGAAAGAATAATTGGGTTCTGCAATAAATTTCAGCTAGTAACAGCGAATACTCTTTCCAAGAATCACAAGAGGACGAGGTATACTTGGCGAAGGCCGGGATATACGGGAAGATTTCAGTTGGATTACATCATGGTCACGCAGAGACTCCGAAATCAGATACTGGATTGTAAGGCGTACCCAGGAGCAATTATAGAATCAGATGACAATACTTATGACGACGTTAGCCTGAAATTTAAGAGACTAATACGGAAGAATCAGTGCATAAAGAAGTGGGATACTGAAGTAGTAAAGAATGAAGAGATACGCTTGAAGTTCTCTGAGGCTACAGATACTGCGATAATTAATAGTTCAATAGGTAGTTCAGTTGAAGCGGAATCGACATGTCTGAAAAGAGCAATCACAGATGTTGGAAAGAAAAAGATAGGTACAAAGGAGGTAACTGAAAAGAAACCATGGATGGCAGAAGAAATACTTCAGTTGAACGATGAAAGAAGGAAGTACAAAAATGTTCAGGGAAACTCAGGAATACTGTAATATGAGTCACTTAGGAATGAAATAAATTGGAAGTGTAGGAAAGCTAAGGCGAAATGACTGCACGAAAACTGTGAAGAACTCGAAAAACAAATATCGTCGGAAGGACTCACTCAGCATATAGAAAATCAAAACAGCATTTACTGAAATGAAAAGCAAGGGTGGTAACATTAAAAGTCCAGTGGGAATTCCACTGTTAAGTTGAGAAGACAGAGCGGATAGGTGAGAAGAGTACATTGAAGGCCCCTATGAGAGGAGGACTTGTCCTACATTTTCTGTCCTCTACAGCTTCCTCTGGTACTACTAAAGTTATTCCATGATGTCTTAACAGATGTCCTGTCATCCTGTCCCTTCTTGTCAGATCCCAAATACTCCTTTCCTTACCGATTCAGCGGAATGATGGAATTGCTATCCTCATTGAAAGTCAAGAATTGCAGGACCTGTTGAATGAAATGAACAATCTAATGAGTACATAACACTGATTAGGAGTAAACCGCAGAAAGACGAAATTAATGAGAAGTAGCAGAAATGAGAACAGAGAGAAACGTAACAGCAGGATTGGTGACCACGAAGAAGATACATTTAAGGAATTATACTACCTAGGCAACAAAATAACCTATGACAGACGGAGCGGGCAGAACATGAAAAGCAGACTAGCACTGGCAAAAATGGCCAGGAGGAACCTACTAGTATCAAGCATAGGTCTTAATGCGAAGAAGAAATTTCTGAGCATGTACGGTTGAAGCACAGCATTGCACGGTAGTGAAACAAAGACTGTGGGAAAACCACAACAAAAAAGAATCGAAGTATTTGAGATGTGGTGGTACGAAAGAAAGTTGAAAAGTAGGTGGACTGAAAAGGTATGCACTGAGGAGGTTCTCCGCAGAATAGGCGAGGAACGGAGTATTTGGAAATCACTGACAAGAAGAAGGTACAGGATGACAGGACATATATTAAGACATCACGGAATAACTTCCAAGTCACTGGAGGGAACTGTAGAGGGTAAAAAAGTAGAAGAAGACAGAGACTGCTATACATATAACAAATAACTGAGAATGTAGGTTACAAGTGCTACTCTGAGATGAAGAGGTTGTCGTAGGAGAAGGATTGGTGGCGGTCCGCATCAAACCAGTCAGAAGACTGATAAGAAAAGAAAAAAAAGGATTTCTTGTGACAGGGCGTTCCATTTCTCCACCAGTGAGATTGGCAGCTGCTGGATGATCGTTGGTGAGTGTGGATGTACTGCGGTACGTGTCCGCCACGCATTCGTACACGTTCAATGGATTTAAGTCGAGGAACGGGCAGGCCAGCACTTTCACCGAAAATCCTCTCATTCCAGGAGCTCCTCCATCTGGACTGTTTGATGCGGTAACGAATTGTCATCCATAAAAATGAAGTCACTGGACGAATGCACCCGTTAAAAGATGCACATTGGAAAATAGGACAGTGTGACAATAACATTGACTGGTGTGTGTAGCGTTTTCAAAGATTCTGAGGTTATCACACCCATGCAACATTATACCTTCCCGTATCATAATATATGCACCATCAAAACGATAATTTTCGACAGTGTTCGTGGGTGCGTTACGTTTTCTCCTCTTCGTCATATGAGGGTACGTCCAACATTATTAAACATGATCGTTGTGGTGGTCTAGGTGTTACAGTATGGGCAGGCAAAATGTTGCACGAGCGTACTGATTTCAAAATCTTTGAACACGGTTCACTCACTGGTCAACGTTATGTGACACTGTACTCCTTCCCTCTGTGCGTCTATTCGGGAGTGCGTTCGGTCCTGACTTCATGACAGTGGGCGACCGCATCAAACAGCACAGTGGAGGAGCTTTTGGAACGAGAGGGTATTCGGCGAATGAACTGGCCCACCCTTCCCCCCAGCTTAAATCACAACGAGGGCGTGTAGGATGCAGTAGGAAGAACCACTGAAGCACGTTCACATGCAGCATCGACCGTCCAGAAATGTCAGCCGCGCTGGCGAAGGTATGGAACGCACTACAAAAACTCCTTACCAGCCTTGTGGCCAGGGTGGGAGTACGTTGCAGAGAATGCTATTAACAGCTATGTCGCACCTTTTATAATTCCCAGGGAACGTTCATAAATCGAGGTGACTTTTGTGTAATATTGTCTTTGAATAAAAGTGTCAGTTTTGTTCGTCTCATTGTGTATTCCTTTCAGTTACCTTCCGTACTTTACTGTAGCAGTTGTTTCTATGTAGGGTCCACGTTTCTTCGAGCTATATCACATGGCAGTAACACATCATGCGGAAGTTACTGTCGTCCTTAAGTTTGTAAGTAGGGTGTTTAGGTTTTTATGTTGGTAACGCCACGTAGCGCTCTATATGAAAATCACTGACGGTGCTGTGTGCAGTCTGTGGCTGGTTTGCATTGTTGGAATTTGCTATTGTAGTGTTGGGCAGTTGTCTGTTAACAGCGCGTAGCGTTGCGCAGTTGGAGATGAGCCGCCAGCAGTGGTGGATGTGGGGAGAGAGATGGCTGAGTTTTGAGAGCGGATGATTTTATCAAAATCTTTCATTTGCTAACTATGCCTATCAGTAGTTAGTGACTTGAGTAGTTAGAATCTTTTATTTAGCTGGCAGTATTGGCGCAGGCTGTAATGCAGTAGTTCGAGTTATGAAGATTTTTGTGAGGTAAGTGATTTATGAAAAGTATAGGTTATTGTTAGTCAAGGCCATTCTTTTTTAGGGATTTTTGAAAGTCAGATTGCGTTGCGCTGAAAATATTGTGTGTCAGTTTAGTGATGATCAGAATAAGTAAAGAGAGAAATGTCTGAATACGTTCAGTTTTGCTCAGCTGTTTGAAAATCAAATAACGTAAGAGGTTTATCTGCACAGTAATTCATAAATTTTTCTAAGGGGACGTTTCACACGTTTTCCACATCAGTGTACATACATGGTATTGTCATCCATGATCATACTGCATTCTAAAACACCCTCTGACTCAGTAGCAAGTCATTGAAGTTTTTTGATATAATTATTTTTTTATATTCCGTATCTCTACTGTATAATATTTGAATTTTGATGTCGATTGAGAAGGTTTACAGGTCTGCAAAGTGTATAAAAGCAGTAGTTTTCTGATACAGTAATTTATTAATATGTGATGTCGACGTGCCAGTTGCTTTTCAAATCTTCCTTTTTTTTCCAACCGCGCGATTATGTAAACTAACGATCTGCAGCAAACCACATAATTATTGAATCACCTGTGTAACAGCATCAGCCATCATAAATATCTGGCACATATTACTACACTACGAGTATTATATTACGTGATTTTCATGCATTTCTGGGCAAGTACTCGTACAACAGACAGCCAGGTAATGCAGCTTTACTGACAACACACAGTGCAAATCATGTTTCACCGAAAGCTCAGAAGAAACTTCTCTCTTTTGTGTTGAGAGTGACTTTCAGAGTTGTTTCAGCTTACAGAAACTGCATAAACATATTAGTTGTACAGAGTATCGTCTATTAGACGATTCAGTTACACTCACAGTTTCATAACCTTTGCACCTCCGTATTTCCATTTATTCCCATTGCAGTACAGAATAAATAATGCTGTCTGACAAAAATGGATCTGTTTTGCGTTGCGTTTATGAGGGTTAGTTATTGTCGACATGTAAGTTATAACCAGACACGGTTTTTCTAGGGCTTGCTGGATGAACAGACATATTAAGGGGGGTAGGACGTCAAACGGACAGACTTGGAGCAGGAGAGGCACCACAGGACATTTTAATTTCTACTGTCTATACTTTTACAAATAAATTCATAATACTTTGTCAGCATGACCAGGAAGGATTGAGGACTGACACTCATAGCAGTGGAAGTTCAAAAAAGTAGCAAAATAACTTTTTTTACATGTGAAATTTCATCATTTTTTCAATTACTACTGGGTGCATTTGTTTCTGTAGGTACATACTAAATTCATAAAACTTTGTCAGCATGACCAGGAAGGATTGAGGACTGACACTCATAGCAGTGGAAGTTGAAAAAAGTAGCAAAATACCTTTTTTTACATGTGAAATTTCATCATTTTTTCAATTACTACTGGGTGCATTTGTTTCTGTAGGTACACACTAAATTCATAAAACTTTGTCAGCATGACCAGGAAGGACTGAGGACTGACACTCATAGCAGTGGAAGTTGAAAAAAGTAGCAAAATACCTTTTTTTACATGTGAAATTTCACCATTTTTTCAATTACTGCTGGGTGCATTTGTTTCTGTAGGTACACACTAAATTCATAAAACTTTGTCAGCATGACCAGGAAGGATTGAGGACTGACACTCATAGCCGTGGAAGTTGAAAAAAGTAGCAAAATACCTTTTTTTACATGTGAAATTTCATCATTTTTTCAATTACTACTGGGTGCATTTGTTTCTGTAGGTACACACTAAATTCATAAAACTTTGTCAGCATGACCAGGAAGGATTGAGGACTGACACTCATAGCAGTGGAAGTTCAAAAAAGTAGCAAAATACCTTTTTTTTACATGTGAAATTTCATCATTTTTTCAATTACTACTGGGTGCATTTGTTTCTGTAGGTACACTTTTCTTCCTAAGTAAGAGAAATTCTTCGATGAATTTTGCACGGCATACAAGCAGTACTTACAGGTGTATGAAACTCTAGGATTTTCCAAATCTGTTAAAAACTGTGGTAAAAATTGGGATAATTAACTATAAAATTTGAGTTTTTTCTAAACAAGAAGTTTAAAATGTAACAGTTCATTCATTTTTTCATTAATTAAATAAGCTCTAGAGTTTCATACACATGTAACTATAGTTTGTATGCTGTGCAAAATTCATCGAAGAATCTCTCTTACTTAGGAAGAAAAGTGTACCTATAGCAACAAATGCAGCCAGTAGTAAGTGAAAAAATGATGAAATTTCACATGTAAAACAATGTATTTTGTTACGATTTTGAGCTTCCACTACTATGAGTATGAATCCTGAATCCTTCCTGATCATGCTTTCAAAGTTTTATGAATTTATTTGTAAAATTATAGACAGTGGGAATTAAAATGTCGTGTGGTGCCTCTCCTGCTCCAAGTCGGCCCGTTTGACGTCCTACCCCTCTTAATCACATGTAATCCGGATTCTTTTGGTTGAGCAGCTAATTGAAAACAGACCACAGTTACCCTTGAATTGGCGACCATGCTGGGAGTGAACCCGAAAGTGTTAAATGGCCGACTGGCGGTACTCACTGGTGACGAGCAGCGAGGTTGAGGCGCGCTCGGCGCCCACCGAGTTGTTGACTACGCAGACGTAGCGGCCCGAGTCTCGCAGCAGCGCGCCGCCCACGTACAGGCTGCCGCCCACCTGCCGCACGCGGCTGCCGCCCTCCAAGGAAACCGGCTGGCTTCGGCCCTCCACGCTGCGGTACCACCTGCCGGGCAGGCGAAACCACATTGAACGTGGCCACCAACAACAAATGTAGCACTGTACATACATAACTGTTGCCATTTTCTCCGGGTTAAGGTACCCAACACGTTCCGGCAGGCCGCAACAGTCCGCCGGAAGCCCGGCGGCCGCATTTGAGGTTCCGGCTGGCCTGTGCAGTCCGGCTGATCTGGCGGCTGGAGAACCAAAGGATATCTTTCGTCCTCCCGGCTTAAGTGAGGAGTGTGCAGACATGCCGAGCTGTGTGTGGGATGAGGTGACAGGCCCAGCGGCCGGCTGACGACTCTCACTACGAGTCTGGTACTGAATCCGTGTATTTCATGTAGCAATAGTCACGGACAAGGAAAATCACTGTTTCGAATAGTTTATCAGCCGCTATCAAAGCGAAAGCTGCCACTGGAATGTGATGTTCCCTGACAAGGGAACCTCCCCATCGCACACCCCCCCCCCCCCCCCCCCCTCAGATTTAGTTATAATTTGGCACAGTGGATAGGCCTTGAAAAACTGAACACAGATCAGTCGAGAAAACAGGAAGAAGTTGTGTGGAACTATGAAAAAATAAGCAAAATTTACAAACTGAGTAGTCCATGGGCAACATAGGCAACATTAAGGATGATGCGGGCACAGGGGCGCCGTGGTCCCGTGGTTAGCGTGAGCAGCTGCGGAGCGAGAGGTCCTTGGTTCAAGTCTACCCTCGAGCGAACAGTTTACTTACTTTAGTTTTGCAAGTTATGATCTGTCCGTTCGTTCATTGACGTCTCTGTTCACTGTAATAAGTTTAGTATCTGTGTTTTGCGACCGCACCGCAAAACCGTGCGATTAGTAGACGAAAGGACGTGCCTCTCCAATGGGAACCGAAAACATTTGATACAGGAAAACACGTCTGATATATTCTATACGACACTGGTGACGGCATGTGCGTCACATGGCAGGAATATGTTGTCGACCCACCTAACTTGCACACTTGGCGAATGGGTAAAAAGATTCTTCTACCTTGCCATCTTCTGGATGTGATAATCAGTCCCAAAAAAGTGATGAAAACATAAAAGTGTGTCACATAAACTGCAACAAATGAATGCAACAGTTTCACAGTCGCACAGTTTTCTCTGTGCTCTGTCAAAACATATGTTTTTAACGTTTTCAAAAACAGTCTGCTTTAGGCGGTGGCGCGGCACGGACCTGCTGTGCCGGCCGCGGGCGCGCGTGGACGAGGAAGTGTTTACACCGCCGGTACTCGCGCGTGTTTTTGTCTGACTCGATCGCCATGGCACACAATTTTCGAAAGACTACGCTCCAATTTACGTTCGACAACGAATTTTCCAGACCCAAATCTTTCGAAATAGAGCGTTTTTTGAGGGAAGAAGTTCGTTTACCTGCTGCAGACATAATTGGAATACACCTGTCCATTGTAAGCAGTACAATGTACGTAAAGATGACCGATGACGCTGCGTGTGAAAGAACTCTCTCCGCTGCTCAAAGAGGATTTAAATTTCGACACTCTGATGGCTATATCAGCGATGTAACAGTAGCTCCTTCCGGATTGGGTGTGAGGGTCATTCGGATCTTTGAATTGCCGTTTGAGGTGCCAGAATCGATGGTTACTGAATCGCTGCGACCATATGGAACGGTAATTAGTCATACGCCTGAACGCTGGGCAAGTTTTAGTACATATCCTGTCCTTAACGGCGTGCGACAGGTGCGGATCGTCCTTACTAAACATATCCCGTCTTATTTATACATTGGCGGATATCGAGCTATTGTGATCTACGATGGCCAGCCACGCACCTGTTCTGGATGTGGCGGAGAAGGACATATCCGCTCGGAGTGCATACAACGCCGCGTCGTGCAACTGCCACATGGGGAAGCGTCACAGCGAGAAGTTCCCACGCAACTGCCGATGACGTACGTGTCGGTGGCTCGCCGGGAGGTGTTGTCCAGTTCGGAGCGTGACAAGGACGTGTTTATGCAAGAGCAGACCGAGTTACGGGAGCACGGAGGTGACTCGGAGAATGTCCCTACACCCACATCACGTCAGTTGAGGGAGGAACCTTCCGAAAACTCACATGAAGCACGCGGCGTGGAAGTAGAGGTCGAGACAGTGGCGCCGGCAACGGCCCAACGAACGATCGACGAACACAGTGAGGCAGCAGAGGGTAGGGCACGCAAACAGCGATCGCCGAAGCGTCGCAAAAAGCGTCGCCATAGTTCGGGTGACGCGTCGCCTCCTAGCCTAGGGGACACGGAAGGTATCCTAGCCGAAGACCTGCCTGACACAGAACATGTGCCTTTAGGGGACGCTGGCAGGATTCCGTCAGATGGTGACCGGATGTCCTGCCTTTCAGATGGTCCCTCTTCATTGACACCGACTGACCCAGCGCTGCCGACGAAGGAGTCAGGGATACCATTGTCCCAGCAGCCACGTCGAAATACATTAGAGGACGTTTCTCGGATGGATGACCACTGCGACTGGGCGGAACCAGTCGAAGACATACAAGAATTGCCACCCCCTGATGATGACCACTCACCTACAGGATGCACACCGCGGAACGACAACAAAGGAGGGCAGCCCGTTGGCGGGCACCCCTCTGAGCACGAATAGTGGACTAAAGCCCTTGGAGTTCTCAATGACATGACATGAGCATGACAACGACAACGGACCAAGCATATAAGGTGGGCACAGTGAACATTAACACCGCACGTTCGCTTGCAAAGATGCAACATCTCCGGGACATGATTTACGCCACTGACGTTGATATTCTGCTGATGCAGGAAACCTGCAGTTCTGATTTTCCCGACGTGCATGGATACAACACTTACCTAGCGCCGACTCCCGATGGAGGACGTGGCACAGCGATACTAGTCCGGGAAGGGATTCCGATGTGTGACCTCGATTACCTTCCTTCGGCTCGGGGTTTGGCTATGACCGTGAACGGCATCCGTATCGTCAACATCTATGCACCCTCCGGATCTGACAATCGACAGGCGCGTGCACGATTCTACTCGGAGGAGATTGCCCACCTCTTCCATGGGAGGTATGACCACATCTTGGTAGGGGGGGATTTTAACTGTGTACTCACACCGAAGGATCAAACTCCTAATTTCAGCTCCTGCCACGCATTGAACACGATCTGCCGGGACATGGCCCTTATGGACACTTGGGAAAAGATCCATGGGCAGCGAGAGGGCTACACGTATTTTACTAGCCACTCAGCGAGCAGGCTGGATCGGATTTATGTTTCTGACGGATTAAGAGATCACGTGTTGGCTGCTGAACGTTGGCCCACGGCTTTTACGGATCACCTTGCATATTTATGCACGTTAACCCTCCCACGGCAGAGGGTCTGGCGGAGTCGTAGTTCCTGGAAACTTAATTCATCCTTATTGGTGGATCTCGAATGTCGCCAGCGGATCGAAGAAACATAGCAGACTTGCACTCGCCGTCTGCCGCTGCACCGTACGGTTCTTTCGTGATGGCTGCAGTGTGCAAAACCGGCGATACGAAGAGCTCTCATCACCTATGGCAAGGAAAAAGCGAAATGGCTCCGAGATACACTTGATTATTACTACATGGTGCTCCGCGACCTGTCCTCCAGGGCCCCATCGCCCAAGCGTCAAGCGGAAATCCATCGCATTCAGGCCTGCATTTTATCGATCACGAGACGTCGACTGGAGGGACTTTCGATCCGTGCTCGGTGCTTGGACAACGTCGATGGAGAACGTATTGGCATGCATCATGTGTCCAAGGGACATGCGCGTAATCGCCGATCCCTAATCACAGTCCTCCATGATGACGATGGTCGGCCCTTGACGTCACAACAGGACATTGCTGCTGAGTTTCTGGAGCATTACCGCCTCCTGTTCACTGGGACGCCGACGGACAATCGGACAGGAGAAGAAATTTTTCGACAGACGCAAACGGAGGTGGATGGTCCGGATGCAGAGGCGCTATTGGAACCCCTAACGGAAGATGACATCCGGGGCGCACTCGCGAAGGGTGCGGTGTATAAATCCCCTGGGCCAGATGGGTTGACACTCGAATTTTACCGCGCATTTGCGGATTTAATGATGTCCCAGTTGGTATTGATGTATAATGAGTTATTGAGCCCTGCCACGGACGTTCCGTCGCAGTTCATGGCGGGAATACTTATACCAATACCGAAATCGACAGCGAGTGTCAGCGCCCATCAATTTAGACCGCTCACGATGCTCAATACTGATTATAAGATCTTTGCGCGAATGTTGGCGGCAAGGCTCAAGACTGTAATATCCCAAACAATACCACCAGACCAGGCTTGTCTAGGGGTTCGGAGCAACATACATTCTATCCTCGGCGAATACCGTGACGTAATTTCCCTGACGGAAGCCTGTCGCATGCGAGCGGCGTTCGTATCGGTGGATTTTGATCGTGCCTTTGACAGGATCAACCATGATTTCCTTGACTCGACCATGCGACGCATGGCGATACCACAGGATTTTATTATCGTCCTCATGCGCCTCCTTCGCGGCGCTGCTTCGACGGTGAGAGTCAATGGCAGGGAGGTAGGAACGATTCCTGTTTGCAGCTCAGATAGGCAAGGATGTCCCTTGTCGATTATACTGTTTACAATAGCGCTAGAACCATTGATGCAGACTCTTAGACGGACTCTAACAGGCGTCCGACTCCGTGCGAGCTCCTTCACGTGTCGTGCATATGCCGACGACTTGATGATACTCGTCCGGACGGAGAACGAAGTAAGTCAGGTGGTTACCCTTCTTACTACGTACGGAGTAGCTGCGGGAAGCAGGGTCAACATGAATAAAACCAAGATCATGCACATCGGTCGAGGCTGGACGCTCTGCACAGTCCTTTTACGACGGTGGACATTTTGCGATGCTTAGGTGTATTGTTCACCCGATCGCTACGGCAATCAGCGGCGGCGAGCTATCGACGTCTCCTCTAGAACGTCCGACTGCACATACGCAACAATTCACTCCGAACGCACGACCTGCTCCAAAGGGTGGACTACACTAATGTTCATCTGGCCTCGCGACTGCCGCACCTGGCACAGGTACTGCCAATGCCACATGGTATTGCTGACAGATTAATGGCGGCCTTTGGATACTATGTCAGCCAAGGAATGTTGTTTAAGGTCAAATACAAGACTTTAACTCTCCCACACCATTCTGGAGGACTTAACCTCACGGATGTGCGGAACAAGGCTCTAGCTCTATACCTGCGAGCGACGCTACGCACTTGGAACCAACGGCAACACGCCATCACGTCGGCCATCCTGGATGTGCTTCTTCCCACGTCCTTTGAACCACCGGTGGCGGTAGGCACAATCTCGCCCTTTTTTTCTCACGTCGCGCGATATTTTGTTGATTTTAGTTATGTTCAGTTACAGATACCTTCTACAAGAATCCCCACTACCCGTGAGATATATCGATACTTGCGTCGTCATCATTGCAGCAATGTTGTCGAACTTAAGTACCCAACACGAAACTGGCGACAGATTTGGAGAGCTGTCCATACACCTCTCCTCACCACAGCCGCGCGATCGTCATGGTATACACTCATCAACCGCAAGACAGTCAACCGCTAACGATTGTACGACATTCGCATGGTAGATTCCCCGCTCTGCCTTATATGTGGCATGCGGGACACCGACGAACATTCTCTGCAGTGCGGTGAGGCAAAGGATGTTTGGCGGCTGACGCAACGCATCATGGCCCTCTTCCGACGCACCGACGAATCAACGATCACGACGGACGCTTTATTTTTCCCTGACGCTGTATTTTTCCCCTCACAAAAAACTTCGGCAATCCGATGGATTGGAGGACACGCATCGCACTACGTCCTCTCGCGGACCTTGATATCGGGCATGGACTATTGGCATTATCTGCTAGAACAACACGAAATCATCCGACGCCACTCTAAATATAAAACGCATTTTGCGAACTTTCTAGGCAGCATGTTTCATAACCCCCCGAAGCGGTGGGGAGTCCCAGGTTTACGTTGTTTCGAGGGATAGGATGTACTCCCAGTGAAGTGACGAGGAAGTCACTTCAGCCCTATATTTCTTTCCCTTCTTTTTTATATATGATTTTTTTTGGGACATTAAAATTAAATGAATCAATAAAATATTATTGTTACTAACAAAAAAAATTACAATGTACAATGTTTCCTTCCTGTTGCCTCTCCCTTATATGTATATACACTCCTGGAAATTGAAATAAGAACACCGTGAATTCATTGTCCCAGGAAGGGGAAACTTTATTGACACATTCCTGGGGTCAGATACATCACATGATCACACTGACAGAACCACAGGCACATAGACACAGGCAAAAGAGCATGCACAATGTCGGCACTAGTACAGTGTATATCCACCTTTCGCAGCAATGCAGGCTGCTATTCTCCCATGGAGACGATCGTAAAGATGCTGGATGTAGTCCTGTGGAACGGCTTGCCATGCCATTTCCACCTGGCGCCTCAGTTGGACCAGCGTTCGTGCTGGACGTGCAGACCGCGTGAGACGACGCTTCATCCAGTCCCAAACATGCTCAATGGGGGACAGATCCGGAGATCTTGCTGGCCAGGGTAGTTGACTTACACCTTCTAGAGCACGTTGGGTGGCACGGGATACATGCGGACGTGCATTGTCCTGTTGGAACAGCAAGTTCCCTTGCCGGTCTAGGAATGGTAGAACGATGGGTTCGATGACGGTTTGGATGTACCGTGCACTATTCAGTGTCCCCTCGACGATCACCAGTGGTGTACGGCCAGTGTAGGAGATCGCTCCCCACACCATGATGCCGGGTGTTGGCCCTGTGTGCCTCGGTCGTATGCAGTCCTGATTGTGGCGCTCACCTGCACGGCGCCAAACACGCATACGACCATCATTGGCACCAAGGCAGAAGCGACTCTCATCGCTGAAGACGACACGTCTCCATTCGTCCCTCCATTCACGCCTGTCGCGACACCACTGGAGGCGGGCTGCACGATGTTGGGGCGTGAGCGGAAGACGTCCTAACGGTGTGCGGGACCGTAGCCCAGCTTCATGGAGACGGTTGCGAATGGTCCTCGCCGATACCCCAGGAGCAACAGTGTCCCTAATTTGCTGGGAAGTGGCGGTGCGGTCCCCTACGGCACTGCGTAGGATTCTACGGTCTTGGCGTGCATCCGTGCGTCGCTGCGGTCCGGTCCCAGGTCGACGGGCACGTGCACCTTCCGCCGACCACTGGCGACAACATCGATGTACTGTGGAGACCTCACGCCCCACGTGTTGAGCAATTCGGCGGTACGTCCACCCGGCCTCCCGCATGCCCACTATACGCCCTCGCTCAATGTCCGTCAACTGCACATACGGTTCACGTCCACGCTGTCGCGGCATGCTACCAGTGTTAAAGACTGCGATGGAGCTCCGTATGCCACGGCAAACTGGCTGACACTGACGGCGGCGGTGCACAAATGCTGCGCAGCTAGCGCCATTCGACGGCCAACACCGCGGTTCCTGGTGTGTCCGCTGTGCCGTGCGTGTGATCATTGCTTGTACAGCCCTCTCGCAGTGTCCGGAGCAAGTATGGTGGGTCTGACACACCGGTGTCAATGTGTTCTTTTTTCCATTTCCAGGAGTGTATATATATATATATATAATAATAATAATAATAATAAAAAAACCGGTTCTAGGCACTACATCTGGAACCGCCAAAAAAAAGAAAAAAAAAAGAAAAAAAAAACGCAACGCAAAACCGTGCGATTAGTAGACGAAAGGACGTGCCTCTCCAATGGGAACCGAAAACATTTGATCCAGGAAAACACGTCTGATATATTCTATACGACACTGGTGACGGCATGTGCGTCACATGGCAGGAATATGTTGTCGACCCACCAAACTTGCACACTTGGCGAATGGGTAAAAAGATTCTTCTACCTTGCCATCTTCTGGATGTGATAATCAGTCCCAAAAAAGTGATGAAAACATAAAAGTGTGTCACATAAACTGCAACAAATGAATGCAACAGTTTCACAGTCGCACAGTTTTCTCTGTGCTCTGTCAAAACATATGTTTTTAACGTTTTCAAATTTCTCCGTGTGTAGACCGTCAAATCCTGCATATGTCCAAGCAAATCTGAACATGTCCTGGAATTTTGGAGAGCGAAATTGATTATGTGTGAGTGCCTGAACTCTGATAATTGCCGGATAATAAAAATTTAAACTTTTTACTGGAGGGAAGACTTGAACCAAGGACCTCTTGTTCCGCAGCTGCTCACGCTAGCCACGGGACCAGGGCGCTGCTGTGCCCGCAATATCCTTGATGTTGCCTATGATGCCCATGGACTACTCACTTTGTATATTTTGCTTATTTTTTCATAGTTCCACACAACTTCTTCCTGTTTTCTCGATTGATCTGTGTTCAGTTCTTCAAGGCCTATCCACTGTGCCAAATTATAACTAAATCTGAGGGGGGTGCGATGGGGAGGTTCCCTTGTGAGTACCAGAATCGAGTGAGGTGGGACGCTACATGTACCAGATTCGTGGAAGATATGGAAAGGAACAGGGTTTCACGAAATCGACACTCGTAAGGAAAAGCAATAACTTTAAGAGCAGCTACAGAAGGCTAAGGTGTCAACTGAAAAAGGCCCATATGCGGATGAAGTCTGCACACCAAAATGTTGGTATTACAAGCTGTTTGAGTTCGTAAGTGACTAGGAAATTTCCCGAAATTAACGAAGCAGCTTACACAGTGACCAGCGAACGGGATGATGTCAGTATAATATGTATATACTTTAGTCGTTTTTAAGATAATTGTGGCAGTCTTTTGGAGACAGATTCATTGTCTTGAGAAAATTCAAGCGTGAATAAGAATGTATCTTCAGCAACCCAAAGCTTGGCCGTACACCGCAAGGATAAGGAATACCATCATTGATGCAGTTGTAAACTATGGTTCGGTACCATGGATCGCAAATAAGGCGCACAGAAATGAACTTGGCATCTTCGAAAGAAGAGTGATGAGTACGATGGTGAGGCCTTTTAAGGACGCACCCAAACGGTGACAACGGAAGAACAATGAAGTGTATGATATGATGGGCTCACAGGGATTATGAGCATCGAGAAAGGCAACAGGAGCCAGTGAGCTGGTCGTGCGTCGTGGATGTCTCAAGATATAACTCCCAGAGCTGTGCTGGTGGGAATCCCAGGCAGAACACGTCTTGTTGATTGACCAAGAGCCCGTGGCAAGGTGATTGAGAATAGAATGTACCTAATTAAGGTGGGCATATCATCTTACTCAAGGAGGGAAGGAAGTCTAGACCGCAACGAGACAACTTGTTACGGCTGTGCGTGGGCCTCAAGACCTGTGATCGCTACATGTTTATAATGATAATGATGACGATGATGATATTTATTGGTATGCGAGGGACACTATGTTTGTTGACAGAATGCCCAAAGCGCTCAAGGAAATATATTTCAAAGACATGTTTGTAAACGTTGCTGTTTCCGACACCGTTATATGACGTTGAAGTTTCCGATGCTATTATATGATTTCCAACGGAATGTGAATATACCGGCACTTTCTACTGACAAAACTCTTATCGATACAGTGAAATTGAACCAAAAAACCATGTATAAAACAGTAAATGGTTATTATTAGGCAGTGCGACTGATTACATAACTTAAGCAGATGTGACGAGGATTATGGTAAAAAATAGCGATCATCGCCATGACGCTTCCGACAATCACATATCAGCCAATACGATGCAAAAATACTTAAGAAACGCCCCAAAAAAGTTCCTTGTAGACCCAGTTCTTCAGATTAGCCCGAAGTGACTTTTCTGTCTTCCTAACATAAGAATATGATTTGGAGAGAATAAACTGTTATAAGGTGAAGAGGCTATCTGTCTTGAGAATGAGCTTACCCAGAGGTGGGAACAAATTTCATTTTCAGGAAAAGAAGGCAGTACCATCGCACTCCGCCTAACGTGCTCAACACGTTGGTGATTATGTTAAGCAATAAAACTTTAGTAAACATTTTGTTTATTGCACTTCTTATAAAATTTATCAATTCACCGTCGCAAGTTGCTTGAAATACTGCAATTATATTTGTAAATACAATACTTATTCCTCTGAGTCTGAGACAGGTTTCTGTAAGTGTAAATGTGTGTCTGGACTAGAAGAGAGATCTGTTGTTTCGCTCAAGCTGACGAATGCTGGACATTTGTCACGCCGGACATTTGCCACACTTGCCCCTTCGCCAGGTAGCGATCCCTCAGGTAAGGGACGCCCTTCCTCGTACTTCTTCTGTCCGCTTTCAAACCGCCGTCTCCACATCTTGCTCGATACAACCAGTACTTAAGGGACCTTCTTCTTCGACATCTTGACGAAATACAGAGCTTCTTTTCCGAAATCGAAATATTTATATCTTTTGGGAAACGAAAGCAATTCCGACGATTATGTCAGTATGTTATTAGTTCTGCCAAGTATAAATATAGATCCCTCTGTCTGTACGGTAGCTTCCTTTCACGCTTACTGATTGCGATAGAAACAGTCCATCGCCATGGGAGCAACAAGAAAGGAACACTGTAAAGAGAATGCCAATGTACGCTAATAATTTCTTTTTGATCGCTGCATTTGTGCCTACTTTAATTACTACAACTGCGTGCCCAAAAGACAATGAGGAAAGAAGAAATGGGTATGTGAATGAATGAAAAGAAGAACGACATACTCCATATTAATTTACTCTCTAAAATCCGATACCCTTCCGGTGAAACATTAGTTAATAAAGTGTAGCGGGACAGTGTTAAAAACATGATTGAAAGTACGTTCATAAACAGAGATAAGAACGTCTATGTTTGACATATCATCTAAAGTCGACGTACAATTTCAAAATGTTGGAAATAAGGAAATGAAGTAATACAGAATGCTATGCTTGTAACGTACGTTGTTGTTCTACATTGTTTAGCTCTGATATTTACAGGGTCACAGAGAAAGCATCCTAAGTTTTGGAGGGAAAAGCCGTAATTGTAATGATCTCCACTACAACAGAAACAAGAAGCACATCTGAAGGAAAAATAATGTAGTGTGTGTTCCAGCTCACAAGCGACATTGAAACAGGTAGTTCCTGTGACTTAGTATGGACAGAGGTTATATTCGACAACCGGAATAAATTAATAACTGGCTCCTTTTACCGATACCCGGTCTCAGATGAAACAGTTGCTGAATATTTCAAAGAAAACTCGAGTCTCATCGCAAATAGGTACTCTACTCATACAATTATAGTTGGTAATGACTTCAATCTACCTTCCTTATGTTGACAAAAATACATTTTCAGACCCTGCTGTAGATAGAAAACAACTTCCATAATTGTTCTAAATGCTTTTTATAAAGTTATTTTGAACAATTAGTTCACGAGGCCATTCAAATTGTAAAAGCCTACGAAAACGCACTTGACCTGTTAGCCACAAATAATCCTGAGCATCACGACGGGTACAGGAATTAGTGAACACAGTCGTAGCGAGGCTCAATTCCGTAACAAACAAATTCACCAAAGCTAAACGCGAAATATATATATTTATAAAAGCAACTAAAAATTCGGTTGACGTCTTTCTAAGAGACAGTCTCCAATCCTTCCAAACTATGTAAGTGAAGACCATATGTGGCTTAAGTTCAAAGAAGTAGTATCAACAGCACTCGAGAGATTCATACCAAATTAATTAATATCAGACGGAACTGATCCCCCATGGTACACAAAACACAACAGAAAGCTGTAAGCCGGCCGGTGTGGCCGAGCGGTTGTAGGCGCTTCAGTCTGGAACGGCGCGACCGCTACGGTCGCAGGTTCGAACCCTGCCTCGGGCATGGATATGTGTGATGTCCTTAGGTTAGTTAGGTTTAAGTAGTTCTAAGTTCTAGGGGACTGATGACCTCAGATGTTAAGTCCCATAGTGCTCAGAGCCATTTGAACCAAGAAAGCTGCCGCAGGAGCACCGAAAGAGGCACGTATAATTTAGACGAGCGCATAATCTCCAAAATTGGCGAAGTTTTACTGTGGCTCGAAATTTGGTGCGGATTTCAATGCGAGATGCATATAATTGTTTCCACAACGAAACTCTCTCTAGAAATGTGGCGAAAAATCCATAGAGATTCTGGTCCTATGTTAAGAATACCAGTGGAAAAGCTCAGTAAGTACCTTTACTGCGGGTCGGGCGGCGAGTGAGGAGGAGGAGCAGGAGGAGGGGGAGACAAGGGACCCAACCCTTCGGAGCAGGTAATATCGTGGCAAATTTCCGGCGTGGCAAATGTCCGGCGTGGCAAATGTCCGCACACCAAGCTGACACAGGGATGATTACTCTTATGGTGGATTTACAAGGTAGAGTAGAGCCTTTGTACCATAGCATTTAGGCCTGCTTGCAATGAGACACTTCTAGACAATCGACTGTTTCCGAATCTCCAATCTCCTGAGTCCCTCCCCCCCCCCCCCCCCCCCGCGCCTTGCCCCTTCCGCCCCCCTTGCCGTACCCGTAAGAGATAGATGTGGGACGTGAATCCACGACAGGTCAACGAGAAGATTTGAAACCATGCTTTGCCGACGAAAGCTGATACCCACCTTCTTGTAAGGACTCTGCCGTGTGTGACAAAGGGGTGAAGGAGGAACAAGATGCTGTGCTTGTTGCATTTTGTTGTACAATTGAGCGAGGGCGTAAGTCGAAATATCTACAACGAATTAATTGTGCTCTTCATCTGAGAAACAAGCTAAGTTTGCAAAGAGGGAGCAGACTTCAGGCTACGTCCCCTTGGGTGAGCGCCTTAAGAGTTATTCAAGCGACAATGGCCTGCACACTCACTCATCTTGTATTCGTGATGTCCGCCTATATCTCCCACCTGCTGCAGGAAGTTATTGCCCCTGTGTATACAAATGCGGCACGTCGCTCTCCTAACAAGCGGAATAGTTGAAATTCCCAAGGGGCGAACCTGCAGGGCATTGAAGGAAAGATTGGAAGAGGCTCGGTACTCCACACACACTGCTGCAGACATCACAAGCGATACTCAGTCAATTGAATCTCAAACTGATTATGGCCACTATCGTCCCTTCCATTTCCAGATACTGGAGGACTTTTGTGTTCCTACGTACCACAGTGAATTATTAACGTCTTCATAGCGTGCTCTTTCAGGTTGCTGCCGCGTGTCAGATTGACATGTGACTTATGCACCGTATTACGAATGGACCAGCACAAATGTTCCCTTTTCAGCTTCCTAAAAATTTAGCTCCCACTGCCCTATTTTGTTCTAATCAATAAAAAAACCGATATATGCAAAATTTTTGCTCAATCGGACAACTAAAAGACGACCATCATTGACCGTGAACTTTCTAATTTTTGCTGTGTGAATATTGTTAAGCAATTTCTCATTATTATTACATAAAGTCTTACTGTTAAAAGTACTTATTTTTAATAGCCCTGTTTAAGACTTTTACCGTTATATTGTAATAGATAATAAATATAATAATTTGCTGATGATTTCTTCTCGGGTTATCAGCCGAGTGGTGGCCAGAAGATGATGGGTACGAAACTCATTGAAACGTTGCGACAAGACGACGCCACCACTCGGCTGATAACCCGAGAAGAATTCATCAGTGGAATACGCCGAGAAAGACTGAAATCGCATATAATAATTTTAGTAATAGTTAAACATTAACCATGTAAGTATAGACGGCTTTGATAGCCAGGTTGGGGTAAAAGTGGCCTCTTCCTTTTATTGATTTGGAGTGTGGTGCACCCTAGGGGCAAACACTTAAACCATAGAGACCACTGCGGCATTGTCAATGAGTTTTGTGGTGATAGTTGCATGGGTGCGTTATTATTGGTGTATGCTTTATGGGTAATGTAAGGTAAGAGAGAAGTATTTCATATCAAATATTGTGAGAGTTAACTGCTACAGTATTAGCAAAATTTATCTTCAGTTCTTCGTAACTAAGGTTTTATGAGTTGTTTAGATCATGTGATTTCCCATTCACACAGTATCTGGCGAAATAGCATCCATTCGGGGATGGTGGTCACTCTGGTCAGTTGCTTTGCATGGAAAAGTCACCATATTTTTATAATATATTTGTCTTATTTCACAAAATCTGAAGTGCAAGAAGAAGCTTTTTGAGCAATATAATGGAGAAGACAACAACATTGATTTTTAAATTATTGTTTCAGAACTGTTTGCACTGCTGCTGAAAATTGACTTCTTCCAAGACGAACTTGGCATGAAGTTCTTCGCGTTCTTAATTTCGGATAGTAAGAAGAGACTTCAATGTGTCTCTCGGTGGTTCTATTTCCAATCAAATTATTGAAGCTAATCTACCTTCAGTGAAGCAAGTTTTAAGTGTTTTCTTCTGCAATATAAGAGTTGTAAATCTCAGAACGCAGTAAAGTGCAGTACTGGCGTTTCAGGAAGGCTCCATATCTTTGGCAAAAAGCACTAATTTCTTTAGAACAACGGACCGCTGCATTGAAAAGTTACTGAGTCTGCAAGATGAAGTGAAGCGTAGGAAAAGAAAAAAAGAAATGTTTTTGTGGAAAACATGGATGATCTCTTTGACATAGCTCGTTATGCTTTGGGACAGATGAAAAATGAAGATAATAAGAAATTTTCAACACTTTATCGCCAAAAGGGCGTCCCAGGACCTGTAACACATTCTAAGTGGATGGGAAGACCATAATATGTATTAAAGTTATACTTATTTCAAGATCAGTTTTTTATGCATGTATGTTCGAGCCCGGTTTCTGTCAACATTTTCTATTCATAAGTCAACAGACAAATTATGAGGATACTGATTCAGTAATCAGTAAGGCTACAAAAAAAAAAAAAATTCTGGTACTTAGCTCCTGAAACTGTCGCTTTAGCTTTGTTCGTTGACAATGTCCCAACAGAGGTAAAGGCAAATATAGTTCAATCTATCTTGCAATTAGGAAAAGGTGAAGAAAAGGAAGAAGAAAAAAGTGAGGTTGAAAAGTACATAATACACAAAAATGATCTCTCTTCTTTAACTTTTCGTCTTTCGTAACACCTGTTACGAAAACTCTCTCCTCGAGGTTTTCTGTCAGTACTGGTTTTCTCCACAACGACCTTATAACACAGAAAAATGACTCCCGTTACAAAGGTGCAATTCAAAAACTTGAGGAGATGGTTGTTGTGCATGATGTTGACGAAAGAGGTGTCAAACTCATTCAGTACTACAATAACATTCTCACAAAAGACGGAACTGGAAAAGAATTTGTTTTAAAGATTGTTCCTGCAGACTGTAAAAATACGTGTTGTGGATGCTGTTTCAACTTCAAGGCGTTTGATGTCACCTATAATTTGTTAGACTGAGGTGGAATTTTTCTCAGCCTCTTTTGCTCATCAGATGGAACTAAACGGGGTGTGGGGAAGCAAAATTCTAACTTTCAGAAAATTACATGGAGCTAAGGTCTATTCTAGTCCCCACACTACGATCCGTTAAACTTTTTGAGCGTGTAATCACGTACCTTAAACTCTCGGACAGCAAGGATATCGGTTGAGAACACTGCCGAACAGCAATGGGGAAATGTCTATCTCTGACTGCCGATGATGGCAATGACAATTCACTGAACTACAGGGATATTTTTTACAAGAAATTATAAATGAAAATTCCGCAGCTCGTGGTCGTGCGGTAGCGTTCTCGCTTCCCGCGCCCGGGTTCCCGGGTTCGATTCCCGGCGGGGTCAGGGATTTTCTCTGCCTCGTGATGGCTGGGTGTTGTGTGCTGTCCTTAGGTTAGTTAGGTTTAAGTAGTTCTAAGTTCTAGGGGACTGATGACCATAGCTGTTAAGTCCCATAGTGCTCAGAGCCATAATAAATGAAAAAAGAATTCGGTACTGACATTTCACAGAAATAAATATTACGCAGATGCTTGTAATGAACTTGAGTAATTTTGGAATAATACGATCGCCAGTACAGTTGGGCAAACTTCACGTAAAACCAGTTCAGTACATCAGTGGCGTACGTTATCTACAATTGCAAGTACAATTACAGTACGTAATTTTGTATTACGCATGCTGATGCAAATGTTCCTTGCATTTACTGAGTTCACTGAATAACTCTACTCGATAATTTTGACAGAACAATTTCAATACGCTAAAACTATCTGTGATTGTACTAACACTCAAATTACCTTGAATACCACAGTACAAATGGCTCTGAGCACTATGGGACTTAACATCTATGGTCATCAGCCCCCTAGAACTTAGAACTACTTAAACCTAACTAACCTAAGGACATCACACAACACCCAGTCATCACGAGGCAGAGAAAATCCCTGACCCCGCCGGAAATCGAACCCGGGAACCCGGGCGCGGGAAGCGAGAACGCTACCGCACGACCACGAGCTGCGGACAATACCACAGTACATAGACGTTGCAATACACTAATACAATTCACTACAATACAGTACACCAACACAATCACAAGTTTGTTTTTAGATGAATTAAGGAGAAAAGAGAAATAAAACCGTAACATCACTGAACCTCAACTGATGAACTGACGCAGAAATATTGCACACCAAGTGATTAACACACAATAATATACAGAGTGCTTCCGTAAGAGCGTGCAAAAGTTTAACAGGATATAGAGTACGCTCCACTGAACCATTCGAGGTAGGGAACCTGGAGTAGGAGAAGCAAGCTTAAGGAGATAATAGGAATAAAATCACATTACTGTGCACTTTTTTATTTACATTAGTTACAATTAACTGTAAATACCACCACTGACACAATGAACGTACCATTTTTTCTGTATCGTACAAAATGTGGTGAAATTGAGTGCCATCAACCTCAGTGCAAACATAACATTGGCGCACAAGATTCTGAAGCACCCTGACAAATACACCTGTTGTGTTTCGAATCAAAGTACAGGCGGCTACAATTCTGACAACTAATTCCATCTCCGTATCGACTGGGCTCTCATACACGAGGGACTCTAGATATTCCCATAGGAAACAGTCAGGGGGATTCAGGTCATCTGACCTTGCAGGCCAAGGAACAGGACCTCCCGTTCCAATCCGCGAGCAGGAAATACAGCACTGAGATGGTTGCGGACATCCATACTAAAGTGAGGCGGTGCCTCGTCACGTTGTATCCACACCCTCTAACGAACAGCCAAGGGCACGTTCTCCAACAACTCAGGTAGAACACTTTGCACGAACGTCAAATACAGGTGACCATTCAGAAGATCAAGTAGAAGATATAGTCCAGCGATATTGTCGTCTACAGTGTCGGCCCAGATAGTCACAACAAAACGTAGTTGATGGTGTGATTCTATTACAGCGTGGGGATTTTCCTCATCCCACACATGGCTGTTCCTGCTGTTCGACATATCATCACGAACAAATGAGACCTCGTCAGTAAACACCACGATTTGGAGGAACTCTGGCCGATCAAGCCATTTTAGGAGCAACCACTGACACAACGCGACTCTTGGCGCAAAGTCAATCAGGCATGGACTCGTTGCGAGTGATATGGGTGTAATTGTTTTTCGTAGAGTACTCGCCATATGCTCGTATGTGCAGTGCCCATTTCACGTGCAATACGACGAGTTCTTGTAGTGGGGTTCGCTGCAACACTTTCCAGCACCTCCTCTATATAATCGGGTGTACGAGTGGTCCTCATGTTCCCAGGTCCCTCGTTTCTAGGCGCGCAGTCCGGAACCGCGCGACTGCTACGGTCGCAGGTTCGAATCCTGCCTCGGGCATGGATGTGTGTGATGCCCTTAGGTTAGTTAGGTTTAAGTAGTTCTAAGTTCTAGGGGACTGATGACCACAGCTGTTAAGTCCCATAGTGCTCAGAGCCATTTGAGCCCTCGTTTCTTCTTCCCAATGAACCAGTCTACTGCATTCGTCGATCGAGAGAAACAAAACACTCGTCGTGACGGATGATGCCTCTTGGAATCGATCTCTGCACAGCCTTTCAGCAGCGGGAGCATTACAACGTACTTCCCCATATACAGGGTGTCACAAAAAGGTACGGCCAAACTTTCAGGAAACATTCCTCACACACAAATAAAGAAAAGATGTCATGTGGGCATGTGTCCGGAAGCGCTTAATTTCCATGTTAGAGCTCATTTTAGTTTCGTCAGTATGTACTGTACTTCCTCGATTCACCGCCAGTTGGCCCAATTGAAGGAAGGTAATGTTGACTTCGGTGCTTGTGTTGATATGCGACTCATTGCTCTACAGTACTAGCATCAAGCACATCAGTACGTAGCATCAACAGGTTAGTGTTCATTGCGAACGTGGTTTTGCAGTCAGCGCAATGTTTACAAATGCGGAGTTGGCAGATGCCCATTTGATGTATGGATTAGCACGGGGCAATAACCGTGGCGCGGTACGATTGTATTGAGACAGATTTCCAGAACGAAGGTGTCCCGCCAGGAAGACGTTCGAAACAATTGAGCGGCGTCTTAGGGAGCACGGAGCATTCCAGCCTATGACTCGCGACTGGGGAAGACCTAGAACGACGAGGACACCTGCAATGGACGAGGCAATTCTTCGTGCAGTTGACGATAACCCTAATGTCAGCGTCAGAGAAGTTGCTGCTGAACAAAGTAACGTTGTCACGTCACTGTATGGAGAGTGCTACGGGAGAACCAGTTGTTTCCGTACCATGTACAGCGTGTGCAGGCACTATCAGCAGCTGATTGGCCTCCACTGGTACACTTCTGCGAATGGTTCATCCAACAATGTGTCAATCCTCATTTCAATGCAAATGTTCTCTTTACGGATGAGGCTTCATTCCAACGTGATAAAATTGTAAATTTTCACAATCAACATATGTGGGCTGACGACAATCCGCACGCAATTACGCAATCATGTCATCAGCACAGATTTTCTCTGAACGTTTGGGCAGGCATTGTTGGTGATGTCTTGATTGGGCCCCATGTTCTTCCACCTACGCTCAATGGAGCACGTTATCATGATTTCACACGGGATACTCTACCTGTGCTGCTAGAACATGTACCTTTACAAGTACGACACAACATGTGGTTCATGCACGATGGAGCTCCTGCACATTTCAGTCGAAGTGTTCGTACGCTTCTCAACAACAGATTCGGTGACCGATGGATTGGTAGAGGTGGACCAATTCCGTGGCCTACACGCTCTCCTGACCTCAACCCTCTTGACTTTCATTTATGGGGGTGTTTGAAAGCTCTTGTCTACGCAACCCCGGTACCAAATGTAGAGACTCTTCGTGCTCGTATTGTGGACGGCTGTGATACAATACGCCATTCTCCAGGGCTGCATCAGCGCATCATGGATTCCATGCGACGGAGGGTGGATGCATGTATCCTCGCTAACGGAGGACATTTTGAACATTTCCTGTAACAAAGTGTTTGAAGTCACGCTGGTACGTTCTGTTGCTGTGTGTTTCCATTCCATGATTAACGTGATTTGAAGAGAAGTAACCAAATGAGCTCTAACATGGAAAGTAAGCGTTTCCGGACACATGTCCACATAACATATTTTCTTTGTTTGTGTGTGAGGAATGTTTCCTGAAAGTTTGGGTGTTGTACTGTATGTCTGTGGGTATCACTGCGTAATGAATAGGTCTATCGTTGATTCATATACAACAGAGCCACATTATGGACAAGTAAATTAAACAAAACCTGAATCATGACCTCCGAGTAATTAGGCTCGTCTTCCTTGTTTCCTTGCAGGAAATAAAGAATGTACATTTAAATAAACAGCACAGTACGACGCTTTTTAGTTGTAAATAAGCTGGAAAACAGTAATGCTAGAAAAAGCGGTAGGCAAGTTTGCATCCATATCTCCTTAAGCTGGCTTTTACGACCCCAGGTTCCCTACCTCAGATTGTTCAGTGGAGCATTCTCTATGCCCTATTACATTTCTGCACGCTCTTACGGAAGCACGCTGTAGAAGCAAAAGCAAATTTCTTTGAATATTTAAGTTGTTTAATGCCAGTATTCAAATTAAATTAATAACTTTCGGATAACAGAATAGTAGGCTTAAGACCTATGCAAACTGAGTCCCCTTTAATTTAGATTAATTCGTCACTTTTTCCAAGAAACTGTATTTGAAAAAAAAATATTTTATGTTCTGCTACGTATTATGATACTCAGTCATGGAAACAGGAAACTTTGAGTCAGGAACCTATCCCAGGTAATAATGATAACGAAACAGGAGTAGTTTAATACACTTGAGAAGTGCCTCATATCCGAAGGTTGCGTCAAGTCATTAATATTGTACTGTGGTATAAACTGCTTTCAGAGTTTTGTTCTCTGTTCACTGCAATGCACGAGTGTCACGCTTGCGAGAATCTCGCACCCTGTTTAAGCACGTGAGAGCAATCCGCCCCGTGGCTCAAATCCGTACCTGCTGCTAACGAAGCGTCCACTAACCGAGACCCCAGTCTGCAGGCAGCACACACACTCCAAGTTTCAAGGTCAGTGGTAGGAAGACGTACGTGTCCTAACCTTTACAACTGTCTTTGCTCTATCGCATTGCAGTGATCATGGTAGTTAAAAGAATTATACATTTTTTTGATCAAAACGCACTTCATTCAAAACCGCACAGGAAACGATAAATCACGTTACTTCACATTTGAGAAACAAAAAGAAAAATTATGAATAACTGACGTGTTGGGGCGTTACATTTTTCCATTTGAAGAATAATTGTTCACTGTTATTTGAATAGCTGTCGCCAGATACTGAAGAGAAGGTTTCTCACCTTGTCAACGATGTGTTCATTTGCGTCGAGATATTAGCTCATTTGGAGAAAGATGTGGTAGAGAGACAGTTTCGGCTTGATTAAGAAAGGTAGGAAGAAAGATTAGGGTTTAATGCCTCATTGATGATGACGTTACTAGAGCTCTCGTTGGGAAATGTTGGGGGAGGAAATGGGACGTGTCCTTCCAAAGGAATCAGCCCGGTATTTGCATTAAGGGATTTAGTGAAATCACTGGAGACGTAAACGTCGTTTGCTGGCCAGCAATTTCGACCGCCACCCAACCGAATGCAAGTCCAGTGGATTACCGCTGCACCGCCTCACCTGGTGCCTGACTGAGGAACTGAAATCAACATGGCTAAGGGGAAACAGGATTTGTAGTCCACCCAAAAGGAATATAGTCACCATCGTAACCACTGCGCTAATGTGTCTGCCGTGTGTATCGTCGAGATCAACGCTGATTCCATACTGACCTCTGAAATGATGCAACTTTCCAGCAGTTTGGAACATTTCAAAGAATTTCTTTCACAAGAAGAACACCAAAGTATGGGGGATACTGTGATGACTGCTTTTTCGTGTGAGGCCTGCTTTTAGTAAGCCAACCATATGGCCCTCCCCACAAATTTTTCGAGCAGGCAGCCATCGGATCATCATCCACCAGAGTGCCTTTCTCGATACCAGCCAATACCAACGATTTCTTGGAGTCGAGGACTGGTGACAATATCTCTTGTATTCTTCGTCCCCTTACAGCAGTTTTCTGTGTGATCAAGTATCAGGGATTGAGAACTATGGACTGCAATTAAATCGCAGTCTTCGATGCAGGCCATAGTTTCTCTAAGACAAGGTATATGATTCCTGTGGATTGATAGAAACCATCTACCGTCGGTTTTACGTGTCTGGATGAAATCTAATGAACTGGTGGAGAGGGGAGCACGATGGCGGAAGAGATTCGCTGTATGAGAAGGTATACAGTTTTAACTCTTTGATCGTCAGTGAAATACATACGAGGTCTGTTCAAAAAATTCTGGAACATATCTAATTTCGTGCCAATGGTGTGTTGGAGCGAAATGTGGTTGGCATCCCTGCACACGCCGGTTTTTAATGTGTAAGTGCCGGAAGTTCCATTGTTATATGCCTGTTAGCTATCGTTCAGTGCTGTATTGAGTAGAAAGTTGTGTCGCAAAGTTTGCGAATTTCGAGATGGCAGATTTAAAGGCGCAACGCGCCTGCGTTAAATTCTGCGTGAAACTCAAGAAACCCTTTACAGAGACACACCAAATGATGCACCTAGCCGGCCGGAGTGGCCGAGCGGTTCTAGGCGCTACAGACTGGAACCGCGCGACCGCTACGGTCGCAGGTTCGAATCCTGCCTCAGGTATGGATGTGTGTGATGTCCTTAGGTTAGTTAGGTTTAAGTAGTTCTAAGTTCTAGGGGACTGATGACCTCAGACGTTAAGTCCCGTAGTGCTCAGAGCCATTTGAACCATTTGATGCACCTATGGTGATGAGTGCTTAAACCGTACTCGGAGATACGAATGGTTTCCACGGCTTAAAAATAGAAGGACGGAAGTTAAGTATTTCCCTGGTTCAGGACGAGCTTCGACGTCTACGGACGACGCTGATGTCAGGAACGTTAATGAAACTGTGCAATTGAAGACTGACTGTCAGAGAAATTGCAGAATAATGTAACATTTCAGCTGGATCATGTCATGAGATCCTGATACAGCATCTCGGAACGCATCAAGTTCGCGCCAAGTTCGTCCCACGGCTCATGAGTCGAGACCAGTAAGACCTTCGCCTCGCAATCTCTGAAGAGGTTTTGGATCGCGGAAACGAGAATGATATGATCATTAGGAGAATCATAACTGGTGATGAAACTTGGTTCTACGGTTATGATATTGAGACCAAGGTTAAGTCCTCACAGCAGGGCGGGAAAGGTTCTCTAAGACCAAAAATAGCTCGTCAGGTCAGGTCAAGCGTCAAGGCCATGCTGACAGTTTTCTTTGGCTTTGAAGTAGTTCATCCTGAATTCGTGCCACAAAGACAAACTATTAATCAGTGGTACTATCGGGACGTGTTGCGACGCCTGCGGGAAAATATGAGAAGGAAACGGCCTGAAATATGACGACACAATTCATGGCTCTTGCATCACGATAACGCATCCGCAGATTCAGCCCTTTCGGTGCGTGACCATTGCACAATAAATGAAATCACTGTGCTGCCTCATCCTGCGTACTCTCCGTGCCTGGCCCCTGCGAAAGTATTTCACGGAGAATATGCACAATGAGTAAAAGGGAAGAGTAGGAAAATTTTGTGGACAAAGTTCAGGAATTTTTTGAACAGACCTCGTATTACTTTTGAAAAAAGAAAATAGAGAGGGGGGAAAGAGACAGAGAGAGAGAGAGAGAGAGAGAGAGAGAGAAAGAGGGAGAGAGAGAGAGAGAGAGAAAATGGTTCAAATGGCTCTGAGCACTATGGGACTCAACTGCTGTGGTCATAAGTCCCCTAGAACTCAGAAGTACTTAAACCTAACTAACCTAAGGATATTACACACATCCATGCTTGAGGAAGGATTCGAACCTGCGACCGTAGCGGTCTCGCGGCTCCAGACTGTAGCGCTTAGAGCCGCACGGCCACTCCGGCCGGCAGAAAGAGAGACAGAGAGAGAGAGAGAGAGAGAGAGAGAGAGAGAGAGAGAGAGAGTGAGAGATAGGAAAACAGGTGTTTCTGTATGTACAGAAGAGGCTCTGACACAACAGTGGAACAGTGGAACACATCGTACACTATCAGGGGTAACAGTCCATCGCCATTTATTATAGCATGTATTACGTGAGCGTTCGTCTACTTCTCCACCTAACTTTGACGCATGTACAGAAACATGCTAGACGGCAGTGGTTTACGGAACGACATCACTGAGGACACGACTGGCATCAGATAGTGTTTTCGGACGAATTCAGTTTCTGTTTGTTTGAAAATGATGGCCATATTTTGGTTCGCCGCAGACAGGGGGAGCGGCATCACATTGACTGCATTTGCACAAAACATAAAGAGCCAACTTAAGACATTACGGTGTGGGATGCTACTGGGTACAATACAAATTGCAGTTGGTGCGTGTCCAGGACATTGTGTTTAGTGTAACCTATGTGAATGATATCCTACGACCTGTAGCCGTATACTTTCTGGATAACACCCCAGACCCCATTTTTCAGAAAGACAATGCATGACCACATGTTGCTGCACGAACAAGTGCCTTCCTGGTGTCGCAGGATGTCAGCCTTTTTCCCTGGCCTGCCAGATCACCAGACCAGTTGCCAGTCGAAAATGTGTAGCATATGGTGAAATGACAGGAGCAGCACTGTGACCCAATACCAGTCACCACAGATGAACTCTGGAACCAGGTGAATCCAGCATGGATGGCCATACCGTAGGACGCCATTAGCGCCTTATATTCGTCGATGCTGTCATGCATGAAACAAACTGCTCTACTGTGAAATCCAAGTTTTCTTACCTCCCGCCTAAGTGTCATAACACTTGCATTAGATCCTGATGCAATTTGGAATTCCTGTGAGATGGTCCGGATAGATGTCTGCTTGTTACACATTATGACCCTCTTCAACCGTCGGCGGTCTCTGTCCGTCAACAGATGAGGTCGGCCTGTACGGTATTGTGCTGTACGCGTCCCTTCACGTTTCTATTTCACTATTACATCGGAAATAGTGGACCTAGGGATGTTTAGGAGTGTGGAAATCTCGCGTACAGACGTATGACACAAGTGACACCCAATCACCTGACCTCTTTCGAAGTCCGTAAGTTCCGCGGAGCGCCCCATTCTGCTTCTCTAATGGCTCTGAGCACTATCGGACTTAACATCTGTGGTCATCAGTCCCCTAGAACTTAGAACTACTTAAACCGAACTAACCTAAGGACATCACAACACATCCATGCCCGAGGCAGGATTCGAACCTGCGACCGTAGCAGCCGCGCGGATCCGGACTGCGCGCCTAGAACCGCTAGACCACCGCGGCCGGCATTCTGCTTCTCTCACGATGTCAAATGACTACTGAGGTCGCATCACAGTATGCACAAAGCGAAATATGAAACCACTGAGAGAGAGAGAGAGAGATGTTAACAAAGACATGTTTCACATGTAAGGCCAATTCAAGAGTCATTCAATGTGGAAAGAAGTAAAATCCTATCGCAAGGTCATTAAAAAAATAAAAAGACAGTTTGCATGACCAGTTTATTCACAGTCATGATTGTGTGATACTTTTCTCACTATAACTAGGTTTGATAGCGCGTCCATGAAACGCCATCAGGACGCCAATCTGTCTGTAGCAGTCGTCAAGCAAGGGCGTACTGTCTTTCTGTGCTAGCTGCACCGTGTCGGTCGGTCGTGATGAACACACCGCAGGAAAGTATTGCAGCTAAATCGTTCGATGGCAGCAACTGTAAGCGACTGCGAAGCATGCTGTCTAGAGAACATGTGAGAACTTTGGAAGAATACGGTCTGATTAATCTTACCATATAATTGCGCCAAACTACGGATAGCCGAGATTAATGACTGGCTTATTGTGAAACTAGGTTTACCTTCAGAAGATATAAATGGATTTATATTTCATTTACTTCAGAACGCAGTTTTTGTTAAAGTCAACTCAAAACTTACATGCCAACGACTCAAGGACAAGAGTAAATAAGAGGATGAATTTGTGACCGCTCAGTCAAAATCATCAAGGAATTAATATCACTAGTTGGAATGGGATTATGCATCGATAGGGTTCATAATGTTCTTTATGAAACTCGATACGAACACATTCAGTCCGTATTGCCAGCGTATGACAGAGTTCTCCAAATAAAAGAAGATAAATGGACAAGAATACCCACTTAAATGTTTGTAACGGTGTTCCAGCGGTGCGCATTGATTTAGAAAAGAAAGGGCCTCGTCTTACATTCATATGAAAGGTTTTCGGACCCTGACCATATGCGAAGGTCAGCAGCCTAAAACGTGCGAAGTATGTGGACAGGCTGGTCACTTACGATCGCAGTGTACTTGCATTCGGAGATCCTTTCAATTACCAACAGGCAGAAGCACGGAATACGCCCAAAAAACGACAACGGAACCAAAAAATACTGCCGCGACTGGCAGTTCAGTCCAGCTAGTACACTCGGCTGACAACACATTAGAAGAGCAGACCACAGACCAAACACATAGATACCCCAACGAAGAAAATTTTGGGACAAATCGTGATGCCCACAGTCGAACCACTTAATGCACAGACGAACGAACCACTGACACCACAACCTTCGTCCCAAATGCAACCACAATCACAGCTTAAAGGTTCTCAGCAAAGAACGGAAGAAAACTCCTTTCGCGAGGAAGACATTATGCCACTGGATCACCGATTGATGATAAATTTCCGACAACCACGGAAGGTGAAAAACGAAGACAATCGGTACAAAGGTACGTCTTTCTCTCAACCGCGTTGACATCAGAGACAGTAGAGAGCTAAACGAGCCCCCGCTTCACGAAAAGAGGTTGCTTCTAAACAACGGGAAAGAAAACCACAAAAAGTAGGAAATCAAGTAAACAACAAACTGAATACCTTCCGATGTCAGTTAAAACCAATACAAAGGCAAATGCAGCTGTGAAAATTCATTCGCTTGGTAAACCACAAACGGAAAAATAAATTATCACCTGGACTTGCAGTATGTCCCAAATGTTCTCTGGTCAGAAGACATGCCTTCTTAGTAGGCAATTAGGAATACGCAGTCATACCGTTCATCGGCTATAAATGTATACAAGATATCTTCCATTAGTCGACCACAGTATTATCACACCTGGAAGTGAGGGGTTGGTCAGCTTATGGTGAGTTTTCATCGTGACATTTCACGAAGGAACTTCATCACCATTGTACTTGATTACTGTAACGTCGCCGCATGTTTCCGATAAAGGCCATGGGAGGCCAAGTGCAATAATATCATGATCGAGTAGTACCACCAAAAAATTTGAAATATGGAAAAATTTACGGAAAGCCGACATCGATGTCGCCTTTCCGCAGGAAATGTGCTCTCCAGATGTTACAAGCATCAGGGACGAGACTCAGTTATTAACAATGGACCGGAAGCCGGTACAGCCGTCCTGCTCAGGCGAGGTATGGCATGCACACATATAGGTTTCCTCCCATCCGGTACAGGCATAACTCTTTGATGTACAAGTTGTACTGCCAATCTCGGGCGAGAAAAATAAATCCTTTAAAGTACAGTCAACCTAACTTGTTACAAATTTTGGAACACATACGATTATAGTGGGCGATTTGAATTGAGTGGTCGAACAACGGGGTCAAAATACTAACTTTAATTATTGCGCCGAAATTAGGAGCAGACAGTTGAGGTTCTGTGGCGCCAATGGAACCTCTTACAGTTGGCTTCTTCCTATGTCATTGGCTGTAACTCACAGCTACCACGGTTAGCCATCTCGATATGGTATACGCTCACACGCATATGCAGCCGGATGTAGTACATTGTGAAGTACTCCTCTTCGTTTCCCAGATCACTCCGCCTGTCACTTTCTGTAGCATCATACAGGGCTGCCTGTTTACAGCCCATGAGCCATTATAACAGGTTTTAGCACTTACTGTACCACACCTCCTGTTGATCTTTAATGATGCTTTAAATGATATACCATTACCGGAAATTTCCACCTAGGGAGTAACCGTTCTTACAGCCAAGCAAGTGAAACCGAGAGTGTTACAGAATTATCGACCCATCCTGTGCATTAACGCTGACTCCAAGCTGCATACCGTGAACGTAATGCACGAATGCTTATAGTCACCCTCCTAATACTGGGTGAGTACCAAGCTAGTGCGTTACAGGGTAGATAATTGGGAGATTTTTCCACTATACAGAGACGTGTTATCTATAGCGCACCATTCGAACGCTTCCTTGCTCTTCGCATTTTTAGTTTAAAAATGGCTATTATCGCATTGCGCATTCTTCTCTGAGACAGTGCTTACTGATCCACGACTTTGAGCTCAAATTCGTTCAGACTGTAATGGGATGCATGTTACATTCTCAGTCAAGACTCAGATTCAGTCAGTTTCACACATCTGTCATATCCTCCCATCGAATTCTAAGACAAGGATGCCTTCTATCGGCGACGTTATATGCGTTGGCCACTAAGCCACTTCTGCGCAGCCTCCAATTTAACATCGACGACATAACGTTACTCGGACATAAACAAGGAATTCTGGAATATGCAGACGACATCAGCGTCATCTTCAATGGCGAAGTATGTCTTGTCTCACGCAACAACTGATACAGGAATATGAAGGGGATCCTTAACAGGCAAAAATCAGCTTGCCACAGATAGGACATGATGAAGACATGCACCAGTTGTACCCGCTCCCAAACGTCTCGCTCCGTAAGCAGTTGGGGATGTACGAGGGACATTCGGAAAGTAAAGAACGCTTTTTTCTACAGAAATTTTAATTTGATATAATTCAACGAAACTGTATTTTATATACAATCTGATACCTCAGCTAGTTTTCTATGTAGTCACCGTTCGAATGTAGGCACTTGTCGTATCGTTTTACCAGCTTTTGTATACCCTCTGCATACTCAGTTGCCGTCATGTTGTTGAAGTAGTAATTAACAGCTTCCTTAAGTTCATCATCAGTTCCGTGGTGTCGTCTACTCAAAAAATCTTTCAGTTTGGGGAAGAAGTGATAATCACTTGGGGCTAAGTCCAGACTGTATGGCGGATGCTGAAACATGTCCCACTGAAACCGCTGAAGCGAGTCCTGTGTCACTCCCGATACATGCAGACGTGCATTAGCGTGAAGAGGACGACTCCACTGGTTAGCGTTCAGCACAGCTTGTTTTTAAGGGCGCAAACAAATCCTTAAAGCGTCTGAAAATAGGCCACTGCATTTATGGTCTCACCTTTAGGCATGTAGTCGATAAGCATGGCACTCCTACAATCCCAAAACTCCGTAGTCATAAGAATCCTAGCGTTCAAAATTCCTTTTGCATTTTTTTTCGGTTTCGTTAGGGATTGAGAATGATGCCATTCCTCTGATTGGCGTTTTGTTTCTGGTGTGAAATGTGATATCCAAGTCCCATCACCAGTGACAGTGCGATTGAAACTTTCATCACCATCCCTTTCATAGTGCCTGTAAATGACAATACAGGTGCCATTCGTTTCGTTTCGTGTTCCTCTGACAAAATTCGAGGAACCCATTTACCACATACGTTTTTTACACTCCAGATCTGTACTACCAGTCTCGTACAACATAGTTCTTGAAACATATGAAAAGAATGGGTGCAGTTTACTAATTGTGAAACGCCTATCTTCCTGGATTTTTGTTTCAGTTCTTGCTTTGTGTCCGTCAGTCACCACTGAGGACCGGTCCGGGCGATCTTTGTCGTAGTCATTCTTCCGCCCGCCGTTAGACATGACACATCACTTCCGAGCTGACGCTTCGTTCATCACATTAACGTAAACCCCGTTTATCTGTCTACAAATTTCGATGGGTCGGACTTTTTGCGTGTTTAAAAAGTGGATATAACTGCGCATCTAACACTTGGCGGGATCGTCGATTTTGTCACACATTTTAAAGTCGCACAGCTAAGCAGTAAGCAACCGTATTGGATCATAGCTGCCGCTAAACTGAAGCGGATGAATACCAAGATCAGTGGTCGGTGGTGGTAGAGGGGGACGGGGTCACGTGTCAAAACAAAACGTTCTTTACTTTCCGAATGATCCTCGTATATCTCAGCTAACCCTAAGGATAAGTTACGCAAGAACTGGATGAAGAAAATGGAATCCTTTTCATAATCATGTATTAGCACTTACTGCAATATTTTGATTACCAAATGACCCATTTCATTAACACCAATGCTTTACCTACACTCCACCACGTCGCATCAGATTACCCCACCCCGGTCATCATGACGAAACAAATTCCAGCAGCGCTGCTTGGGCAATCTGGTCGTCTGACATTTTCAAGTAACCCTTCCTAACGACGCCACACCCATTTCTGAAAGAGGTTTGGGTCTGTGCAATCCTCTAATCCATTTCAGTATTATTTACGCAATATCTATTTTCAGTTTCTTGTCAACTACTAGAAATTCTGGACCTAAAACCTTGTTCAACGCCTCTAGGTCAGTCGATATGTCTCCGCCAATATTGGAGTTTGAAACAGAACACCAGCCACGTTATGTGAAGTTGTATTTCACTATGGCAAATTAGCATTGGGAAAGGAATGCCTCCACCGTTCCACAGCTTTTTTTGTAACAACAAGTATTTCAGCACTCTTTGTTACGTCCACCTTATTGGAGTTACCCAACGATAGACTAGTGCAGGGTTTGGCGAAATGTTAGTCAAAAATCCTAATCATCAGATGTCAAATCCACTTCGTTGGATGTAATGTACTGGAAGGTTCCAACATGAGTGAAGTTACACAACATTAATCTAACACCAAATCCTCCAAGTTGTAATTGAATGGTTAATGTTATGAGAGAAAAATAGTAATTAGTAAAGATGCACAATGAAGCAAAATTTTACATGAATTAATATCTTCCGTCATCTGAGCTGCTTCAGTGAGTGGTACTGTAATGGGCCTGTCCAGGTCGTTTCCGTCTTCCATATCAAAATTGTCGTCGACTCGCCCATTGTTGACACAGTTTTGTGCAAGACAGTCCTGCTCGCCTACACCCACACAGACAGTGGCACTCTGCTTTGCAGTTGCAAGATGTAACCAGAAGAAGTGTCTCAGAAGCCGAGGGTGTCAATGTGGTAATGGAGGCGAACCAGTTTTACCCAGCTTCCACCCCCATTTCACTGGATCCAAGTATGTGATTGATGGGGGGTGGGGATGGTTCGTTGCACAGATTCGCAGGGTCGAACGGACATACCTACGAACAAATCTGCGACTCATATATCCATTATGCACAAAGTAGGTACAATCAAAGTGCAGTCACAGTGTTCAATGGGTACTTGGACTGACAGAAGACTGCCAAATCCACAGAGCGCTTGTGGAAGTCGCCCAAAAAGCAGTCCGTGGAGATAAAATTTAGCAGCACCACGATACCAGCAGTTTCGCAAGCAAATTATTTATCGAATGCGAAAAACAAGGATAGACTAATGACCATGCTGATGATAAAACGCAATGAAAGTGTAATCGCGTCCAAGTAGGCAGCTGATGACATGCACACACTGATAGTGTAGACGGCAGAATCCCTAGATTTGACTCAGAAGAGTGTCACACTTGCGTGGGAAGATGTTGACCTCCTGGTCATAATGGTTGGTCTCCAAACTTCTCCTAATGTGTAGTTCCTCAAGCCAAGGAGAGGTACAGTCCTTCAGAACCTTTGCCATCCGAAAAGTGTAGGAGAGAACAGTATTGCCAACCACATACTCTTTCTCCTCACATTATGAGGTACTGACTCCACGGCCGTGTTATTAAACCAAAGCAAGGTTAAATTACCGAAAATCATCTCCAAAAATCTGTATCTCAAATCATACATAACTAAAGTCATTGATTCTTCAGCCCTTTCAAAGGAAATACCTACTGCTCGAGGGGTATTTATGATTGCCCACTACGGTGGTAACCACCTGCCCACTACGGTGGTAACCACCCAACTAAAGCACTCAACAAGCTAAGGTATGCACAGTGAAATCACCCTACAAGGGGTCAGCAAACACGGGTTCTATGCCTCCCACTGAAGCTGCAGCTCAAAAACATACCATCAGAGTTTTCCATCAAGTGCAGCAGTGGATCGGAAACAAATTGTACCCAAGAAGTGGGGGTGGAATTTTACAAAACAATGGCTTGATTTCCGTTACCACACTGAAACCCACGGCTCCAGAGACGATTCTTCAGTTTATATCTTGCAACCGCGAGACAGGTTGACGAGGTCTGTGTTTGCATAGGCGGGCAGGACTGCTCTGCACGAAACTGTGCCAGCAATGTGAAGGGTTGTTTTCCAACATCGGCGTCAATTTTCATATGGATTACGAAGACAATCTGGCCGAGCCCTTTGCAGTACCTCTGTCTGAAGCAGCTGAGGCGATAGAGCGTATTAATTCGTATAACATTTTGCAGCATTGTGCAACTGTACTATTTACTATTTCTCTACAATAACGTTAATCATTCAATTACAACCTTTTCAGTTGAAGAACAGCCACAACATACTGTTCAGCCTGCACCTTTAGCAGCCTCTGATGCTTTACCTGGACCTTCCGTTAGCGAGGCCCTTTAGCTGGACCTTCTAGTGCCCAAGAAACATTGCCTCGGCCACCAACAACCAAATGGAGAAATTAAAAAAACTGCGCTAGTGACATCAGTACAGGTATTTTTTCATACAGTGATAGTTCACTGTACGACTTATCGGTCTTTTGTATCCATATTCTGTAATTAAATTCCTTATTTGTCCTCCAGATGGAGAATACAATGAAAGTGATGACCCAATCCTGGGCTCGACATTCACTTACTTCACGACTCATGTATATTACACTACTGGCCATTAAAATTGCTACACCACGAAGATGACGTGCTACAGACGCGAAATTTAACCGACAGGAAGAAGATGCTGTGATATGCAAATGATTAGCTTTTCAGAGCATTCACACAAAGTTGGCGCCGGTGGGGACACCTACAACGTGCTGACATGAGGAACGTTTCCAACCGATTTCTCATACACAAACAGCAGTTGACCGGCGTTGTCGAGGAAACGTTGTTGTGATGCCTCGTGTAAGGAGGAGAAATCCGTACCATCACGTTTCCGACTTTGATAAAGATCGGATTGTAGCCTATCGCGATTGCGGTTTATCGTATCGCGGCATTGCTGCTCGCGTTGGTCGAGATCCAATGACTGTTAGCAGAATATGGAATCGGTGGGTTCAGGAGGGTAATACGGAACGCCGTGCTGGATCCCAACGACTAGCAGTCGAGATGACAGGCATCTTATCCGCATGGCTTTAACGGATCGTACAGCCACGTCTCGATCCCTGACTCAACAGATGGGGACGTTTGCAAGACAACAACCATATGCACGAACAGTTCGACGACGTTTTCAGCAGCATGGACTATCATCTCGGAGACCATGTCTGCGGTTACCCTTGACGCTGCATCACAGAAAGGAGCGCCTGCGATGGTGTACTCAACGACGAACCTGGGTGCACGAATGGCAAAACATCATTTTCTCGGATGAATCCAGGTTCTGTTTACAGCATCATGATGGTCACATCCGTGTTTGGCGACATCGTGGTGAACGCACATTGGAGGCGTGTATTGGTCAACGTGATGGCATGGGGCGCCATTGGTTACACGTCTCCGTCATCTCTTGTTCGCACTGACGGCACTTTGAAAAGTTGACGTTACATTTCAGATGTGTTACGACCCGTGGCCCTACCCTTCATTGGATCCCTGCGAAACCCTACATTTCAGAAGGATAATGCACGACCGCATGTTGCAGGTCCTGTACGGGCCTTTCTGGGTATAGAAAATGTTCGACTGCTGCCCTGGCCAGCACATTCTCCAGATCTCTCACCAATTGAAAACGTCTGGTCAATGGTGGCCGAGCAACTGGCCCGTCACAATACGCCAGTCACTACTCTTCATGAACTGTGGTATCGTGTTGAAGCTGCATGGGCGGCTGTACCTGTACACGTCATCTAAGCTCTGTTTGACTCAATGTCCAGGCGTATCAAGGCCGTTATTACGGCCAGAGGTGGTTGTTCCGGGCACTGATTTCTCAGGATCTATGCACCTAAATTGCGTGAAAATGTAATCACATGTCAGTTTTAGTATAATATATTTGTCCAATGAATACCCGTTTATCATCTGCATTTCTTCTTGGTGTAGCAATTTTAATGGCCGGTTGTGTATTACATACAGATTTAATATTCAGCTTTCTATTCATTCTCATCTACCTAATATGTTGCGAATATAATTTCTTAATAGTTTCTTCTTTGAAAACATCCTTTTTTAAGCTATTACACCGAAAGTATAGCGCCGATGTAGGATAGACAGCTGGGAGACGTCGTTTGTCTAGAAGGAAGTTTTCGTAATTTCTTCCCTCCCTCTTTTTGAGAAAATGGAATATCTCAGACGCTTCCTATAGGAAATTTAATCTAGTTGCACATGGTATATGGGTTTTGTTGATAACATGTATATTTATCGATTTGTATGGGGTTGGATTGCGCGTTTTTGACGTTTTCACACACGGGCCAAAAATCGCTCCCTTTCAGCGTGCTCTAGTGCCGATGCTGCTCGTCAACTGAGTAATGAATTTTGTAGGAAATTGTGTCTAGTTTAATTTTGTATTGACTGGTCATCTTCGGAAAACGCATAGTTTTTGAGATATAAGCCAAAAAAGTGGTCAAATTTTCAGTTTTGTGGTGTAGACCTACAAGGCAGTATACATAAAATTCGTATTAAGTAAGCTAAAAACATTACAGCAACGTCGAGAAAAAAAAAACACCATTCTGTTAGTAAAATGGCTGTTTTGAACAGCAATTGAAAGGACTGGTACGACATCAGGATTTGACAGGGATCTGAAAGATCAAATAAAATAGGAGTCGTAAATAACATTCCATCGGCATTTCTACAATCATTGGGGGAGAGTGGAAACCAAACGACTCAAAATGTTCAAAATTCAAATGTGTGTGAAATCTTACGGGACTCAACTGCTAAGGTCATCAGTCCCTAAGCTTACACACTACTTAACCTAAATTATCCTAAGGACAAACACACACACCCATGCCCGAGGGAGTACTCGAACCGCTGCCGGGACCAGCTGCACAGTCCATGACTGCAGCGCCCTAGACCGCTCGGCTAATCCCGCGCGGCACCAAGCGACTATTCAAGTTATTGCGCAGAGACTATGACACTGGCGACGTACCATCTAACTTTCGGAAAAATGTCATCCAGGTAGTTCCGAAGATAGCAAGTGCAGAACTAGCACATAAAGAGCTTAACAGCTCATGCATCCAAGTTGCTGACAAGAATAATATATAGAAAAATGGGAAAGGAAACTGAGGATCTGTTAGATGACGATCAGTTTGGCTTTAGGAAAGTTAAAGACACCAGCGAGGCAGTCGTGACGTTGAGGTTAATAATGGAAGCAAGAACTGAGAAAAAACAATACATATTCATTGGATCTGGTGACCTAGAAAAAGTGATCAATTGTCAGAATCTTTTTGAAAGTAATTGGATTGCTACAGGGCTTTGATTATCGTTATTGGAATAATGAGAAGTTTAACTCCGACTCGTGCATCAAAGCGAGGCCAGCGACGCTTATTTGGTTTCATTTGCAGGAGCAACAGAGCTGGCAATTAATCCTGTTCCCACAATAAACCCGCGGAGCAATTCGCTACGTAATTTATCTGGCATCCCGAAACCCGTCAGGACTGCTGTGTTTCCCGGCTGCGACCGCAAGTGTGATTTCGTGTGAACCACGGAAGCTCGAGGCAGGGACGAAATGAATGTTTCGTGCTGTTCGCTGTTTCGTCCTATGGCAGATACAAATAAAAAAAATTTAAGTAGTATATTGAGGCTGTCAGAAGCACAAAATTCTGTTTCAAGAGACGTGTGCTGCCACTGGTGACAGGCGCTTTAAGTTCAAATGGCTCTGAGCACTATGGGACTCAACTGCTGAGGTCATTAGTCCCCTAGAACTTAGAACTAGTTAAACCTAACTAACCTAAGGACATCACAAACATCCCTGCCCGAGGGAGAATTCGAACCTGCGACCGTAACGGTCTTGCGTTTCCAGACTGCAGCGCCTTTAACCGCACGGCCACTTCGGCCGGCACGCTTTAAGTCAACACAGTGTAATACACAGGCACTCCCGGGGTTTCATAAGACCGCCGCACGGAGACTACAGGACTAAAAGCAAACAAACACATGTCAGTGGATACAGCATCTCTCAAACAAGCGAAACTCCCCATTGCAACCCCCTGAAGTTTAGTGGTAAGATGCACCATTCGATAGACCCATCAAAAACGAAACACATATCAAGCATGAAAACAGGAAGAAGGTGTACTGAACTGTGAACTGTGAAAACAGAAGCTAAATAGAAACAGTGAACGGACCATGATCAACATGCACAACATCGAGGGGGCTGAATTGACTGTGTTGTGGTCATGTGGCCACGGTATTGCATTGCGAAGGGAGAAATCCGGGTTCAAACTTCTCACGTTTCCCAGTTTTTTAAAATCATGAACTGTCCGTCCGGTCATTGTCATGTATGTTTTCTGAATTCAAATTTGTGTCTGTATCGTAGTGTATAGTCCGTTTGCAACAGCGACGTATAACGAAGGGACCTCCTGACGTACGTACCTCCTATTTGTTCTACACAACAACCACATGTTATACTTCTTGCGTTCCATGGAATTCCTTCGTTGTAACATAGTTCACACCCATTTATTTGTTGTTCTCATTTCTGTGAGAGGTCTATGAGGCATCTCGCCTGCTCTTACCATTCATCACATATACTTGCGACGGTGAAATTATCTTACCAAATGACTTATATTCGATAACCAATGTATAGTATAACAATTGCCAAGACTACATAAGGAGAACAGCACATCAGTCACCACACGGACAGTTCATAAGTGCCCGCATCTCGTGGTCGTGCGGTAGCGTTCTCGCTTCCCACGCCCGGGTTCCCGGGTTCGATTCCCGGCGGGGTCAGGGATTTTCTCTGCCTCGTGATGGCTGGGTGTTGTGTGCTGTCCTTAGGTTAGTTAGGTTTAAGTAGTTCTAAGTTCTAGGGGACTTATGACCACAGCAGTTGAGTCCCATAGTGCTGAGAGGCATTTGAACCAGCCAGTTCATAAGTTTGTGAAAAGAAAGAGAGTCCCAAGGGATGTCAAACACGGGTCTCCCGCTTTGTAGTCTAACACCGTGACCACACAACCACGACGACTTCGCTCCTACGAGTCGCTTGACGTTGCACGTCTTGAGCTTGGACCGTTTACTGTTTCTGTGGTGATTTTTTTTCACAGTTCAGTACACCTTTTTCTTGTTTTCATGCTTTATCTGTGTTCATTTTTTGATGGGCTATCCGATGGGCCATTTTATCACTAAATCTGAGGGTGTTGTTATGCGGAGTTTCCTCTCTAAGTTTTTGTCAATACATGTGTCCAATTCATTAAAGTTGCTGACAAGAATTTCGCGCCGGCCGCAGTGGCCGAGCGGTTCTAGGCGCTTCAGCCTGGAACCGCGCGACCGCTATGGTCGCAGGTTAGAATCCTGCCTCGGTCATGGATGTTGTGATGTCCTTAGGTTAGTTAGATTTAAGTAGTTCTAAGTTCTAGGGGACTGATGACCTCAGATGTTAAGTCCCATAGTGCTCAGAGCCATTTGAACATTTTTTGAACATTTTGAACACGAATTTCCCGGAAAGTCACGACAGCAGACCGCTTTGGAAATCTGTACTTTGGGCTGCCTATCTGCAGCCACGAACTAAATCAATGTGACAACAAGGAGCGGCGGGTTCACCTATGTGTTCTGACACGCCTGCCCCGTAGTGCAACTACGCCATGGTGAGTATTACTATTCGAAATAGAAGAGATGCTCGATCCCCTGATATGTGTCGTTTTTGTGAATGTCTGGCAGTTTTCGCGCAGTCGCCTTCTGAAACCCCACAGGTGCTTATGAACAGCTGTGTGCAAGTCTCTCTGAAGTATGAAGGGGCATTACGGTTCATGTCTTACTTTAATTACTTACTGTGTGGTACTAGTCGTTACTTTTTATATTTGTGGATGGAACTGTTACTTACCGTACGTATTGTAACATGTAAACTGTTCTTCAGTGATCACAATTATTGGCTTCTAGATGTTGATGTAGAAAGTGTACGGAGGTATACATCGAAGTCAATCATGTCGTATAAAGACTGAGTTAAGATGTGACAAAGAATTACCATGTAACTTCATGTGTAGAAAAGCAGATCTCAAGCTTTGAGTCTTTGGCACTGGAACCTTCGGCTGATTGCGAAACAGACTGCTTACAAATCACTTGCATAACTCATAGTGGAATTCAGTTCAAGCGTGTACGTTTAGTATCAGGTCAGACTAACAGGAGAAGTCGAGTGGACGCAAAGAGTGGCACAAAAAGTGTTAATAGGGTTGTTTGCCTCCTCGAAAAGAGTAACGGAATTGTTGAACAACTCAACTGGTAGATTGTTTAGAAATATAGCATTACGACTCGCGAAAGCCAATTTGGAAAATTCTAAACCTCTGTTCAGGGCGAAATCTTCGAATGTTTTCTAGAAGGAGAGAAAGCTCGTAAGTCTAGTTTAAAATCCATCGATATCTTTATTAGTACTAAATTCTCGCATTACAAACAGGTGCCATGTGTTATACTGGAGTGTGAAAATTTGCACCGGGACACACGTAGCAGTAACTCAGCCCAGTACACCATAAAAGACAAATTAAGGTGACTGAGATATACAATTTCTTTAATTTGCCTTTTAAATCACAAATATCCTCAATCTCCAAATCACACTCCAATATGGACGATATAAGACTACGCAGCACTGTAAGAAGATTTGTTGTTGTGTTAGTGTCGGCACTACATAGGCCTCGGAATTATCCTCAGTTTATTGTTAGTTCTTCCTTAGGTATACGCTGTTAGCTCGTTGCGTCTGAAAGGGTCTCTTCACGCGCAGTTCTTAGACGTCTCCAACAGCTACCACTAAGTTTGAAACCCGCATCGACAGAGTGATAATTAGCGCATTACGTACATCACATCGTCAAGAAAAAAATGCAATATGATGACAGAAAACTCCCGATTATTTCGATTAATGGGGAACTAAGGCAGCACGAATAGCGTAAAAATACGGATAAACTAAAATTATCACGCGACTCTGCCCAAGATCATTAGAGTACAGTCTAGTTTCATTAGCGTTGTAATTGTGTTCCCAGAGTCAATGCTACCGAAGAAATCAACGCAAATGCATCATATGCATCTTTGTTATCACTAAATTTCTCACATTGAACAGCAGCTTCTCGAATCCTATAGCGATGTTGAAATCGAGTCATTCATTCTGATAAAGCATTAAATTTTCCCTCAGGTTTCAGACTTTCGTGAAACTGTGCCACTTTCTGTACGATAATTAGACCTGATAAGGAAATTCGTTCTTTGTGCTGGAACGAAAAGTACAGTGCATCATCTAATTGCGCATTAACTGAAGTTTGCAGGCACTTAATGGAGTAACAGTCTAATTTGGCTTGTAGCATTTCATTTTTTGAGCCACTCCCATGAGCTCTTCCTGCGGTAATTCTCTACAACAGTGTCGGGGTCTAGGGGAAGGAGGCTGGAGCTGATGGGCCGTTATTTCTCTAATCCTCCTAAATGGATTGTGGTCGGAGCCTACATGGCGGTTTACAGGAAATATAACTTCCTCATGACGGCCTGCGTTTACAGCATCCACGGCAGAAGCCCCAGAAGTTCTGCCAGGAAGCAGCACTGTACAGAAGCGCTGTTACAGGGATCAGGAAAAGGCCAGTGAGAATGCCTACATTCCGCTCCTCGTTCTGATTGCCTGGAATGTCTAAGTGTTGAATAATTTCGTGCTGGGGTTTGGAACTCAAGAAACTGAGGCGTCAGATGGCAGTCCACGTGCGATGTGGAAGTGTTGTGCGCTCCTGGGGCGGAGATGGCGTTTTCGTTGGGTACTACGTGGTTATAATTAAAGTGCAGCTGCTCACAGAAGTCGAGCGAGATCTATAATCATTATATGACAGCGAAACGTGGTAGATCTGTTACTGAAGTACTGCAAAACAAAAGTTATTCAACTTCGGCCATCAGGTGAAAATCTGGCGCTGTGAATGCAAGAAAGACATACAGAGAAGTATCCATATGTAATGGATTAGGAAAGGGACATTGGTAGAAAAGGTTAAATAATTGGGAATGGCATAATGTGGATTTTGTTATTAAATACTGTTTGCACAATTTGTTCAGTATGAGCAACGGAGTCGACGACGACATGCTGCATCCGTAGAGCGATGTGATCAACAGTTGCTCGCAGCAGTTTGAGTGGAAGCTGAGCAACGTGTTCCTGTATAATGGCCTTCAGATGATGTAGAGACTGCACATGTCCCTGTTAAGAGATTTCTTACAGATATTCCCAGAGATAAAAGTCGTATGACTTTAGATCAAGTGATCTTGCAGCCATTCATCTGGAAAACCTCTGGAGATACGTATTCGTGGAAGGTTGCATTAAGCATATCTTTCACTGGGCTAGCGACATGAGGCGATCCCCTCAGTGGTTTCCACACAGTTGCGTCCTTCCACAGCAAGAATCGCATGCTGTACAAGGAGGTCTCGATAATGTTCAAACGTTATGGTACAACTGACAGGCCCTCTGGGTGTCTTCTCCTCAAACAAGAATGGATCAAAAATAAAGGTGCTTGTGAATCCATACCACACAATCAGACATGGTGAGTGCAATGTGCAGAACACGTGGTTTAACAGTATCCCAAAGACCGCAGTTCTGTGTATTCACTGTACCCTCTAGTGTAAAACTGGCCTCGTCACTCCACAGTATATTGTCTGGCTACGTGCCATAATCTTCAGTCCATGCCAGATACTGAAGTGCAGATTTGCAACTTTGCTGTGGACCATGTGGCTTCAGCTGCGCACCATCTGAATATTGTATGTGTACGTGTACATGTACTGCAAAACATTCTGTACTGTTGACCATAGTATGGACAGTTGTCATGATACTGCACGAGCACTAGCACTACTCAAGGCATGTGGTGCATGATCAGTTACAGTAACAACAACGTCTTCCAGCTTCCACTGGGATAGAATGCTCCCACTTCCAGGTGCCACATCACACTCGCCCATGAGTAAAAGGGCAAAGGTGGTTCTGAGCCACATTGTTAATACAGGTTGCATACAGTCAGGGGAAACCATACATTCAGGGGGAAATTTGATTGATTCATGAGTCCCTCCCCCTTCTCTTAACCTGTTGTTCTGCTGAGTGGTTTATGACCCAACGATGGTTGACTTATGACCCTCTGGAAACAATCCATCCTTCTGAGAAACTCCTCACTCCTTCCTTCGAACTCCTTCAATTCCACCCCTCTTGGAACATCCCAACCCTCCCCCTCACCGATACAAGCACACTTTTGACATCAAATTAATTGACTAATTAATTAAATTGATAAATTAATTGTCCCCTCCCCTCCTGGGAGATCTCAGAGCCCTCCCCTTACCTCCCTCCCTCACTTCTTCCCCTCCACACTCACAAAAAAAGGAAAAGTCGCTCAGCTACCACACTGAGAGTATCAATATAGTATTTATTTAAACCATTTCAGTCTGTTGATTTATTTACTTAATCAATTACTAACGGTTTCACACTGTTTATTTATTAATTTAAGCAATTTGAGGGATGAATTTTACACTCACTACCAAGTATTGCTGGAATGTGTTTGGGTGCCTATAATACCGATGTTTATTTAAACAATTTGTTGGAATATTCTTTATTTAAAAATTTTGCAGAAAGAATTTTCTTCATCCACTCCCTCCCCAGTCCTCCCAGAAAAGACTGACTAGAAAAGTTGCTGAGCTGGTGGACTGGAAGTACCTCACAACAAGGAATTCAGTTACATTGGAGAGAACATAACAATAAATAATAACAGTATATTGTTTATGTATACAATTCAATTTGTGGGTCTTGGATCTCTTTATTTGGTGGGAAAAGCTCATCATTCTCTACTGTCTATGTAATTTCGGCAGGTACAGGTCATGTAAAATATATCGAAAAGAAGTAATTAAATGAGTATATAGATATCTTTTTTCCTAGCGATCAAGGAATACTGACAACATAAAACACTTACCATATGGAATTACACTGTTTCAGATTGCGTTGAACGTATCTGATGAAAAAACAGATTTCCGATTGCACACATTAGCTTCTCCATGCACGTCATTCGCAGACTACCAGGTGATGATGTGGTCATGGCCACATGGGTGTTGAACACCTGGCAGCGACTGTACGAGTGCAGTGTCGCCGTCGATAGTAGCCCTTGGTCACGTGCTATGTAATCCCTGAACAAAGCATCAGGTGCTAGTGCACCTTTGAATCAGACTCATTCCCTGTTTTGAAACACACACCTCCCATACCATGTCAGTGGTAGCAGCTGCTCTATATATTCACCCTGCGATACTCAGTGAGCTAGTTCACAAACACCCCCCCCCCCCTCCTGGAACATGCTGTGAGAAGCAAGCTCCCCACCACTTCTCCCTCCAGTCCACTCCTCTCCTCCACCTCATCCCTCTGGTTACTTCCTGTTGGACAAAGCATCGGGTGGTGGCAAGTCTTTGATATTGGTACCTGGGAAATTCCTGTTGAAACAGATGCACCCTCTCTCTCTCTCTCTCTCTCTCTCTCTCTCTCTCTCTCTCCCCCTCCCTCTCTCCCCTGTCTCTCTCCCCCTCTCTCTCAAGTGGCAAGTGGTTACTTCCTGTTTGTATGTGAACCAATGTCTCCAAACACAGAGGTTTTCTTATCTTCTCAGAATACTGTGTTCATATTAGCTAATTTTCGCGACAAAGAGGCAAATTGTCCATTTGTACTACCCTATGAAACTAATTGTTCAACAATTTACATGTTCAAACAGACCACTTAAAACATGCACCAGCACTTTCCGCTGATCCTTCTTCATAATAAAACATATTTTCGACGTTTGAGTATCACACACAAACGTTATGCAAATCAAGTAATTAAATTTCCACCACAAATAGATCAAAGCACTAAATATAAAAAAAATGGCTCTGAGCACTATGCGACTTAACTTGTAAGGTCATCAGTCGCCTAGAACTTAGAACTAATTAAACCTAATTAACCTAAGGACATCACACACATCTATGCCCGAGGCAGGATTCGAACCTGCGACCGTAGCGGTAGCTCGGCTCCAGATGTAGCGCCTAGAACCGCTCGGCCACTCCGGCCGGCACTAAATATATCTGAGGTCTTACATGCACTGATCTTTGACAACAGAAGCACCCTCCTTCCCCATATCGTTTCCCCTAAACATACCTTCTGAAAAAATCCTATCTAACACACACACACTCATGATCGCAAATAGTGCAAATTCTGCCGATTGCTGAGAGTCCTGGCCGCGCCGCCGGCCGGGGCATCATGTCATCGCATGGGCGCCAGTCAGGAGAGACCCACACATCCAATGGCAGCTGCCTGCCCATCCACCAGCATCTATCCCTACTGAACACTCAGACATTGGACAGACTGTCCGCAAGCAATGAACTGATCAATTCACATGGAGTTAATAATTGTCCAGCACACACATCCATCGTATTGAATCTCCTCAGGCAATGCACACGTCTGCTTCTGTCGCCACTCACTCAGCATACTGGTCACTTTGCTAGTCAGTCATCCTTATAGTGCCACCACTAGGACTTGTGCCCGCAACCTTGGGTTAGAGCCGGCAGTTCAGAGCATTTTTTGTAAATAATTACCTATCACAGGCTAAGCTAATCTGTGACTTCCAGTTGATCGAAGCCTCATCCCCGGCCGGCCGGTGTGGCCGTGCGGTTCTAGGCGCTTCAGTCTGGAACCGCATGACCGCTACGGTCGCAGGTTCGAATCCTGCCTCGGGCATGGATGTATGTGATGTCCTTAGGTTAGTGAGGTTTAAGTAGTTCTAAGTTCTAGGGGACTGATGACCACAGAAGTTAAGTCCCATAGTGCTCAGAGCCATTTGAACCATTTGAACCTCATCCCCACTCATACTGCCGGCTGCAGTGCACTGAAGGATGAGCGGGCACTGCTTGAGCGTGGAGTTCTAATTGCAATTCCACCCTGACATATATTCTCCCCAGATTAAAGGATCCACTTTACCCAATCCTAGATAGGGATATTGTTGACCATGCATCTTGAATTTCTCACGCAAAATACGACAATAACTCGTCTAGAGCTAATTTAGTAAACTGAAGAGATTGGGGCATACATAGCTAAAGTACAGTTACTTGTTGTGAAAATCCTGTAACAGTATGGCATAGGCTATATTTCCTCTAAGTATTCTGTCATCAGGTAAAAAAAAAAATGCTCTAATCAACTTAATATCAGTGGCATCCTGCATCACAGGAAGAGAATATTAAATTCATATTTGGATCATGAGAGAGTGCAATACGTTTCCTCAATTTCGAGCTCCCTTACCTCATCACTTATGACGTCTCTTAAGGTAGCAATACAGAGAAATTATACTCGCCAGGCAGCTCAAATAGGTATCCCTGGAGGGAAGATGTTCTTTTCGAGGAATGCTATTGAGAAGCACAATTTAAAGCTGAATGCAGGAGAATTCTGCTGCCACCAACAAACATTTCGTATGACCACAAAGAAAATTAGCGCTCATAAGGCGGCATATACGTATTCTTTTTCCCTCACTCTAATTGCAACAAGAATAGGAAATGGAATGACTGGTAGTGTTACAGGGTACCCTCCACCATGCACCGTATACTGACATGCAAAATAACCATATAGAAGTAAATGTAAATTTAGTCTACTAATTAAGACGTCAGTACATCGATTTATAGGCACACAAACCTCATGCAAGAATGTTGTCTCTTATTTAGGAAGAACTTCTGCTGGTGATTGTTTCTTGGTAAGTATCTTCGTGTCAGCTCCTAATTTTCTCACTGCAGTAACTTCACGAGAAATATGTGACAGGTTGTAATTTGTTTGCCCACAACACTTAGAAGAAACGATATAGAGCTCAACTATCAACTCCTCTTCCGTCACAGTATCGCTTACCCATCGTATTCTCACGAATATTCCAGTCTTCGACATATAGCATTTGAATCCACATGATTTCCGCGAGTTAAAAAAAAAAAAAAAAAAAAAAAAATTGTTCAAATGGCTCTGAGCACTATGGGACTTAACATCTGAGGTCATCAGTCCCCTAAAACTTAGAACTACTTAAACCTAACTAACCTAAGGACACATCACACACATCCATGCCCGAGGCAGAATTTTAACCTGCGACCGTAGCGGTCGCGCAACTCCAGACTGTAGCGCCTAGAACAGCTCGGCCACTCCAGGTGGCTTTCCGCGAGTAAGAGATGTCCCCCCGACAAATCAGAAACCCCTGCTAATTCACTCTAAATCCCATCGCTTTCCGACAGCACTGTTCCATATTTTAAAAGGCTCTCTAGTCCTCCACCAGCCGGAGTGGCCGAGCGGTTCTAGGCGCTTCAGTCTGGAACCGCGCGACCGCTACGGTCGCAGGTTCGAATCCTGCCTCGGGCATGGATGTGTGTGTTTGTCCTTAGGTTAGTTAAGTTTAAGTAGTTCTAAGTTCCAGGGGCTGATGACCTCAGATGTTAAGTCGCGTAGTGCTCAGAGCCATTTGAACCATTTTTTGTCTAGTCCTCATCTGTCAGTGACTAGGTAGAGAGCTATGACAACTAGTAAAATAGCGCCCTAATGTAACAAAAAGCACTCCGTCTTCAGGCCATGGGTGGCCTACCTGGACCATCCGACCGCCGTGTCATCCTCAGTGGAGGATGCGGATAGGAGGGGCGTGGGGTCAGTACAGCACTCTCCCGGTCGTTATGATGGTTATTCTTGACCGAGGAAATTCATAACCATGCAGAGTATATGTGGACTGCAGAAGGAAACTGAGACACCACAGTCCCTCTCTCTCACTCTCTCTCTCTCTCTCTCTCTCTCTCTCTCTCTCTCTCTCTCTCTCTCTCTCTCTGTCCTTATTATTTTCTGTTATTTTTATAACATCCAGTGGAGTAAAACTACAAACTATAAAAATTTTGCTAACGTCACCTGGTAGAGAAGTTGATAAGATATTACCGTGTCTCTCTCTTCTTATATATCGAAAACAAATACCATCTGTGTGTTGACATCGAGCATATGACATATACATGTATTGGTCCATTGGGAAAGTGGCCAGTGATCGAAGTCGCTTGCACAGAGTTGTGTAAAGTTTTGTTGCCTGTACTGTAGGTGGACCATATCCCACAGACTATCAGTCACAAGAGAGGGTTCCTGTGTTGTCCTTTCATAAGCAGTTTGATATATTGCTTTTCTGCTGTAACACATCCAAGCAGTGTATGACTACAACTTTTTACACTGCCATACATTTTACTTTTCTACTAGGACTAGCATTAACATATCTCGATCCACTGGCTCTCACAGAAAGCTAGACATCGCATGGTGTAATGTAAGCTGCTTCCACAACATCTAGGATGCTTGAAATAAAACACAGAGGCTGTGTTTCTTATTGACAAAAATATGCAAGAGTTTGCAGCATTGTGGAGTATCTCCAAACAGCTCTACGAAGGTGATAATCTCTACATGTAAATTCATGATCCACAGTGAGAGGGGTAGCAGATACCTCGGTGTTCCGTTGTCAAAGAGACCAAGAGCACTGATTTTTCATATCAGTGGGGCATATCATACCCAGGTATATGATCACTGTTTTGGTGTCTTAGGTGATGGTCATTAAGACTGCCAAATCTTCAATCACTGCATCTTTCATTTTTATGGCTTACAATGCATGACCACATGTGGCATAAGGGGTATTCTGCAGGACATAAACCCATAGAGCACTGATAACATGGACACCCAGGTGAGCATGTAAGTACCCTTATTCATCCACATTTGTGTCTTATTTAGGTCAGGTTTATATATTTTCCATCATTTTTTGTAATTTTACCAGGTTTCCTGTAATTTAAACGCATTGTACCCAATTACGCAAGTTCCAAACCACCACTTTCAACGACTTGTTACATCAGCAAAACGCCTCATCGCGTCGATCTCGTGATGCTGTCAGCCAATAATATTGCAGCATAATTCGCAATTTTTATATCATTGCTAAACCACTCTCCATTACTTTGCGAGGGCTATCTGCATTTGGACACACCATGAACCCTGACACACTGCATACACCACATAATGAAAATACTGTTTCTTAGTGTAGGAAATAGCCATCAGCAGAGAGGAGATGCAAAAACTACATTCCTTAGCTTAAACAATTTATACATTTTGTAAGCTTTTATTATGATTGGCCATCTCTCCCTGTGTGGATGGGACTCACGAAGTATTCTCACATTCGTGGTTCCTGAGCAAAGCTCCAGATGGTCTCTCTATGCATCTTGTAACTGTTCCTCTGTTTTTAACCAACCCTCCCTGCAACATTGTCTCCGATTTAATTAAGTACTGACGAGAAGCGGAAGCGAACTATAGCTACTACATTTGACGTCTCGTTAAGAAGCAGAATGAGCTTAGTCCCACGTAATCAACAAACTTCAATATTTTGCTTTCAGGAAGAGCATAACACGTGTTCGAAACTTGCACAACTGGCTGACAACCATGATATAGACTGCTATCCGCATTCCAATACTGTAACTACCATTCTGTGAAAACTGTTCTGTGCCATTCTTACTCATGTCACTCGTCCAGTTATACATGATCGCCTGACGTGCACGCATGCTGAGAAAGTTAGCACTCTTTACTGATGTATAGCAGATATGCGCCTGATACATTTGAGTGAGTTGTGGTGATATAACACACGTTTAAGAACAAGAAGAAGCATGTGACGTATGCATAATGGAACTCCAGATGGAAGGAATTTGAAACATTTTACATAAATCACTCGTGCTATCAAATTCTGTAGTGTTTTTGTAGTGTTTGGATTCCATACCAGGGAGATGTTGGAAGATATAAAAGATCATAGAACTTAAGCACACACTCCTAAGACTAGACAGTTCTGCACTTAAACATGCTATAATGTTAAAGCAGTGTGTTTCCCAATACATTAGTCACATCGAATGGAACCCTGTTAATACCCCAAAGAAGGAAACACATTTCCAACACCTGACATACATTCACCCTGCAAGTTTTGTATCCCACTCGTTATGGTGAGAAACTGTAAGATGATAAAACTACTAGTTTTTACACAAAAAAAGATTGTATGTGATACATGGCATTATATAGCTTTCTGGAGGTGTATACTGTTCACTATTCACATCTGATTATGGTTCGAAAATTATGCTATGCTGGCATCAGTTCTATGAAATGATCATCAGTAATGGAAAATGCATCAAACAATGACATTTTATGAGAAAACAGACAAATGTATGGCAGCTGTGTTTGACATATGAAATTACACACCACGCTGCACTAATACCATGAACAGAACACAGTCTCTCCCACATACACAACATCTGTCAAGCAAATGTACATACAGTGATTGGTGTACTTCACAAACCCCCCCTCACTAACCTAGAATCACTGCAGTTATAAAACTTAAGACTGGATTTATGTCTGATATGTGGCATGGGAATGGAGTACTTTGCATACATGTTCATTCATGTAGAAGAGGGTGCCAAAATAGGTTTTCCATTGGTTTGGTAAGCATGATTCATCACATATACGTTGGAAGTCCTCTATTGACTGCGATATGGAGAGATTTGCTGTTAACAATCGCAAGTAGATAGTGCTCTAAGTCACACACAGAACATTCAGTTGTATACGAGTCAAACGTAGGTTACACCACACATCTGATAAATCCTGAGAGAACAGTGGAAAAAATGGTTAAATTTGTGATAAATGACAGCAGCAATATCTCCCTATCTCTGGTATGTATTATCAGTCTACCAGTAAATGATACTTCGTTACAACACCTCTCAACCAATTACTCCACCTACTTTCTATCACCCTTTAACTCAGATCCATGTCAGTTTAGAGGCTGGTGGTTCTCTTTTCCAGAAAAGCATCACAGACTGCAGTTAACTTGTATGCATCCCTATTACCTCAATACACATACAGGAGAATGTTGTTAAAAACCATGCAGCAACTGTTCTGTAAAGTATTTGTTAGCTGACACCACATGGTTGTCATTGGTAGATAGTACAGAGAAGCACATTGTAAATACTGTTTATTAGAGTTTAAATCACGTAAGTAGTCTCGCACAGACCTTACTCGAAATCTACCAGAGGTGAATCCACCTTCAGACACTACCCTGGACATACAGTAACACGAAGTATATTCACCTCCGAATCCTATTCCAACCATAACACATGGCGGATCCAAACTTTAACCAGATCCCTCATGTAACACATTGTGGATTCACTTACGAACTCTATCCTGATCCAGTCTTGAACCTACTCTGTTCAGAGCACAGTCTGGGGGCTTCTCACATAAAGCTGATACTTGCACATGCACATACAGAAAAATAGCGCAGTTGCGCTACGTGTTGACAACCATACTACATTTAAAAGCAATTTTAGGATACGTGACGAGAAGCAATGTTATGAACACATGAGCAGAAGTGACATAATATCGGTAAACTTACGAAAATTGACGGAAAATACATATAAATTGAACAAAAGTACTTGCATATCTCCTTGGTGCAAGAAAATTCTTGTACATGGGAACGAGTATGTGATAACAAGAGGAATAGGGGAAGAAGTTGACATGGAAGCACCGAGAACCAGCAAAGCAGTCATGTTTCATGGATACGGCTGGAATAGATTGTTTAATGTGGATGACTAACAACTGTAGAATAATAAATTTATGTATGTCAGATCACAAGCCCAGGTGTTACCTGAAAGTCATTGTCAAACACATTACAGATTTTCATAAAGTGTCAGCTGAAGAGCATTGTATTACCAGCTTGGGGACTGCAATATACAACTACAGAATGTCTCATGTGTTTGATGGTATGCAAAACTGTTTATGTGTTTTAAACTCTAATAAATAGTGAAACTTACTGTCAGATCAAAACTGTGTGCCGGACCGAGACTCGAACTTGAGACCTTTGCCTTTTGGGGGCAAGTGCTCTACCATCTGAGCTACCCGAGCACGACTCACGCCCCGTCCTCACAGCTTTACTTCTGCCAGTATCTCGGCTCCTACCTTACGAACACTCTGCTGCAGAGTGAAAATCTCATTCTCTAACAAACAGTATTTACAGTGTGCTTCTCTTCTCTCTCTACCAATCACAACCATAAGGTGTCAGCTAATGAATACCTTACAGAACAGTTGCTACGTGGTTTATAACAACATTCTGCTGAATGTCTATTGAGGTAATAGGGATACATACAAGTTAACTGCTGCTGTCTTTGATCTTTTCCTGGAAAAGAGAACCACCTGCCACTAAATTGACAAGGATCTGCATTATAAGTTGATAGAAAGTAGATAGAGTAATCGGTTCATAGGGGTTGTAACGAGGTGTGATTTAACTGTAGACTGATGATGCATTTTAGACATAGGGAGATGTTGTAGCAGGTCATTTATCAAGCATTGAACGATTTTTCCGCTGTTCTCTTAGGGTGTATCAGTTGTTTGATATAACTTGCATTCGGTTTGTATACAATTGCATCTTTGTGAGTGACTTAGGAGCGCTACCTACCTGCGATCGTTAACAGCAGATCTCCCCATACCACAGTCAGAAGAGAACTTCCAGCGCATGTATGATGAATTTTTGAGGTACTGCAATCCATGTGTATACATTTGGTTGACAGACGTTCTGTGTGTGGAATAGGGTGTGCTCTGCTCATGGGGTCAATGTAGCATTGCATGTAATTTCATATGTCTAACATTGCTGCTATGCATTTGTCTATTTACTCATGAAGTGTGATAGTTTGATGTGAGGATCATTTTATAGGACTTATGCCAGCTAACATAAATTCTGAAGTGTAATCGGAAGTTGACAGTGAGCGCTATGTATCTCCGGAAAACCATATAGTGCCATGTATCAGAAATAATTATTCCTGTGATACAGGACGTAACAGATATTAAGGCGACTGGTTTAAAATTGTTCAAATGGCTCTGAGCACTATGGGACTTAACATCTGAGGTCATCAGTCCCCTAGAACTTAGAAGTACTTAAACCTAACTAACCTAAGGACATCACACACATCCATGCCCGAGGCAGGATTCGAACCTGCGACCGTAGAGGTCGCGCGGTTCCAGACTGTAGCGCCTAGAACCGCTCGGCCACCCCAAGACGACTGGAGTAGTTTTTTTTACCTCATGAGAGAGTACTTGGAGGAAATACAGCCTATGCCATACAGTTACAGGGTTTTCACAACAAGTAACGATACTTGAGCGACGTAAAACGCGTGTATGTCCGACTTCTTCTGTCTTCGAAAATAACTCGTCTAAAATGGAGAAATCTACTTTTTGCGTGAGAAATTCGAGGTGCTTGATCAACAAGATCCCTGTCTCGGATTGGGTAAAGTCGATCTATTAAACTGTGGAGAATCTATGTCAGGGTGGAATTGCAATTAGAAGCGTATGCTGAAGCATCGCCTGCTTGTCTTTCAGTGTACTGCAACCGGCAGTATGAGTGGGAATGAGGCTTTTGTCAAGCGGAAATCATGGATTAAGTTAGCCTGTGATGGGCGGTTAGTTACAAAGATTGCTCTGACTTGTCGGCTCTTGCCCCCAGCTGTGGGGACAAGTCCTGGCGGCGGCGCTCTCTGGATGACTGACTAGCGAAGTGACCGGTATGCTGGGTGAGTGGCGACAGAAGCGGACATGTGCGTTGCGTGAGAAGATTCTATATGATGGGAGTTTGCACTCCCCCCCAAGTAAATTGATCTGTCGATTGCTTGGTGACAGTCTTTTCAATCTCTGAGCGTTCGTTAGGACCGCTGAGTGGATGCCAGGGCATGGAGCTGCAGCTGCTGATGAGAATATGTTCTCTACTGATCGGTGCCTGCGCGATGTCGCAATCGGCGGCGTGGCCGCGGCTCTCAGCAGTCGGCGGATAGAGCGGTGTTTGTGATCATGAGTGTGTGTGATCAGTAGGATTTTTTCAGCTGGCATGTTTAGAGGAATCATTGTGGTGGAGGAAGGTGCTTATGCTGTCAAACACCAATGCATACAAGATCTTGAATATATTTAACGCTGTGATGTATTTGTGGTGCAAATTTAATTACTTGATTTGCAAAATGTTCATGTGTCACACTCAAACATTGAAAACATATTTTATTATGAAGAAGTATCATTGGAAGGCGGTAGTGAGTGTTTTAAGCGATCTATCTGACTCCTGTAAACTGTTGAAAATTTTATTTTGTAGGGTAGTTCAAATGGACTATTTCCCTGTATTTTTGATATCGAAACTGGACTATTTCCCTCTATTTTTTATATCGAAACTGCGCCAGTTCTCCCTTTGTCCCCAGTGTTAGCGAACAGGAACACAGTATTGAAAGGAGAGATGAAAACCTCCATGTTTGGAGACATTGGTTCACAGTGAAAAAGGAAGTAGCCACTCGAGAGAGGGAGAGAGAGAGAGAGAGAGAGAGAGAGAGAGAGAGAGAGAGAGAGAAGAGAAAGAGGATGAGGGAGTGAGAGACAGAGAGGGAGAGGGAGAGGGAGAGGAAGAGGAGGAGGAGGAGGAGGAGGAGGAGAGAGAGAGAGAGAGAGAGAGAGATAGAGAGAGAGAGAGAGCATCTGTGTCAACAAGAATTTTCCAGGTATCAATGGGAAAGACTTGCTGCCACCTGATGCTTTGTCAAATGGCTCAAAATGGTTCAAATGGCTCTGAGCACTACAGGACTTAACATCTGTGGTCATTAGTCCCCTAGAACTTAGAACTACTTAAACCTAACTAACCTAAGGACATCACACACATCCATGCCCGAGGCAGAATTCGAACCTGCAACCAGAGCGGTCACGCGGTTCCAGACTGAAGCGCCTAGACCGCACGGCCACACCGGCCGGCCGATGCTTTGTCCATGAGGGACCAGCAGGAGGGGTGAGGTGGAGGGGAGGACTAGATTGGATTTAAGAGGGTTGGGGAGGTTGATTCTTGAAGCATCCTGTGGAGGAGTTTTGTGAACTAACTCAGTCAGTATCTGCACAGCAGGGCGAGCACATAGTGCTGCACTCACCACAGACACCTACTGCAGCGGCAACACTACAGAGAGACCAGCAATGTGGGTTGCCGACTCTGCTGCAAAGTGTGGCCGACGCAAGAGTGTTTACAAGCAAGTACCACAGTTGACAACAAAAGGTAGGTGCGGCCAACGTCCATCAGAGGGCATCAGTCAGCAGCAGAAGAAGGTGTGACGATCAACGAACTATTTCCTGGCTATCACGTGTGTGCAAATAGTCCCAGAAATATCCTTCTCCCCAGGGCTAGATATGCCGACACCTGGCCATTCAACAGGCAGTTCTCGACTCACTGAGTGCGGAGAAGATCGGCCAGTCCATTGGTGTGCCACCTCGACCATCCTCTCTTCTGCAGTGTTGTGATACATTGCTCCTGTCACGTTAGGCTACCTACCAGCTGCTAACAGCTACCTTCTAAGTGCAACTGTTGTACGGGTATAGAGTTGAAGGGAACTCTGATTATAGGAATTAGTTGTTATTTGCTTGATCTGCAGAAGGGATCCCTATTGCTTTTTGGTTTTGAAGAGTAGGTTAGTGTTAGTGGTTTATTGTAGTTTCCTTAATAAAAAAAGTTGGCAAAACGAATTGGTTCTTGCTCTGTAGATTTACCACACAGAGCAGCTGCTACCACTGAACTGGTATGGAAGGTATGTGTTTGGCAGCAAAGCAGGGAGTGAGTCTGGTATTAAAGGTGTACTGGTTTTGTTCAGGGATTACATAGCATGCGACTGGGGGCTGCTATTGATGGCGATCCTGCACTCCCACAGTCACTGCCCGGTGTTCAGGGCACTTGTGGCCATGACCCCATCATCACCTGGTACTCTGAGGATGGCATGCACGGAGAAGCAGATATGTGCGATCAGAAATCTGTTTTTTCACTAGATATGTTTAACACAATCTGTAACAGTGTAATTCCATGTGGTGAGAATTTATGTTGACAATATTCCTTGCGTGATCGGAATAAAGTGATCTATATATGTATTTAATTATTTCTTTTCGATGTATTTTACAAGACCTGTATCTTCGAAAATTAAATAAACAGCAGAGAATCATGAGTTTTTCCCACCAACTAAGGAGATACAATCTGCCAATTGAATTTTTTAAATGAACAATGTGTTATTGTTATTATTTATTATGTCTTCTCCAATATAATTGAATGTTGTATCATGGGATCCTTTCAGTCCATGAGCACAGCAACTTTTTCTGCAAGTTTTGTCTGGAAGGGGTGGGGAGGGAGTGGGGAAGGAAAATTTCTTCTACAAAGTATGTAAATAATATCTATTCCCACAAATTGTTTAAACAAACCTCAGAATTATAGGGACCCAAACACATTCCAGCAACACTTGATAGTGAGTGTAAAACCCATCCCTCAAATTGCTTAAATTAATAAATAAACAGTGTGAAATCGTTAATAATTGTTTAAATAAATCAACAGACAAATTGTTTAAATAATTACTATATTGATCCTCTCAGTCTTTTAGCTTAGCAGTGACCAAGGAAGTTTCCCATTATTTTTTTGGGTGTGGTGTGGGAAGGTGGGACAGGAGGGGAGGGCTGGAGATTCCCCAGGAGGGGAGGTGGTAATTAATTGATCAATTTAGTTAATTAGTCAATTAATTTTATACCAAAGAGTGTTTGTGTCAGCTATGGGGACGGGGGAGTGTTGGGGATTTCCCAGAGGAATTGGGTAGGTGGAGTTCTCATGGGAGGGGTAGGGGGTTTTTCAAGCGAGATGGATTATCCACAGGGGTCATAAATCAAACCTCAGGGAGTCATAAACCACTTAGCAGGACATTAGGTTAAGGGGAAAGGGTCATACATCAATCAAATTTGCCCCTGAATGTATGCTTGTTCTTGACAATGTGCAACCCGCACTAACAAACTGTCTCAGAACCACCATAACCCTACTACTCTTGTGTTTTCGAATTTCATTGTCATTGTCTTTAAACCTTTTAACAACATCGGGTCTCTCCTCAGACCTTTCAGTCGGCCATATTCAATGCAGCACTGTAATTGCTGTAGTTCATATAAAACCGCTTCACTGACAATGCAATCTGTCTGTTCTTGATAGCCATACTCTTTACTGACGTTATGGCTCGTGAAATAACAGTGTGGATGTCATATCGTCGTACGAATAGTGTACAGCGCCAGATTAGCACCTGGTGGCGAACCGATCAAGTCGACACTCACCAAACCACAACACATGCAGAGAAAAACAGGAAAGCCCCTGACCAGAATTCCATACTCACGCTGAGCAACACACTTGGAACTCACTCAGTCTTCCACTGCGCAATAAGTAGTTATAAGTGAGGTCGGCGACCTTTATCTACATTCTTATGATAGTGCGCAGCTCAGAGCATTAGTACGGGTTCGCCAGCAGGCGTTTCCAGGTAAATCGGCGCAGGTCGCGTGAACTGCCCCGTGTTGCGCCGCAGGCCGCCAACAGTGCGGTGGCCGCCGGTGTCACTCTGTGCGAGCCGACTCAGGCATTTTCGATCGTTAAAAAAACACGTTTACGTTTGTGAGTCATCTTCCTAGTATATGTAAACCCGTCTATGAGTTTAGCAACAACAAGAAATGGGATTTATGTTAATACTTATTGTCATTAATCCAGTTTAGAAACTGCCACATAACCAGCCAGGGTGGCCGAGCGGTTCTAGGCGCTACAGCCTGGAACCGCGCGACCGCTACGGTCGCCGGTTCGAATCCTGCCTCGGGTATGGATGTGTGTGATGTCCTTAGGTTTAAGTAGTTCTCAGTTCTAGGGGACTGATGACTTCAGAAGTTAAGTCTCATAGTGCTCAGAGCCATTTGAACCAAACTGCGACATCATCAAAATCTGTCAGCAACTAGAAAAGTGCGACCATCTCCTGGCGAGCCCACCCAGTTAGCCATGTGGTCTAACACACGGCTTTCCGGAGTGGGAAGGAGCGCCTGGTCGCCGGCACGAATCCGCCCAGCGGACTTCTGTCGAGGTCTGTTGAGCCGGCCAGTCTGTGGATGGTTTTTAGGTGGTTTTCCATCTGCCTCGGCGAATGCGGGCTGGTTCCCATAATTCTGCCTCAGCTACGCTATGTCGGCAATTGCTATGGAAACAAGTTCTCCACATATGCGTTCACCACCATTACTCTACCACACAAACATAGGGGTTACACTCATCTGCTGCCGGCTGGGCTGGCAGAGTGGTTCTAGGCGCTACAGTCTGGAAGCGCGAAACTGCTACGGTCGCAGGTTCGAATCCTGCCTTGGGCATGGATGTGTGTGATGTCCTTAGCTTAGTTAGGTTTAAGTAGTTCTAAGTTCTAGGGGACTGATGACCTCAGAAGTGCTCAGAGCCATTTGAACCATTTTTGAACTCGTCTGGTGTGAGACATTGCCTGGTGGGGGGGGGGGGGGGGTCCACTGGGGGCCGAACCGCACAATAACCCTGAAAGAGTGGTTTGGTGTGGGGAGGCGGATGGGTGAAGTTGACTGCGGTAGTCGTCGTGGGATTGTGGACCACTGCGGCTGCGGCGGGAATGGGGCCTCTCCGTCGTTTCTAGGCACCTGGTTAACATACAACACAATACAATACCTCCTGGCGATTTTTGGCACCATGCTTTCAATACATACAAACACAGAGCAGGAATTCTGAAGGGAACCGTCCCTGAGGGAAACATTATTTTTTATTTTCCTATCGTCTTTGAATGGGTTAGTTATTATATACTTTGAGAATCTAGGCAAAGGATTAGGCGAACACATAGACATCAAATCAGCCGGGACATGTGTCAAGGGTAGATACCGGCATTTACGTAAGATGAAATGGGGAAACAATAGAAATAATATTTCAGGGATGTCTGACAGTGGGATTGGGGCCTGTAAAACACGAGTAACATGTTTTTTTTTCAAAAATAAAATGTTCCTTCTAATTACAAAATTACAACAAAATACTTCATAATTCTTTTTTGTCAATTTCTTCAAAAACTGGCAGGGACTTATAATCGACAGGTAACAGGAAAATTGCTGTAAAGCATATCTGTAGCCAAGAGAAGTGTACTACTATCAAACACGGGCCTTAATTTGAGGCAGAAATTTCTGAGAATGTACTTTTCGAGCACTGCATTGTATGTTCGTGAAATATGGACTATGGGAAAACCAGAACAGGAGAGAATCAAAGAATTTGAGATGAAGTGCCATACATGAATACTGAAAATAGATGGACTCATAAGGTAAGGAATGAAAAGCTTCCCCTAGCATGTGTTGAAAACACTGACAAGAATAGGGTTCAAATGGTTCAAATGGTTCTGAGCACTATGGGACTTAACATCTGTGGTCATCAGTCCCCTAGAACTTAGAACTACTTAAACCTAACTAACCTAATGACATCACACACATCCATGCCCGAGGCAGGATTCGAACCTGCGACCGTAGCAGTCACGCGGTTCCGGACTGCGCGCCTGGAACCGCTAGACCACCGCGGCCGGCCAAGAATAGGGGACGAGATGATTGGACATCTGTTAAGACATCAGGGCATGACTTGCGTGGTACTAGAGGGAGCTGTAGAGGGAAAAAACTGTAGAGGAGCACAGACTTACACCAAATAATTGTGGATGTGGGTTGTAATTGGTACTGTGAGTGTAAGGGCTGGCACAGGAGGGGGTAAAATTATTTCTTTGGAGTTAATGTAATAGTTTTGAAAAGTTAATTTTTAAGCAGAAATGAAATTAATTGTAGGACCGTTGGTAATTCCGTTTCCTGATGCAACGAAATTTAATTTGAATTTTTCGGTGGTAAATAATAAGGTACCTCAATTGAACGTAGCATTCGTATGCGCAATAGCCAATATTAGAATTAATACAATCTGTAGGCTGGTCTCGCGTCTCGGCATGACTTCCTTCCGTGACTCACTCAAAGAGTAAATTTCCCTGGCGTCTTCAGCATTATGCTGGAGTATTTTGTACAAAATTAGCACAGATAGAGGAAGTAGAAACCAATATGCTTCCATTTTCTTTCTTCCGCTTTACATATACAGTGGTCGGCTGTTCCCTTCACTTTGCGTGTACAGCTGCCGGCGCTCAAGAAACAAAGGGTAATTTCCCTCATTACACAGTTGGGGGCAAGAAAATTACTGCTGCAAGAGTTATCCTTTTAGTGGGGCAGAGGCAGCGAGTAGGAGCGCCGGCGTGCTGCGAGTTGTGCTACTAACGAGGCTCTCCGGGCACGAGATACACAGGCCGTGGCCGTGGCCGTCACGCCCCCAACCTGAATCACCGCCGCACTCTACTCTGTGCCTCGCAGCGCCGTGGCTGGGCGCCACTGCACGAGGACATCGACTCATCCTGCACGTCGAGTCCAGTTTAGACGGAGACGCCGAGCTGAGCAAGTCTGCTCTTCAAACCAGAGTTGCACGTAAAGTTTGTAAGTGGCTGTCTACACGCCAACATCAGTGTACACTTCAGTTCCGACACTTTACGAATACCGAACCACCATCTTAGTCTCTGAAATGAGAGATGTGCTACTTAAATTGGTAGTGATGGCTTTCAGGCTTGCTGCTTTAATTACGTATAAGGGCTGATCAGACAGTTTCCTTTCGAAGGCCACACTAATCCCTTGCCTCCAAGTCGGTGCTGGACAAACGCTGCAGGCGCCACTCGAACGGAAACATTTTGATCACCCCTTATACAGCCGGCCGCGGTGGTCTAGCGGTTCTAGGCGTGCAGTCCGGAACCGCGCGACTGCTGCGGTCGCAGGTTCGAATCCTGCCTCGGGCATGGATGTGTGTGGTGTCCTTAGGTTAGTTAGGTTTAAGCAGTTCTAAGTTCTAGGGGACTGATGACCACAGATGTTGAGTCCCATAGTGCTCAGAACCATTTTAACCCCTTATACAAAACAAAAAAGAGTTTGTACAATTAAGAATAATCCATCTGTTTAATGCATGCTGCAAGAATGAGCATATACCAAGTGCGTGGAGAAGTGCACTGTCATCCTTTTTAACAAAGGTAAACGGTATACTGTGATATTTATACAGCGAAAAGTTTGATAGACACAGCTTACAAGAACATTTAGATTGACTATGAGTGAAACACTCCTTTCAGAAGAACAGAATGGTTTCAGGAAGCGAATATCGTGCACATATAGTGTATTCACTATAAAACTGTTATAGAGGAAACTCGCGAATTTAATACGGAAAGACATTTAGCCCTCTACGTAAAGCCGGCCGGAGTGGCCAAGCGGTTATAGGCGCTTCAGTTTGGAACCGCGCGACCGCTGCGGTCGCAGGTTCGAATCCTGCCTCGGGCATGGATGTGTGTGATGTCCTTAGGTTAGTTAGGTTTAAGTAGGTCTACGTTCTAGAGGACTGATGACCGCAGATATTAAGTCCCATAGTGCTCAGAGCCATTTGAACCATTTGAACCTTTACGTAAAAGCCTTCTATCTCGTAAATAAGCAAATATTATGGAGCGTATTAGAGAAGCAAATCATAAAGGGTCCGAAAGATACGTACACACACATTAAAATAATGATCAGAAAAGGTGTAAGAATTTCAGATATGACATCTTTGAATCAGAGAGTCAGCCAAGGATGCAGTTTATCACATTATTTACTATATATACGTTCCCGATACCTTAAGAATATATATACAGCCAGTGTTACAAATACCACAGCATGGAACCACAAACATCTGACTTTTGTAGACAATCAGTTTACCGTATTTCACGGTGAAAAGAAGTTACGAGGTGCCTTACATAAGCTGCATCTGCCGGGCAAAGGATACAATACGGAAATCTCAATAAAACGAAGGAAATTGCATTTACGGGAGTTGAACTGATCAGATTAAAAATTGTTATCAATAACAGAATAACTGAACATGCTAACAGCTTCAGTTATTTAGGATACCAAATTGGTTGTCAGCATAACAGGGGAAATTTGTGGTAAGTTCCTATAGGACCAAACTGCTGAGGTCATCGGTCTCTAGGCTTACACACTTCTTGATCTAACTTAAACTAACTTACGCTAGGGACAACACACACACCCATGCACGACGGAGCGCTGGAACCTACGACGGAGGAGCCGCGCGAACGGTGGCAAGTCGCCCAAGACCGCGCGGCTACCACGCGCTGCTTTGAATAGAGAAGTAGACAACCTTCATCAATTTCATTATATATGTGGCACTATTAACAGAAACTTAAGGAACTGCGTTAAAAACGAAAAGTAATATTGTTTCATAAAAATATAGCTGAGACGTCTCTCCAGTATAAAAGTGAACCCTGGGTTCCAACAAAGAGGGTTAAGAGTAAAAGGTAGTTAGCGAAACGATATTTCTAAGAACGGTCAAACGCTGGACGCAGCAAGACCGGAATAGGAATGTACCAATTACAGAAGAACTGAACGTTGGAAACATAAACAACTCAACAGAAAGATACAGAGAGAAGTGGAAAGTGAATGTGAGAAGGATGCCAAAAGAAAGGCTGATGAAGCAACTGTGGAAACACAGGCCGAGGGGCCGAGAGGAAGCAGAAACCCTGACAGACCCAAAAAGAAATCGGCTGAACAGGAACCTCTGAAGACGGTACAGGTAGTTAGCCTAATCTCTGAACGTGGATGATGATGATGATGATGATGATAATGATGATGGTAACGAACTGTTTGAGTAACGAGTTGAGAGACTTCGACATCCTCATTCCTTCCACGTTCATAACGCTAGCAGAACTGCGTGGCAATTTGTTCCCTTAAAGATTTTCATTAACGTCCCACAAGCACCCATACTTCGTGTAACTGCTGAAAAAATCAACACTTTTCTCGGTCCTACGCTTCATGTCGCATTTATTGAAATGACGCCTAACCTAAAAGCACACGCCACTGTTGCTTTCGCATCGTGGACGTTGAACGCACTGGCATTAACTGGTCTTTGATACTCGAAATCAATACTTGCGATATGACCTGTGACCAAGCAAAGAAGGAGTCAGTTTCTTGGACAGCTGACTGTTGTTTAGTTGGCGTCTAGGACGAATATATCCAAATTTCATCTCCAGTAACGATGCTATATAAGTATTTTTCATATTGTCGGTCGACTTAAACGCCAATGCCGGTGGAGTCGCGCATCCGCAGTGGCTAGGAGCACAGTTTCGAAATTTAGATTCGCAACGTAGTGTTTCCCTGCTCATCGTACTTGGCAGTAAAAATCTTGCTGTTCCTTTCCTTTTTCTAAATAAAAAAGTTTTTAAAATGTATGCAGTTCTGCTGCGATGGACCTGGGAAAATATTTCCACGCCAGTCTTAGGATCTCAAAAACATGGATTTAGAAGTTCAGATGGCTTTAAGCACTATGGGACTTAACATCTGAGTTCATCAGTCCCCTAGACTTAGAACTACTTGAACCTAACTAAATTAAGGACATCTCACACATCCACGCCCGAGGCAGGATTCGAACCTGCAAACGTAGCAGCAGCGCGGTTCCGGACTGAAGAGCCTAGTAACATCTGAGTTCATCAGTCCCCTAGACTTAGAACTACTTGAACCTAACTAACTTAAGGACATCTCACACATCCATGCCCGAGGCAGGATTCGAACCTGCGAACGTAGCAGCAGCGCGGTTCCGGACTGAAGAGCCTAGAACCGCTCGGCCACAGCGGCCGGCTAATTTAGAAGTAATCAACAACGTTCTGAGATGATGAAAATCGATGTCCATACATTTTTTGTTCGATACAAGGAAATAAAAAAAGTTGTTCCGCAATAAACCTGGTCAGTGTGGGTAGTTACAAATAAATTACATGTTTTCCTCCCTTCAAATAATCAGCTGCTGCATGAATTGTCTGACAGCTGACGATGTATGGTGTAGAAGTTTTCGCGAGCTCAACGATGAGTTGCAGCACATAAATTGTATGTCTTCCAGCATTAACTGGTCTTTGATGCTCGAAATCAATGCTTGCAATATGACCTGTGACCAAGGAAACAAGGAGTCAGTTTCTTGGACAGCTGACTGTTGTTTAATTGACGATTCGGACGAATATATCCAAATTTAGTCTCCAGTAACGATGCTATATACGTATTTTTCATATTGTCAGTCGAATTGTTTAATTATTTCAGAATTTCTTCAGACTAGTTGACCAGAGTCTGTTTTTATGTTTCCATCAAATTGTGCGGAATCCGCCGAAAACAGATCTGTTTCACTACAAAACATTGCTGCAAAATCAAAAAGTATCGCAATGTCGATGATAGTCGCGTTCCGATCCTCTTCAACCATGTATTTTGGAACAACCACCCATTTTCGTCGACATTCACGAAAAGAAATCACATCCAAAACGAGATTCTACAAGCTAACTGTGAACAGTCGTTTCTGAACGTGCTTTATTACCATAATTGCTGAGACTAGGCTGTAGTTTACCGCATAAGCCGTTCAATATTTACCCTGACGATGAAGTTTTCTGATGGAATTCTAGGATAAACACTTGGGTAAATCGAAAAATTCGGTAAGACCAGCTCACTCCTATATGCTTATGATTTTGCACATTTTTTTTCAAAAGAAGATGACTTGCAAAGCGGAATTTATGAGTTGGACAAAATATACACAGAATAAAATAGTAATATCTTCTAGTAAATCTGAGTCAATAGCATTTTGTGCAAGATATTCAGTGCGAACTAAGTTAGTAGTTAGTGAAGGAACAACTGAACGGGTAAAATATTTTAACTAGCTTGGATGTAAAATATCTTATAAATACGAAGAAGATTAAGCTGAATAGACCTGGAAGTATCTGTGGAAAAATAAATGGAATTTTAAGAGCGGTGAAGGATATAAAAGAATAGATACAATACAGAATGCAGGTATTCGAAAGGAGTTGAAAATTTGCAGTGTGAAAAAAACTGGATGAAAACAAAAATAAAGAGAGATTATCACGTCAGATAAAGAACTTTAAATCAATATGGAAAAGGGCTCCTGACGGGACGAATAAAAAATGCGAACTGTAGGCGACCACACTTGGCCTAATACGGAATTGCAGACGAAGGGGAAGAAGAAGCTGAACACTGAGTTACGCCTTTACAAAAATCGTAAAAGACAATCTAATAGCCTTTCTGTGAAATTTTTACTTATCCACAACGTTTGTTGCAAACAAATTAGGTGCAACATTTTTGCTGCCAAGTTTTAACAATGACAGGTGACAAATATTAAAACAGAAGTGATGTGGCATTTCAGTAGCACCATCCTGTGGCCGTTTATGAAAACGTGAAAACCCGCATAATGCAAGGACTCTTCCCCCTCCCCCTAACTGTACTAAACCTCTTAGATTGGCCAGTGAATCCGCAGTGGATGGTAAAAGAGGCGTACTGTCTGACTGGCCGTACTTTCCCATCGGCGTTTCGCGGATATCAAGAGACTCCATCCTTGGACTATCTTAGTGAGTCGTCGTACAGAATTCATTCTATCCGTTTTTCGGAGAAGCTCTCGAAGTTTATGTCCTTCATAGGAACAGTATCAGCGCCGTCGGGTTCTCTGTAACGTGCAATTCTATTTCCTGTGATTCTAAGTGATGAAGCGGGAAGCAGGATGATTCGGAATAACGTACAAAACTGATGCCATTATGATGTATTTATTTACTAAACACCACAAACTGATAATATCGACACTATTAATAATGCTTAACTGAAAACTAGCAACTTCCTCAGAGCATGGTCTTGCGACAGAACTAGATCAGAAGGCTTCCTATCGGCGGCTGACGACTATGGCGCTTACACTCGTGATATTTCGTAGCCTTTTGTACATTTTAGTTAGCTTAATTATTATTTATCTTCTTTATTAAGAGAATCGATTTCTGGCGTAATGTAGTTGTAAGATAGTATCTATATATGAACTATGACCTGAAGGCTTGTTCTAATATCTGTATTCGAAAAAGCGTCTTTCATTAGCAAATATTTATTAAGCAAGAATACTTGCTTCGCACCAGAATAACTATGCCTTCCCCACGTACATTGTGGTGACATAACGGGCGTTCTCATGTCTAGCCACAGCGCGACACACCACAGTCCACTGGCAACGCCGTATGATCCACCCGCTCCTTCAACCTGTGTGGGAATTGAAATCTTACTCCCGGCTGCGTGCGTTCTCCAGTACAGCTGTACACACTGAATGCTACATGGCATTGCACACGCGATACAAAATTGTAAAAGTGGAAAATAAAGAAATAAAATGTGGCTTAACAAGAATCGATACCGTACAACAATCTTGGCTTCTTTTGGGCTGTTTTCCACCCTACTCATCCCGTTATTCTACGGTTATCTATAGTTTAACTTGGATGTTAGCGATATTTTTTGTGTTAGGTTGAACGAGACCTACATTATTAGCGTGTGTGGGCCATGAAGAGCCACTGCAGGTGATGAGTAAGTCCCATTAGGCCACCGAGCTGCCCACAGGAAGCATTCCTCCCCCTTGTAAATTTTTTAAGACTTAATTGAGTTATAGAACAGTAATTTCGAGAAATGAAATTCTGTTTTCTTGTACGTCATTTGAGTACAACAATACAAACAGACATAAGAATAGCGTGTCTAAAATGAAGGCCTGCATTCCACAGAATGACCTAGCAATGTTGAGTATCTCATACAGTATAGCATGTAAGATACTACTGTAAATTATTTTAAATGAATGCAATAAATATAAATAATAAATAGTTAAGCTCGTGAAATATTTTCCTTAAATTATTGGGATAAATGTGTAAATCATATCATTAAAATTCAATTCACAAACAATGTTCGATTATCCGTCATGCGATCTGCAATACTGGTTAGTTTGCATTTTGTCTTGTAAAGATCCTTTCAGCTCGGAATGTTTGATGTTTTTTAAAACTCGTTTCCAGGGTACTGGCTTAAAAGTATAAATAGGCAAACCAGGAGAAAAACACCCCACTGTGTCCGGGCTGTACCAGGTTGTCAAGCACGAGAGTTCTGACGACCGAAGACCAATCGAATCCATAGATTTGCCACAAATGTCAACAGTGCACTCAATATATCAAGAGAACAAGCCGAGAAAGAGAGGGCCCTAAACAATCAAACGTCTAAGTGTGGCAGAATATTATTAGGTCTGGCTTCTAAGCTAGCAAATACACCAGCGACTCCAGTCGGCAGCCGCCTTCCGTACGCGCCTCGGACACAAGTGGCCGTTTCCAATACACACGGCTTAGAGCATCCCGTCAACAGCCGCTGTAACCATTTCGCTGGCTGCCAGCACCGTTAGTTGCGCGTCCTTCGTTGCCATGGGATTATCGGCAGGCGCGAATACCAAAGTATTCAGTGCAATCAGTTTCTTATCGAACTTCCTAAACACAAAGATTCTTCTGTAGTTCTTAACATTTCAGCTGAATCAGTAACAGTGTTTCTGGCAATGATTTCTTTCCTTGTCATCACTGAATCGAAAATTACTGGTTTGTTTGCTACCGAGGGATATAAGGTGTTTAACCCTCACAAGTTGTCTGTCAAACTGATTGTTGAAACTGTTTGGAAAAGACATTTCGTCCAGTTAGCGTGGAAGGAAAATAGGTCAGGGTGAAATGTCACTGCGACAACAAGGTCATTTGAGACGAAGGACGTTACCAGACTAATGAGGAATGGCATCGGCAGCACTTTTTCAGATGAATCTTCCTAGAAGTTACCTCAAGCGAATCAAGAAAGTCATAAGGCTATGGCGTGACGCCGGCCGGACTGGCCGAGCGGTTCTAGGCGCTACAGTCTGGAACCGCACGACCGCTACGGTCGCAGATTCGAATCCTGCCTCGGGCATGGATGTGTGTGATGTCCTTACGTTAGTTAGGTATGAGTAGTTCTAAGTTCTAGGGGACTGAAGACCTCAGAAGTTAAGTCCCATAGTGCTCAGAGCCATTTTTTGTGGCGTGCCTACCGCGGAGCGCCGGCGGCCGAATATCTTCCGGCAGCACGGTTCGGCCTGCAGCTCCACTCAAACAGCGTCACGGCCAAGACGTCAGTGAGCAGACCAGAGGGCGACGCTGGCGGCTGCACCAGAGCCTCAATCGTGACGCGCAGCCCGCCAATCAAAACTACGTTGTGCTTCCGAAACCTAGCCAAGCAGCCTGTCAGAAAGATGTAGTAGTCCGTGCAACGAAGATTTAATTTCGCGCCAGGGCAGCAGAAGACAATGACATCATCAGCCTAGGCCCGATGAACTTCAGCAGATCCGCCAACGCTGTCGCCATCCAGCCTGCCGTCCACCGCCGCTCTTCAACCAAGATGTCGTGCGCCCAGGAACTGCACTCTGCCAGCTCGGCGTATCTGGACTTCATCATCGTTTCGGTGATTGTAGCTTTTTTAACCTTCCCAATACTCGTGCTCGGCACGAACATAGCGTTCACGACGAGCGTGCTCCGTAGTGGCTTGTCACAACTTAAACTTTTGTTCTACCAGTTATATCGTCCAGCAAGGGACTCGATTCTTTGTTTTCCAGTTATTCGTGTTTTGTAAGAACTGAATTTTTAAGAACAGTGTTTAAGAATAGCTTTTCTTGCCATAGTAAATTTTCCAAAGAAGTATTTAATTTCTCTAATGTTAATTAATTTGTTTTGGAAGCCACTTCAAGAAACGTATTTCCTTGTTGTTGTTAATATTTAGCTAAAAGGCTCAGAACTGTGCGCACTCAACATAATTGTGTCAATAAACATTTTTCCAATTTAGATTTTGGTTAACAATTATGTCAGACATAAAAATGGCGACGAGTTGAAAAAATGTGTTTTACGAGTGCTGTTGCAGAAAGTGACCTGGTGATTTTTCGTTCTTCGTGGCTGCTCTACAAGAGATGACAAACCTCACGGATCCAGTTATTGTCCTATTCCAGCAGATGCAGCAAACCAACGTGAGGCTGGTGGCGTGACTGGAGGCCATCATCCAATCCACGCCACTAGTGTTCGGCCAACTAACACAGACTCACTGGTATGGAATATCCGTCAACCACCCCCTCCCTTCCCGCCCTTCGACTGGAAGGCGGAACTGTGGGACTGATATGTCGCCCAACTGGAACAACATTTCTACATCTGTAAGATGACAGGTGACATGCAGCGGCATGCTTTCCTCCTGGCGCATGCAGGACATTCAGTTTTCCAATTAGTGAAACAACTACACCCAGAAGCAGAGCCCCATGACCTCCGCTACGTTGCCCTCCAGCCTAGCCTCTCAGACTATTTCGATCGCAGATTCACGTTGCAGCAGCGAGGCATAAGTTTCTAGCTGTCAAAAGTAGCATTTGAGACGTACCAGGAGTGGATCTCCTGGTTATGCGCACTGTTAAGAGAGTGTAAATTCGCATATACTAATGGAAAGTGTCATCAGTCCTATGTTTAGTCCTTAGTTAGATACTTGGTTTTAGTGTATACTCCTGATGAATCACTGGGACACTATCGCCCTAAACTCAAGGACCTGTCACTTGATGCATGTCTCCCATTTATAGCGCATGTGAACAGTTGCACCACTCTTTGGCGAACTTGCAGAATTCCATCTTGATGATCACGTTCAAGCCAGCCAAGCCCAAACGTGGATCCTAACGGCCATTCCACCAACAGTATGGGGTACCCCAATCGGGCCACTTATAGCAACCCCTCCCATCATGTGCACAATGTTTCTTACAACATCCCCGCCAGCAATGTCGTTTTCGACATGTGAGATGTACGTCTTGCAGCTAAATGGGACAAAACCAGAGGTCTGCTGTTCCTCGTCGCACATGAATGTAGGTTATACACAAGTGGAACAGTTTCCCAAGATTTATTGACTGAATAAGATAGGGTAACCAACTTTGAGGCACATATTACCATGTTACCACATGCCATTCCCAAGATTTGGAAATCAGGCAAATGTTTCATTCACTCTGAGGGACAGGCTCCTTTCTGAACTTCAACGCCTGCAGAAGGATGAGGTTCTGTCGTAAGGGCCCAATAGCAAATGGACATGCCCCATGGTCTTAGTCGTGAAACTCGATGGGGAGATCCGCATCTTTGGGGACCTCAAAGCCACTATCAAGGTACAAGGAGTCACTGAGTCATATCCAATCCCAGATTTAAAGATATTATGACTCATTTCACCGGGAGTAGAGTGTTTGCCAAGATTGACTTAAGGGTCTTATCGGATGCCTATCTGTAGCTCCCCCTCGACGGCAACTCTAGGAAATTACTAGTGATCTATACACCATTTGGACTTTTCCGATATAATCGATTGTCATTCAGCATGTCCAGTGCACCAGCCATATTCCAGAGATATTTAGAACTGTTAACTGGACGAGATCTCGGCATGGACAAATATTTGGACGATATTTTAGTGATGGGCAAAACTATGGAGGACCTCACCCCTAATTTAGAAGCATTATTTACTATTTTTAAAAAAGTGAATTTAAATTGCAATTTGAACTAATGTTAATTCTTTGTGTATTTGGGACACATAGTCAGTGCTTTGGGTATCAGCCCCAACCCAACTTATGTGGAAGCAGTCCAAAACCTGCCTACCCTCAAGAGCATCTAGCAAATGAAGTCAGTCAAGGGTCAAATAAATTACTGCCACAGCTTCATACCCCATGTGGCAGCCATAGTGAAATTGTCACATCATCTCTTACGAAAAAAATACCATGGAAGACGATGTACCGATGTGATAGAGCCTTCCACGGTTTGAAGCAGGCTCTTCTCAAACCTAACTACCTAACAGCATATGATCCAGCAAAGTCATTGGCCCTCATGGCTGACGCATCTGATTACAGGATGGAGGCGGTGCTCTCACACACTGTGAATGGTGTAGTGTCTGGGAAGCCTGCATACTCGGATCGCTCGACCAACAATCAAACAAGTCGTAGTAATGAGTTTTATTACAATAAGAAAATTACAGTACTTAACTTTGGCAATTACACAGATGTGTCGGAGGCAAAGGGCGACATGCGAAATATTCAATCTTCTTCAGTATAGGCAATCCCAAGTCTGTGCTACATAGAGAGTACAAGTGAAGTAAGTAGCTTTGACGCTGCTGTCGATGTGGCTAATCTTGAAGCTCCTATCGAACTAGTCGTCACCAGTCGGTCGCGGCGCTTATGTCCTCTTCACATTGGGGGCCGCTGCTGTCGCTTTGTCGTCCTGGAGGGAGGTATGGACAGTGTGCGATTGGCTGATCTTTTCTCACAGCCTTATCTTCCGTGTCGTTTGCAACAGGCGTGCCGGTGCTTGACTTTACGCCATAACAAATGGGGTGGAACTCCTTATAGCCATTGTTTCCAAAACGGTGAACTATGTGTAGAAAAATTGTAGCGAGATCGAGAAGAAGGCGTCATCATATCTGGCATAAAGAACTTCCATGACTACGTCTGTGGCCATTAGACCACACTCCTCACACACCACAAGCCACTGAGTCCACTCCTGCACTCATTGCCAGCTGCTCCCACCACGACTGCTTGACGTTACAACGCTACATCCTTTTTTGTCAAGTTACTCATACGACATCGAGTTTCGTTCGACAACACACCATGCTAATCTGGATCTTCTCTCTGGTTCACCATACGGATCGGATCCTGGTTTTGATGACGATCCCGAGGTCTGCTTCCACTTAGATGTTGCAGCAGTAGAAGGCTACAACCTCCCTCTGGATTCCAACACCATGAAGTACCGCACAGCACTTGACCCACACAGATATCCCCAGGACTCCTCTACCAGGTACACTGAAGGGTGGTTCTCGCAAAACAGCTGGCCAGACATCGCACGTGCTGGAAGGGAATGGTTACAGCCATCACAACCATCGATCTTGTATCACTTGCCAAACCAAGCAAGTGGCCCCTGTCCATCGCTGTTTTCTTTGGCTATCCACCTAAACAGCTTGGTCAGTGATTCATGTGGATTTCGCTGGCCCCTTTCTGGGGACCTTTTGGTTCATTGTGATAGGCGCATGTTCTTGATACCCATTTGTTTCATGGATGCCTTCCACCACTTCCACTGCCATCATCCACACCTTGGCTGGGATATTTTATTTAGAGGTCTTCTGGAAACTACAGTAACAGATAATAGTTCAAAATTTATATCCACTGAGTTCCAGGAATTTTGTAAAGTTAACACAATCACATTAGTCCATACAGCTCCATTCCATCCAACTTAGACAGCCTGGCAGAATGTTTTGTAAAAACTTTCCAAACTCAAAGATCCAAACTGTACTAGCATCACTCAGTCATCAAAGCACTCTTCCTTTTTTGTCCTCTTACTGGTGACATCCTCAGAAGCAGGTGTCACTCACCAAGAAACTACAGAGATGCCAATTAAATTCTTTGCTATCCATCATGCACCCAACACTTTCATCACATCAACCCTCCCGCCCATGTCTTCACAGGTATGCCCTGCAAGATCCTGTCTGGGCAAATCTGTATACCAGGGGTAGGCCATGATGGGTTCTAGCCATCGTTCAGCAACAAACAGGAAGGGCCATGGTAGAAATATCATGCGCTGATGAGTCCAGACACAGGCGTCACCTTAACCAACTTCGCCCACAGCGGGAAACGTCACAACTGGCAGAAGATCTGACACTGCTGTTTGTTCCAGAAACCCTGGTGCCAACAGCCGACAGTGACCAGGTACAAGCCTAGAAGGACTTTATACAAACACTGGAGCTCAACAGCAGTTCCAGTGGGAAATACAGATGGACATCGATTCATCGCCTGGACCTTACCTCCTGGGACTGGACGACTGTGACGTCATTGAGGCTGCAACAACCTGCTTCCAGCTCAACTTCTCCATTCTAGGAGAGGGAGGGATGCTGTGGAGCGCCTACTGTGAGGTGCTGGTGGCTAAATATCTGCCAGCCGCAAATTGAAACGCCTGTGCCTTCACTCGAACTGTAGCAGGGCCAAGAAGTCAGCAAGTAGACCATCAGAGGGCGATACTGGCGGCCACGCCAAAATCACAATCGTCACACACAACTAGCATCGGCCCGTGCCAATCAAGACTAAGTTCTGTTTCTGCGACCAACGCAAGCGGCTTGTCATAAAGATGTAGTACTCTAGACATTGAGGAATTAAGCTGGCGCTGGGGCAGCAGAAGCCAGTGACATCGTCAGCCCGAAACCAATGAACTTCACCAGATCTACTGCCCCTGTCACTGTCCAGTCTGCTTTCCACCACCACTCTTCAACCAAAACGTCGCGCTCCTGGGGACTGGACTCTACCATCTCAGCATGTCTGGACTTCGTCATCGTTTCGGTGACTGTGGCTAGGAGCACTAACTTTTTCATTATTCGTGCTCGGCAGGGACTTAGTGTTCATGCTGAGTGTGCTCCATAGTGACTTGTCGGAACTTTAGCTTCTGTTCTGCCAGTTATATCGTCCAGCAAGGGACATGATTATTTAATTTCCGATTATTACCACACTGTTCGAGAACAGCTCTTCTTGCAACAGTTAATTTTTTGATGAAGTTTTTAATCTCTATGGAGTTAACTGATTAAATTTGGAAGCCACTTCAAGAAGCATATTTCTGTTGTTGTTAATATTCAGCTAAAGGCTCAGAAGTGCCCGCATTCAACATAATGGTCTCAATAAGCATAATCTAAACGTGGATTACAAGATTGGGATTTGAACCACCCACCTGAATACGAATCCAGTGCGATACCCCTCTTGATATTCTGTATAACGTCAAACAATTCTTTTCTCGAGGACTGAGTGCGCGTGTTGAAGCACCGTGCTCGAGATACATCTTAGGTCACTTTCTATGCACGTAGCTCAGATACACACAAGTGGCAGTAGCCCTCGCTCACCTTCTCGCGAGATGAGCCAGCACTTGGTGAGTGAGGGAGCAGGCGCGTTGCCCTGCCGCGCTCCTAAGATAACATGGTGGGAAGCTTTTTAGCAGTGCACCCACGCTCGTGGGCGTGGCATCCCATGGAGTGCCTCTCAGCTTGGTATTCCATTTCACCGCTGGAATTTCCGTTGTATCCAGCAGTGATTCGTTTCCTCTGCCAAGCTGCCGTATCGGTGTAGAGCAGGGCCGGTCAGAAATTTTGCACACGTGCGGAGCTGCTGCACATGTCCACCTTCCTGGTCACAGTGTGCACACTTACCAGTCGTGTAAACAGGGAAACGAAACTGTCACCGCTCATTTAAAGTATGTCTCTGAGGACAGATGTCGCCGCTTCGCTTTACCAATAGCTGCGATAAACCGTACCTGGCGAAATCTCGTGTTCTTTTCACAGTGTGCAATGCAATCACGGGAAGGTATCGTGTCTTTTCATCGCCCTATCTACAAACGTCACGGTTCTAAAACAAAACATAAAAACAAATGGCGCATAAATATGCTGGATTGGTTTTAAGCACACGTTAGGTACCTAAATACCCTTGGCAACGGTATCAAATATGTCTCTCAACAGTTAAAGGATAATTTTTAAGCATGTAAGTATACCTTGACGAACCAGTTTAACAGCAAATTTTTCAGATAACGTTGCTCGCCTATGTAGCAAGGAGCAGGATGAGGTGCAGTTAGTAAATAAAGATTTTAAATTAGAAAAAGAAAGAAATCCGAAACGTGTCTGTCAATGGTGACGAGAAACGATGAAGTTAATGTCGGGCACCAAAGCACGGCACATTGAGAAATGCGAACAGTTGCGAAGATTTTCGTCACTCTTACGACAGAAACCTTGATTTATTCGTGTTCATAATGGACTAAAACCTTTCACACAAATAAGCAGAAACAAACATGGAAGTAACTATCGCAGCTGCGTGTTGCAAACGTGGAAGTTACTGGTATGGAAATTTTTCATGGTAATTCTTTTATTCTTCGCACTGCAAAGAACTTGTCCTTCAGTCGTGTATTCCACTGATCACTTCCATCAGTAGATGATTAGGAGTATCTTCAACTGATGCTGTAAACGGCACGCTCGTAACATCTACAAATCGTGCTAAGAATTGCACCTTAATTTTTACAATTATTGACACGTATTATTGAGATCTAGCACTTTCGTGGACCATACTAAGGATAGGGCAATTGTGCAGTATTTTCAGACGATAGTTGGCTCTCCCAAAGAGCAAGCTTCCTTCCAAAGCATTTACTTTTTCCATCGTGTCAGAAATTAAATTATTTTCATCTTGCAAACTGACGTTCAGGTTGTTCAAGCGAGATTTAATGTCCACGAGAAATGCAAGATGTGATATTTAGAAAGGGTCTTCTAATTTCGGTTTACTCTTTCCCTTCTCACGTAAGAAATGCACTATCGCCAAACGTAAATAAAAAAAATCTTTTCAGCATTTTACCTCGATTTACTTCGATATAATGTGGTATGTCGTCGGACTCCTCTCCTAATTCCTCCAAGCACTGCCGAAACCGGCGATGCGTAAGCCCATGTGTCTTCAGATAATTCATAGTACCCACAGTAATTTGCATGAAGTTTTCTAATGTTACTGATTTTGCACAAAGCGCCTCTCGATACAGAATTTATTAACTGCCTGTGCACATCGCCGATCGTAACACTTTGTTTGGAGAGGCCTATTTCTTGAAATCTGCCAACGTCCGTGGGACACAGAAGTTCTGCAGCGTCAGTGAGACAGTCTTTTACAAACTCATCTTCGGAAAACAGTTTCCCGGAGCTTTCTGTTCTTAATGCAGTTTTTAAATGTGCTCCCATCGCAGATGGACTGTGACTGTCATTCTGGAAAATTGAAAACAGTACGTTGAGCACTAAAATAGAGACTAATCTAACACAAAAATCGAAAAGTTCGAGAAGTATCAATTATTATGACTGACATTAAAATCTTGTTCATGTGCCCCATCCATTTTCTTAAAGTGGACTTAATTTTGCTTGCCGTTCTTCACTGCTCATTACACTACACTTGTAGTTATGAAATGAATTTTAGTATTTTTCAGTCGTGAACTTGCGGGGGCTGCCTATTATTCGGCGGCGCAGCAAACACTGAGTTGTCACCTACTACTGTAAAAAAGAACTGCAAACTGCAGTTCCCAATCGTGTTTAAATGGCTGAGAACACAGATCTCCCATTCTTTGTTTTTTGTAATTCTCGTCATTTTTCAGTAAGTCTCACGTAAGGCTACAGTCGCCAAAGGGAAGCAAGACTGTGTGTGCTACGGTCCTCCTGGTACCGTGTAAACAAGGTAGTGGAGCCGTCGCCACTCATTTGGTATACGTGTCTGGTCGCGGATGTAGCTAGTCCACTTTCCCCGCAGGCAGAGATGTGAGCACCAGTGCCATCCTTCCGCACTTCTGCACAGTGTGCAGTATGTGACCGGCCCTGGTCTATAGAGTCCGAGATAATGTGGCTGCCAAATAGACAGTTCCTCATGGCTCCACGCTCAGCACAAGCGGAGAGTACAACGGCTGCGTCCTCTGGCGGAGTTCTGTGGTTATTAAATATGCATGTACGGTCACGTAGTGCTACTTGCATGTTAAACCTTGAGGCCTTCAGGCCACACCATTCGATATAATGATCGACTACTTCTTGTGTTCCTGTTTTCGCTCCTTCCGTATACTCTAGACTGTTGTTGTATGTTTCCAGTGATGTTGGCGTGTTCTGACTCGTTTTCTTGCCAGCCACTCACTACTACACTTTAGTCATTAGCTACCACTCGAAACTGCCATTCATTCCATCGGTCACTGCATTCGAGTAATACCTACACCGTGTAGAACAGTAAGGTTTACAAGCTATGTATTGAGAAGGTGATGTAATGAAGGTATCGTTCAACTTGTAGCTAAAATCGTGCTAAGAGTCAGAATATTTTCAGCTGACCAAATAAGAAAAATTGACATCGAAGAAGATGGAATCTCATTATAATTGTCAGCTCTATAGTGGTAAATAATTGTGTTTATAATTATGAAATCAGCCAAGATTAAGCTTCAGTGTGTTTTTTAACGTGACATTTGTCGCGTTTGCCTTATGTTACCTTCATCATATCTAAGCTAACATGAAAATGAACGGTAAATGTTCTACGCTCACTTCGAAGTGCAAGTTACAGAGAGACGCTGAAGAACGACACTTCTGGTTGAAGCGCCATATGCCGCATTGGACCTGGCCACAATGCACCATCGTATATGCACATCGCTGTAGTACAGGTTTTTGTAACTTCCGCCACAGTATGGGAAGTTTCTTCGATCCCTCTCTCTCGTGCTTTTGGGGCAGACTGGCATCACGTGTGCTGACTGGCTGCAGTTGAGGTTGTTCTAAAAAGGGCAGCTTAGGCGTTTATTACGAACCGATACATGTCGCTACAATTTAGACAACATGCTCATGCTGGCTGTGTCCTTTTGTAGTGGTAATTTCCAGAATGGATTTACTAGCTAAGTGTTGGAAAATTATCACAAGTATTCAAACAGGTGCGTGAAGCGTCGTCCTTTATTGGTGCATGAGAACAAGAATGCCTGTAAGAAACTGATGTGCCCATTTTGCGGATGCAAATTAGATTTGAAAAGCACTCCATAACATTGCCAGTAACTTAAGATTACTATGAATAGAAAGAGTTTGAGATTAGACCGTGTAATCTTGGAAATAATGGAAGGCCCAAACCGATGAAGAAACTAGTTACAGGTTTATCAGTGTAATCTTCGAAACAATGGAAGACCCAAACTGATGAGGAAACTAGTTATAGTTTTATAAAGCGGGATGCTCCAAGAACATTATTAAAGAGTGCACCTACAAAAGGTTTGTTAACAAAACACTGGTGCGTCTTTGGAGATCTCTCAAGCATGTGGGATCTGGAGCAAATAGTACTAAGATGGGATACTGATCCAATCTTAGGAATCGCTTATCCAGTTTAATGCAGACTCCGTGTCCTTCTGCAACTTGTCATTTTCCGTGTTAACGTGTCCTTGCCAGAGGTGAAAGAAGCTATAATCGAAAGAAGTCCAAGCACCAATGTGTGGTTGAACCCTGGACCTGCACCAAAGTGTGGTTGAACCGTGGACATGTAGTGTAGTAGTCTAGTATTTACTGATTGAACCACTGACCCGGCAGCCAGCAGCATTTAAACGTAGACATACAGTACTGTACTAGTGGGCGAATTTCTTTCTTTCTATAAAACTTCAAATGACAATGAAGTACGCAAGTTCTTAGTTAAGGAATATAATAAGATGCTAATTTACTTTGTCTGTATTACCGCTGTAGAGGATGATGATACGCTCTCTCTCTCTCTCTCTCTCTCTCTCTCTCTCTCTCTCTCCTCCCTCCCTCTCCTTCCCTCCCTCCCTCCCTCCCACCCTCCCTCCCTCTCTCTCTCTCTCTCTCTCTCTCTCTCTCTCTCTCTCTCACACACACAAACACACACACACACACACACACGCACACACACGCACATGCAAATGGCACAGCCGAGTGAAGACTACAGTGCCGGCCGGAGTGGCCGTGCGGTTCTAGGCGCTACAGTCTGGAGCCGAGCGACCGCTACGGTCGCAGGTTCGAATCCTGCCTCGGGCATGGATGTGTGTGATGTCCTTAGGTTAGTTAGGTTTAATTAGTTCTAAGTTCTAGGCGACTGATGACCTCAGAAGTAAAGTTGCATAGTGCTCAGAGCCATTTGAACCATTTTTGAAGACTACAGTCCTCTCCCCACCTACCCGTGTCCTGTAAGGATGTACAGTGTGGGCGGAATATAACTGACCCACAAAGTGTTTCATGCCCCTTAAGATAGGCACCCCAACTGTCATCAGCCACACCCAGGAAGAATGATGTAAGTTGGGTTGCCCATCTTAAGCGGCATGAAATATTTTCTGGGCCAGTTTCATATTGTGCAGCCTATAGATCTCAGTACAAACTCTTTCCTGGTTCTGTGCGCCATTCTGCCTGTAGGAATTCATACGACTTCTAGTCTTTTCTCCTCAGCCAGTGAGACAGTAGCCAGTGCTGTCAAAGTATGGTAAAACACGCCACCAGTAATGAGCTCAGAGTCTACGATATTATTTCAATTATATTTGCTTGGTGCATTGTTGGGGTAAGATGAGATGGCTTTGTGGGGGAGCCCCCTTAACTCGCGCTCCGTGTTCTCGCTATTGGCTGTCGTATTTCACTGCAAGCACGCCGGCCTCAGGTGGATGCAAATGCCTTATCTCACGCGAGCGGCGCGCCCTGAGCCGGCAATGCGTCACCACGGACAGTCGCCAGCTACAACTCTCGCTCCGCCCAGTGCCTTCCTCAGCTGGAGGTGAGTGAGACCGTCTGGCACGGCTGCGAACTTTCGGGCTGTGCCGCCGGCGGAAGCATCGACAGCGCGTCGACTGCGCCTGCTTCAGATCTTACAAAACGATATCAATGGAAAGGCCGTTCGTGCGGTGAGAATACATACATGTAGCATAAAAAGTATCTTAGAGAAACGACGACTAGTCAGTTTGGAGACACATAGGCCTGAAGCTTTTGACGGTGTGTGGAGAAAGAAATTATGGGTCATAATGACTAAAGCTGGAGATCCTACACATCTTATTGAAGGTATAAAAGCCGGCCGGAGTGGCCGAGCGGTTCTAGGCGCTACAGTCCGGAGCCGAGCGACCGCTACGGTCGCAGGTTCGAATCCTGCCTCGGGCATGGATATGTGTGATGTCCTTAGGTTAGTTAGGTTTAATTAGTTCTAAGTTCTAGGCGACTGATGACCTCAGAAGTTGAGTCGCATAGTGCTCAGAGCCATTTGAACCATTTGAAGGTATAAAAAGGTTGCTTAAGGACACAAAAATAATAATAATAAAAGTTGACAACAATAAAAAATGAAGAAATTGCTAGCAATAAGTAAATTAAACAAGGCTGTAGCCTGTCACCACCGTTATGTAATGTTTACATAAATGATCTGATTAAGAACAGCAAAAGGAAGTAAATTCGGGTATACAAATTAGTAGAAATAAATATTTTAATATGCTTATGAGTGCAATCATTGTTACAATTTTGGAAGAAAGTGAAGATGACCTACAAAAAGCATAATGTACAGGGTGGTCCATTCATAGTGACCGGGCCAAATATCTCACGAAATAAGCACCAAACGAATAAAAATACAAGGAACGAAACTCGTCTAGCTTGAAGGGGGAAACCAGATGGCGCTATGGTTGGCCCGCTAGATGGCGCTGCCATAGGTCAAACAGATATCAACTGCGTTTTTTTAAAATAGGAACCGCCATTTTTATTACATATTCGTGTAGTACGTAAAGAAATATGAATGTTTTAGTTGAACCACTTTTTCGCTTTGTGATAGATGGCGCTGTAATTGTCACAAACATATAAGTACGTGGTTTCACGTAACATTCTGCAAGTGCGGACGGTATTTGCTTCGTAATACATTACCCGTGTTAAAATGGACCGTTTACCAATTGCGGAAAAGGATGATACCGTGTTGATGTATGGCTATTGTGATCAAAATGCCCAACGGGCGTGTGCTATGTATGCTGTTCGGTATCCTGGACGACATCACCGAAGTGTCCGGACCGTTCGCCGGATAGTTACATTATTTAAGGAAACAGGGACTGTTCAACCACATGTGAAACGTCAACCACGACCTGCAACAAATGAGTATGCCCAAGTAAGTGTTTTAGCTGCTGTCGCGGCTAATCCGCACATCAGTAGCAGACAAATTGCGCGAGAATTGGGAATCTCAAAAACGTCGGTGTTGAGAATGCTCCATCAACATCGATTGCGCCCTTACCACATTTATATGCACCAGGACTTGCATGGCGACGACTTTGAACTTCGTGTACAGTTCTGCCACTGGGCACAAGAGAAATTACGGGACGATGACAGATTTTTTGCACGCGTTCTGTTTAGCGACGAAGCGGTAAAGTAAACCGGCATAATATGCACTATTGGGCAACGGAAAATCCACGATGGCTGCGACAATTGGAACATCAGCGACCTTTGCGGGTTAATGCATGGTGCGGCACTATGGGAGGAAGGATAATTGGCCCCCATTTTATCGATGACAATATAAATGGTGCAATGTATGCTGATTTCCTACGCAATGTTCTACCGATGTTACTACAAGATGTTTCATGGCATGACAGAATGCCGATGTACTTCCAACATGATGGATGTCCGGCACATAGCTAGCGTACGGTTGAAGCGGTACTGAATAGCATATTTCATGACAGCTGGATTGGTCGTTGCACGTTCACCGGATCTGACGTTCCCGGATTTCTTTCAGCGGGGAAAGTTGAAGGATATTTGCTATCGTGATCCACCGATAACGCCTGACAAAATGCATCAGCGCACTGTCAATGTATGTGCGAACATTACGGAAGGGCCGGCCGCGGTGTCTCGCGGTTAAGGCGCTCAGTCCGGAACCGCGCGACTGCTACGGTCGCAGGTTCGAATCCTGCCTCGGGCATGGATGTGTGTGATGTCCTTAGGTTAGTTAGGTTTAAGTAGTTCTAAGTTCTAGGGGACTGATGACCACAGATGTTAAGTCCCATAGTGCTCAAAGCCATTTGAACCATTACGGAAGGCGAACTGCTCGCTGTTGAGAGGAATGTCGGCATACGTATTGCCCACTGCATTGAGGTTGACGGACATCATTTTGAGCATTTATTGCACTAATGTGGCGTTTACAGGTAATCACGCTGTAACAGCATGCGTTCTCAGAAATGATAAGTTCACAAAGGTAAATGTATCACATTGGAACAACCGAAATAAAATGTTCAAACATACCTACGTTCAGTATGTTAATTTAAAAAACCTACCTGTTACCAATTGTTCGTCTAAAATTGTGAGCCATGTATTAGTGACTGTTACAGCGCCACCTATCACAAAGCGAAAAAAGTGGTCCAACTAATACATTCATATTTCTTTACGTACTACACGAATATGTAAAAAAAAAAATGGGAGTTCCTATTAAAAAAAAAAAACGCTGTTGATATCCGTTTGACATACGGCAGCGCCATCTAGCGGGCCAACCACAGCGCCATCTGGTTTCCCCCTTCAAGCTAGACAAGTTTTGTTGTTTGTAGTTTTTTCGTTTGACGCTTATTTCGTGAGATATTTGGCCCGGTCACTATCAATGGACCACCCTGTATATCAGTTCAGGAAAAGGCAATAAAACTATCGCATATCAATAAAGAAAACTAAAATCGTGGCTCGTCAGGGCAAAAACCCCCACCTTTTCAAAAATAATAATAGGTAAAACGCTACTTGAGCAGTTCTCGAGCTTTAATTTTTTAGGGAGTGATATGAGCTATGATATGGACAAGGATATAGAAAATGACGTTAAACATGCAGAATGATAAATAAAACATTCCAAAAGAAAATCCGTTAGGAAACTAACTTAAAATTTTATAAGACGATGACTACATCTGTTTTAAAAGAAAATCCGTTAGGAAACTAACTTAAAATTTTATTAGACGATGGCTACATCTGTTTTACCATACAGAAGTGAGTCACTGACCTCTAAAAACGTGATATCAGTAAACTACAAGCATCAGAAATGAGATTTCTCAGGAAAGTGAGACATGTTACCGACAAATACCATGCAACAAATGACGGTATTAAGAATCAACTACATATAATATTAATGAAAATAGTGAAGAAAACAGAACATTATGGAAACATTAAGTACAGAGAACCCCACGACAGGCAGCGCTTTACCAACCAAGAGGGAGAAGGGACGCAGGAAGACCCGGAACGAGATTGTAGTGAAATGTGAAGACGGAACACGCACTAGTGTCTAAGGCTTCAGGTTCAGAAGAACAACAAGATCGACGTAGAATGTTTGTGTACACAGATATGCGGCACGCGCTGACGGGCAGCTGAGTGAGAGGTGGCTGCTGTGCAAGAGAGGGAACTGCTGCTGGCATGCCGATCACAGTTGTGTGGTGTCGTGTGGCTTGCACGTCGACAAACCCTGTGCACTAGGTGTGTACAGACTCGACAGGAACGCGAGCTGCAACCGCCTCCTTACCACTACGTAAGGGCTGTCAACATCGTTTTTTCACAAATATTCATTCTATATTACAAACATAATTATAATAAAGTATTTTTACGGAAGCATTATTTATACAATTTAATCTGATATATGACACTGCTTTCATTTCACAATTGCTTTGATGTTTGGCTCAATCTTTAAGCAGACAAGCGTAAATGTGTTTGTGTGTGTGTGTGTGTGTGTGTGTGTGTGTGTGAATTCCTAAGGGAGCAAACTACTAAGTCATCAGTCCCTAAATTTACACACTACTTAAACTAACTTAAAATAACGTATGTAAGAATAAGAATAACACACACACCCATGCCCGAGGGAGGGCTCGAACCACCGGCGGGAATAAGCGTAAAAGTGATCCAAACAGTCATTTGCCTGGCGTTTCCTTTTTTTTTTATTTGTTGATGTTCATTATGGAAACACGTTAGTTCACATATATAGCCTTACCCAAAGAGGCTAGCGCATTATATTGCATTATCTACCAGTAACTTATAATCATTTTTCCTCTTGACACAAAGATACGAACTTAACAGACTTGCTTCAACGAATGTAATTCGCAGTACATCCTCTTATGCATGTCGATTCTGGTGCATTTTCAGGAAAAATAGCAAAAGGGTTGCTAAATAAATCTAGCAATGGCTGTACCTTGTGAAAATAAGTGAAACGAGACTTGAAGGCTGATGTCAAGTTTTCATAGGACCGGTACGTAACACATGGTGTAACAGGTATAAGTGCAGGTATTGCTGTTGGTGACTGAGGACGGTGTATTAAACAACACTGCATCCGTATGTAAGTCATTCGCATGCTAATAATCATGGCTATTACAAGCCGTATGTTTTAGGTATGTCAGTTTCTCCAAGTATGTGTGACAAGAACAAGCCATTAATGCGTATTTTCCCTGGGCAGCAGGTCAGGTGTGGACACGTGAGCGCGAAACGGTTAGTCACTTAGTGCTGTTACGACCCTGCAGAAAAATCAGGTCGTAAAGTTTGTGACATGTTTGTGGGAAGACTGTTCGACGCAGAGAAAAAACTACCAACACACTGATGTGTTTACATTTTAAGGTACCACACACAAAAATATCTGCACTTATACCCCTTACACCGTGTATATTAAACTTGGATTTTACCTTTTCTGACTCTCTCTTGTAATTAGGAAAATGGACTTACCTGCCCGATTTGGAAACATTTTTAACTTAACAGTGAAAACGCGGCACGGGGCAGGCACAAGTGTTAGTTCTCTCCCATTTGCTGTTTAACATTTGTATGAGTGACCGCCGATGTATTGTAACAGACAAAATTAGTATACTATTCTTATGCCGGCGATCTGTGTACAGTGACAGAAAAAAATCGCAACACGAAGAAGGAGTTCTGTGACATAAACGAAAGTTGGTACACGTGTTCCTATACCTGAAAGATGATGTCTATTCAAATTTCGCACTAGTCGCACAAGAGTGGGGCTCGTAGCGGCTCGATGAGGATGCAAATCGGGTTTGCTTGAAATGCAATCTGTAACGATCGTGAGCGTTAGTTACATTTGATATTGGACGTGATAAGTTGATGTTAGTCAGGAATGCCTTTAAAGTGACAAAGACGACATTATCATGACCTCACTTAGTTTTAACGAGGTGGTAAAATAGGGCTACGAGAAGCTGCATGTTCCTTCTGCGATATTGCACCCCTTGGCAGGAATGTAGCCACAACATGGTTACTGGCAGCAGTGCTCACGAGAATGTAAGGTCGCAAGAAGACCGAGTTCCAGACGGTCACGTGGTACTACCGAGATGGCCCTGGTGCATCACATTGCATCTGAAGCAGCAATTTGAGCTGCAGTTGGCACCACAGTGACACAACGAGTTGTTAAAAATTTGTTGCTTCTAGGACAGCTCCGAGCCAGACCCTCTGTAGCACAGACTCCATTGACCCCGAACCAACGCCGTTTCCGACTTCAATGGTGTCAAGCGAGAGCTAATTGGACGATAGAGTGTAGGTCTGTTGTGTTTTCTGGCGACAGCTGGTTCTACTTCAGTGCCAGTGATGGCCTCGTGTTGGTGAGAAGGAGGTCAGTTGAGGGCCTTAACGAACCTGTCTGCGTTTTAGACACAATGGACCTACACCTGGAGTTACGGTCTGTGTTGCGATGTCATATGACAGCAGGAGCGCTCTCGTTGTTGTCCTACGTACCATGACTGCAAATTTGTACATTAATCTGGTGGTTCGACCTGCTGTGCTGCCATTCATGAACAGAATTCCAGGGAGGTTTCCTAATAGGATAACATTCGCCCACATACCGCTGTTGTAACCCAACATGCCATATAGAATGTCAACAAGTTGAGCTGGTGTGCGTCGTCATCGGATGACAACTCTCGGTCATCCACAAACAGAATTAACCGTCCCTGAGTTGAGCGACCGAGTGCATCGGTTATGGATCTCTATTCCACAAACGGACAACCTGCACCTGTATAACACAACGCATGCACGTTTGGATGCTTGTATTCAACAGTCTGGCAGTTAAAATGTACCAGCATTTCACATTTGCAAATGGTTTATCTTACATTAATCAGTGATTTTTCAGTGTTAATCTCTTAAATATGTTACCTAGACAAATGTATTCCAGAAATTGTATTACTCTACATTAATTTTCTTGGTGGTGCAATTTTTTCCGTCTGTGTATTTGTGCTACTGATGATTCATTGGAGGCCATTACAAGTACCTTGAATGAAACAGTACGCCACTTCGGCCAGTGGCTACAGTTGAACGAATTTACTATTGTACCTTTAAAGACAGCAGTCAGCATATACAGGGCTATTACAAATAATTGAAGCGATTTCATAAATTCACTGTAGCTCCATTCATTGACATATGGTCACGACACACTACAGATACGTAGAAAAACTCATAAAGTTTTGTTCGGCTGAAGCCGCACTTCAGGTTTCTGCCGCCAGAGCGCTGGAGAGCGCAGTGAGACAAAATGGCGACAGGAGCCGAGAAAGTGTATGTCGTGCTTGAAATGCACTCACATCAGTCAGTCATAACAGTGCAACGACACTTCAGGACGAAGTTCAACAAAGATACACCAACTGCTAACTCCATTCGGCGATGGTATGCGCAGTTTAAAGCTTCTGGATGCCTCTGTTAGGGGAAATCAACGGGTCGGCCTGCAGTGAGCGAAGAAACGGTTGAACGCGTGCGGACAAGTTTCACGCATAGTGATGTGAAAGATTCAGTGTTTAAACCTCCTCTACCAAGAAACGTGCCAGAACTGCGAGCTCGCATCAACAATGCTTGCCAACTCATTGATGGGGACATGCTGCGCCGAGTGTGGGAGGAACTTGATTATCGGCTTGATGTCTGCCGAATCACTAAAGGGGCACATATCGAACATTTTTGAATGCCTAAAAAAACTTTTTGAGTTTTTGTATGTGTGTGCAAAGCATTGTGAAAATATCTCAAATAAAAAAGTTATTGTAGAGCTGTGAAATCGCTTCAATCATTTGTAATAACCCTGTACTCACGATTCAGACCGACTGAGTCTGATGTTTGCCAGATTCCCTTTAAAGGATGTGTTAAATACACTGATGTGCAAAACTTCAGGACGAAACTTATTTGTTGTGTCACTGCCAAGTAACATAGCTCGATGAAACTAGGATCACACGTAGAAAGAGTTGGTACAGTATAGTACAGAAGATAACTGAAGGAAATGCGGAATGAGACGACAATAATTACACTGAATTCGCCGTGATTTGTGAGAGTCCCCTGGACATTACAAAATCCAGGTCATACATCTTACACCACGGACAGCAGTGTGTGCTGTGCAAAGTGGTCCCACGCTTGCCACTAAGTTGTTAAGATGTTACTGAGGTAAGGCGTTCCATTTCCTCACCAGCGCGTTTGAAACCTGCTGGGAGGTAGTTGGTGCGTGTGGTCGTGCTACATTACGTCTCCCCAACATACCCCAAACGCGCTCGACACGATTTAAGTTGGGGAACGGGCAGACAAGTCCAGTCGCTTATATCCTCTGGCTCCAGAAGCTCCTCCAATTGCGCTGTTCGATGAGGTAGCGCACTGTCATCCATAAAAATGAGGTTAGGATAGAATGCACCCATGGATGGACGCACAAGGGGAAGGAGTACAGTGTCACAATAAAACTGATCAATGAGTGTACAGTGTTCAAAGATTTGGAGGTCAGTACGCTCAAGCAACATTATTCTTCCATAAACAATAATAGCTGGACCACAAGAAGCATCATGTCCAACAATTTTCCTGGCGGTATTAGGGGTTCCCTCCTCTGACCGTATGAGGATACGTCCGGAATCAGTACTCCGACTGAATTTGCTCTTATCCGAGAAAAGCACACGACTCTCTCCCCGTTGGTATAGTCCCTAAGCTCGTGACACCATCGCAGACTGTGCCGCCCATGAGCAGGTGCCAGAGGAACAGAACGTACTGGTCGTCATGCAAAGGGACGCTGTAGAGGGCGTAATTTTTGGAACTATGGGACCAAGCTGCTGAGGTCATCGGTCCCTAGGCTTACACACTATTTAATGTAACTTAAACTAACTTACGCTAAGGACAACACACATACACACCCATAACCGAGGGCGGGCTCGAACCTCCGACGGAGGGAGCCGCGCGAACCGTGACAAGGCCCCCCCTATACCGCGCGGCTGTAGAGGATGAGATTGCGTGCCAGGCAGTACTGTAAACTGTGGTGCAATTGAACCCGCTGTTTGACGTGGTTTCCTTCTTGTCTACTGCATAATGTAGTAGGCATCTGCTGTTGTAGCTGACCGTGGTCGACCACGCCTGTTGCTTTGGGCAGCAGTGCCTATGGTTCGGAACACTCCCAGCCCACGTAAACAATGCTGTGAGCAATACCACACTCCTGGCCTACACCCATAACTTCGTCCTTCTTTCAGTTCCCCGATGATTCTTCCCCTGTCAAAGCCATCCCTATGTTGTCCTGGGCCATGCTGCAGTGAAGGCCAGCAGCAAGGTGCACCGTAACTGCTCGTTGATTGGCACACAGTCTTTTCCCGCTCTTTGAACTGCCTCGTGTTGCGGAGACAACCCCACTTGGTGCTATAGTTAGGCTGACAGCACGCCATGTGACGTACAATTTTCTGTGCTCGACTAGGAGGCCTCTGGCAGTATGCACCCTCACTTTCGTTAATTTTCACCGCTTAGTTAATATGTTATGTTGCTTTATGTAGCTCGTTTTCATTTTTTGCAGATAAGTGTATGTAGACCATCATACAGGCAATAAGCTTCGAAGGTACATATATAAATGTCACAGCGTTGTGAATACACTTATTACCACAACGTGAAACACGTGTGGAATGGATCCCATAATGGCTTTACAGCAGTAAGGCACGCTGCTGCGGTCCCACCAACATAGATTTCACCTGCATGTTGTATGGCACAGCCTCCAGGAAGCTGCTACGGATACTAGACAGGTATCAGTAGAAAGCACTGTGATTATGCATCGGGCTTATAAAAAAAAATGGCTCTGAGCACTATGGGACTCAACTGCTGTGGTCATAAGTCCCCTAGAACTTAGAACTACTTTAAACCTAACTAACCTAAGGACATCACACACATCCATGCCCGAGGCAGGATTCGAACCTGCGACCGTAGCAGTCGCACGGTTCCGGACTGCGCGCCTAGAACCGTGAGACCACCGCAGCCGGGCGGCCTATAAAAGAAATGGCTCTGAGCACTATGGGACTTAACTTCTGAGGTCATCAGTCCCCTAGAACTTAGAACTACTTAAACCTAACTAACCTAAGGACATCACACACATCCATGCCCGAGGCAGGATTCGAACCTGCGACCGTAGCGGTCGCGCCGTTCCAGACTGTAGGGCCTAGAACCGCTCGGCCACCCAGGCTGGCATCGGGCCTGTAGATTCCGCTACGACTAACAGACTGTTACTCGAAATAATAGAAGTACCCTTAGCACTGTGTAGAAAATACACTCCTGGAAATGGAAAAAAGAACACATTGACACCGGTGTGTCAGACCCACCATACTTGCTCCGGACACTGCGAGAGGGCTGTACAAGCAATGATCAGACGCACGGCACAGCGGACACACCAGGAACCGCGGTGTTGGCCGTCGAATGGCGCTAGCTGTGCAGCATTTGTGCACCGCCGCCGTCAGTGTCAGCCAGTTTGCCGTGGCATACGGAGCTCCATCGCAGTCTTTAACACTGGTAGCATGCCGCGACAGCGTGGACGTGAACCGTATGTGCAGTTGACGGACTTTGAGCGAGGGCGTATAGTGGGCATGCGGGTGGCCGGGTGGACGTACCGCCGAATTGCTCAACACGTGGGGCGTGAGGTCTCCACAGTACATCGATGTTGTCGCCAGTGGTCGGCGGAAGGTGCACGTGCCCGTCGACCTGGGACCGGACCGCAGCGACGCACGGATGCACGCCAAGACCGTAGGATCCTACGCAGTGCCGTAGGGGACCGCACCGCCACTTCCCAGCAAATTAGGGACACTGTTGCTCCTGGGGTATCGGCGAGGACCATTCGCAACCGTCTCCATGAAGCTGGGCTACGGTCCCGCACACCGTTAGGCCGTCTTCCGCTCACGCCCCAACATCGTGCAGCCCGCCTCCAGTGGTGTCGCGACAGGCGTGAATGGAGGGGCGAATGGAGACGTGTCGTCTTCAGCGATGAGAGTCGCTTCTGCCTTGGTGCCAATGATGGTCGTATGCGTGTTTGGCGCCGTGCAGGTGAGCGCCACAATCAGGACTGCATACGACCGAGGCACACAGGGCCAACACCCGGCATCATGGTGTGGGGAGCGATCTCCTACACTGGCCGTACACCACTGGTGATCGTCGAGGGGACACTGAATAGTGCACGGTACATCCAAACCGTCATCGAACCCATCGTTCTACCATTCCTAGACCGGCAAGGGAACTTGCTGTTCCAACAGGACAATGCACGTCCGCATGTATCCCGTGCCACCCAACGTGCTCTGGAAGGTGTAAGTCAACTACCCTGGCCAGCAAGATCTCCGGATCTGTCCCCCATTGAGCATGTTTGGGACTGGATGAAGCGTCGTCTCACGCGGTCTGCACGTCCAGCACGAACGCTGGTCCAACTGAAGCGCCAGGTGGAAATGGCATGGCAAGCCATTCCACAGGACTACATCCAGCATCTCTACGATCGTCTCCATGGGAGAATAGCAGCCTGCATTGCTGCGAAAGGTGGATATACACTGTACTAGTGCCGACATTGTGCATGCTCTGTTGCCTGTGTCTATGTGCCTGTGGTTCTGTCAGTGTGATCATGTGATGTATCTGACCCCAGGAATGTGTCAATAAAGTTTCCCCTTCCTGGGACAATGAATTCACGGTGTTCATATTTCGATTTCCAGGAGTGTACATCAACTGAAAACTTATTGTAAAACTTCACACGTCTTTGGGGATCAGCTGACAAATAAAATTTGCGATGCTACAATGTAATGCTGCATCAACCGTTACTGGGCCACACATCAACAACAATGATCTTCAATGCTAAGCAAGTATCAGAATCTCATTCCACGAACGCTACTGCTACTCATTTTGAGTAACTGTACCAACATATCAACTGGTTGTACATATTGACCTGGACTAACTCTGAGAACCCGGTAATCAAGAATAGCAATTTAGAAAGCCTTCTCGAGCAATGGGCAGGTGCTGCGGGTGTGTATACCAGTGGGTCTTAATACAAGGACTCCTTCAGGAGTGCCTATAGAGAAATTAAACACTGAAACAGTGAAGTATTTCGCCTACCAAAAGATGCGTGCATTTACACTGAAGGGCACTAAGATACAGCATGACCATTGCAGCTAACCACATCGTAGTATCATGGACTCGCTCCCCCCTGTGCAAACACTGACATTGGTTGGTAAGAACAAAGGGACTTGTTACCCACAATAGTTAATAAAAGTTCAAATTCCAACATGATAATGCATCACACTACGCTTATCTCTACTAAGTAACGAAAATTGAGGGAAAAAGGACTTGTATTTATTATTTAGCCAATTTCAAGCAATTGTGTTCTCCATTGGGTCTGGACTCCAACTGGCTTAGTTCTTATCGTCGCCACCAGAGGACGCCACCGTGACGTCAGGTGATGACGCAAGTAGCGTTATTCAAGATGGCCGTACCCAGTGTGTTCACCATGAGCTCCAGAGCCCAACTGGCTTAGTTCATATCGGTGCAACCCGAGGGCGCTCTTTTGACGTCAGATCTTGACGCAAGTACCAGTATTCAAGATGACGGCACCCAGTGAGTTCACCGCGAGCTCCAGAGCCCAACTGACTTAGTTCATATTGTGGCCACCAGAGGGCGCTATCTTGAAGTTGGGTCATGACACAAGATCGTCTGCTCTCTCTCTCGCGCGCGTTACAACTGAACATGCGCCGCGTCAGCAGCTCGCTAGCAACCACTTACACCACAGCCTCAAGATCGCACCTTTATACTCGCGCCGGACATAGTCTTCTGTAAATATGCTAACCAATTTAATTGAACACAAGTAACGCCAACATCGCTCATCTAACCTATCAATTACCTAAGTACTTAATTCCATTTCAATTTTAATCATATTCAATAAGTCAATTTACAAGTTCAATATTCAATGATCAAATGAGAAGTTCCACATTTTCCCACTATCAATGCGGTTTTCATTCATGACCTAGCACCCCCCCCCCCCCAAATGCTGCACTCCTATTGGCCACTACATTAGTCACATGATTCGACTTCATAGAACCTAGGACTTGGAATCAATTTTCACCTGTGCCACACCCACCTGCACTTGGAATCAAATAGTTAAATTCTCCACCACGATCCTCAACCCAGCACCACGCCCCCTTACCGACCAATGTTGGCGGGCTAACATGCACTAACCTGTACTAATGTGTGCTAATGTGCACAGCGCATGACGTCATCCAAGATGGTGGGGCGAAATGGCGGGAAAACAGATCTGAACACGAGTCTTTACTTTGCAGGTGATATCTCCACCACGAGATTTACTGTCCAACTGGCATAGTACACATTACTGCCATCAGATCATACTGTCATCCCTCCTATGACCTAATCCCAGATAGTGGTCTGTAGGGGCGAGAATTAGGCTAAAATTACTCAGGCCGCGTTAGGTTTCTGGGAAGAGTCAGGAAGGAGTCCACTCTATTTACTTTCGAACATTTTATTTAGAGATCGAATGTATTTATCACACTGTGGCAAAGCAGCCTCCATCTTATTCTTGCACTCACAATACACAGTCTGGAGACACGCAAACAACTCCTAATTTACGCAAATAATTTATACTTACGGACATCCAGGCTCATCCTAATTAATTCAGCACATTTATGTCTAGACACACTCAGTACTCGTAAACTGCCCAAATAACTCATAGCACAGCCTACACACCTGCTTGTAAAATAATTCAATCAACGCCCCCAAGCATCCATCGCCAACCCCTGTACAGTAGAGTGCAAAGGCAGCCCAAACGACGTGGCGCGGCCGTCAGCTGTCAAACCACGCACAGGCCCCCAGCCAGGGTCCCGCAAGTGGCCACATTTCATTCATACTTCATTTCTCAGAAATTCCTATCCAGATACGTGTTCACCTAGACACACGTGCTGACGTGATCGGGTGGGAGCGCAACCACGAGCTGCAGCCGAACGCAGGCGAAAGATGTATGTAGGCACCGTTGATGACGCGATCGGGCACATTTGACTGACGCTTCACTGCGCGTAGCTACATACCATCGTAAATGTATCTAGCAACGTTATCAGTCTTATAGGCAAGTCACATTGCTATCTAAAATAATAATCAAGTCTAACTCTAGTAAATTCCATAGCCCCCAGAAATAGTTAATGTGAGCTTTTGTACTAGTTTTCGGGTTCTCTCAGCTTTTATGGATAGAAATTCATGCCCTAACAGAACCTCGTTACGAAAATACCGCACAATAACATCCAATGCAGTCTTCCTCTGAGACCTAACGTGATACCCACCCCATCACGTGATACCCATCCTGCTCTCAACATACGCAAATGTTTGCACAGCTATGTAGAGGCTCCCATATCCCAGCACAAAGCATGTTAATGAAACCAACATTATCATGTGTTCTAATCCAATTTACTCGCCGAATTACTGATGCCGTCGGTATCGAAGCACCATCCATCTATTCTATCTTGGGCTTCCAGCGGTTATTTTACACAGTTCGATAAATTGCAGTGACAGTTAAATCCGCAAAATTCTCTCCACATTATCAAATACATACTAGACACACAAGAATATTGGAAGCCAGGGACATATTTACCAGTGTGGCTACAATTAAATATTACGATTGCTGCTACACTCTGACACCAATCAATGTACAGGTAATCTTTCCTCTTGGCGACTATGCTTCAGTATCTATAGCGCATATAATCTTCCACTTAAAAACTCTATCTCATACCCTCGTCGTTATCAATCTGCTCAATCTATACATCCCTCACGATAGGACACACAGTCATCCTCTCTAGTCATTCCATAACATAAACCATACTATCTTTACAATGCAACGGCCGGAGTGGCCGAGTGGTTCTAGGCGCTACAATCTGGGACTGCGTGACCGCTACGGTCGCAGGTTGGAATCCTGCCTCGGGCATGGATGTGTGTCATGTCCTTAGGTTAGTTAGGTTTAAGTTGTTCTAAGTTCTAGTGGACTGATGACCTCAGAAGTTAAGTCCCATAGTGCTCAGAGCCATTTGAACCATTTTTACAATGCAATGTATACACAGTTTACACAGTGTAAGCCACAGCAACTTTACAATACAATATATACACATTTTAGACAAACAGTACAGTTATCTTTTATATCTGTACTATGCTTACACTCACACCGTCTATGTGTCAGGATTTCCCCCCCCCCCCCCCCCCCCCAAGCCTAGGGAAGTACCGTCAGCCTTTTCTTTCTTTATTTCTACAGACGCGACATTCAGCGGTAATAAACTACTTTTCACTGATCACCATTTTGCACCGACAACTAAACCTCGCAAAATTGTCTACAGGTCATCAAATACATACCAGACTCGCAAGAATATTCGAGCGTGAAACCAATCACCATCCCAGCAATCTATCACCGAGTACCGTGTCGATCTCATAAACATACAGTTCACATCCCCGAACATACAAAATCACCCCTTTTACATCAGCGAACCGAAGTCACTCTCAGAACTGTTCTACAAATTCGCGATCGTTTCCCCTCGACACAAACACTTTACTGTCTCTGCTTCCTTGCCTGCTCGCTTTTCTATGCACGTCTCCAGACTCGGGGATTACAAGAACACACGTATTTTCGTCATAATATTATACCATTTCGCTATACTTCTCGATATCAAGTACACAGCTGTAGTCTCCCTATCGCCAACGCAACATAATTCCCGACGTATAGACTCGAAACCATTTCTCTACAAACACGAAACAGCTCTGTTTGTCTGAAATGTGTATATTTTGAAGTAAAAAGTTACTGTGGCTTATGTGCAAAGAAAGTGGCTTTGTCCGATGGTAAGAAGGGTACAGATTCTACACATCGATAGCCGTAAGGGTATGAGAGAGATTTTACATGAAATTATGTGCTCTACAGATATTGTGATTCGTTCCAGAACCACAGACTTCAAGGGGAGACATTTCCAGTAGCTCATTCGGTGTCAGACTGCAACAGCAAACGTAATATTTAATTGTAATTACTCTGATAATTTACGAGCCTGGTTCCCGATATTCTTGTGAGTCTGGAGGTGGCCATAGATAGCATAGCAACAAGCAAGCAGGTCGGGGCATGAAACAGTACCCCAGCAGGCACTTTTGATCAGGACTGGGGCTGGCCCATCCTTTGTACACCAGTTCGGAGAGTCCGAAAAAGTTTCCAGTCTGCCGTGGCTTATGACGATTTGGCTCTCGACTCCCCCTCGACTGGTGAATAGTGAACAATTACCCAGTTTTCAATGAGCCGTCGAAATTTTAAAAGATTCAATATGACGAGTGTTGGCGTTGGGATTATTGGTAGCATTTGAATTCCTACCACTCAGGTTCTCCTGCGGAGGACTCCCACTGCCGGCGGGTCTCTCTCTGATTGACACTGCTTTCGTGCCTGCAGCCATGGGCCGCTTTTACGGCGGTAGTTCTGTTCAGTCCGTGAGCGTTGGAGCTGTACTGCACCACCTGTACGCTGCGTCTGGACGTCCGGAAGGTGAATACGTGGGATGTAAGAGTGTTTTCAGCGATATGAGGCATTCAACCGTGAATAGATCGTGTTTCTCAATACCTCCCAGTGGTGCTTGTTGTTGATCAAATCACGCGATAGACGTTTTCCTCCCTCCGTCTTCATCCTGTCACAGCTGAGAGAATGAGTTAACTTAGGGATCCTATAGCACTTTTAAAAAAGAAAATACACTTAGCGGATCTGTAGTGGTCGGAAAGTCCATAACCGTGACGGTATAAATTCAGTCTGAAATTTGAAATTTCAATATCATTTCATACATCACCGCTTGCAAAAAAATTGCTCTGAGCACTATGGGACTTAACTTCTTAGGTCAGAACTTAGAGCTACTTAAACCTAAACTAACCTAAGGACAGCACGCACATCCATGCCCGAGGCAGGATTCGAACCTGCGACCGTAACATCAGTGCGGTTTCAGACTGTAGCGCCTAGAACCGCTCGGCCACCCCAGCCGGCCACCGCTTGCAATTTTGACGCTAAATAATAATAGGTTTGGATTATTTAATGAAATTTCCCGTCAGAAAACATAACTCTACTGTTTATGCACACAAACTACTGTTCAATGTCGGTATTTTTTATTTTGAGTAGCTTTAAACTGCGTATGTTTGAAGCAAATTGTTTAAATGCCTGTATTAACGATTTAATTAATATTTCCTGTGCCACATCTTCTGAAGTAACATTTATGGCATCTTCAAGATATGGTACTCCGCATCAGATTTAATAACTCCTGATGCAGTTTGTGAAGTGTACCGCAAGGGAAGTGCGTCAGGAAGGCTGGGGCAGTTTAGAGTCCATGGAGGGATGAAATATGTCATGCTAGGTCGCATGTAATCTGCAAAGGAAGCTACAACTCTCTCTCTCTCTTTGTATGTTACGATCTTTTTTTTAAGTGTATTTCGAATCAGCCTGCTACCACTTTTGTGACATCGTCAGTTTGTGTGTGTGTGAAATAGCTACCGCTACCTCTTATTCCCTACATCACGATCGTGTGACCTGGAAATTAATTATTTATTAACTTCAGCAGAATTTCTGTATCGATCCTCTGTCCGGTATTTTCTTTGGAAGTGGGCGTCTCACGTGCATCGGTACCAGACAGGTTGGTTCAAGCTGAGAGACTACTTGAAATGGTGGTGGACGCCGACAGGAAGTGTGCTTTTGTTCGGAGAGGGCTTAGCTCGCTGCTACCTGTAGAGGCGGTTCCAAGTCTTCCAGTGCATAAGCCAGAGCGTTTTGCTGCACAGGCCTGACTAGACCGACAGCCATCGCGGCCCCTGGGGTGCGCGGCTGGGCCACCTCGCGCCAGTGGCTGATAGCAGGATGTGCTACGAGTGTTGTAGTTAATAGGTTCGTTTGAGCAGTTGCCAGAAAGCGCCAGGCAACAGGCTGTACTGCGCATGCGCAGCTACGATGACGTAGGCAGCCTGTGCTTGGTGCTTGCTCTGCTCATACGCTTTTCGTCGTGTTTCTGGTGGGGCATCACGTGACCATGTGTAGCCGTGCGGCATGTTATTGAGAGGACATACTGAGTTGTACTTAGAGCAATTGTTTTATCATATCACACAAAGATAAAGGACGCAAATAAGGAAGCAGTTCTTGGAAAAATATCATTTCAAAATTAGACTCCACAGCTCGAAGTACCATAAAATTTTGTTAAGGGGTGACTTTGACAGATTTTTTTTTTTCAATTCGTACTCTGTAATACTGTTATGTAGCACTTCCAACAGGTTTACATCTACAACGCACTGCAAAAAGCTAGTAGGATGGAATACAAATTTCTTGCAACAAAAAAAGACAGTTTCTTACACCGGAATAAAGGACAATAAATTTCGTGACTATTTCAAAATGTGAAAAAATCAACATGGTTGTCTGTGAGGCAAAGAAACTGTACAACTGACAGTTTATATTCTACTCTAGGAATAAATATGAAGCCATGTGGGGAGTTAAAACGATATAACACGGTATGCTGCCAGTCTAAAATTTAGCATAGAATGGCATTCTATGAATTTAAGACAGAAACACAAATTAAGAAATAACTTCAGGCCTAGATGAAGTACTAGACAAGTACCTTGTGATCTAAAAACACTTTCACAGAAGGCCGATTTGTAAAATTCTGCTACAGCTGCCATTATATTTGAGACAAAATATTTAGTTCAAAACTACTGACCAAATTTGCCTACTTAGTCAGCTTCAAGTCAATGTTTACTTATGTTCGTACGTATATAGCATTAAGAGATCGTACAGTGTCATAAAAGGACATCAGAGAATACTCCAGCAGCATCGGAATTTCATAAACCATACTAAAATGCTTCATTCCGTTCTAATTGCACATTTCTATTTCCAGATGCACTCTGAGGTACCTGATATTCAGCTTTTCATGTGGTTTTCGTGATACCAATTTTCTTGGAGGTCCAGTACTGTATTCTCATGTTTGGTTCTTTATTATGGTGTAACGTCATTCGTCCCAGAAAATGAAAATTTGCACTTTAAATTGAACGAGGTTGAAAGTAGCCAATAGTGCGGAATGAAACACTTCGTTTCAAATAAACTAACTGCCTCAGCGAAAAAAAAACAACTGAGGCAAATTTCTCTATTAAATAGACAGAAATAGCTTCATTAAGACATTAATGGTTGATTGCTAATAACGTGGAAATAATATAAAATCAGAAAATTGACTATTCTAACTTATTTTGGTCTTTCATGGTTATGAGAATGTATATTAATTCACTTGATGGCGCCCTGCCAGAGAAATCTGTTTTGTTTTCATTTGACGTAGGAGCTGTAAACGAAGACACGAAACATACACGTAACACGGGTCACGTGAGGAAGGACCCCCCACTATAACTCGGCTTGCTCTACGCATGCGCGAATCTGGCAGCTTGGGCGCGCCAGAAAAATTTTTCTGGGTAGCTTCTGGCTGCTTGCTGCTACTGCTCATACAGCAAACAGCCACGCTTCAAGTAGCCAGAAGCGGGAGGAAGGCACTGCTCACACGCGAATTCAACTCTGCGCATGCGCATGAGCCCGCTGGAAACTGCTCATACGAACCTAATAAGAAATATATTCACAGCGTGAGACTTATCTAGATCTATGACTACAAGATCGAAAAGATGACAACACGGACTTGTCGCCTGTGGTACTCACGTGTAGGAGGGCAGTGGGAAGCCCTGGGCGGCGCACGGCAGCTCCACGGGCTGCCTGTAGCGGGCCTGCACGTGGCTGCGCGAGTCCGTGATGCGCGGCGGCACCGAACTCTGCGGCGACGTCACCAGCAGTCTGCAACAGGGAGAACCTCCACTCAGCACCGTCTCTGCGCTTCCTGTCCTTTGGCCGTAGAGCAGGTCCGTAGAGATGCATATACTTTCATTCGTCACCACACAGTTAGACGTGTGATACTGAGGCAATGTGGTGTACGTAATTTGATCAAAAGTTCCAGATAACCCTCTGTAATGTGGAACTGAGTACTATATGTCGCGACAGGCAGACCCACTACTATTATAGGAGATGGAGAGTATTGTGTTGTCAATAGAGACGTACTAACATCATAATAGCTCCGTCAGGAGACCTCAGTCCCTTCGAACATCGATTTGTCATTGGATGTCACCTGAGTAATAAACACATGGCCGGTGTGGCCGAGCGGTTCTAGACGCTTCAGTCTGGAATCAGTCATTGGATGTCACCTGAGTAATAAACACATGGCCGGTGTGGCCGAGCAGTTCTAGGCGCTTCAGTATGGAACCCCGCGACTGCTACGGTCGCAGGTGCCTCGACCGTGGATTTGTGTGATGTCCTTAGGTTAGTTAGGTTTAAGTAGTTGTAAGTTCTAGGGGACTGATGACCTCAGATGTTAAGTCCCATAGTGCTCAGAGCCATTTGAACCAATAAACACATCACGGACATTTGTCCGCTTCTAAAGATATCAAATTCGGCTGTTGGGGATATGATTGTGAAGGGGAAGCACGAAGGAACAACTACAACTAAACGAAAACCAGGCAGATCAAATGTACTCATGGATGGAGACCGTTGTTCATTGTGAGTGTGGGTGTCTAAAAAATCGCAAAGTGCTACCAACAGTGCGCCTACCACAATGACTGTGCGTAGGGAGCTGAAAAGAATGGGGTGCAATGGTCGAACAACTGAGCAGCTTGTCACAAGTCACGCAATTCTGTAGGTCATGCTACATGACCTCTGAGATGGCGTAAAGAACGACGTCGCTGAACTGAAAGCTGACTGAAAGCGAGTGATCTCGAATGATGAATGTTGTTATACCCTGTGGCAATCGGATGCAAGGGCTTCGATGTGGGCGAATGCCTGGAGAGTGTTGCTTGGCATTACGTGTAGTAGCAACAAGGTCCGCTGAAAGCCCGGGGCCAGATGTGTGATGGGGCCACTAAGTCCAAACACTGAAACCCAATTTTATTGTTACTTTAAAGAACTTTGACATGATTTAAACATAACGCAATTCAAACGTTTGTGTGAAATCTTATGGGACTTAACTGCTAAGGTCATCAGCCCCTAAGCTTACATACTACTTAACCTAAATTACCCTAAGGACAAACACACACACCCATGCCCGGGGGAGGACTCGAACCTCCGCCGGGACCAGCCGCACAGTCCATGACTGCAGCGCCTTAGACCGCTCGGCTAATCCCCATAACGCAATTTAGAGAATATTGGAGACACACAAAAAGTTCTCATTGGAATGAAATATAGAATAAACATAATTTCTTACTAAACTCTATAAAATCGTCGCAATTATCAGTACGTTCCATAAAGCCGAGCGTGAAAATACGATTTTTCAGCTGGTCATCTCTCGGTTTCTATTCATCACAGAGATAAGGGGTTCTGCATAACCATTGACCTACCAACATATTGTACACCTAACGGAAGTAACGGGCATACTATAGCAATCTTTCAGTAGAGGGTCACAATTTAAACACTACACACGTTCTCCAGACCAGATAAACTGAGCAAATCGTCTGTTTCTTTTCATTAGGTGTGGTCTAGAGTGGACTTCAGGCGGCTTATAAAAGCAACATCTATTCACCTGCGATTCCTGAGAAAATCCCGAAAAACCACGATCTTTGGGTACGAAAAATACCTATTGTGGGAATTTCAAATTCTATAATTTCTATTGATGGCAGACAGTCGAAAATTTTACTGTTTGTTCTGAAGCTGACATTACTGGGGAACTACGAAACTTTTTCCCACATTATTATCCGCTACCGATAACCAGAGATTCAAAGTTAGCTTAGCTGGGATATTGGCTGACATTTACATCAACCATATAGAACAAAAATTCTTCTCAACCAACCAGCACATCTCAAACAAAATAATCTACTACAGAAGATATGTTGATGATACAATCTTGCTTTTTGATGGTACAAGCAATGAAATAGATACAATAGCAGCAGATCTAAGCAAAATGCACAAAAATATTAAATTCACAGTTGAACATGAAACTAATAAACGCATTAACTTTCTTGACCTGAAATTTGCAATAGTAACAATAAACATCAATTCATTATCTACAGAAAACCTACCACCACAGATGTCAGTATTGACAACTCATCTTGCCAACCCCACCAACAAAAAATGGCATATTTCAGAACGATGCTACACCGAATTAAAAAGTACCAATGAGTGACAGAGACAAACAAAATGAAATCAATATAATTGAAACAGTTGTACATAATAATGGATATAAACCCTCAATAATAGAAAAACTCCACAACAAAATGCAGACAAAGACCACAGATCCACTTCACAGCAGTCACTTCAAGCGAAATCAGTGTGCCACTGAAGCCAAACCTAAATATGATACTCTCCCATATATAGGCCCACTTTCATACCAAATAGCAAACTTTTTTAAACAGAAGAAAAATATCACAATCAGCTTTTCCACAAATAATAAATTGCAACAAAAAGTCAAAATGGCTCTGAGGACTATGGGACTTAACTTCTGAAGTCATCAGTCCCCAACAGAAAGTCATCCATGATGTAAATACCTCCAGGAGTCCCTACCGTAAATCAGGAATATACAAACTCAAATGTGATACATGCCCAAAATTCTACATTGGACAGACAGGCAGAAGTTTTGAAATTAGATACAAAGAACATATTGATGCTTTAAGACTTGGTAACTTCAACAAATCAGCATTTGCAGCCCATATCACTGAAGAAAACCATTCAGTGGGAAACATTGAGGACAACTTAAAAATTTTGCATCTAGCAGAAAAAGGAGCCACTATGAATATATTAGAAGAATTAGAAATACACACACACAAAAACAGCACCCCAGAATATATCCTTAACGAACAATCAGAGTTAGCTAACAGCCCTTTCCTGAAAAATTTACAAAAATTACTTTCCAGCCTCCAAAGCAAATAATATTAGTACACCTATCTGCAGATAAGTAGCAAATTAATATGTTACCATAATTTCATGATGCTAAATTTAATTAAATAATATACTATTTTACTCATACAGCTCTATATTTTTTTTAAAAACTTTATAATTAATTTAACAATATCAACTCAAAAATTCAATGTCTCTGTACTAGTGTAAAAGGCATAACAGTTGCGTAAATGAATATATGATCCTTTCCAAACATAAGACATCATCGTCAAATGTTACGATATATCATAGCATCTGTGATACTCATATGTTTGTAAGCTCTTTGTATGCATCAAAACATGTGGTGAGAAATCTTCTCAGTGACAAGTCTAAAGTGTTCAGTGAGAACAATTTACGTGTGAAACAATAAGAATGCAGTGGGAATGCATTTACATCTGTCGGACGAATGTTATGCAAACAAACACTCCAAACCGACGCTTCACGTAAGTCACATGCAACGGAAATCTGTAACGCAACCATCTGTGTGTGGCGTGTTTATAATTATGTATTATTTATATTTTAGGACAATTAATCTGTAAAAACACACCACATGTCATAAAGAAAGCGTGTAAACCGTCTGAGGATGAATCACTTTGATTCGAAACCGGTAACGGCACTCTTTGAATAAAGGAACTGAAAGTAAATTTGTGGCCGGTTGCTGACCTAACACCATCAACATTTGTCTTCAAACAACAACCACGGTCTCCATCATGTCATCATATGACAAAATTGCATTTTTTTGAATGTTGCGTGTTGAAAAAGTCGTCTAGCGCCGACGCCACACGGCCACACGTCGCCTTAGGATTGGTTGCCAGCTCAGTCCCTGCGACTGCACGACGTTCGTACTACGTCATTTGCAGCGCGACCTGCAGACGTCCTTCACGTAAACCAGACCATAATACAGAGGGCGCGAAAATCAGCAAGAGACGTCGTTCATACCACGAATCTGTTGCTGCAGCCGCCAATGCCACGGGCAGCCAATCGGGAAGAAGTATACCTTCGCCGTTTGGGTATTTATGTCTGTGACCGCGACCATCACGGCAGCTACGACGCAGCCAGCCGAGAGAGGATCAGCACCGCCGACCGCATGCCGCCGTCGCCGCCGAGGGACCACGGAATCGGCTCGCGGGCTGGTTGGTTTCTGTCGGACTCACTTCGCAAGACCGTAGAAACTGTGAACTCGTAGAGACTGTAACTCAGGTGTTAATCTGTTCCAATGTGCTCCGCTCAAGGAGAGCGAGGACTTAAACATTTCATAGTCAACTAATAGAGAACGTACTCAAGGCAGTGAAAGCGTTCCTTGTTTCGAGTATTTTCCTTTAATTGTGAACTTATTCCAATAGCTCGCACAGGCTTTTGTTGAAGTTTCGAGAACATAACTTCACCGAGGAGTCAAGCAGTTAAAAAGTTGGTTACTTGTTTCTTTTGACAGTCAATAAAGACCATTTGTGTTGAATTCATTGTGTTCTTAAATACAGAGGAACAACTACACTGAAGAGCCTAAGAATCTCGTACACCTGCCTAATATCATGCAGGGCCCCCGCGAGCACGCAGATGTGCTGCAACACGACATGGCATGGACTTGACTAATGTCTGGAGTAGTGCTGGAGGGAACTGACAACGTGAACTCTGCAGGGCTGTACATAAATCCGTAAGAGTACGAGGGGGTGGATATCTCTTCTGAAAAGCACGTTACAAGGCATCCCAGATATGCTCAAAAATGTTCATGTACGGGGAGTCTGGTGGCCAGCGGAAGTATTTAAACTCAGAAGAGTGTTCCTGGAGCCACCCTGTAGCAATTCTACTCGTGTGGGGAGTCGCATTGTCCTGCTGGAATTGCCCAAGTCTGTTGGAATGCATAATGGGCATGAATGGATTCAGGTGATCAGCCAAGATGCTTATGTTCGTGTCACCTGTCAGAGTCGAATCTAGACGTATCTGGGGATCCATATCACTCCAACTGCATACGTCCCACACCATTACAGAGCCTCCACCAGCCTGAACAGCCCCCTGATGACAGATGGAGTCCATGGATCCATGAACTTGTCTCCATACCCGTACACGTCCGTCCGCTCGATACAATTTGAGACGAGATTCGTCCGACCAGGCAATATGTTTCTAGTCATCAACAGTTCAATGTCGGTGTTGATGGGATCAGGCGAGACGTCAAGCTTTATATCGTGCACTCATCAAGAGTACACGAGTGGGCCCTCGGCTCCGAAAGCCCATGTCGATGATGTTTCGTTGAATGGTTTAATGGTTCACACACTGACACTCGTTTATGGTCCAGCATTGAAATCTGCAGCAATTTTCGGAAGGGTTGCACTTCTGTCACGTTGAGCGATTCTCTTCAGTCGTTGGTCCCGTTATTGCAGGATATTTTTCTGGCCGCAGCGATGTCGGAGATTTGATGTTTTACCGGATTCCTGATATTCACGGAACCCCCGTGAAATGGTCGTATTGGAAAATCCCCACTTCATCGCTACCGCGGAGATGCTGTGTCCCATCGCTGATGCGCCGACTGTACTACCACGTTAAAACTCACTTAAATCATAATAACCTGCCATTGCAGCATCAGTAACCGATCTAACAACTCCGCCAGACACTTTTTGTCTCATATACGCGTTGCCGACCGCAGCGCCGTGTTCTGACTGTTTGCATATCTCTGTATTTGAATACGATTGCCTATACCAATTTCCTTGTCGCTTCAGCGTATATGCTCGTGTGTTTCATGCAGAAGTGTTCAAAGTTCAGGATACTTCAGGTTATGCTCCTTTTCATTTTATTTTTTAAATTGCTTTAATTTACTTTTGTTACGTCTGCCACAGACGGCCCTTGCCAGGCAGACTACACTCAAGACACCCCTGTGTACCATATAACATACACAAGCACTTGCAGGCGCAATTATTTTCCTCTTGGTTGCGCCTGCAAGTGCTTGTGTTTGTTATATGGTACACAGGGTTGTCTTGAGTGTAGTCTTCCTGGCAGGGGCCGTCTGTGGCAGACGTAACAACTTTCAACTCCGTTTAAAACAGAAGGCTAAGTATTATACTGATTTGTACATTGACAAAATATCTGGCTCCAGTAACAGTGCGATAGGAGTATTCTGACTGCACTCCTTCCCAGGCGGCCCACAAATTTCAGTAAACATAGATCAGCACATTCACATGTAATCACAATGAGTCGTGCAACGGGTAGCGTATTATAACCTATTTGACTATAACACTGTCAATGGTGCTTGCAAGCCTTTCGTTTAGGAAATATTTGAGTCATAGTAGGGAGTCTAGTTGTCTTGCCAAATTATATGCAGCTGCTAAGGTTCCCAAAACTGTGAGACGTTGCTGATGCATGGCTAATCTGAGAACTTTACAGTCACCGGAAGAGCGTAAAATATGAGGAAAGCTGCGGAAATGAGCTTAAAATTTTAAGCTTGTGCATCTTATTCAGGAGTTCCAATGGTTTAAAAGAAATGTACTTTAAGTTTGTATGATTGGTTGGTTGATTTGGGTGAGAGGACCAAACAGCGAGGTCATCGTTCCCATCGGATTAGGGAAGGAAGGGGAAGGAAGTCGGCCATGCCCTTTCAAAGGATCCATCCCGGAATTTTCCTGAAGCGACTTAGGGAAATCATGGAAAACCTAAATCAGGATGGCCGGAAACGTGTTTCAACTGTAGTCCTCCCGAATCCGAGTCCCTTGTACTGACCATTGCTCCACCCCGTACGATTTGAACTATGAGTTCCTGTCAGATATTTAATTACGTCCTCTTAATGATCGTCAGTCATCTTTGAATATTTACATGAACCCGAATGTTTGATCTAAAATCTTCAGAGCTTCATACTGGTTTTTAAGTTAGACACAAGATTGCCAATAATGACATAAAATACACTTATCTCAAACAAATCTTCTGGATGCACATCTGTCGCTTCATTCCTGGTTTCATCATGAAATGATTACGGAAATTCCGGATTGGTATTTATTGCACTGGCAGCAAATTTAGATCAGGAAGAATGGTGTCCCAACATTCCTGAAGATACGTTAATTAATTTAATAAGCTCAGTGTCCTAAAACAACGTCAGTGGTACTATTTCGAGCTTGTAGTAATTGCTTATTTAATCAATTGTTACCAACAGCTTTAGCTAAATTGATGCCATCATTAAACATTTGAATGACCTCACATAATACAACTAACAAATTTAAGTTGCTGCGATTCTCAACAGCAGTGGAATCTTATCCAAGTAAGTTGTAATTGCTATTGCAGCATCAGCCTGAGCAATCCACTGGGTATCAGACATGGAATGTAAAGAACTTCCAACACACTGTTTCACAATTTACCATCGTTGTGGACCGCTACTGAACAAATTGTAAAGAAGTTGAATCACTCGGAAAAAAGTATCTGCTTCATGACAACTCGCAGCTGCATTAACTCCACATGAAGCTATGAAAAGCACACACAGAAAATTTTTCAAAATTGTTTCACTCATAAAAAGTGTCTGAGCTCCTTTGTAAGATCCTGTATTATTGCTTCCGTTATCATAACCATGTCCGCAGCATTCACGGATAGGAACTGAGTGTTTCAGAAGTGTTTATTGAATTAAATGTGCGATAACAACTCTAATTTCCTGATTAGAGGAATTCCAAACTCCGTTTATTACATATACATAAACTTCCTTCTTGAACTAAATATAAAGCAAGGTGAATGTCGTTTGTTCAACAAGATTTGAATCAAGAGTTGCATTAACAGTTGCATAATACTTCTCATTATCTCTGTTCCAATACGGCACCCATGACATTATGGGCACAACTAGAAATAAATTCATTCTGAGTATCACTTGACAGGTAATGCCCTTATACTTGCTTTCCACGTTCTTCTCGGGCTCTGACCTTGCTAATGTGTTGTACAACAAATGGATCATAATGACTTAAGAGCTCCAATATTTCGAGAAAATTTCCATTATCTGGATCTCTAGTTTTCTAGACTGAATCTCTCAAGGCCAAGCTTCTTTGACCTAGAAATAATGTCATCTCAAGTAACATGAAATTCCAACATAACTTGGCTGGCTGTTTTATGGGCAAACAAAAGAACATTACCTCTTTACTTCAGAGCTTTAGGATGTCGCATGTACCTCTTTGATGTCAATTCATTTTTTCACTTTTACTGTTCTTCCAGGACAACTATATACAAATAGACATATTTTATTTAGTGTTTACTATTGAATGAAAAATATTTTTTGTGTAACATCACCTTGTGATAGAATCAGAAGTGTCTTATCTTTGAATGTTGCTGGCAAACCTAGCGAATTATAACAACGTTTCACAGCTGTTGCCGTGTACATTTCTTGGGGATTTTTTTTTTGAGGATTTTTAAGAAAAAGCGGGGTTTAGACTCTATACAGGGTGGTTTTGGTGCACGATATCTAAGGAAATACATAGTGTATTCAAGATTAAACACGAAATGAATTGTGTAAGACAGTTTTAGTGGACGATGTCTAAAGAAAATGTACTGCATTCAAGACTCACCACGAAATAGCTTTGTATGCAACTGGCCTGCATGACTCATAAAAAAAAATTGAAGTGGAAAGAAAGAGGTAGGTTGGTTATGCTGGTGCTGGAGTAATGTTCTTTCATTTATTGTATGATACAAAACATATTTTACAATAACAGTCTGCTATTTGCCAAATTTGCACTGTAGTCATCGGGAATGTATGAATTCTCCGCCCTGCGAACTTTCCGCCCCACTAGAAATCTGCGAACTCTCCGCATCGTGCCTGCGTCCATTGTGTCCCGTCCTACCTGCAGCCGGACCGTCCTAATCACATTGATCTTCCTGTTCCCTGGACTCGGCCGAACTCCGCCCGCACACTCCCGTCTGCTTGTTGGTATCGCTCTAGATTACGTAGACTTCACATCGTACCACTTGGATATTACCATCTCAATACTTGTGATGCGGAAGTTTCAACGACAATTCGTGGTAAGCCTAGTTGCCACTGTGAAGGTAATTCTTACACAGTGAAGAAAACGAAAGAAGATGGGACTGTGATTTGGCGCTGTTCCAAACAGAAAGAGAAAAATTGTCGAGGAAATCTTAAAACCAAGGATTCTACAGTGCTCTTTTCGCATCAATGTGGAGCTCCGGATGACGCAAAGTTGGAAGTGCAGTGGACTCTGATCCAGGCAAAGAAAAGGGCACGAGAGGAAAATACGTCTGTTTCCAAAATCTATTCAGAGGAGCTAGGTAGCCTGCATAATCGAGGGTACGACTTTGTGACAGAAATGCCAGCGCAACGAACAACTAAGAGGACGTTATACAAGAAAAGGACAAAGTCGCACGCTGTGAGAAGGATCCAGAGACAAGAGAAGAGATTGAACTTAATGCAGAGCTATTAACTATGAATGATGGCAGCAGTTTCCTGTTAAGCGACAATAAATCACGAGACACGACAATAGTTTTTTGTGGAAGAGCAGGGAGAGAGGCTCTAAGAAGTAATCGAGACTTTTTTATGAATGGTACGTTCAAGTGCTGTAGCAAACACTTTTCACAGATATATACAATTCACGAGGATTTTGGAAGTGATAAGAATGAGACTAATGTCTACCCAGTTGCATTTGCATTATTACCAAATAAAAGGAAAGAGACATACATCCGACTTTCAAGAATTGTGCTGGAAAGTATTCCAGTATGGAACCCTACAAGTGTGGCTGCAGACTTTGAGTCAGCAGTGATTTCTGCAATTATACATATGTTACCAACTTTCTCAGTGCGTGGATGCTATTTGTGAAAGTCTCTCTGGAGGAAAGTACGGGGTCTTGGACTCAGTTGCGAATATAAAGAAAATGAAGAAGTGAAACAACAAATTCGCATGTGTGCTGCGCTGGCGTTTCTACGGCCTGAAGATGAATGTGATGGCTGGCTGGAGATACATCCACAGGCACCGGCTGTTCCTAGGATTTCTGACTTTTTCTACTATTTTGTAGAGAGATGGTTGAAAAATGAAGAAAACCTTGTCAACCTTTGGAGTTTCTACAAACGGCTCCATCGAACAACTAACTCCGTAGAGGGCTGGCATAACAAAATTAATAATATGCTTTCCAAATCAAATCCTAAAATTAGTGATGTACTTACTTGCATTAAAACAGAAGCAGAAAATACAGCGTGCAAGTTAATGAGAACAGAGCTGAGTATAGAAGGTAAAAAGGTAAAAGAAAGAAAACAGTGTACATGAAACGGGATGAAAGACTGGAGAAAATATTGAAAAAGTACGATGAGGATGGTAAGATAAGTGCTTGCTTGAAGGCTATCTCCTACCTTCAAAAACTAGACTACATAATGTATCAGAATATGCATATAAATAAAAAATATATCAACTGTAAATAGCAGTCTTAAAAAAATAAAAAAAACACAAAAAAGATAAAAAAATTGACGAAGCTTATAATCTGATTTTAAACACGCCTAAATGACAATAAAATTACTTTTGCCATTGAGCCAGTCCAAAGCCTGGATAAAGGGCGATGCGAATCAGATTATTTTTAAAAGTGTAGGTATGTTATTTCTAACGCATCTAAACCCAAAGCGCCGCTAGTGCCATGCCTCAGTAATGTTTACAAATTAACATTCATGTGTGAACATAATGCCACTTAATATTTCCGTGTATTTAATAAGTGCACTCTTATGAAAATATATCTATTGACAATGACTGCTGTCTGGTGATGTAAGAGAACCGAACCTTCTTTATGTACTGAAATATTCTAAAGTCTCTGTGAAGTCTTATTTTGTTCTGTCCACTGTGTATTTGTTGTTTATCGTATGGAACGTGGTTAGCGTAGTGGCTAACCAGGGCTCGCCAATCATCTGACCATCCATAGTCTACTGTATTTGGTTTTTCTTGTTTAAGTAAATCCTGTGAAGGTTCCTTAAAGAGGTCATGGTAGCTCCCTACCCCCTCCCCCTCACCCACTCCCCACCCCACCCCCACCTCTCATGTAATCAACAATCCTAGCAAAATCTAAATCTCTAATGACCACAACTGTGGACATGAAACACAAAACGCACAAATGGTTTTCTCTAGGTTATAATGATGAATGACCATATACTGAGCTAAAATTAAGCATATCTTTGGAATGTAAACTTGCTTTCTGTGAGTTCCCATTCACTTTAGAAAGACGCGCAATATTGGTGCAAAGATGAGACTCCTGAGATATTTAAATATTAAGTTATTGAATGTCTTGGCGATATTTCCCGTGATCAATTTCGAGCTCACACAGAACTGCATTACACTCCTATTTTGTTACCTACACGTCGAATATTTTGTTCTGCTTCAGACTGATGTTTACACAGTGGTTTACCTATGTATTTTGCTATCCAACGCGGCTTTCTGTCGTCCTCACCAATTACCATACTCACAAAATAATTAATTATTTTCTAATTTCGATAGGACCAATCTTACGTTTTAGGTGCTGTCTAGGTAAGGTATTAATGTTTACAGTTAGACTTGTTCCTAAGGTTTTAAGGTTTAAAAATTCAACCACGCTTGAAAACCTTTAACAAATTTATATGCGTTGTTCAAACTCGTGCCTGTGGTAAAGAGACTACAACAAGAACAGTACAAAGTGAGATTTTTAGTTGAGTGTGCCATCCAAGTTCTAAAAACATTCTTACGCTGTGGCTAATGTAGAAGGAGTCGGAAGTTAACTGTTAGTTAACGCTTTTTTTATCTCATTGTTGGTTAAACAAAAACGAATGAGTAATGTTCGTTTTAAAATTTTTGACACTTAATATTTTGATGATTCAACTGTTGGATTTCCAAGACAGTCAAAGCTCACTGACAGATGTTAGAAAAGAAAATATTACTACTACTTTCATTGTATTCTTCTTGATTTACTCTTTCTTCGACCAAAACACTGTCTTCTTTTGCATGACACTTATGTGCAAGCTTTTCTACGTTTTCTTCAAGTCCTTCAGTTTTATCAAGAGCCACCTCCTTAATAGGTTCTTAATTTTTGTTAGTTTCGTAAATTTTTTGATCATCTACAAATGCACTCTTGAACTATAATATTCTTGCGCCTTCTTTCATGTCCTTTGGGTCGAGTGCTTCTCTGATGTAAGTTTAACAAAATTCAGCATTGTACCAGCCAACAAATGGCCCTTCGAAAACCAGACCGCAATGTATTTGTTTATTTATTTATGTACTTATTTTGTGTTCCACTTGAGCAACGTCGCTGTGTTTTTTTCTAAACCAAATTTCTGCATACATTAATAGAATCATTGTTTTTTACTTTTAATCAGTAAGAACTCTCTACGTAAAAAAACATGTACATATCAGAACTAATAACAACGAAATTGTTACATGCAACTTATAATATGACTAGTACCGTACGGCTTGAGCATGCTAGCTCGCGTCCCCAGGGGATTAGTGGGTCCTTCCTCGACCTTTTCTGGGCGGAAATTTTACAGGGCGGAAAATTCACAGGGCGGAGAATACACGGAGGATTAGTGGGCCCTTCCTCGACGTTTCCTGGGCGGAAATTTCTCCGGGCGGAAAATTCACAGGGAGGAGACTACACGACACCGTCTTCGGAGCCCTTGAGGGACTTGGGCTCCCGGAAATTTTACCCCCCACCTCTCCGTGCCGCCCCACCCGTCGAGCCTCTGGTGGCAACAGTGGAATTCGGAGGAGGATGTATTATTACGGTATGAGGCTGTTTTTCGTTGTTATGGGGTAGTATTCTTATTGCACCTAGGAAAACACTAATGCGAAACATGTCAAGATATTTTACAGCGATGATCGAAGCAGAAGAAATGAATTAAAATTTGTGCTGCGGGTGGGACTCGAGCCTGGGTCTTCTAGCGTGCAAGTTAGAAATGCTAACCATTACACCTCCATAATGATCACCAGTGTTGCACATACTACATAATGTGAGTGCCCTCCCCAACACAAACTTCAATTCATATCCTCAGCCTATTTTCCCTTACCTTGTCACTACTGCCAACTACTCAACTTGGGTAGTTCGTGCAGCAATGTTGATCATTGTGCTGTGGTAGTGTAATGGTTAGCATTTCTGCCTAACAAAGAAGACCTGGGTGAAACTCTTAGCCGCAGCACTAATTTTAATTCATTTCTTCTGCTTCGATCATTATCGTACATAAAGAAGAGACTTAAATGTCTAAGGGAAACATTTCATTACAACATTTTATAGCGTTATGCACCATGTACAATAGAGGATCATTTCTGGGATGGTGATTAGTTATATCAGCATGACAATGCTCCCTGTTGTGTAGCACCATCTGTGGGGCAAAGGTTTGTAGACAATAACATTCCTGAAATTGTCTGGCCTGTCCAGTCCGAACTTGAACCCAATGGAGCACCTTTGGGATGAAGCAGAACGTTGTCTTCGCTTCATGTCCCAGTGTCTATTGTTTACTACCTTCTACATCTACATCCATAATCGGCAAACCACCTGCCGGTGTGTGGCGGAGTGTACCCTGAGTACCTCTATCGCTTCTCCGTTCTATTCCAGTCTCGTATTGTTCGTGGAAAGAAAGGTTGTCGGTATGCCTCTGTGTGTACTCTAAACTCTCTGATTTTATCCTCATGATCTCTACGCAAGATATATACATATGAGGGGGTAATATACTGCTTGACTCCTCGGCGAAGGTATGTTCTCGAAATTTCAACAAAAGCTCGCACCGAGCTACTGAGAATCTCTCTTGCAGAGTCTTCCACTGAAGTTCATCTATCATCTCCATAACGCTTTCGCAATTACTAAATGATCCTGTAACGAAGGGCGCTGCTCTCCGTTGGACCTTCTCTCTCTATTCTATCAACCCTATCTGGTACGGATCCGACACCGGTGAGCAGTATTCAAGCAGTGGGCGAACAAGTGTACTGTAACCTACTTCCTTTGGTTTCGGACTGCATTTCCTCAGGATTCTTCCAATGAATCTCGGTATGGCATCTGCTTTACCGACGATTAATTTTATATGGTAATTCCATTTTAAATCACTCCTAATGCCTACTCCCAGATCATTTATGGAATTAACTGCTTCCAGTTGCTGACGTGCTATATTGTAGCTAAATGATAAAGGATATTTCTTTCTGTGTATTCGCAGCACATGACACTTGTCTATATTGAGATTCAATTGCCATTCCCTGCACCATGCGTCAATTCGTTGCAGATCCTCCTTTATTTCAGTACAATTTTCCATTGTTACAACCTCTCGATATACTACAGCATAATCTGCAAAAAGCCTCAGTGAACTTCCGATGTTATCCACAAGGTCATTTATATATATTGTCAATAGCAACGGTCCTACGACACTCCCCTGCGGCACACCTGAAATCACTCTTACTTCGGAAGACTTCTCTCTATTGAGAATGACATGCTGCGTTCTGTCATCTAGGAACTCTTCAATCCAATTACACAATTGGTCTGATAGTCCATATGCTCTTACTTTGTTCATTAAACGACTGTGGGGAATTGTATCAAACGCCTTGCGGAAGTCAAGAAACACGGCATCTACCTGGGAACCCGTGTCTATGGCCCTCTGAGTCTCGTGGACGAATAGCACGAGCTGGGTTTCACACGACCATCGTTTTCGAAACCGATGCTGATTCCTACAGAGTAGATTTATAGTCTCCAGAAAAGTCATTATACTCGAACGTGTTCCAAAATTCTACAACTGATCGACGTTAGAGATAAAGGTCTTTAGTTCTGCACATCTGTTCGACGTCCCTTCTTGAAAACAGGGATGATCTGTGTCCTTTTCCATCCTTTGGAACGCTACGCTCTTCTAGAGACCTACGGTACACCGCTGCAAGAAGGGGGGCAAGTTCCTTCGCGTACTCTGTGTAAAATCGAACTGGTATCCCATCAGGTCCAGCGGCCTTCCCTCTTTTGAGCGATTTTAATTGTTTTTCTATCCCTCTGTCATCTATTTCGGTATCTACCATTTTGTCATCTGTGCGACAATCTAGAGAAGGAACTACAGTGCAGTCTTCCTCTGTGAAACAGCTTTGGAAAAGGACATTTAGTATTTCGGCCTTTAGTCTGTCATCCTCTCTTTCAGTACCGTTTTGGTCACAGAGTGTCTGGACATTTTGTTTTGATCCAACTACCGCTTTGCCATAGGACCAAAATTTCTTAATATTTTCTGACATCTCAGTAGATAGAACTTTACTTTCGAATTCGTTGAACGCCTCTCGCATAGCCCTCCTCACACTACATTTCGTTTCGTGTAATTTTTGTTTGTCTGCAGGGCTTTGGCTATGTATATGTTTGCTGTGAAGTTCCCTTTGCTTCCGTAGCAGTTTTCTAACTCGGTTGTTGTACCACGGTGGCTCTTTTCCATCTCTTACGATCTTTCTTGGGACATACTCATCTAATGGCTATTGTACGATGGCTTTGAACTTTGTCCACTGATCTTCAACACTATCTGTACTTGAGATAAAACTTTTGTGTTGAGCCGTAAAGTACTCTGAAATCTGCTTTTTGTCACTTTTGCTAAACAGAAAAATCTTCCTACCTTTTTTAATATTTCTATTTACGACTGAGATCACCGATCTGTAACCTTCTTTGGTTTCGGCTCCTCAGAATGAGCCACCATTCCTCCGAAGACATCTACCTAATTGAAAGTGTCTCCAGCAGAGCTCAAGCCATCGTAAGGCGAAGGGTGGAAACGCCCCACATAATGTTAACTAATAGATGTCCAGTTACTTTTATCAGGTAATGCACACCGTGGGCGAAATAAAACTGCCCTGGGACCACTTCATGGACCTTAACGCAGGGAATGTAACTTACATTATCCTAATCTGGGGTCATGTGATGTAAACCGGATTGACTGTGTTAAGATGCATGAAATAAGTCCCAGGTTGGTTTTATTTCTAAACATGTGGTGTCTATTCTTTTGGACATGTCCGAAGAAACAGAAACGTTATGTGATCCACCAAACATACAAATACTTGTCAAAGATTTCAGTGACATTTGCCGTATTTGGGCACTGAAGTGAATCAATGTTTTTAGGTGAAAGTTTGTGCTGGCCAGGGATTCGAACGCGAATGTCCCACTTAACGTAAGCTTTCGCCTTAATCACCTCGGCCATCCGAGCACGCTTCCCATCCAGCCCAAATTCTCAACTTGTCACACAACTACTACATAGTGTCACCTACCTATTTCGGATTCCCAGAAGACATCGGGCTTGGTGTTCATCCGTATGTCAGAACGAATGGACGTATAGTAGGGGCGACGAACATAGATCCCTTCTTCAGTGCAGATGCACACCGAGCCTGATCTCTTGCGGGAACCCGAAATGACGATTGAGAAATTGATAGGTAGATGGCGCCACGGCAGTAGTGTATAACAGGCTGAGAATTTGGGTCGGATCGGAAGACTGCTCGGACGGCCGGGATGGTTAAGCCGACTGCTCTCGTTAAGCGGCAGATCCGGGCTCGAGGCCCGGTCTGGCACAAATTTTCAGCTGTTACCATAGATTCATTTCAATGCCCAAATGCGGCTAATGTCACTGAAAACATTTCAACTTTGCTATTTTGCCCATCTCCAATTGCAGATATATTTATTAAACTAATGAATGACACAGGCGAGGGAGATCGTGGAGAAACACCATGACACAGTTTCGGCTACGCATGGCTCTTGATTGTGTGTCGGGGACATTTCCTGCAGTGGCCCTTCTTGGGACAGGAAGTGAGAGCGAAGCCGTTAAATTCAAACTCGATTGAAAAAGCCATGCCAGTCGCGGGCCGTATGCAAAGCCGACCTTACTACGAAACTTAACAGAGAAAATTTCCTCTGTCGTTCCTTTGACAGGGGCGAGCGTACAAGCCCAGCTGTGTTGGCAACGTGAGAGGAACAAGAGTGGGAGATTCTTGCTGTTACACAGGAGGCGTGTCGTGCAGCCTTCCCCATCGAGGATGAGCCACTGCTTCCTACGCCGTGCCCGTGCGCCACTAAGGTCAATGTCACTGAAAAAAAAAAGAAAGACATTCCAGTATGACGGAAAACTCTTGGATCAATTGAAAACCCTGGGGCATTCGTTCCTTTGATTTCTCCAACTCCCATCGGAATACCGTACGTTCTTCTCACCATAGCTAGAGTCATGCAGTTGCTACCAGAATTCCTGTGTTCATAAATTCTTCACCATGACTGGCCCAAATAATGGATTCTGTGTTGCCGTCCCCACCACCCGTCTTGCAGCTCTGAAATAATTTCCCGCTCACTATATTTCTGTCCAACGGTGCAAGTAGGATCAAACCGATGTTCGTTGATCCAGAGCATTTATATTTTGATTATACCGAGCGGTTAATCTTTCAGATAAATCGTTGAGTAACGTTAATCTGCCGACCACATCTCATTCAGTTATTTGAGCTGGTCGGAGGCTGTGTTCCAAAAATGAACAGCATAGAGACAGAAATGATGACACTTTCTGCAGGACCTGACCATTATTTTGCAAGACAATGCTCAAGCACGTACAGTGCAAGCTGTTACTGATTTGTTTCACTAATGGGGCTGCTAAGTGCTATACCACCTACTGCACTCCCATGAGTTAAGCCTTCGTGAGTTCAACTCGATTTCTAAACTGAAGGAAACACTTCATGGCATTCGCTTCAGAACTGCTACAAATTCGTCGGGCAACTGACTGCACCGCTCGAACTGATAACACAACTGGCACTGCTAAGAGTATCCTACGACTTCCACTTCGCTGGCAACGTGTTATACACAATGCTGGTGACTACTTTGAAGGTCAGTAAAACTTTGAAACACGTATCTCTCTTGGACGCGCTGTAAACAAATAGTTGCCACTATTTAAGTTCCAACTCTCGTATCAATGGTCAGATTAAAAAGTTAATGGTATGCTTCTGGGTGTTCAGCCGAATTATTGGCGTCATTTATCTACAACATATTTCCACGTTCTGGAGATAAGGTCGTCGAAATATCGTGCAGAAAATTTGAATCAACATCTCGGTTAAAAATAAAGAACTCCATTAATCAATCACGCCAAGGAACCTATGTATAGTTAGATCGCCAATGTTGGAAGAAGCTGGACGCAAAAATTAGTGTACCGAAGTCAACCGACTTCCATTGACTTCTGATGATCCAGGAAGAGGGAACAAATAGACCAAACCAACCAGTAATCTCCCCTCTGATTTTTTAAGGAGTCTGACTCCTATGTCTAGGCGCGAAGTCCGGAACCGCGCGACTGCTACGGTCGCAGGTTCGAATCCTGCCTCGGGCAGGCTTAAGTAGTTCTAAGTTCTAGGGGACTGATGACCTCAGAAGTTAAGTCCCATAGTGCTCAGAGCCATTTGAACAATTTCAGTCATCTGACGGTTTTAAAAATCACTTGATATATATTGAATATTTGACTTTAAGCATGTAAAACCCTTATGGCTGAAACCGCAAAACCCTAGTTTTTCACGCATCTCAGTGTTTATAACGCCATAATTCCTCAAGTATGTGTCGTACAAAGACAAAATTTTGGAGATATATTCAGTGGTATATTTGGATGCTGACTGCAAAATGTGTTGCGAATCGAATTAGTAGTAAATAAGTAAATATTTAAAACGTCACGCCTGATGCTGAAGTCTTACTGCGTGAGCAGCGAAAGTTTATTCAGCGATAAATTTTTTCGTTATATTGCGCAGGGTGTCAGCGGGAAAGAGTTTGGAAATGGTTTGAAATTATATGTAAAGTTTGTTGGAAGTTGCTATGTGCTGTCATTCTCAAATACGAGATGACTATAATCTGGATAATTCGCGCATCGTTAGTTACCGTTCACTCAGATACTCATATATATACAGTTTGTAACTTTAATATGTAAGTTTATACGTATTACTGGGGAGACTATGAATCCATAATCAATTTTTAAGCTCGACCAATAATTGTGTGACGTGGTGAAAAGCAAACTTTTTTGTTGCTCCTGGAAGCCGTTAGACAGACTGACTGAATCTGAGACGGGGTGACTTTTTACCGTTTGGTAGTAGATTTTAATTCTACCAATTCTTGAATAATTGTCGTTTTGGGTACTTTACCAGACGTTCAGTCTGTGGAGCCACAGAGGACTCAAACAAGAGCAATGCGGTTCTCACAGATTTATTTTGTAAGTGGTAGAACGACACAGAAATACCCAACATACTGCAGTGGAAGACAGCTGTTATGAATCATGAGAGGCCTGACCAACGTCAGATAAGTGTCAAGAGACGTACTGATGAGTCCAAAATACAACTCTCGAAATGAGTATGGCGGTAAAATTAGTGGAATTCCGTCTTATACAGAAGGGAACTAACGGCACTTCCCCCCCCCCCCCCCCCCCCATGCCATCCACGTACGAGAACGTAGATTGGAATGTGTATCCTCTACAGCAATACGTACGTTACTGTCTTGCGAAGTACAGATGTAACCGTAGATGCAAATCTATTTAAGGCAGTTACGGTTAAAAAGGTTTAAAAATATCTGTGAATATGTAAATCAGAAGTACAACCAGTTATTGTGATACAGTATAATAAGTCGGTTTGTCACACTTCCAGTCAGTGAACATGTTTCGCATCTTCACCTGCCAGGTTCGATTTTAAACACCGTTTATTATACTTTGAGAGCATTATGAAAATCACTGATTGTTGCTCACCATACAGAGATGTTGAGTCACAGACAGGCACAACAAAAAGCCTGATACCAATTTGAACTTTCAGCCAAAAGGCCGTCTAAAGTAGTAAACACACACACACACACACACACACACACACACACACACACACCTACACGCGTGGCCACTGTCTCTGGCCACTGATTCCGGACTTGGTGGCAAGTCAGTGTTCATGTGTGTGTGTGTGTGTGTGTGTGTGTGTGTGTGTGTGTGTGTGTGAGTGTGCTTCAGTTAATGTGCGCCGGCCGGTGCGGCCGTGCGGTTCTAGGCGCTTCAGTCTGGAACCGCGTGACCGCTACGGTTGCAGGTTCGAATCCTGCCTAGGGCATGGATGTGTGTGATGTCTTTAGATTAGTTAGGTTTAAGTAGTTCTAAGGTCAAGGGGACTGATGACCACAGATGTTAAGTCCCGTAGTGCTCAGAGCCATTTTGAGTTAATGTGTGTGTGTGTGTGTGTTTTCTACTGTAGAAGGCCTTCTGGCCGAAAGGTCAAACATGTAGTAGTCTTTTTTTGTTGTGCCTGCCTGGAACTCAACATCTCCTCTATACGGTGAATAGCATCCTATCTTTTTCATGGTTTTCATCCGTCGGTTTTGAGCAATGACGTCATTCAAAAATGGGTCTGGCACTATGGGACTTAACATCTGAGGTCATCAGTCCCCTAGAACTACTTAAACCTATCTAGCCTAAAGACATCACACACATCCATGCCCTAGGCAGGATTCGAAACTGCGACCGTAGCAGTCGCGCGGTTCCAGACTGAATCGCCTAGAACCGCTCGGCCACAGCGGCCGGCAATGACGTCATTTCCAAGCAAAGACGCTACATAACGGCAATCTTTGAAAGCAAGTGATCCTATTCATAAGCAAAAGGATGTGGCATACGATAAAATTACAATCACAGTTCACTTGATTAATCACTTAGCCATGAATTGTATCGAAAAGAAATGAAGGCAGCGTAAATAAGTAGGAACAGAAAAAGGGAAATATAAATGTCTGAAATAAATTATGATTTTAATTTTTGCGAGTAAGAAAAGCACAAAGAACCTTCAAATACGTTTCAGTATAGAGCATGCTGAAGTTGCAATATTGTGAAATAGTTAATTTTTAATAACACTTATCGAATCTAACCCGACTCTCACGGGAAATTCGTGGTTTTTGCCGGGGAGAAAAGAAAATGTAACACAACAACAGGAAAATGAAGGAAAAAGACGTATATGAAACACAAGAAGACCGGTAACATGAAATGTGGAGAAACGGACACAGAAATCCTAAAAGAGAAGCCAGTAAACAAGTAATGAAAATTCACAAAAAGTAACGAATATTGGGATTGGTAACTAGAAATAAGCTACATAAGCCATTTCTAGTTACGATGATGATGATAATATTTGGTTGAGGGACGCTCAACTGCGTGGTTATCAGTATCCGTCTAGTTACGATTCCAGCCATTCCATGGTTCATTATTTAGATCGTTTTTCCAGCAGGTGTGTGCACTGAAATGTAATAGAATTTCTGCATTTGTAATTGCTCCCTGAATTACTGTTTGTTATTTAGAGCGTTTTTGCAACAAGTGTGTGCACTATAACGTTATAGGACTTCTACATTTGGTATTACTCTTTTCACTGCTATGAAGCTGTGTGTTTTTCTTACTCGCAATACTTTATTTCACAATGTATATTTTCCTTTTGTTTCGTTCCGATTGTAATTTTATCGTATGCTACATTCCTTTGTTTACGAATATTATCCGCTGCTTTCAAAGCTTGACTCCATGTAGCGTTCTTGCCTCTGGTATCACGTCATGGCTCAAAGCAGACGAGTGGAGCCGGACACTAGAATTTACCTATTCCACAATACTATCATTATCCCATCCTGGATGTTTCATTGTTTGATTCCTCATACTTTTCTTCTTTGTAAACTATTTATAAGTAACGATGTTCCAGTTAACAAATGCGCGCCAGTGGAACCCTACCAATTCAATACGTTTAGACACAAACACGACAGACAACTGTCCGAATTATTCAATGATATTTCCGTGACGTTATCGTCTTGATGTGTACTACGGAACACTTGGTGTGGAAGGGGGTACATGCGTACTCTCCGAATCACTTTGAAGTGCGTGACAAAAGGCAATTATTATTGAACTGAATGTTAAAGTTTCTCTCACTTCCTTTCGTCAGTGGAACGTGGATGAATAACTTTTTAAATGCTTCAGCTTTCACTGTAATGTATAATAGCCTATATATACGCCATTCTAATTTCGGTACTTCAACATTTGGTCACGATGAATACTCGGATCCTTTTATAGGGAACGCTGTTGTTTCGTCACAATAAATTTATCTAAAGGCTGACCCAGGCCGTTTTATGCGTTGCACGTCGACCAGCTAGCGACAACAACGCCGCCACTAAACAAAATATGAAACAGTGTGGAAACACGCTCATAGTCCCCGCAAGTGACTGTTTGCTCCCATCTGGATTTCGTGAACATTTAATATTGTTTCTCATGTACGGCAGCAGTTCACTGTGTGTTGAGCTGTTTAACGGAGAATAATAAAAAAAAAGCGTCTCTGATGTAGTTCTGGATTCTGCTCCCAAATAAATAATTTCAACGGAACTTGCCTGTAGCCACAACTTTGAAACTAAGAATTCAAGCACACACTAAAAAACAAAGAATAAATGGAAAAGAAAAGCAGCGAAAACTGCGTGGGAAGGGAGACTGTGGATAAGCCCCTGCATAAGTTTTAATTTCTCTCCCGGGATGTTTCGCAGAACGTATGTGGTGAAAGGAATAATTGCGTTGCCTGATCCTTCTCTGTACGTTCTTTCTCGGAATTTCAGCAGTGAAACAAGTCGTGACGTGCAATAGCTCTCCTGTAGCGCCTGCCTCCGGGGTTCGTTGGGCAACTTGGTGACGCTTTCGAGCTAGCTAATGGGTCATGTGATGACACGCGTCGCTATTCAATATATCTTTTATATTAATCTGATCAGATGAGGGTCCCTTGTTGGCGAGGAACAATCAGAAATCGACATAAGGATTCTCAACATAACTGATTTATCTGCAACTATTTTCATGTGGTTGTTAATCTTTGGAACAGATACTTAAACAAAGGAAGCTGGAACCACAGTCTGCGCAAGAACTGTTTCAGCTGCTATTATTGCACTGCTATTAATAATACTTTTTTTACTTTTCCTCACATTCAAATTTCAGCCTAGTTAACCATACCATTTATAGGTAGTACATGCCCAAAGCTGTCAAAATGTTATCAAGACAATATTTCATGCAAATTAAATCTCAAATTGTGAGTTTGAAGATGCTAATTACAGTACTGTGTTAAGTTCTTCTGGAAGTCACATTGATTAAAAGTGATGAATAATTGAAATTATCATAATGGCATATAATTGCAGATTTTGGCTGTGAACTTACAGACATGTATAGTATAACGTATTTAAGTTCATATTTTCATATATTGTGTTAATAACATCGGCTCATACCGTTGCAGGTGACATGCTGTAAACCGAAAAACAGCAACAAAAATAGAATATAGGCCAGAAAGCAACAACAAATATGGAAACCATGCAGTTACTCAAAGGCGAAAAGGTGTTATGAAACTGTTCTCTCAATACAGTAACTGGAACCATACAGAACATATGTAATATCGTTTTTTTAATGTTTTGTGTCGATGCTAATTTTGAATGTTTTAGAAAAAAGAAAAAGGCAAAATTTTCGCTGTAACTAGTTTGGAGAATAAATTAAACAAAAGTGTTTTACATCAAGGCAGACCCACCATCAATTATAGCCTATAACTGTATGATTATGTGACCCTTCCTGTAAACCGCTTCTTGCTGCAGCGACCTCCGATAAACTGCTGTACAAATTGAGTAAGTTATTTCGCATAGTCTGTATAGAATCGAACGGGCATATTATCAAGCAATGGTAATTGTCTAATTCGTCTATGGATCGCTTTGACAAGGATACTGGACAGGTCACGGTATTAACAGTTCAGGAACAAAAATCATGATTAATGTATTTAGAGGTCTAGTTTTAGAAAGATAAAAGTTAGTAGGCCGTGGAATTGTAGTAGTAAACATCCCTTGCATTTGTCTGGAGTAATTTAGGGAAACCACGAAAACCCAAAATCAAGAGGGCCATCTGAGGTTTATAGCGTCCATCCTTGCAGATCCCGGACCTATCTGTTAAAGACAACGCAACCCCATTCGGTTTATTCCTACTATGTAATACTGTTTTGTTTATGCATTTATTTAATAAATTGAAAAGCTAGAGCTAAACTGTTCATTAATTTTTGTACACTAACTGCAAAACATTATTTCATAATAAAAGAAGCTAATGCGACATTGGTCATTCATTTCTCGGCATCAGTCACTGTAGACACTACACACGCCATCAGCAGGCCCAATTGCATTTTTTTTTTCACTGAGCAATTTCTGATGATTTTTCTATTTTGCGACAGTTATCTCAACAGCTGCCATGTAACGACGGTCAAACGTTGAGGAACAACAGTCCACTGAAGTTCTGTGGAGTCCTCTCGGGTGTGAAGACTTCTGTGAGGCCTTGCGTTGTCATGGAGAAGGAAGAACCGCTGACGTCGTTTCTCCACTTCCCTCAGGGTAACACAGTTGCACCATGAGGGAGGACCTCAAACGGAATAGCCCCTTCACAGTCCCAGAAGACTGTCGCCATGACTTTACCAGCTGAGAGTGCGTCTTTGAACTTTTTCTTGCACTACTGGCCATTAAAATTGCTACACCAAAAAAGGAATGCAAATGATAAATGGGTATTCATTGGACAAATATATTATACTAGAACTGACATGTGACTCCATTTTCACGCAGTTTGGGTGCATAGATCCTGAGAAGTTAGTACCCAGATCAATCACCTCTGGCCGTAATAATGGTCTTGATACGCCTGGGCATTGAGTCAAACAGAGCTTGAATGACGTGTACAGGTACAGCTGCCCATGCAGCTTCAACACGACACCACAGTTCACCAAGAGTAGTGACTCGCGTATTGTGACGAGCCAGTTGCTCGGCCACCATTGACCAGACGTTTCCAATTGGTGAGAAATCTGGAGAATGTGCTGGCCAGGGCAGCAGTTGAATATTTTGGTCTATGGGTGCCTGGGTGCAGTTGAAATTTGTCTCCCATGATCAATGCATGACGCCGGCCCATGAAAAGAGGCGTACTAGGTCGCCTCACAGTGGCGACCCGAACCTGATGGCTTATAGACACTGACGATTCTGATGGCACTAAACGTGAGTGCCATACCTCTGGCATCAGGAAGATAGGCAATTGTATCAGCCAGGATACCATCAAGTAAGGGATCACCACCCCACTACTAGCAGGGGAAGCATGAGTGAGTATGGAGTCAGAGTATGTGTGCCACCATGTACCGTTATCCAAGATGGCGGTGATGACGTTATCCAAAATGGCGGTTGTGACGTCATTTGATGACATCATACAAGATGGCGTATTTTGGTGGGAATTTTGAATTTTGGCACGAAGATAGGTCTATTGGGCTACCTCCACTAACCTAAGCCATCCAACCACCACCTCTTCCTAGTGATTGGCAGGAAATTTTAATTTTGGCCATAGAGAAAGGTCACTTGGGCTATCTCTACCAACCTAAGAAACTAGTGGGAAAGAAAGGGCACTTGGGCTACCTCCACTAACCTAAATCATGCGACTGCCACCTCTTCCTAGAAAATGGTGGGAAGAAGACTCGGCCTGTGCTGGACATAGGACTTTATTTTCAGTCTTTATTTAAACAATTAGAGGCAGTACCACCCTCAAGTGTGTTCACCATGGGGTTGGGAGTCCAACTGAACCAGTACACACTAACCCCACCAGATGGCACTGTCATCCCTTCCATGATGTAATTCAGGATAGCGGTGTGGGGTGGGAGAAAATGGGGGAAAAGTATGTGTGTCTTTATTTAAACGGTTACAAGTGGTACCTCCACCCAGTGTGTCCAATAAGAGGTTCGGAGTCCAGCTGACCTAGTACACAGTACTGCCACCAGAGGGCGCCATCATTCCTCCTGTGACATAATCCAAGATGGTGGTCTGGAAGGGGACATTGTGGGCAAATGACTAAGCCTGCACTGGGCTGCTGGAGGGAGCAAGGAGTGTACTTTATTTATTTATTTCGGAACAATTTATTTATGTGAGATAGTATTTTTATCACACTGATACAAAACACTCGCCCTGACATGCTTGGGGTCACAATACGCAGTTTGCAGACCTGTAAACTACTCGTAAATCACCGAAATTTTGCCATACACTGAAGTGCACACACGAAAACGACTCCTAAATTATCAAAATAACGCACGTAAAACACTCAGCAGACACTCTCACTACTCATAAACTGTCTAAATAACGCACAGCACAGCCTACATGCCTGCGCACAAAATAATGCAACAGACACGCTAACAACAGGTGCACGTGTTGTGGGTTGGCAGGAGAGCCAACATCAGGTACTAGAGGAAGCCGAAAGGCATGTGTTTTAGCTCACGCAGGCTGGCGTGAGGTCTGGAACAGGACAAGGAAATTAGACTTTAGAAAAATGGATGTAGCTGGTGGAATACTTAACTTTAATCCATTAATGATGGGCGTTGCTCTTGACTGTACATGATTCAGTATCAATAGTAACTGGTAACGGCGCCTTGCTAGGTCGTAGCAAATGACGTAGCTGAAGGCTATGCTAACTATCGTCTCGGCAATTGAAAGCGTATTTTGTCAGTGAACCATCGCTGGCAAAGTCGGTTGTCCAACTGGGGCAAGTGCTACGACGTCTCTCTAGACCTGCCGTGTGGCTGTGCTCGGTCTGCAATCACTGATAGTGGCGACACGCGGGTCCGACGTATACTAACAGACTGCGGCCGATTTAAAGGCTACCACCTAGCAAGTGTGGTGTCTGGCGGTGACACCACAGCATGCACCACCCACCACCCCCTGTCCACTGAACTGCACAAGACGATACCACACACGGTCCCAGAATTCGGGATGCAACGACCGCCCCACAAAGTGACAACATGACAGCAAGCCACGCACAGGTGCCTTTTCAGGTCCCACAAGCATAAGCCATTTTTATCCCTTTCATACATGACACTGGGGAATTTCCTCCCAAGATACATGTTCATGTAGACAGCATTGCTGACTCGACCAGATGGGGGTGAAGGCCTATTTACAGAGCGACCCACCCTCGCAGACGCTGCAGAAATCCGTTCCCACAATAGCACAGGCTGCTTTCTCCTCCTCGCGATCCTATTGGCACATTCCACCTGCGTCCAGCTGTGCTTACCTGCCCCAGCGTTACTGACGCATCCCCATGAAATGCACACGTGTAGCTACGCAAGATGGCAAGCACATCTAAAAAGGTTTTCTGTGTTATACTGACGTCATATCGCTATGTAAAATAAGAACCAAGTCGACCTCTCGGAAATTGTATAGCGTCCCATAAATAGTTAACGATCGCTTTTCTAGGATGTTTTGTGATGTCTGAGCTCGTATGCATGGAAATACTTGCCCTAACAGAATCTGTTTAAGAAAATAGCCCAGAATAACATCGAATTCAATCTTCCTCGCAGTCCTAACGTGGCACCGCGTCCATCACATCTGACCCTTCATGCTTTCAACATACGCAAACGTTCTCACCATTATGTAGAGACTCCTATATCCCAGCACAAAGGATGTCTTGTGATGAAAGGGGGATTATGATTGACTCTTATCGAATTTACCTGCCGAATAACTGATGCCACTCCTGTGGGAGCACTGTCCACATTTTTTTTTTCCGCAGAGAAGACTTTCAGTCGCAAAAAACTATTTTGTACCAATCGCCATATTGCACCGACAGTTAAACCTACATATCCTCAAATATGGAATGATTCTTATTCAATTACACTGGTCTCACACTGAGGACAGGAGATTTAATATTAGAGCATGAAACAGATCTCCAACCCAGCAATATATCACCGTGCACCATGTCGATGTAATAAACATACAATTCGCATGTTGCACTATACAAAATCACCCTTTTTACATCTTTTGTACATATACTGCAAAGACAGATGGCACCTTGTATACTCCTCGCAGCACTAAATATTCCCCTGCGAAGTCAGTGGTCATCCACTCCCGACGGGTGACCAGAGAGCCCTCAGCTGACCGAAGTCACTCTCAGAATTGTTGTGCAAAGACTGGCTCGTTTCCCCTTGACACAAACGTGTTACTGTTTCTGGTCCAGATCTGCTTGCTTGCTCGCTTTTCTACGCCCATCTCCAGAGTCTGGAATTACAAGAACATATCTAATTTTGCATGGTTTGCCACAATATTATACCATTTTCGCTGTACTTCTCGATATCAAGCACAGAGCAATATCCTACCAATCACTCACACATCATAATACCACAGATACAGACTGGAAATTATGTCGCTACAGACCCAAAATTTTTGCTAGGTGGAGCGTGCTGTAGACCACTGAGTAACTAGAAACTTATCCCGTCTGTGAAGACCTTTACGTGAGAACTCGAAACAAATACAGGACACTGACGTTTCCACTCGTGAATACTGATGTTGGTTATGTAACAAATTCCATATAATCCCTGGAACTTAAAAGGTAAACTAAGATGTTTTTCATGTCTAGAGAACCAGCAAATGTGTCCGTCATCTACCAGATGTGCGACCACAATCGATGTTCCCTCAACTAAATAAAGTTGGGAAATATGAAGAAACATTTAATCCGACAATTTACGGGGGAGGGAATAATGGCCGAGCGCAAACACATGTCCATATTGAATCTTCTCAAATTTCCGCCCAATCAAGAAAGCTGCCCAACACATACTAAGTATTAGTTCACTATTCAGCTGTGTAGAGGACTAGACAGTTAAGTCATATACATTCCTACACTCCAACAGGCCTTTCCATTTGGACAGCTCCTGCTGTTAACAGGAGACGTGAATCATTCCCGTCACCGGCGCTGCATGCAAGCACGAATATGCGGAATCATCTTAGAAAACCGGTCACATATATGTTTTGTCATTGTACTTACAATTAAATGTTATGATCACAGTCTCAATTGAACGACATTTGACATTGAACGAAGAATCGGAAATACACCCTGCTGAAGGCTGTGGCTCTGGAAGTAGAAATATCTGTACCATTCTTATCACCTGACATACTCTTCCCTTTGGTACCACAGCATTCCACATCAAATCCATATGTTCCTTTGCACATGCCTGAACACAAACACATACTTTATAAGCCTGACGCCCAAGGCAAACCTATCGTACATCCCCTACTACTAAGTGTAATACTTCGTCAATAACTGATTGCTGGCGATACAAAATAATACTCACCAAAACTCAACCATTGGTGGATATGTCTCATAAGTTTTTCTTGCGAGTGGTACCACTGTGTCTTAGAAAGAGAGGTGTAACCATCTTACAATTTATATTTCCAAATCAATCTGTTAAAACAGTACCTGTTTCAGGAGAATTACTCATGTCTGGAAAACTGATTTTAGTATTAAACGATGACAGAATGGAACAATAATTTAAAATTTATTAACTTTTTAATCTATATAAATGGATCATATCTGTCATGTCAAGTATAAAAAATGTACTGACACACATAATCCTCATGGCACAACAATTAAAAATGGCAGACAGAGAATTGTAAATCTCTGCACAGTATGTAAAACTAAGAAAATAAATTCGATAAAAAAACCTTTGTAGGTCAATGGGTGAGAAAATTGCTCACCTCCAATATTAGTGACAAATTATTTGTGAATTACATAAACTAATGAGAAAAAAATTTAGAACAAGGTATCATTTCTCTTAGCAAGGAGATCTAGTCGAAATGGATTCTGGTAATTTAAAAGGAATTTCAAAAATAAAGGCTATGAATATTTAATAACTGTAATCGATGTTTTTTCAAAATTATCTTGGGCTAATACTTTTAAAGATAAAACAGGGAAGAATGTAGCCGATGTATTTGAAAAAATATTTAGAGAGAGAGAGCCAAGAAATTTGTAACCAGATGATGGTAAAGAGTTCTATTATGAAAATTTTCTAGAACTGCTGAAAAAATATAGTATGCATCACTATTCAACTTTTTATGAATTAAGAGCGTTTGTTGTAGAAAGGTTTAATAGAACACTTCGTCAAAAGATGTGGAAGAGTACCAGCCTTCAAGGATATTATAAATGAGATGGTTTGGATAAAAATCTTGTTGTTTAATACAGTTACACAAAGCAATGAACAATAAAAATGAGTCCAGTAGAAGTGAAAAAAATTACAAGCCAACTACTGTTTTATCTAATGATAAAGCGACTTGCAGACTGTAGTCTGCTTTAGCCGTCACTAAATTTAAAACAGACAATGAAGGTAGAATCAGTAAACTTAAAGGAATTTTGGAAAAAATTGGGTAGCCAATTGGTCTACAGTAATATTTGAAACTGAGGATATTATTCATTCTAATCCAACCACATACAAATTGAGATATTTAATGGTGAAGATTTAAAGGAAATTTTTATGATTATGAGTTACAGAAAACTATTTGTCCAGATGTATATCTAGTTGAAACGGTATAGAGAAAGAAAGGAGATAAAATATATGTTAAATGGTTAGAATTTGAAAACTCAGATAATAGTTAGGTAAGTGTGAATAGTCTTACTTCACAAAAGATCTTCTAGATGTCATAAGAAGTGTTGTTCACTGCATTCATTAATTAACAAAAAGAAATTTCTGTAAAAATGCTGATTCAGTTCTTCCTTCATTTTATTGTGTCAGTTAATCATGTTTATATTATATTCGATTATTAATATTATTTCTTCATAATTTGGATGTCTATATTCAAGTACATATAACGAAGTTTATAGTGGTCTTCTTTGACATCTAATCACATAGTAGTCTTGATCATTCATTATCAAATACCTGAGGGATAACAAACATATGTCTCAAATCAGTGCTTTCAGTTCACACAACGACATGTGGTTCCATTTCTTTAGTTTTTCAAGTGCTTCTTCTCATCTTTGTAAGTTTTCAGTATCTTCTCTTCCTTTCTTTATTGCACACATTTACGTTTCTTTAATAGTTTGTAAATCTTCAATTTGTTCTTGTAAATATGCAATTATTGATTGAAGTTTGTAGGCAACATGTTTTTGAATGGATGGTAAAACTTCTTCAGTTACCCTATCTTGAAATTCTTCTGCTAATACCATTTTTGGTTTCATGATTAATGAATATAGACCGAGTTTATGAATGAAATTTGTGTTGTCAGGATGAAAGGGGCTTAAATTTGAATTACCTTACAATAACTTCAAGATAAAGTGTAAAAACTAGAAATTCTATAAAAAATCTAATAAAATTTTGTTATATAAATGGAAGATTTGAAATCCAAATTCTGTAAATATTGTCACACTGAGAGGTCAACTGTAAATTTTACTTCACAGAAATAAACAAATATGGTTATAGAACGATGTGTACACAGTATGTAAATGCATATTATGTAAAAGTTTAAAAAATAAACAAAATCATTGCATACTATTGTTAATGGAAAATGAAGAACACAAAACTTATTCATCTACAAAAAAAGTAATGTTTGTCAAGAGATTTTTGTGGAAATTCATCACATAAAGATAATGACAATAATAAATGTAAAAATCTGTTTTAGATGATTTAGATTTTTAATAAATATGAGACCTCAATGGACTTTGTGAGTATCGAAAAAGAATGATTTTAGAGGGTATAGTACATTAAATAAAGCTAGTCTAATTTTATTTATTAACAGATATCCAGGTGGAACTCATTGGATACAATTACCCTCTTTTAATGATGAAATTCTCGAAACTAAAAAATATTTTCATATTCTACCGATTTGTTTGGGAAGCAAAAAAATTGAAAGACAGTGAATCAATACCTAGTGAAGAAACCAATATAAATTTCGAGAACAATCTGAACTTGCTTCACACAAACATTTTCTTGAATACATCAAAGTTAAAAATTATGAAAATTACAAAAGATTATCTAAAATTCATTACTGTCTGAAAGTGAATTTTAATTTCTTCTGTCAGTACCAAATGCAGCAAAAGTGAAAAATCATGGAATTGAAGTTCCAGATACCAAACTAGGGGACCATAAATGAAAGAGAGCTCATTTAAAAGTTTAAGACTGGTAAACAAGATATTTTATCAAAAATGACTAACTTTGAAGCATGAGGATCTGGTTGGACATTAAACAGAATTATTGGTTTGCAATTAGGAATTAATAGATATGTTCCACTGAGAGGATCATCTAACATTGAATTACCAGATAAAATAAAAACAAAAAAGCACATGTTAGTGTAAAAAATTATAATCAAAAATATATTCTGTGACCTACAAAATCTGCATTATATCCTGTAAATAAATATGCAGAAACAGTGACAAAATATAAAAATGTTGTCTGTTGATCTTAATGAGAAACTCGAAAATTTCAGTTTCCTGTAGTGGTCGATAATATTACAAAAATTGAGACTAACATTAATCCTTTCATGGGCAAAATAGTTGGGGAAGGGAACTGAATTGTGTTAGGTATGAAATAGTATTGCAATTAATAGGTAGCTACAATTTTGCAACTCGTTTTAGTTTATAAGCTACAATTCACTCATACCATCAACGGAGAAGTATTTTTCCCACTGACATTTTTCATCACGAGGAAATACAATGACAATATCTATTTTTTTAAAATTATTTATTGATATATTCTCATATAATGACGAAGTGATGTTAACACCCTATTGAGTAAAAACAAATTATTTCCTATGAAACTGGCGAAAACATGAATCCACTCACAGTAGGACATTACATCCTGTGCACCTATACTGATTTCGCTTTTCAGTCTGGTTATTGCTGCAAAGCTTGCATCTCTATTAATTGTTTCCCAAGATAGGATGGTGGTTTCCACCCTGTGATAGCCTGATATCTAAAGGAACTACTCTCATTTCTGCAAGATAGGATGCATTTGGCCTATTAGAATATCCAGCAATGAGCTGTCTCGCTAATTTGAGAAGAATTGTTAACTGATACTGGTATGATGTAAAGTGGGCTTGTGAATCTTCCATAACAAAAAGGTATTCGCTATCAGTCAAGAAATAAAGAATTCTATGCAATGCCACCATTTGACAGAACGTCTACCTAGAGCGTATTGTTCTCACAGTTGATCAAATCTGTCAAGGCCATGCATGCTCTTGTTGTAATCAGCCACAACTAAGGGGCAGAACACATGTAACTGTGTCCAATCTTCATATTTGAGAGTGATTGTTGTTGTCTCTCGTGGATTATGAAATGTAGACAGCAATATGACAGCACAGTTCTGCGCCCACTTCACAGCTGAGATGGCACCTTTTATTTGAAACTGAAATTCTCCTCTTGATAACCTACTATTATCTTTCATCACAGGAGGGAGACCTTTGCGATTCACTCTGATGGTTCCGCAGGAGTAAATGTCCTTCTTCAGTAAGACAGACATCAGCCTTGGTGATGTAAAAAAGCTGTCAAGCGCCACAAGTGCAGCCTTCTGACGTACACATTCTGTTAGTTTTATGACTAATCTTTCCCCTAGTGAGTAGCCATCATTGTTTTCTTTTTATTTTCCAATATAGATATAAAAATTCAGTACGTATCTTCTCTCTGTGTTGCATAAACACTGCACCTTATATCGCCTCTTCGCAGTTTTCATCGGCATTTACCGCTTCATGTTAGTGCGGCCTTTGAAAGAAATCATGCTGGCATCAGCAGATAGGAAAGTGGAGTGATCGTAATTTGCTTTGCAATTCTATAAAAGTTTTGTTAGAAGCGGTCATAGTTTGTGGAGCTTGTTGTAATCAGGATGGCTTCGAGGTTTCTGATCCACGTTGCTGATACAATGGATGTTCTCAACAATTTTTTTTAAAATTATTACTGTTCATTACTTCTGCTACAGCGGTAACTCTTAGAATTTGATCTGAACTTCAAAAATTTGACAATGTTGAAATTTCATGAATGCTCATAACATTAAGGCATCCAATAAATGCCTGGATCTCCCTAATATTTGTAGGACTCCATCCTTTTGTTATACCAACATTCCCCCCACACGAAGTTCTATTTTGAGTAACATACCTATTAGTTTTATTTACGATTATGCTGAAAATATCATCATTGAAAAGGTTTGAAAAGTAATACAGTTTATTGTCACTTTTACTGAAAAGGACGGATGAAACATAGATGTAAAGGAATGAAGAAACTTAAAAATAAGAATAATAAACTTCATGATCTGGAATTCACTCTTTGAATCTTTTTTATTTAATTTTTTTCCTATTAAAATGTATAATTTTTAAATGGACAATACCAAACAGCAAAAGCAGTGTGGCGAATATCTCAATAAGAAAAGTATTGAAGAATTTTATAAAAATGAATATTTAACAGATGAATATTGCAGTTTATGTAAGGAACGTAAAAAAATATTACCAGAAAATTAAAGTTTAATGTGAATGCCGTAGAAGTGTATACAAACATTCACTCAAACAACATGAAAAAATATCAATTCCTAGGGGTTGCATGACTGCTAAAGGAGAAAGAATTAGCCAGATTTTGGGTGAATAAGATTTATCTATACTAAGAAGGTTCATTTACTTTATTTTCTTAAATTCGAATTGTTTTCTTACATTCACTTTTGTAAGAAAAAGTCAAGTTTTTTGCTTACATTCACCTTTTCAGAAAAAATCGCAGTTTTTTGGAAGAGAACAGTGAGCTATAGCTGAAAAAGTGGGGATAGTAATGAATAAGTGTAGGTTCTAGGTAAGTTTTTTATAACAAAAACGAGTGAGCAAGTGAACGAGCGAGTGAGTTTTACTGTGAAAATGTGAGCCAGAAACTACACTTATTCACTGCCGCTACGTCTAGCGCCGACACCTACCGGATCTTCATTAAAATATAGGGCCTGAAGCAGGAATATTCCATGACAGCCCACAACAAATCCCATATTTTTCCAACTGAGAAAAAAGTGTTGCAGTACTTATTGAACACCCCTGGTTGATAAGTCATTCGGACTGTATTTAACTATAGAATTAATGTAAGGTATTATGACACTAAGAGAAGAATTTCTTTGTGAATGTTGGCTTTCAGTTAAAATTCATTGTCGAATGTCGTCTGCGGTCCATATGAAACGAAATAAATTCTATAACGTCTGTATGTCAGACATAATCTGATATTAGTAAAAATTGCTCACGTAAATCTTGACAGTGTACCGAGGGCTAGAAACACTTGATACAGCAGTGTGCCTGTTGCCTCTCACTCACAGGCAGAAGAGGCTGCAGAGTCACTGTTCACAGCAATGGCCTGCGTTGTGTGACGTCAGAGCCTGCTCCAGTCCTGCGCTGGTGCTACCCTCTGTTTTGGGCAGACTGCACCTTTCTCTGTGTTGCTGGGTAAAAAGTAAAGTCGTGTGGCATCAATGGCTGGGAGACAATGAAGACCAGTTTTGTGTGTTGTGACTTGAGTCAAGGGCTTCAGTTACTTAGAGACGAGGAATCGCGTGTTATTATTGTTCCAACACTAAACGCTTAACCCTTTCGTTACAGTTAGAAAGAATACTAACAAATACTAGCTTAGGACTAGAAACTGTCAACTCTCTCAACAGATTCTGAGATATTAGTCACTCAGTATCGATTTTGCGCATCGCATTTGATTCTGTTATTTTAATACGTCTATTTGGAAATAAGCAGCGAATAGTTTTGACTTACTTTTTTTATTTTTTTCATCCTTCGCCTAAGGACAGCTAGTCAGCTTTTACGAGTAATCATGGCTGCTGATGATGGTCATTCTGATATCTTGATAGAAAAGGTGACATTAATTCGCGAAGAGCCAAAAGCTGCATTGTCAGCTGTGGATTGGGTTTGCTTGGACGCTTCGTATTGCTCCTAAGGTGGTGTTTCTGCGTCGTGGATGCAAACACGTTGTGGAGCTAGCCAGTACCGCTTATTGCAATCGTTGTTTGCACGGTACCCTGCTTTGTCCCAATCAACCACCTGCTAACGGCTTCTTGGTCTTGGCCAAGAACTGTTCCACAAGGAGGGGGTTTGTAGTGAACGGGCGAAAGGCGAAAACATCTGAGGGACTGTTCTCCGCTTTTAATGAGCCTCTCCTGCTCGAGTATCGGCGTCTCCTTTGTCAAAGCCCGGCAGATCAGATAGAGGGGAGAAGAGACTGCTGGTTGCAGTTAGATCTACCTACTGTTTATTTTAATTGGCGTTAACTCGACGCCCCACATATAACGTAGGATCTCAAAGCAGTAGCTCCTATGGGTATACTTATTTTGTACTTGTTCGTTGTCTTGAGTGCAGGGCCACAACTTCAAATGCATGTTTGAGATGATCTTTATGTTTTGTAAATGAAAACCAAGCACTTTGAATAACTTTGGTTTATTATCGTTCTGCACATAAACAACGGATCGCTGCACTGAACGGCTGATGTCTCCTGCTACCTCTATCAGGGTTGCCACCTTCACCCTAGGCAGCAACCTCTCAGAAAAGTACTGTGACCAAACACGATCCCTCGTCAATTTAGGCTGCTGCTTTTGTTCTAGGACCTGGTGACGTCATTACCATGGCATCAGACAACCCCCATGTCATAATTACCGTATGTCTGATGATTCAAATTAAGTATAGCGTAGATTAAAGCGATGTTGATGGCTAATAATAGAGATGGCTCAGTGTACTAAAATGAAGTTGGAAATAATTCACAAATTTCTAGTTCTGGAACGAAAATTGCGTTTATAATGTTTTGATTGTTCCTGTATGATAGAGGTATAAAGGCCCAAAAATCTACAAAAACAAAACCAGCAGATAAATGCAGATTAAAAATCTTAGAAACTGTTATCATGATATTCATCAAAAGATTCCGTTTGATTAGAAGATTGCAAAACTAAGATCAGATTTTATCTAGGCAGTGTCTTATGAAAGTTATCGATATGTCTTTGTCAATGTTTTAAATAATTAACGGTTATTAAAAATATCATATTTTATCTGAAACTATTTGTCAGAAGCGAGGTATTTTGAGTTCCTGCTTTGATTGAAATGCATCAGTTGCTTGTAGTCTTCTGACTGATTTGATGCTGACCGCCACGAATTCCTCTCCTGTGCCAACCTTTGAATCTCAGAGTAGCACTTAGAACTTACGGTCTCAGTTATTTGCTGTATGTATTCCAGTGTCTGTCTTAGTCTTCATTTATTTTCCTCTACACCTCATCCTAGTACAATGGAAGTTAAGCCGTGATGGCTTAACGGATATCCTGTCATTCTGTCCCTTCTTCATCTCTGTGTTTTCCAAATTCTCCTTTCCTTATCGATTCTGCGAAGAACCTCCTCATTACATACCTTGAGTCCTCCTTAGTTTCAACATTCTTCGGTAGCATCACATATCAAATTCTTTGATTCTCATGTTTTTCGGTTTTCTCACAGTTCAGGTCTCACTTTCATACAATGCTGTGCTCCAAACATACATTTTCGGAAATTTCTTCCTCAAATTAAGACCTGTTTTTGACACTAGTAGACTTCTCTTGGCCAGGTATGCCCTTCTTGTCATTGCTTGTCTGCTTTTTTATGTCATCCTTGTACCATCCGCCATGGGTTGTCTTGCTGCCTTGGTAGGAGACTTCCATAACTTCATCGTCTTCGTGACCACTACTTATGATGTTAAGATTGTAGCTGTTCTCATTTCTGCTACTTCTCATTAATTTCGTCTTTGATCGATTTACTCTCAATTCATATTCTGTACTTATTAGACTGTTTATTCCATTCAACAGATCCTGTGAATCCTCTTCATTTTCATTGAGGATAGCAATGTCATTAGCGACTTTTATATCTGATATCGTTTCATGTTGAATATCAATCCCATTTCTGAACCTTTCTTATATTTCCCTCGTTGTTTCTTCGATGTATAGGTTGAACAAGCTGGAGCGAAAGACTACATCTCCGTTTTAAAACCTTTTTAATCCGTACACTTCATTCTAGGTCTTCCACTCTTATCATTACTCTTGGTTCTTGTACATGTTACATATTGCCCGTCTTTCTCTACTTTACCCCATTTTTGTCTGAATTTCGAACTTTTTGCTCCATCTGTGATTGTCGAACGCTTTCTCCAGACTGACAAATCCTATTAAAGTGTCTTGATTTTTCTTCAGTCTTGTTTCCATTATCAAACGCAACGTCAGAACTGCCTTCCTGGTGACTTTATCTTTCCTAAAGCCGAACTGATCGTCATCTAATACATCCTGGTTTTCTTTTCCATCCTTCTGTACATTATTCTAGTCAGCAACTTCGATACATGAGTTGTTAAGCTGACTGTGCGATAAATCTTCCACTTCGCACTTGTTGGCTCTTGCAGTCTTCGGAAGTGTGTGAATGATGTTTCTCCGGAAGTAAGATGGTATATCACAAGTCTTATACAATCTACAGAACTACGTGAATTGTTGTTTTCCTGTCCCAACATTTTACGAAATCCGATGGAATGTTATCCCTTCTGCCTCACCTAATTTTAAGCGTTTCAAAGCTCTTCTAAATTCTGATTCTAATACTGGATCCCCTATCTCTTCTATACCGACTGCTGTTTGTTCTTCTATTACGCCATCAGACAATTCTTTCCCCTCACCGAGGCCTTAAGTGTAGTCTTTTCACCTATCCGTTCACGCCTCTAAATTTCGCAGTGGAATTCCCACTGCACTCTTAAAGTTGCCGCCCTTGTTTTTAATTTCACCGGAGTTTATTTTGCCTTTTCTGTGTGCTGAGTCAGTCTTTCCGACAAACATTTATTTTTCGATTTCTTCACTTTTTCTTGTATCCATTTCGCTTTAGCGTCCGTCATCATCATCATCGTCGTTTTCCAATTACAGTTTCCCTGCTGTGGTGCCTTAGCATCTGTGCACTTCATATTTACTTCATTTCTATGTGACTGGTGTTTCTGTATTCCTGAATTCCGCTGAATATTTTGTAGGCTAGGCTACTTTCTTCTATCGTAGATTAACTGAAGTATTTCTTCTGTTACCCAAGGGTCCTTCGCAGGTATCTGCTTTATACCTACGTTTCTTTCTCTAACTTCTGTGACTGCCCTTTTTAGAGATTTTCAAAATTCAAATGGCTCTGAGCACTATGGGACTCAACTGCTGAGGTCATTAGTCCCCTAGAACTTAGAACTAGTTAAACCTAACTAACCTAAGGACATCACAAACATCCATGCCCGAGGCAGGATTCGAACCTGCGACCGTAGCGGTCTTGCGGTTCCAGACTGCAGCGCCTTTAGAGATGTCCATTTCCTTTCAACTGAACTGGCTACTACGCTATTCGTCATCACACTATCTACAGCCTCATAGAACTTAAATCGCATCTCTTCATTCCTTAGTACTTATTTATCCCACTTTGCTTATTGAGTCTTCCTGACTAGCTTCTTGAACTTCAGCCTACTCTTCATCATTACCAAATTGTGGTCTGAGTCTGTATCTGCCCTGGGTACGCCGTGCAATCCCAGATTTTTGAAAACGATTCAACACTTCACCACATTATCGTCTAATAACTACGTATAATAATTTGTCAAAAGTCTTCGAACTATTTGCATATATGCGAACGTCCTGGATGGACTGAAATGCTTTCAAAAATACGTCTCTTACATTTTCCGGAAAATTCATAATCTGGCTCCTAACTGATTTATCTTTCAAAATTCCTTGCATTAGTATCCATACATACTTCTGCAATTTCTGTATCTGAGTAATCTTCTTCCTGTCCCCTCAACCTAAGTATTTTCCTTTTAACATCATTCAATTTCTCACTCAATTAGTGTCACCGAAACCCGACAGAACTGGCAGAGCTTTGAACATCACGCCAGTATTCTGCAACCTTTTAATGCTCACAGTACGTCCAGACAAGCGTACACGCAACAGGTCACACCCAAATCTGTCCCCTGAAAATCGTGTGAATTGTCATTGTGCAATCAATTATTAATGTAAAACAGCAATAGACTCTGTCTTTTATCAACAACTTATTAATTTTGATCCACTATAGTAAATACACATTTCTAATAAGAATTTTTACACAATGTTTTTCACTAGAGCCCTATCCACCTTCGAGCTCTTCTAATGATGAAATAAATTTGGAAAGGGATTCCAGCTTTTTTGATAGCAAAACATGGTTGATAACGTAAATCGCTGACCCTTGGCCTGATGTTACACGTTTACGGCCAAACAGATACCTGAAATGGCTACTAGAACAGACTTAGATATATTTGTTTTCAGTTAAACAAATAACTGCAAAGTTTCGGAAATGGTATGGCTAGTTTCATAATATGTGCATGATAATAAAACAGACATTTGTACTATTTCCTTACTGAGCGAGATGACGCAGTGGTTAGGCATTAGGGAGAACAACGACGCCGGCCGCTGTAGCTTCAGTTCGGAACCGTGCTGCTGCTACGGCCGCAAGTTCGAATCCTGCCTCGAGCATGGATGTGTGTGATGTCCTTAGGTTAGTTAGGTTTAAGTAGTTCTAAGTCTAGGAGACTGGTGACCTCAGATGCTAAATCCTACAGTGCTTTGAGCCATTTGAACCATTTTTGAGGACGACGGTTCAAACACGGGTCCGGCGATCCTGATTAAGATTTTCTGTGATTTTTCTAAATCGCTACAGGTAAATGCCGGTATGGTTCCGTTGAAAGGGCACTGCCAATTCTTTCCCTAATCCGACGGAACCGGTGAACTCGTTGTTATGTTCCCTCCCTCAAATCAGCCAACCAACTATTTTCTTGTAATTATTATGAGTGCTGCTGAAAGGAGGTTGCTAAGGTCAAATTTAGGCTTCACTGTAGCGTCGATAATAACAGCTACTCGGCGTATTACACAATTAGTAGTGTGGCTCAACTGGATGAAATCAATACCTATAGAATGACCTGTAAAGAAATGATTAGATTTATTACTTCAGCACCTAAGATTGGAGTATAGTAGGGGGAGTAATGGAATATGTACATATTGGTGAATGGAAAAATGCTCCGATTTTTTGATTTAAAGTTTGAGAATCGTGAGAGCTTAATAAGTTTAATTGTTTTCGTGCCACTCTTCCTAGAGATTGCCTGTTTGATGTCTGACAGTATGACGAGGCTGTGTCGTTGACAGTGCTCAGAGCGGCTGGCAGCTGGTGGGAAGACCCCACTCACCTGCCAGCAACGGCGCTGAGGCGGCTCTCCCCGGTGAGCAGGTGGCTGGTCTCGCAGCGGTAGGCCAGCGCGCCGTCCGCCTGCGTCACGTGTCGGATGTGCAGCTCTCCAGACGGGAACACCGAATACCGGCCGCCTGGAACGAAACAATAAACATCTCATTAGCAACCAAGTGTCTTTGTTTCTTCCCTATTTTTTCTTCTTCCTTTCCTGTCATATTACTTTCGGGTACTCTTCTTAATTAACAACGCAATAACCCTTCAAAACACTTTTCCATGCAAGCCGCAACAACTTTCTGCTCTCACCAGCTAGACGCCTAGAACCCACTTCATCCTTAATAAATTATCATTACTGATCTATCCCTACTCACTGATAGCCATAAAATGATTGGCCACCGTCAGTAACAACAACGAAAAAAATACTAAGACTTAGAGAATCAACACTTTTTATATTATTGCTTCAATTTATTGACGTTCAGACCAGAAGACAGAAAGCGCAATGATAAATACTCCATTTTTGTGCCTCAATAAAATAATATCTGTCATTCTGGCCTGCTGTTTTGGCTAACAAAGAGTGACTGAGTCTTTTGCTCAAAAATTTTTGCTAGTCGAAGGTTTGTTGCGTCATCACCTTATTCGTGATTGAACCGTATCATCTTCATCTTTGCCTAGGTGTGGTGTGTCGTCTACCGGAGCCTTGGCTTTGCTCTGCCACGATTGGTCCGTTTGCTTTTAAATTTCGGAGGGCGCTGCGTTCTGTGGAGAGACCTGCTGACGACGAGGGTATTGAGTGCTGCTGCCGGAGTGAGACGGTGAGTTTAGTTTCCGGTTGTGTGGCAGCGCAATGTTGCGGGAAAGGTGGTACAACGTCCTGTCAACGCACGTGATTGCTACGAGCGTGTGTACTCGGGATGGCGGCAGTCGTTCTGGACGGGCTGTGTGATAAGGAAGCTCGGCGTGGCAACTGTTGACGCGGCGTGTCCGCGTTGCTACGGCGGAACTGGGGTGATTGACAAAACTCGAGTTGGTGCTGGTTGCAAGCTGTCGCCGAATGCTTGTCTGCCTTCTGGACTAACGGTGAGAATTTGAGTTTGATGTGTCTCACTCAATTTTTGCCCGTGTCGTCGGGTGTGTTTTGCTCTAAGGTCGTGTGCCGTGGTGTTTCGCAGTTTTAGTAGGCTCAGGCGTGCCCGAAATCCCGATTCAATGATCTGCTGTTATAATGTCAAGTGTAACTATCGCTAGAAAAGAGTGTTAACTCTCTGTGTCTTCATAACTGAACCTAAAATATTATCTGTGGTTGAAATTTTATTCTGACCCAAGTGCAATAACGATCTTGTATTTCACAATTTGTTGAGTGGTATTATTTAGTACTGGCTGTCACATTTACTAAGTAGAAGATTTACGAAGGCCAGTGGGCGTCATTAACAGTTCCTGCCTAGATAGGCGTTATATTTTGAACCATGTGTTTCAATGTTTAGTAATTATTATTTTATGTGTTATAGAGAGTTGCTGTCATGCCCTACGTGGACGTTTCGCCGCGCTGGTGAAGTTTCTAGTTGTTCTGCTGGTCTGTGCCATATTGCTAAAGCAGGCAGTCCTAGCACAGTTGATTGTAAATTTTTCCCAGTGGTGAGGAGCACGGGCTGGTTTTAAGTACTAACTCAGTAACTTCAACCATTCTCAAATATTTATTACTATTGATATTCAGACCCTTCAGGCCGAGTGGGGACGTCACTACCCCTTTTCGGTTATTAATTTTATCTTGTTAGCTTGTTTCATTAAAAAAACCGTTGGTATATGAATTTGTCTTTTGGTCTTTACCGCTCCTTTGGAAGAAGTAAATTAACTGTTTGTTTTGCATTCTTGTAGCATTATCAAAACAGCATTTGTAGTTATATTTGATTGGTCCTTGTGGCCGAATGATTAAAGTCATTCATTTCAGTAACTTATTGTATTGGTCAATAATTAAACAAAAGTTGTCATTCTGACATTACAGTTGTGAATGTTCAGCAGCCCTTCAGGCCTGGAGTTTAAAAAATTATATATATATATATATATATATATATATATATATATATATATATATCACTCCCTGCAGCCTTTGAGCTCTGCTTACCTTACGTTTTGGTTAAGTTTTCCCATACCACGACGTATCAGTGATAGTGAGGAAGTGGGAGACAGTCGTTTCGTACTTGTTTTGAGGTGTTTCGTTTTTTACATAACCGTAATGCCTGCAGTGAAGAATAGTCCACTGCGTTCCTTGCCCACTTCAAATTGCGTATAGTGCGAGCAGATACCAGCAAACCAAGCGCTGTAGGCTCCAGTTAAGGTCCTACCCCCATGGTTCATCTGCTATGTACTTCCTCCATCGTTCTGCCGCTTAACACGACACTGAACTTACGGAATGTTTTCTGCACAAGAAATATGACGACTAGAAACGTGTGAAAGTAGCTTTGGTGGTGGTTTTTAGATGTTCGTGTGAAATTAAACGGACTGTACCAGGCCAAGCCTTTTGAGATGTACCAGGCAACTGATTAACTTTTTTACTTAATTACAAGTACAAATGAATAATGCATTGCTTTGTTTTCATGTATGTGGTTCACTCTTAGCTGATTCTTCTTTTTGTAGTCTGTTCCAAACTGTATAAATGGTTCAGTGAATTATCTTCTGTCGACTAGAGAATATTTTGGATAGTATTTCGCGTCACCTTTGGTTGCTGATAAAATTACAGGATTTTAATGTGGTTTATTAGTGCATTACGAAATGACTGTTGAATGTGTTTTCTCCTTTAACTTACAGAGCTTGCCTCTGTTAGGCCTTTATGGCTTCATTGAACCTCCTGCCCCCATCGTTTTCTTCACAGTTCCTTTATATTAATTGGTATGACGTCTGAGTAAGACGTATTCACTATGGTCGAAATCAAATAGTTCCTTGTATCAGTTATCGTAAATGGTTTACGTAGATTCTCGTAGTGTACTGAGTCTTTCTTACTCCTTAGAAGAGACTGAGTAAACTGAGGAACCGCTGTGACCCAGAAGTTGATCATACTATCGTATTGCATGTGTAGATGTAATCCTATTGGCGCTTGTAAGTCTGTGACGCCCCCTTTCTCTAGTCTGACAACTACTGGATCCAGAGACGTATCATTCTCAGGTGAAACTTCGATTTCTATTCGTAGTGCATTCCCACATACGAAGTACTCGTCAGTTACAGAAAGAGGCTGAAGCGTAGGCTTGTATATGTGTCTCTGTGTGTATGGACGCAAGGATTCGGCTGATGTACTGCTATTATAGACCTTACTAAAATAATCTTATTCAAATGTGGTTGAAACTACACTTTCCCCCCCCCCCCACCCCCGCATTCTGACCTGCGTGTGGGGACTGACTCCGGGGGCAGAAAAACACAAAGCTTGATTTGTACGTGTGGGAGCTTGAAATGTGAGATCCCCTCTTTGGATAGGTAGGTTACAAGATCTGAAAACAAAAATTAGTAGTTCTAAGTTGGAATACAGCGACCGTTGAATACGCAAATGTAATTTATTGCAATAATAAGTTAATACAATAAGTTACGGATTCTGCGACTGACTGCTGTCCTTGTTTACATTTGAAATGAGTAGGTTGAACAAATACGGTGGTGGGAAGAACAAAATTTCGGATGAGATGATTCGAGGGTCATTAGGATGGACCGTAAAACCGAAAGCACTCATAAAATAGAACCAGTCGGTTTGTCTATCCGTAATTAGTTCCATACAGTTATCACCTGCGGAGTGCGGCATAGAAAGTAACTCATATGGATTTGGTTCTTCTGAAATTTGGTCACTATGAGGTCAAGTAAGTTATAAACCCTGTTCACTCGATTGGAATAAATTTTGTGTAATGAATGCGATATTGAACTTGGAGAATTAGCAACAGATTCACGTCCAAATGTGAAGATTCGTCATTTAACTGTTCATTCATTCACACGTTTCTCACTTTTATCTTACGTAAACATTACACTCATACACCCGTCGAAAGAGAATCGCCATTGTTTTCGTCAACAAAGTGAACACTGTGACTCCATCGAGCAGTCGCGCTATACCAAATGCCTGACTAATGGGACGGCACGCTGAAAACAGTCGAGGCTCAGGGACACGTACTCGGACAGAAGCGCAGCAGCGATCAAACAGCTTCATACATGAGTCATGGTTCTGTGACTATAACGACTTTCATTAATTATTGTTCAATTTAGTTCTTTAATTCTTGTTAATGAAAGTGTAAATGCTAGGTAATTACATAAATGAATGTTATGTCTGTTAACTGAGTACATGTCAGCGTGAGAACTGCAGATGTACAGGGAGAAGTGAATCACAATCTAAGGGTGACAGTTATCGCTGAAACAACCGATTTTAGGTTATTCCGTTTTCTTCACCTCCAGTTTAATTTGACTGTAAAACTGCTCAAAATAACCAGTTTCTGAAATAAGCGATTTTCCGATTTTTATTTCCATTACTTCCAAAAATAAACGTAGACATCGAACAGAGATTGAAAAATCGTAAGATACGATCAGACTACATAGAATCAAAACAGAAAACAAATAGGTAAATATTGTCACTTACAAGAAGGTGTAATTGGATGAATGACTAACACTAACTTCACTTAACGAAGGTTTATTCAGCACTTGAACATACGAGAGCGCATAGCAAACTGCTTCCGGCCAGAACACATACGGTATACATATGGCTACAGAACATTCCAGTACAAGGATTCTTGACATTTGTGGATACTTCTGGAATGTACTACAACCGAATATAGAAATAAAAATTTTACAGTTCAGATGAGTTTTGAACACTAGACTCTCCAAGCAAGTCTAGTACCATAACGACTTTCTTTTCTTTTTTTTTTTTTAAATCTCTTGTTCGCTTTTGTTCGTTGTGTGCTCGGGGCGGACGCCGTAAGACATCCGTTTAAGTTCGTTGTTGATCAACTCAGTTTTTTATCACAGAGGGCAGCTAACCCTCTGACCGAACACGCTGATCTACCGTGCCGGCTAGGACTAGACCACGGTGACTATACTACTAAGTTTTTTCTGCGACAATATAAGAAGAGTTAGTCCGTCCACAGTACGCTCCTTTTTCCAGAAAGTAGTGAGTCGTTGAATACTACAAAAAGTTCTCCAATATTCTCCTGCTGATTCTAAGATTCTTCAATTCCCTATTGAAAAAGCATGTTGTTATCGATGGTCATGATACTATTTGGACATCACGAACACTTAGTGCTCTCTTTTTGCTTTTTTAAAAATCTTATGGGAATTAACTGCTAAGGTCACCAGTCCCTAAGCTTACACACTACTTAGCCTAAATTATAATAAATTATAAAATTGTAATTGTAAACTGTCGAAGCTGCATTGGTAAAGTACCGCAACTTCAAGTGCTGATAGAAAGCACCGAAGCTGAAATCGTTATAGGTACAGAAAGCTGGCTGAAGCCAGAGATAAATTCAGCCGATATTTTTACAAAGGCACAGACGGTGTTTAGAAATGATAGAGTGCATGCAACCGGTGGTGGCGTGTTTGTCGCTGTTAGTAGTAGTTTATCCTGTAGTGAAGTAGAAGTGGATAGTTCCTGTGAATTATTATGGGTGGAGGTTACACTCAAAAACCGAGTTAGGTTAATAGTTGGCTCCTTTTACCGACCTCCCGACTCAGCAGCATTAGTGGCAGAACAACTGAGAGAAAATTTGGAATGCATTTCACATAAATTTTCTCAGCATATTATAGTCTTAGGTGGAGATTCCAGTTTACCAGATATAGACTGGGACAATCAGATGTTTAGGACGGGTGGTAGGGACGGAGCATTGTGTGACATTATACTGAGTGCACTATCCGAAGATTACCTCTAGCAATTAAACAGAGAACCGACTCGTGGAGATAACATCTTGGACCTACTGATAACAAACAGACCCGAACTTTTCGACTCTGTATGTACAGAACAGGGAATCAGTGATCATAAGGGCGTTGCAGCATCCCTGAATATGGAAGTTAGTAGGAATATAAAAAAAGGGAGGAAGGTTTATCGGTTTAGCATGAGTAATAGAAGGCAGATTTCAGACTACCTAACAGATCAAAACGAAAATTTCTGTTCCGACACTGACAATGTTGAGTGTTTACGGAAAAAGTTCAAGGCAATTGTAAAATGCTTTTTAGACAGGTACGTGCCGAGTAAAACTCTGAGGGACGGGAAAAACCCACCGTGGTTAAACAACAAAGTTCGGAAACTACTATGAAAGCAGAGAGCTTCACTCCAAGTTTAAACGCAGCCAAAACCTCTGACAAACGGAAGCTAAACGATGTCAAAGTTAGCGTAAGGAAGGCTATGCGTGAAGCGTTCAGTGAATTCGAAAAAAAATTCGATGTTCCGACTTGACAGAAAATCCTAGGAAGTTCTGGTCTTACGTTAAATCAATAAGTGGCTCGAAACAGCATATCCAGACACTACGGGATGATGATGGCATTGAAACACAGGATGACACGTGTAAAGCTGAAATACTAACAACCTTTTTCCAAAGCTGTTTCACAGAGGAAGACCGCACTGCAGTTCCTTCTCTAAATCCTCGCACAAACGAAAAATTGGCTGACATCGCAATAAGTGTCCAAGGAATAGAAAAGCAACTGAAATCACTCAACAGAGGAAAGTCCACTGGACCTGACGGGATACCAATTCGATTGTACACAGAGTACGCGAAAGAACTTGCCCCCTTCTTACAGCCGTGTACCTCAAGTCTCTAGAGGAACGGAAGGTTCCAAATGATTGGAAAAGAGCACAGGTAGTCCCAGTCTTCAAGAAGGGTCGTCGAGCAGACACGCAAAATTATAGACCTATATCTCTGACGTCGATCTGTTGTAGAACATTGGAACATGTTTTTTGCTCGCGTATCATGTAGTTTTTGGAAACCCAGAATCTACTCTGTAGGAATCAACATGGATTCCGGAATCAGCGAACGTGAGACCCAACTCGCTTTATTTGTTCATGAGACCCAGAAAATATTAGATACAGGCTCCCAGGTAGATGCTATTTTCATAGACTTCCGGAAGGCGTTCGATACAGTTCCGCACTGTCGCCTGATAAAGTAAGAGCCTACGGAATATCAGACCAGCTGTGTGGCTGGATTGAAGAGTTTTTAGCAAACAGAACACAACATGTTGTTATCAATGGAGAGACGTCTACAGACTTTAAAGAAACCTCTGGCGTGCCACAGGGGAGTGTTATGGGACCATTGCTTTTCACAATATATATAAAACCTAGTAGATAGTGTCGGAAGTTCCATGCGGCTTTTCGCGGATGATGCTGTAGTATACAGAGAAGTTGCAGCATTAGAAAATTGTAGCGAAATGCAGGAAGATCTGCAGCGGATAGGCACTTGGTGCAGGGAGTGGCAACTGACCCTTAACATAGACAAATGTAATGTATTGCGAATACTTAGAAAGAAGGATCCTTTATTGTATGATTATATGATAGCGGAACAAACACTGGTAGCAGTTACTTCTGTAAAATATCTGGGAGTATGCGTGCGGAACGATTTGAAGTGGAATGATCATATAAAATTAACTGTTGGTTGAAATTCATTGGGAGAGTCCTTAGAAAATGTAGTCCATCAACAAAGGAGGTGGCTTACAAAACACTCGTTCGACCTATACTTGAGTATTGCTCATCAGTGTGGGATCCGCACCAGGTCAGGTTCACAGAGGAGATAGAGAAGATCCAAAGAAGAGCGGCGCGTTTCGTCACAGGGTTATTTGGTAACCGTGATAGCGTTACGGAAATGTTTAGCAAACTCAAGTGGCAGACTGCAAGAGAGGCGCTCTGCATCGCGGTGTAGCTTGCTCGCCAGGTTTCGAGACGGTGCGTTTCTGGATGAGGTTTCGAATATATTGGTTCCCCCTACTTATACCTCCCGAGGAGATGAAGAATGTAAAATTAGAGATTCGAGCGCGCACGGAGGCTTTCAGACAGTCGTTCTTCCCGCGAACCATACGCGACTCGAACAGAAAAGGGAGGTAATGACAGTTGCACGTAAAGTGGCCTCCGCCACGCACCGTTGGGTGGCTTGCGGAGTATAGATGTAGGTGTATCCTAAGGACAAACACACACACCCATGCCCGAGGGAGGAATCGAACCTCCGCCGGGACCAGCCGCACAGTCCATGACTGCAGCGCCTCAGACCGCTCCGCTAATCCCGAGCGGCACTTAGTGCTAAACAGTGAAATCTAATGTTGGTTAACTATAGTCTTCGTGTTAAGTTCTGTTTCCTATGGTTACAAGCACGTAAAAGCATGACTCAGGCAGCGTGTCAGCTACTTTGAATTTTTATTGTTGCCATTAACTTCTCTCTCTTTCATTACTTCATACAGATGACACACAATAAGGTTTTGTCTAAAATCTATAATATTCTCTTACGTTAATTCTTTCGAATAAAAATCGGTTTTTAGTGAAATATATATCTTCACTTTTTAATGGAAATTTGATTACAATTGATTTCTTATTGACAAATCTAAAAAAGCTGTTTCAAAAAATTTAAACGAAAAATTTAGATAGTAGACCAAATGTCATTTACCGGGAAGAATTAAATAACAGTTAAAATTCAATAATGAATCAATCCATTGGCCAACATTTATAGTCCAATCTATTCACAAATACCATTCTATGTGTTGATATGTAAGGTGACGCACTTGACAAGCATCATTCAATGACGATACTAATACTTCAGTAAAAGAGAACTCGCTACCAAAATAATTTTTTAAAAAAGTATTATTTAAAAACGAAATATTTTAATACCACTGATACGGCAAATTTATTTATCACCTTTATACTCGGTTGGAAGTAAAAAATAAAAAAAAACTTCTATAAATGAGACCGAATAAAATAACAAACTAGCGGTTATTCGTTACTAAAATACCGGTATCGGTTTTAACCGGTCGGTTTTTCCAAGTCCTATATACTCTCGGGGGAAATATGTGAAGTGCAGGTAGGCGGTTTGTGGGACTGGGGAAGCAAGAAACATTTTACGATAATTCAGTTATTTAAAGTGAGATTTCTTTTGACATTTATGGGTTTTATGAATGTGTTCATTTAATAAATTGTTAAGAGTATCTGTTACAGGGTATCTAGAAAAGGGATCTCTGATTTCAAAATTAAATATCTCGAAAACAAAGATCGATAGAGGAATGCAGTAAACGGTATGTTTATTGTGAAAGCTGTAAGAAGTTTATACAGCAGTTTGAAATAATAGTTACAAAAGCTGCTAACAGATGGCGCTGTACGCTGTACAGCTCATATCAGCATACATAAGTGAAATAATCGTATGAAGACAATCTTTGCAAACAATCGCATCACAATGTTTTCAAAATGTTCACTATTGGCACTACAGCGGTGGCGCAAACAAAGAATGAAATTCACCATCACATTTTGTAGTGTCTCAACCAAAATGGATTCACATGCCGCAGAGATCGCCGATTCAAGCCCTTCCAGCGTGGCGGGATGCTTCGGGTAGACCATGTCTTTCACTGTGCCCCACAAAAAAATCACAGGGAGTCAAATCCGGCGAATATGGAGGCCAATCCATGCCTGCACCAGTAAATTTGGGATATTCCAAAGCAATGACTCGATTCCCCAAATACTCCTCAAGAAGTCCGAACACTTGTTCGGTCCGATGTGATAAGGCTCCATCTTGCATGAACCATTCAGTACCTGGTCGATCCTCTAACGCTTGCTGTGTGGCAACAAATTGTTCCAAAATTGCAACGTAACGTGCACCAGTGACCGTTTCTTGAATGAAAAAAGGGCCAATAATGCCTCTGCTGCATACTGCAGCCCACACAGTAACTTAGGGAGAATACAGGGGTTTCGCTTCACACCAATATGGCATTTCGGAACCCCAGAATCGCCAGATGTGCTTATTCACGCATCCATTCAGGTGGAAGTGTGCTTCACCTGTAAACCAGATGCAGCCAACATCAAATCCTTCACTATAAATCATTGTGAGCATCTGATTAGCAAAGGCAACCCTTTGTTGCACAGCTCGTACAGGTATGGCCTGGTGCGTTTGAATTTTGAATGCAAACATGTGTAGGCTCTTTCTCAGTATTTTCTGCGTGCTGGAACGCTTCAAACCAGTCTCAGATGCAATTCTACGGACAGATGACATTGGATTTCGCTGAATAATTCCAGAAACTATGGCGATATTTTCAAGCGTAACTGCGGTTTGCTTGCGGCCAACATGCGCCACTAGATCATCAGTTACGCTGCCTGTTCGTTGAAATTTTGCGAAGAGGGTACGAATGGTTTTCGCATCGGGTCCTTTTGGAACATTAAATCGTGCTTGAAAACTTCGCCTTGTTGCCGCAGGACTCTCTTCTAACCAGTGGTACTCTAGCACCAGAAAAACGCGTTGTTCAATGGAGTACATGGTTTTAACCTCTTCCTTAGGTACGCTAACCTCCTTTCACGTTTCAATAGTGGAACTGATCGCTCTGGTCTTCGGATCACTATTTGTACTAGGCATTACGTATGGCGATTACAGCGCCATCTGTTAGCAGCTTTTGTAACTATTATTTCAAACTGCTGTATAAACTTCTTACAGCTTTTACAATAAACATACTGTTTACTGCATTCCTCTATCGATCTCTGTTTTCAAGATGTTTAATTTTGCAATCAGGGAGTCATTTTCTGGACACCCTGTAGGTTGACTCTTCAAATCTAAAAGACTCGGGATTGCGTGGTTCAGTAGTGATATCGGGTTGGCTATGATGTGTATCTGTCTTTTCTTCTCGCGTCGTGGCCAGCCCATTGTCATTTCAAGGAGCTCAGTCTCTAAGATGTCCTTAACCTTTGTCACAGACCGGGAGCTAGTACTGGAGTGGAGTCCGAAAGAGGCCTAGAGGACGACCACCGGAGTGATGGGACAAAGATACCAAGAAGATCGCTGGTAGCACCTGGCAGAGAACTACCCAAGACCGTTCCACTTGGAGAGGATTGCTGAAAGCCTACCTGAATCCACGACTCGAAGAGGCCACATCATTTAATGACTGAATTGGCTGATGATGATGTATATCAGCCAATCAGAGAACAATACGTTTGCTCGTATTTTTTGGACTAAGACAATTTGTCATATATTGACGACATAATGATTTGTACGTTGTTATGCTTGAGGCTCTTGGGAGCCACCAAGGTAGGAAATCAGAGACACAGTGCAGAGAACAGGCAAAAGTGGTAGCGTTTGAGTTACTGGAGATAAACAGTAACACTAGAGCCGTGCAAATTGCACACACTCTCGACAGCTGTCCCAGGGGAGAAGTTTCACTTCAGATAATTAGCTGGTAACTCCATTCACAGCCTAGACGGCGTCACTGTAGGAGACGGGCACGAAAAGACACGTCTTTAGCAGAGGCAGCGAGTTCATATTTGCTTCTGAGAACTGCGTCAGTGGGTAGCAACAACGCTGTTGTTGGATATAATAGGAGTGACAATGACATTTAGCTTTCAGCTGAAAGCTGTTGATGCCAAACTTGGACTTTATTAATGTAAAATCCAGAATCATTCCTACTTAACCGAGTACGCAGCATGTCATTCTCAATGGGGAGATGTCTTCCGAAGTAAGAGTGATTTTAGGTGTGCCGCAGGGGAGTGTCGGAGGACCGTTGCTATTCACAATATACATAAATGACCTTGTGGATAGCATCGGAAGTCCACTGACGCTTTTTGCGGATGATACTGTAGTATATCGAGAGGTTGTAACAATAGAAAATTATACTGAAATGCAGGAGGATCTGCAACGAATTGACGCATGGTGCAGGAAATGGAAATTGAATCTCAATGTTGACAAGTGCAATGTGCTGCGAATGCATAGAAAGAAAGATCCTTTATCATTTAGCTACAGTATAGCAGGCCAGCAACTGGAAACAGTTAATTCCATAAATTATCTCTGCGTAGGCATTAGGAGTGATTTAAAATGGAATAACCATATAAAATTAATCGTCGGTAAAGCAGATGCCATACCGAGATTCATTGGAAGAATCCTAAGGAAATGCGATCCGAAAACAAAGGAAGTAGGTTGCAGTACACTTGTTCGCCCATTGCTCGAATATTGCTCACCAGTGTGGGATCCGTACCAGATAGGGTTGACAGAAGAGATGGAGAAGATCCAACGGAGAGCAGCGCGCTTCGTTACGGGATCATTTAGTAATCGGGAAAGCGTTACTGAGATGATAAACTCCAGTGTATGGGAAAACTGAAAATCCTGTTTAGGTACTGTTCATGTATCTTCCCATTTGGTACATGAGGATCTCGTTGTTTCTGTTTTGTTGTTAACTGTCTTCGGCTATTTGAAATACTGCCAAGTCACTGCCTTTGTTCGCATACTTGCAAACGTATTTGATGGATTTCACTGAATTGCAGTGTTCTACGTTTACGTGAGCGTGGAACATTTTCTAAAGTAGTGTGTTATATGGTACTCCCAATTGACTATTTCCAGTTCGTCGCTGCGTTGTATTCGTATTTTTATGGTGAAGCTACCGTTTTGGAGTGATCGTCTTCTGTATGTGGCACAACCTTCAACTCTAGATTATCATCCAAGTATAGTTTTGAGTTTTCCCATACACGAACGCGAACGGTGCAACATATAGCCGTACATTTGGAGAATGGACAAAGAGTTTACTTCACATAAGACACCGCCAGAAAAGTTGCAAGCGAACCACCTCAGAACACAACATTAACAGCTTTCTACCAACCGTGCCGAAAGAACCCATTCGTGAAAACCTTACTAGATGTCGACACCTCGTTCACAACAAGAATAATCTTTCAACGGTGAAAACAAGGAATTCCAGTAGAATATTACCCAGGAATCATGAAAACTGACGCACTAAGCAGAGTATACACCGTACATCAGAACAACACCTAATTTTTCTATCTCTGCATGTTGCTACACGAAATACGGGGACCAACAAGTTTCACAGATGTCAAGAGTGTTGACAATTGCCTATGCTAGACGTAGAGAGAAGCTTGCTAACGCTTAGAACTACTGGAAAACAACCACTGGGGACTGATACTACAAGATGGCTCACTCACACTCTCAGCTGAACAAATGAGAGACTTATATGGCATAATTCTAACATGTAACCCATCGATTCCAAAACAGCTATGGGACTCCTTCAAAGAGAGTACGAGTGACGACATACTGTACCAAATACGACAAGCTCATTCTGAAATGGCCATCGAATTCAAGGACGAAGGGCACCGAGCGCTGTGGCGTAGTGGTTATCACACTGGACTCGCTTTCGGGAGGACGACGGTTCAAATACTGTTCCGGTCATCCTGATTTTGGTTTTCCGTGATTTCCCTAAATCGTTTCAGGCAACTATCGGATGGTTCCTTCGAAAGGGCACTGCCGACCCCCTTCCACATCCTTCCCTAACCCGATTGGAAATATGAGCTCGCTTATCAAATCAGCCAACCAAACAACGTCGAGACCTTCAATGAAACACTCATTCGCCTAGAAGATAAACAGTAGCAATAAACAACCAGACCTTAGTACAACTTGAGATGGAAGCACCACGAAAATATGCCGTCAGTGTACTAAACATCAAAATTACAAAGGAAAGAAGCTACAGCATCAACGAACTGTTTCAATACATTGCTCACAACAAACCTCTCTTCAATGGCAATCAAAAGAAAATTTATCGTGTTATCACCGACCGGATCGACAACATGGGTGGAATGATTTACTTTGTCGCACCAGGCGACACTGGGAAACGTTTATAATAAATCTATTGTTGGCGGAGATGCATGCTAAACAACACATCGCACTTGAACTGGCATTGCGGCCGCACTTATGGAAGGACGGACTGCCCATTCCGCGCTACAACTACCGTTGAATATAGCCGAAGAACAATTGCCGGTACGTAAAATCCCAAGAGCATCTGAACGGGGTGAACTTGTAAAGCAAGCTAAAATTGTCTTCTGGGACGAATGCACAATGGTGCATAAAATATCACTCGAAACCAAGGACAGAACGTTACAAGACTTGCGAGGAAACCCTGAAGTGATGGGAGGAGCTCTACTCGTACTCTCAGCAGATTTTCGACAAACATTTCCAGTTATCTAATAGTCAACACAAGAAGACGAGACCAAAAAAAGTCGCATTTCTGGCCCCACATACAAATACTAGGACTAACAAAAAATATTACAGTTGAACTATCGAAAGATGAAATAACAGAACACTTTGCTCTACAACTTTTGCAAATAGCCGTATCCTACTGACCAAACGACCGGCCTCATTAAACCCAACAGTGATTTCTGCAACATACCCACTGCTGAAAGCGAACTCGGACCAAATCTGCCCAAACATTGTTCAGAACTATACCAATCCGAACTGGCTATTTGAAAAGGCAATTTTGGCAACTAAAAATAATGTCGGCGATATCAACTTAAATATTCAAAGAAAATTCCTGGTGAAGGGAGAATATAAAAATCTATCGATACGATGATAAATGTTGAAAAAGAGTGAACTTCCCTGCAGAATTCGTACACTCTTTCCAAGTACCAGGACGCAGGTGACGTTCTGTTAGCTATGCCACTACGCTTTCTGTTGGTTGACGGCGCTGAAACCATTAGCAGTTCATCTGCTATCCCTCAGCTGGCATATCCCGTCATCGCACCAAAATCGACGTCGTAATGATTTCATTTTTCTTCCGACAGTGTATTTTTTTATCGCCAACCGACGGTAGATCTTAGCATTTGGCATAAATTTCAACTTAATACCTCTACGTGATCCTGAGAAAAAGGATTCGTAACAGTTAGACAGACAGACAGACAGACAGATGAACAACAAAGTCATCCTATAAGTGTTTAGTTTTTACCAACTGAGATACGGAACCCTAAAAAGAAAGTAAACTGTTAGTTTCAGAACTAATCGCTGTAACTCGTAATACATTTATCACTGTGAGACAAGACTGTCACTACCTTCACAGGAAAAAAAAAACTTTGCAACATGTGAGCGGGCATTTTGTTATCAGGCTGTTTTGACTAGGCTGCATAAAATCCGATGGGAAGTCCTTACACATGCTCCATAAAGTTCCGATCTGTTATTGCCATATTTTTTGAGCTCTGAAGGAAGACGTACGTGACAGTCAATTTGTTTCGGACGAAGAGGTGCACGCCTGAGTACAATCGTGTTTCGCAGGAAAGAGAAAGCATTTTTCCATCAAGGTATAGACAGTCTTGTCTCACAGTGGGATAAATGTATTACGTTATAGCGATTACTTTTGAAATACTGAAGAGTTTACTTTCTCTTTTCCCATCTCTCTAGTCTCAATTCTAGTGACTGGTAATAAATCCCGGAGTCCCGCAGGTTTTGATTTTGGCTCCATTTCCACTATTATATACCTTTCATCTAAAAAGTTCAGAGACTGATTTTATTCTCGGCGTATAAGCGGCGTCAGCGTTGCGCCCATTTGAAAAATTCCGCCACCTTCCGTGTGTGACGCTGTTTGTCGGTCTGACGTTCCCTGGCGGCTGTTCTCGCAACCTCACGCTTGCAGTGGCCTGTGGGGGGATGGGGGGCGACTTCTTTCTCGGAACGAGCTCCGGTACGAAAATATTTGTTTGTCGCCTCATGCGGCTGCGTTCAATTTGTTCTCGTTGTGTTGGGAGAGACAATAGAGATGCATTTTTGTGTTCACGTGACAGGCATGATATCCTGACGTTATGGACAATGTAGTGGGCCTGTGTAAGGTTTAGTATTCTTCCTACGAGTTACTGTCAGCCAAGAGTTTATCCAGTTTGTTCTTCTCACCGTATGGTGTTTGAAGTGTTCGGCCGGATTTTTATTGTTTGTTTATGCACACAGTCCTAAGAGTTCGTTTAGTCGAGAAAATTATACATTGTTACGATACGCGGCTGAAAATGGAAGGGATTTTGAACTGTTATGTCTGCTGTCACATTATTCGTTACCTTATTTTGAAATGTGGAAGTACCGTTTAGCCTCGGTTACGTTCTGCTAGCTCCATATTAGAGCTGTGGCCGGTGGTTGGAGTCTCATGTTGTGTTGGCAGAAGCGCTAACACCGTGTTACTAGAAGAGGCCGAAATGCACGCGTTTAACTCACGCAGGCTGACGTGAAGAGGGTAGAACTATACTGACGTGAGGTCTGGAACATGACAAGGAATGAGAATTCAGAAAGCGGACGTAATTAGTTTGATACTTAACTTTAATCCATTAATGGTGAACGTCGCTCTTGACGGTGCATGATTCACAATATTATCTGTTCAGGATAAATAGTAACTGAATATGGCGCCTTGCTAGGTCGTAGCAAATGACGTAGCTGAAGGCTATGCTAAACTGTCGTCTCGGCAAATGAGATTGTATGTAGACAGTGAACCATCGCTAACAAAGTCGGCTGTACAACTGGGGCGAGTGCTAGGGAGTCTCTCCAGACTAGACCTGCCGTGTGGCGGCGCTCGGTCTGCAATCACTGATAGTTGCGACACGCGGGTCCGACGTATACTAACGGACCGCGGCCGATTTAAGGGCTACCACCTAGCAAGTGTGGCGTCTGGCGGTGACACCACATCTCATATGGAATCTTTTGTAGGGAGAGTAAAAGTTTTGTCTCTCTCGTCTGTTTTGTGTCGTGCGTTCGGGAGTAGTGTCTAGCTCCTCATTTGTTGCGATCATACGTACGAGAATCGGTTATAGCTCCACTGTGAGTGGTTCCACTGTGACATGTGGTAGCTAATGAGGCACACACGTGTCGTGTACATTTGCTAGTTCAAGCACGTGCGCCGGCCGAAGTGGCCGTGCGGTTCTAGGCGCTGCAGTCTGGAACCGCGAGACCGCTACGGTCGCAGGTTCGAATCCTGCCTCGGGCATGGATGTGTGTGATGTCCTTAGGTTAGTTAGGTTTAACTAGTTCTAAGTTCTAGGGGACTAATGTCCTGAGAAGTTAAGTCCCATATTGCTCAGAGCCATTTGAACAAGGATTTCTGGTGAGGTCAATATAGGTTAATATCAACAGTAGCAGAAAATGGTGTAAAGGGAGTGGGATTCATTAGGAATAAGACACTAGGATAAATAATGAATTATTGTGAACAGTTCAGTGATAGGGTTTTTCTCCTCAGAATAGCCAGCAAACGAACACCGTAAATGATAGTTCAGGTATTCATGCCGACATCGCAAGCAGATCATCAAGAGATAAAGTATGAGGATACTGAACGTTTAATTCGTTACATAAAGGGAGACAAAAATCTAATAGTCATGGGGGATTGGAATGAGGTTGTAGGGGAAGGAGTAGCAGAAACTGTTACGGGAGAATATGATCTTTGCAGATCGAATGAGAGAGCAGAAAAACTAATTGTGTACTGCAATAAATAACGTAGGGTAGTAGAGAATACTTAGTTTAAGAATCACAAGAGGAGGAGGTATACTAGAAAAAGGCCAAAGCTAAAGGAAGATTTCAGCTAGATTACATCATGGTCAGGCAAAGATTCTGAAATCAGATATTGGATTTAAGGCGCACCCAGGGGTAGATATAGACTCAGATTACAGTTCAGTAATGATGAAGAGTAGACTGGAGTGTAAGAGACTAGTCAGGAAGAGTCGATGCACAAAGAAGTGCGATACAGAAGTACCAAGGAATGAAAAGGTACGCTTGAGGTTCTCTAAAGCTACAGATACCGCGATAATTAATAGTTATGTAGGGAGTTCAGTTGAAGAGGAATGAACCTCTCTAAAAAGGGCAATCACAGAAGATGAAAAGAAAAACATAGGTACAAAGAAGGTAACAGCGAAGAAACGATGTGTAACAGATGAAATACTTCAGCTGATCGATGCAAGGAGCAAGTACAAAAATTGTCAGTGAAATTCAGGAATACAGAAATACAATTTACTTGAGAATGAAATAAAAGAGGAAGTGGAGGGATGCTAAGGTGAAATGGCTGCCTGAAAAAATGTGAAGAAATCGAAAAAGAAACGATTGTCGGAAGGACTGACTCAGTGTAAATAAAAGTCCAAACAATCTTCGGTGAAATTAAAAGCAGGGACGGTAACAATTAAGAGTGCATTGGGAGTTTCACTGTTAGAGAGAGTGGATAAGGGGAACGAGTACAGTGAGGGCTTCTGTGAGGCGGAGGACTTACCTGATGACCTGATAGAAGAAGAAACAGTAGTCCATGGTGAGGAGCTTTAAAATTAGAATTTAGAAGTGGTTTTGAAAAGTTAAAATCAAATAAGGCGGACAGGGTGGGCAGCAATATGCGGTTGTTTGCTGATGTCGTGGTGTCCGGCAAGGTGTCGAAGTTGAGTGACTGTAGGAAGATGCAAGACGACTCGGACAAAATTTCCAGTTATGAAGATGGTATCTGTTCTTTCGGACATGTCCGAAAGAACCGATACCATCTTCATATAGATAAGGCTTACCAACCAATGACCTTCTTCAATGCGTATGCACTCACATTGTCCGAATTCTTACGGGAATCGGTAGATTGACTGCAAGTAATGACTAAAGTGGGCACGTTCACTACAAATGTAGTGTGTGGACAGTAAGTTGGGAATGTGGGTCTTTCGGGGAGCATGCCAGATAAATCCATGCAGTAGCACTATCCTCTGTCCTCGGTGCGTTTGCCATTTAAGCAGGAGATCCCGGGTTCGAGTCCCGGTCGGGGCACATATTTTAAACTGTCCCCGTTGATGAATATCAGTCTGTCGACAGCTTAGGGTCTTGATTTAATATAATTTCATTCTAGAGAGCTGCATGGTCACCGATAGTATTTTCATATACTATAGAGATTCGGTTCCAAGCCGAATATCCACGAGCATATGAAGTAGACAACTTCTTGCGTGATGAACTACATCTAGAGCTTCACGACATCATTGGTATTCACTTTTCGATCTCGGCTAGTGTCGTCAATGTTAGATCATCAACGAAGAAGCGTGCGCGAAGGTGGTTACCAGTGCTGCCGGCAAGCTCCAATTTAGGCACTCAGATGGAAATATCGGCACTGTTACCACTGAACGTGCAGGCCTAGGCATGACGATCCTTCAGGTTTTCTAGCTACCTTTCGAGGTACCCGCCAATTCCATATCTCCGCTCTTTAGCCGTACGGGACTGCCATTAGCCATATGGCTGAGAAGTGACAGACTTTTAAAACATATCCTGTTCTCAATGGATTAAGATAGGTCAAACTCGAACTCATGAAGAACGTTTCTTCATACTTAAACATCGCTGGCAATCGTGCAATAATCATACATGATGAATGACTGTGCAAATGCTCAGGATGTGGACGGGTGATGTGTTCGTTCCGATTGTTTGCAGTGGCGAATTACCCAGATTCCATCAAGCGAAGTGGTACAACGCGTTCCTCCTACGATTCTGTCAATTACTTATGCGGAATTGATGACACCTACGACGTCCGGCGGTGGAAATCAGGATAGGGTACCACCACAGACAAATGGATACCTTGTCGACGAGGTTTGCTGCAGAGAGAATCGACAGATAACCCTGAGCAGCAACTGTCACTGCAGAGAGATGGCTCCGAACACGACGATTCGATGGATGTTGATCTAAGAGTCATACCACCCAAGCTTTCCTCTCTGAAGGCGTGGGTGAGTCATATACACACACACATTCTGACACCCCCCCAGGGGGTCCACAACTCATTTGTGGACACGTGTGTAGCGAGCAGGGGTCCCCGAGCTAATGTGGCCCTCCTTCCTTTCCGGGCTGCATACCTTCCCTTTCCGCATCCTTCCCCGTCCCCCATCTTCGCCCCCCCCCCCTCACCTCTGGCTCTTTCCTTCCCTTTCTCCCCCTCTGGGAGTATGGTTTGTGCCTACGTCCGGAGACGGACGCTCGAAACTGTTACAAATTCCTTGCTTTCTACACTTGCAAGCCTTCGTCCTTCCTCTGTCCTTCTTTTCCTTCCCTCTTCTCTTTGCCCTTTTCCCTCTTCTTTCCTTTCCCTTTCTCTTTTTTCCTCCCTGTGCGTGTCTGAAAGCCGACCCACGCACTTCCATGCGTAGCCGGTGACGGGGTAGCGCGTAATTCCCCGCCCCGGGTAGACAGGTAGGACACGTACGTACACACTGGTAACGGCCAGGCCCAGGGAGGGGTGATTACCCGAGCTGATACCTTCCGAAAGTGTCGATTGGTCCCTCCAGCCGTTTGTCGGGAGGTGTGACCTGACGTGTGAACAATCACCTAAGGCGGGAGTGTCCTCAGAGAGGGCCCCCACAAAGGAGGAGCGCGCCATCGGAGACGCCGGTAATCATGGGGATTCTTCCGCAATGGTTTCCTCACCTTCCACTATGTCTGCTCACAAGCGTAAGTTCACTGAGTCTCAGCCACGGACAGTTCTTCCATCGTTGCCACAGTTCCTTGTTGTTTCTCGGTCTGCCGAAGGTCACGACTTCTCCACGGTCAACCCTTTAATTATTCAGAAAGGTGTCGACGCAATTGCAGGTCCTGTAAAGTCTTGTTCCAGATTACGGAATGGCACCCTGTTGTTAGAAACAGTCAGTGCCCTCCAGGCACAAAAATTACTGCGTACTTCACTGCTCCACACCTTCCCTGTCCGGGTTGAAGTGCACCGCACTTTAAATTCCTCGCTTGGAGTCGTTTATACACGCTCCCTCTATGGATTGTCTGACGAAGAAATTCAGCACTACCTGTCTGACCAGGGCGTAACGGCTGTTCATAGTTATGAAAAGGGTTGACATGAACATCATTCCAACCCGCACTGTCTTCTTGACATTTGACAAAGTTCAACTCCCATCGAAAATCAAAGCAGGCTATGAGATAATTTCCGTTTGCCCTTACGTCTCAAACCCTACGCGTTGCTATCGGTGTCAGCGGTTCAATCACACCAGCCAGTCCTGTTCCAATCCGGCCAAATGTGCTACGTGTGGCAAGGATGCCCATGAGGGTGCTTGTCCACCTCCATCCCCTCGCTGCATCAACTGTATGGGTGACCACGCTGCTTCCTCTCGAGATTGCCCCGTTTTTAAGGACAAAAAACTCATCCAGAAATCAGAGTGAAGGAAAAGGTGTCGACCTTTGCTACTCGAAAATTATTCGCCAGTCGACAGCCCACCATGCCTCAGACAGGAAAATACAGCACTGTCCTTGCTTCTCCTCGGCCAACAAAGGAGGCGGCCACGCAGACTTGCGACCTCACCTTTAGTGCCACGGTCGTCAGATCGGCCAGCGCAAAGATCGGCCGTTCAACCTCACCACTTTCGCCTGCCCACTCTCTGGCTCACCCTTCGTCGGGTTCTGCTAAATCTCCAGCCCAAAAGTCAGACACCAACCCTCAGTTCCCCCATCTAAACATCATACTTCCAAGAAGGCTACAAAGAAACCCAGTTCCTCTCCTTCTCCGCCAAGGCGTGTCCCATCTACAGCACCACCTGGCGGAAATCGCCCTCGGCCGTCTTCTGTGTCGCCGTGGCGCACTGCTGGCGGCCGATCAACCGGCCGGCCGCTGGTGGCAGGAGCTGCTCCTGAACAACCTATGGATCAGGATCTTCTGCCTTCGGCTGAATGCCATTCCATGCTGTCGGTCGCAAGCTCTGAGCAGTCGTTGAGTTGACAGCAACCTTGGTCACATTCCTCCATTTTCTGTTCACCCTATGTCCATTATCCACTGGAATATCCGCGGTATTCGAGCCAATCGGGATGAATTGTCGATCCTCTTACGATCCTACTCGCCGGTCATCTTCTGTCTTCAGGAAACAAAGCTGCGTCCCCATGACCGCTTTGTTCTCCCTCATTTTCAGTCCGTCCGATATGATCTCCCCTCCCTTGAAGGCACTCCAGCACATGGAGGACTCATGATTCTTCTCCATGATACTCCCCATTATCACCCAATCCACTTAAACACTTCCTTCCAAGCTGTCGCCGTCCGTCTTTCCCTTTCTAGATATACGTTCTCTCTTTGTACTGTATACATTCCATCGTCCACACCAATGGCACGAGCTGATCTCCTTCATATTCTTGGTCAGCTTCCACCCCCCCATTTGCTGGTTGGGGACTTCAATGCCCACCACCCGCTTTGGGGATCTCCACAGCCTTGTCCACGTGGCTCACTATTGCTAGACGTCTTCCACCAAGCGGATTTAGTTTGCCTCAACACTGGGGTCCCTATATTTTTGTCTGCCTCCACGACAAATTTATCTCATTAGGACCTTGCGGTCGGTACTGTTCCGCTAGCTCGGCGCTTCGAATGGTTCGCCCTTGATGATACACACTCGAGTGACCACTTTCCATGTGTCCTTAGACTGCAGCCTCAACTGCCATATATGCGCCCGCGATGCTGGAAGTTTGCCCAAGCTGATTGGACACTTTTTTCGTCTCTAGCGACATTTGATGACCATCACTTTCCCAGCGTCGACGATGAGGTCACACATATTACCGACGTTTTTCTTACAGCTGCGGAACGTTCAATACCACGCACCTCCGAATTGCCCCGGCGCCCCCCAGTTCCTTGGTGGAACGAGGCATGCCGTGATGCAATACGTGAGCGGCGACGTGCTCTCCGCGTTTTCCGCCACCACCCTACTTTGGCCAACTGTATCTGCTATAAGCAGTTCCGTGCGCGATGCCGTCGTGTCATCCGCGATAGCAAGAAGGCAAGCTGGAAATTCTTTATTAGCTCATTTAACACCTCCACTCCCTCCTCGGAAGTTTGGAGTCGGCTTCGACGGTTCTCAGGCGCGCCTAGTTTCTCCCCGGTCTCTGGGCTCACTGTCGCGCATGACACATTAGTGGACCCCGTCGCAATTTCTAACTCGTTGGGTCAGCACTTTGCTGAGATTTCGAGCTCTTCAAATTACCCGCCAGCGTTTCTCCCGAAGAAACGTGCAGCGGAAGTGCGACCTCTTGCTTTCTCCTCTCAAAATCGCGAAAGCTACAATACTGTTTTCTCCATGCGGGAACTCCAACATGCACTCTCTTCTTCTCGCTCCTCCGCCCCAGGACCGGATGGTATCCATGTCCAAATGTTGCTGCATTTATCAACCCATAGTCTGCGTTACCTCCTTCGCCTTTATAATCGAGTTTGGACCTACAGTACTTTTCCCAGACGATGGCGGGAAGCTATCGTCGTTCCTGTTCCGAAACCTGGAAAGAACAAACATCTCCCCTCTAGCTATCGCCCCATTTCTCTCACGAGTAGTGTCTGTAAGGTTTTGGAACGTATGGTGAATTACCGTTTAGCGTGGTGGCTGGAATCCCGCAGTCTTCTAACGCCTGCCCAATGCGGATTCCGAAAGCATCGTTCTGCAGTTGACCCTCTTGTTGCTCTCTCCACTTATATCATGAACAATTTTCTCCGGAAACGCCAAACAGTAGCAATATTTTTTGATCTGGAGAGAGCATACGATACCTGTTGGAGTACAGGCATCCTCCGCACACTGTTCTCTTGGGGCTTTCGAGGTCGGCTGCCCCTTTTTCTTCGCGAATTTATGGCAGAGCGCACATTTAGGGTGCGGGTGAACACTACTCTCTCCCGTACTATCTCCCAAGAAAACGGGGTACCCCAGGGCTCCGTGCTGAGTGTTGTAGTGTTTGCCATTGCCATAAATCCAATTATGGATTGTCTCCTTCCTGATGTCTCGGGCTCCCTCTTTGTGGACGATTTTGCGATCTACTACAGCTCTCAACGGACCAGCCTTCTTGAACGACGTCTTCAAGGATGTCTCGATCGCCTCCACTCTTGGAGCATCGAAACCGGCTTCCGTTTTTCTCCCAGTAAGACTGTTTGTGTTAATTTTTGGCGACGTAACGAGTTTCTTCCGCCCTCCTTACATCTAGGTCCTGTCAACCTTCCGTTTTCAGACGTCGCTAAATTCTTGGGTCTTATGTTTGACAGAAAACTGTGCTGGTCCTCTCACGTTTCCTATCTTTCGGCTCGCTGTCTGCGATCCCTCAGCACCCTCCGTGTCCTGAATGGTACCTCCTGGGCAGCGGACCGAGTGGTCCTTCTCCGCCTCTATCGCGCCTTAGTGCGCTTGAAACTGGACTACGGCAGCATAGTTTACTCCTCTGCTCGACCGTCTACTCTTCGGCGTCTCGACTCTATCCACCGCCGTGGATTACGCTTAGTGTCTGGAGCTTTTTACACCAGCCCTGTGGAAAGCCTTTGTGCTGAAATTGCTGAACCCCCGCTGTCCAATCGGCGACAGTCCTTCTGAGTCGTTATGCTAGCCATCTGTATTCCATGGTTGCAAATCCGGCCCATGACAATTTTTTCGACGCCTCCTTGGATTTAGGGTATGTTGTCCGCCCTTCCTCCATACCACCACCGAGAGTCCGCTTCCGTCAACTGCTCCATTCTCTTTCCTTCCACTTTCCTAAAACTATCTTGACAACTTGGGGTACAATACCGCCTTGGCTCCGTCCCCGGACCTGCCTGCTCCGTGACCTTTGTCAGTTTCCCAAGGAAGGTACTCTTTCTCTTGTCGGGCATTTGCTGCTCTCCACGCACAAATGAAGGACGCCCCATTTATTTACACCGATGGCTCAAAATCGTCGTTTGGTGTTGGGAGTGCCTATATTGTTGGCGACACCCGAAATCGATTTCGGCTCCCCGACCAGTGTTCGGTTTATATTGCGGAGCTTTACGCTGTTCTCCACGCTGTCCAATACATCCGTCGCCATCAGCGGATACACTATGTTATTTGCTCAGACTCTCTCAGCTCTCTCCTCAGTCTCCAAGCTCTCTACCCAGTCCACCCTCTGGTCCACCGGATTCAGGACTGCCTCCACTTGCTCCACTTGAGGGGCGTCTCTGTGGCGTTCCTCTGGATCCCAGGACATGTTGGTATCTGTGGAAATGAGGCGGCCGATATACCGGCCAAGGCTGGAGTCTCTCTTCTTCGGCCAGCTATTCAATCGATTCCCTTCGCCGATCTACGGAGCGTTTTATGTCGTCGTGTTGTTCATTTATGGCACGCGCATTGGTCGACACTTACCCATAATAAATTGCGGGACGTGAAAGCTCTTCCTTGTGCTTGGACCTCTTCCTCCCGAACGCGTCGTCGGGAGGAGGTAATTTTAACTAGACTCCGAATAGGGCACTGTCTTTTTAGCCATCGACATCTTTTAAGCGGCGATCCTCCCACACTCTGTCCCCACTGCTCTCAGCTGAGGACGGTAAGACACCTTTTAATTGAGTGCCCCTATTTTAATCCGTTACGCTCCCATCTACAGCTATCGCCTGATATATCGTCGATTTTAGTTGATGACACGCGCTCAGCCGACCGCGTTCTCAAGTTTATTAGTGCCAGTGAAATGACGTCAGTCATTTGAACCTTTTTTTGGGGACAACCAACCCCTTTCTGTAGCGGATTTGTAAGCCTTCCTTCTGCTTTTAGTTTCTCCAATTTTATGACTTTCGTTCCCATTGCTGCTGGTTTCCATTTTCGGTTTTTTACTGTTTCCTAAGTCACGGACCGGGCGCTAATGACCATAGCAGTTTTGCGCCCTAAAAACCAAACAAAAAAGATTCTGACACGGGGACGCATGTGTGGTAGCACTAGAAAAGCGAATTTGGAAATTTGTGGTAAGGTCTTACGGAACCAAACTGCTGGGGTCATCGGTGCCTAAGCTTACACACTACTTAATGTAGCTTAAACCAACTTACGCTAAGAACACACACACACACACCCGTGCCCGACGGAGGACTCGAATCTCCGACGGGGAGAGCCACGCGGACCGTGACAAGGCCCCCTAGGCCGCGCGGCTACCCCGCGCGGCTAGAAAAGCGACGGACGCTGTCAGACGACTGTCTGTTGTGGACAGATACACTCGATCGTACTGATCTCGGCCGTGTCGTGGACGCACCTGCTACACAGGTGTCGACACTGCTCCTTCTTCCAGAAGTGAAATGATTGGTACTTCCTTTCCCGGGCATCCGTTCGGAGGTGGAGAGGGGAACAGACCATTGCAGCCACGAGGGAACAAGGGGCTCTTAGGTAGCCGCTGTAACTCACTGGCAGCATCTCTGCCCTCTTTCCAGTGACTCCTGGGCAGACGATGTGGAAGAAGACTCTTTGGCGGGTGCAGCAGTTGTAGGAGAGGGAGAGTTACAACTGCCCACTCCCCCGTATGTCCTGCGTACAGTGTGATAATAGAGATGACTGGGTGGTGTTGGGGTGAGAAAACTTGTCGCTACTGTTTACATTGATGACTGCCATTGCCTTAGAGACAGAACGACAGTCATATCGATTCGCGACTATCAACATCGACACCATCTGGTCGCACGCAAAGCTGTCATTGTTACACGAAACAGTTTATGCGGCAGACATTGACGTGGTCCTATGGTTAAAATGGCTCTGAGCAGTATGGGACTTAACTTCTGAGGTCATCAGTCCCCTAGAACTTAGAACTACTTAAACCTAACTAACCTAAGGACATCACACACGTCCATGCCCGAGGCAGGATCCGAACCTGCGACCGTAGCGGTCGCTTGGCCATATTGTAAGAGGTTTATGCTCTTGGCTTCCTGGACATCTCTGGATACCCGGCATGCGTATCACATGCGCCAGATAACGGCAGCGGCATCGCAATTCTTCTCAAAGAAGGTTTAGTAGCCACCGATGAACATTACCTACCGAACGCCAGGGACATGGCGCTTACGGTCCAAGGGACCTCGTCAATGTTTACGCACCTTCGGGAGCCAGCAAGAGGCATGAACGTTCGCTCTTCTTCGCTGAGGAATGAGCGCAGTTATGCCAAGGAAGGATAGATGTTACAGTGATTGGGGGCGATTTTAGTTGTGTACAATCTTCCAAGGACCAAATTCCTCACCATTCACCATGCTCAACACTCAGCACTATCTGGAGACTGTGCCTACGACGACGAGAAACATATGTCAGCCTTAAAGTCGTGACTGGACTATGCCAAACCAAACCTGCGATGCGTCTTGAAGGCGTTTAGTAGGGAAGCTGCGGCGTTGAGGCGCAGCGCTACGGAGTTCTACTACGCCATCGTCACGGTATGTTCTGTTATGCCCCCATCATCGGAGAGCCAGATGATTGTCAACCGAGCGAAAGCGAAGATGGTAACTGAAGTATCTGCGCTAGCAGAACAGAAATGCGAAAACACAAATCCGAAAACAATTTATTGGACTCACCAAAACGAAACAATACAATCTCCAAAAGAACAGACTGGATCCCGACTGGGAATCGTCAGAAATATAAAATAACAAATAATAATAGCAAAGACCCGTCCGTTTACGGGGAGAGACCACAATAAACAATTCTACAATGTCAAGATGTTTGTCGATTATCCCAAGTCAATCTGCAAGAGATCGTCCACCTAGAAGAGGCCGTGGCTGCCGGGGTGTCGGCTTTTTATACTTGCAAGCGGTGCGCCGGCCTATAAAGCCTGTTTGACGGACGTATCTGTCGGAACTATTTGCTCTCACGTGCTTGGTGTATCAAAGTAGTTCCTGGGCTAGCTGCGACCTCTGGTGAAGCTGTTCTGCAGGCTCCGCAAACAGGTAACAGTCCCTGGCGGCGGTTGGTGGAGACTTGGTCTTGGTTTGTGTTGTGACCGCCGGTAAATATTTGTGTTGACAACACAGACGTCGTAGATTTTCCTGGTGAATATACGCCCTCTGATGCAGGCATCCCGTGTCGGGTGAAATGTGATGCCGATGCTGTAGGAGCTACGATGTATGAAATGGGCGGACACAGCACTAATTTTGACGCGTCATCACTTCAAAGGGACAGTCATTCGTACACATCAAAGGAACGGCCTCCCTGTACCAAATAGCCATGGAACGAAAGCGCAGGCAGCGGACTTTGATCCGTGAGGTGAATACAGATGGCGTACTTCAAGTCACGCAAAGAGTCGTAAGCAGTGCATATTTGACCCATTATTGTCACCTGTACGTGGAGAAGAGATCCGATCCAGAGGTCATTGCCGCTGTCGTTGGTTTAATGCACATACAGTTACTCCAGGAATCGAACAGGAACTACTAAAACAGCTACTTGGAGAAGTGTTGAATGTAGTAACTGCGGGAACGCCTTGGGCTGCGGATCGGAGCCGCCAGGCGGGGAAGCCGCCGGCGGTGGAGCACGCACCACCGGGTAAACACAAGGACCAGTCGGACGACAGACCAACGACAACCGACTATGACCGACACAACAAGGAAGAGACAAACAACGGAGGTGTGTAGAAACCACAATACCAAACACCAACAGTAAATCCACTCGGAACCAGAGCCAGGCAAATGTCAACAACGAGCAACGACAAGAACGCAGTACCGCCGAGATAGAAACTCAATCCAGAGCGAGTACCAGACTGGCTGGACTAGAGCTTTTTTTGTTTTCTTTATTGTGATTTTCAACACCATGTACAAAGGTGGGCTGTCAGCAGCATAATACGCTGCTCTTCAGCTGAGAGTAATACAATATAAAACATAGTGGAAGTACAGAAAATACAAGACAAATGGGGAGTCCAGGAGAGGCGGCGGTCGAGGGTGACGCCAAGGTACTTTAGGGTGGGGGTGAGAGCGATAGGACGGCCATAGATGGTTAGATAGAAATCGAGGAGGCGGAAGGAAGGGGTGGTTTTGCCTACAATGATCGCCTGGGTTTTAGAGGGATTGACCTTGAGCAACCACTGGTTGCACCAAGCGGTGAACCGGTCAAGATGGGATTGGAGAAGGTGTTGGGAGCGCTGCAAGGTGGGGGCAAAGGCAAGGAAGGCGGTGTCATCGGCAAACTGCAGAAGGTGGATGGGGGGTGACGGCGGAGGCATGTCCACCGTATACAAAAGGTACAGAAGGGGGGGGGAGAGGACGGAGCTTTGGGGCACACCGGCGGAGGGAAAAAAGGTGTAGGAATCCGTGTTATGGATGGTGACGTAGGGAGGACGGTGAGAGAGAAAGGAGCCGATCAGACGGACGTAGTTAATGGGAAGGGCGAAGGTTTGGAGCTTGAAGAGGAGACCGGAATGCCATACGCAGTCATAGGCACGCTCGAGGTCCAGGGAGAGGAAGATTGCGAGGCGACGGGAATTAAGCTGTTCGGAAAGGAGATGAGTGAGGTGGAGGAGAAAGTCATCGGAAGAGAAGGACGGCCGAAAGCCACACTGGGTAACGGGCAGGAGGCGGTGCTGGTGGAGATGCTGGTGGATGCGTCAGGTGAGGATGGATTCCAGGACCTTGCTGAAGACCGAGGTAAGGCTGATGGGACGGTAGGAGATGGCGGACGGCGGTTGACCAGGTTTAAGGAACATCAAGATACGGGAGGTTTTCCACAGGTCGGGGTAGTAGCTGGTGGACGGGACTACATTGTAGAGCCTGGCCAGGGTGGAGAGGAAAGAGACAGGAGCTTCACGAAGGTGTCGGTAGGTGACTCGATCGTGACCAAGAGCGGTGTTGCGTTTGGTGCGGAGTGTAGCAATGAGATCCTGTGTAGTGATAGGGGCATTGAGTTCGGTGTGTGTAATGTTGTCCAAGTACTGGAAACCAGGAGCGAGGGGAGAGACAGAGGTGTCAGTTCGATCGCGGACATCTGGGAAGAGGGAGTAATCCAACTGGGGATCATCGGGGATGGAAAAGATGTTGGAGAGGTAGGAGGCAAAGTGATCGGCCTTACTAAGGGTGTCAGGGAAGGTGTGATCATCATGGAGAACTGAACTAGGGCAGAGCAGATCCCTATATACGAAATCTGAGGGAGCAGCTATTGGCCGCTGTCTGCACGTGGCGTAGCGGTGGCGCAGTGGTGGCGCCCTCGCTGCGCGGAATAGCCGCCGCGGACGCGGAGCCCTCTATGGGCTGACCACGTCCATTTGTTCTGGCGCGTGTTCGACTTCCGCTGCGTGAGGTACTAGATTGAATGCCTTGGCGGCGTTGCCCGACCAGTCACACGGGCTTACTGATGGAGGCTCTGGTACCGGCTTCCCTTGACCCTTCGGTGTCGCTTAGTGAAACACTCATGTCATTTTCTTATTTTAGGTTTTACAGGAAGTATAGCTACCTACAGGAAGTTCTCCCTGTCTCTTACTTATTACCAACGACCAGTGGCATCTCTCGCACCCTACTTAGACGCCAGTTGCCTAATGTCTTCGAACTGACGTATCCTGCTGTACACTGGAAGGTAGTGTGGCGCACTGTCAGCGCGGTAACGCTAGATTCAGACGTACGGTCGATCTCGTATCTGACGGTGAACAAAGAACAGATTACTCGAGAGATACGCCATAGGATTAATTCGCCTTTATGTGTGGACAGCAACGTTCAGGATACAGGCGGGCACGGGCTACAGTTTGGACCGGTGGAAGATGTCTGGTATTTTGTGCATCAAATTTTGACTCTCTTTTTAAGCATGTCAACCACTTACGTCAATTCACGTACTCTCTCTACCCGGACGCTATTCATTACCCGAAGAGGAAACAAAACGCTGTTATGTGGATCGAAGATCACGCCATTCATTATTTGTTTGGAGGTGGGGCTCACGGATTTTTTTTTACTATTTAAACAATCGTCATTGCGATATTGTGAAGAACCCTAAGTACAGCCAATTCTTTTCGAACTTCTTGCGGACCATCCTCCACGATCCGCTCCGCACCTGGATCATTCACTGCAGGAGATGCATTTGACACATGCACATACAGAAGATTAAACAGGTAACGGTGCCTACACGACGTTAAGAGTATACTTCCGCCAGTAAATAAATAAGTATTCTCTTGTGGCCGTTTGACCCTTCTATTTATTCCTGTTTGGCGACGGAGACATTATGACCCGGCCACATAAAATGACCTCTGCCCACTTTTCCCCCGGGACCGTCCTCCCCCCTCAAAACTTGCTCAGTGTTCCTGTTGCCTTTATTTAAACATTAAGACATAAGATGAGCTTCTTACAGATGTAAACGACAAAAAAAGGGTTAGCGTCTATAAAAAAGAAAAGAAAAAAGTAGTGAGACGACGCAATGCTGTGGGGAACGGATATGCATACTCGCCGATGTACGAGTCGCATTCGCGCCAGACATATTTTTTTTTTTCACTTAAAGCATCAAATCGTACCCAATTTATACCTCCACAGTGTGGTTTCTATTGTATTTCTTTGTGTTACTTATACATTTATTTAACCCTTAAGACATAGCATAAACTTCTTACAGCCTTAAACCACCACTTTGTTTCGTCCATGACACGAATAAAGCCAACAGAAAATAATAGTGGATCCAATGAGGTACAAAAAAAGCAATCGGTAGGCTGCACTAGACAGCGCATTGTGCTATGTACAATTCCATTCTGTACATTTGACGCCCAGGCTTATCTTCAGAGCCGGTACGCACACAAACGAGCAACGTTCACTTTATAGAACATGTTGAAGCGAACATCTTGCAATTGAGCACAATTCGCCATTCACTTTGCTGGGCCCGACGCAACACATCAGCATCCATCACTGACGAAGCGGCATGCATGCGAGCTGTTAGGTCGTGTACATCCATGAGTGGACTACTATAAACTTGTTCCTTTAAGTCTCTACGTAAATAAAAATCTAGTGATTAAGATCCAGGGAACGTCGCGGTCAGAACATTGGACCTCTATGACCAATCCTCTTTTCTGGAAACGCTTAATGTAAATAGTTTCGCACATTCATTCCAAAGTGTGACGGTGCGCTATCAAGCTGAAACCATGTGGAACGTTTTCTCGTGCGACAGGCGAAGTATTGTAAAGAAATGTACGATACAGTGGCGTATTCAGCTTGTCCGGCTGGATAAAGGTCCAAAACCACTCCTCCCACGATTCCAGCCCACAAGTTTCTACCAACGCGTGCCGGAAAGCCACGTTCACTGGTGATACGTGGGTTGTGTTCCGACCTGTAATGGAGGTTAAAAATACTAGATTCGTCAGTCCATTACGTGTTTATCTATAAAATATTCGTTATCTTCCACTCGGTGCAAAAGCCATTCCCAAATCTGTACTTGTGGAATGTGGTCTCGCGGCTGCTGCTGTTGAGTTAACGGATAGATATGGCTGCGTTCTTCACCGTGCAACTCTTCAACAACCCGTCTTTGACATGTCGGTAACTGCCTTGCAATATCAGCGGTATATCGCAGAGATGGTTGATGTACGGTTTCAAGAGTCGCTTCATCTGTTTGTCAAGTACATCTAGTCCTTGGACGACCTCTGTAAATTTCTTATGGACGAAGATTACCGACTTCCCGAATCTGCTGGTGCAGGCGAAGAAAAACATTTTTATCGAGATGGCGCCTGTGAGGGTACCGCGCAGCATACACACGAACAGCAGCAGATTGTTCATTCATGGGATTCACGCAGCACCAAAAGCATATCGACGTATTCAACGTTTGTATACTCCATCGAGAAGCCGCTGTACATGAAGTTGACAGGACCAGCTATGGTTGTGCACTGTGCGGTTCAATGGGTCCCACTGTCATGTGATAGGCTGTCGTCATTTGAAAAAATTATGTCCTATTTATAAATGACAATTAGGGAATGGACACAGAAAAAAAGGTGCGTAACAAGGGTTCGAACCTCAGCCGTGTGGTGGACGAAGTTTTCATGTCCCAGCAGTTTGCTCAGGGAGCTACGACGGTTGACACGGTAGTGCGCGGTGATACACGTTCCTCTGTACGTTCCGATACGCTTCACGATGTGTTAGCAGCTCCTCGTTTTCATACATGTTTCCAAAATTTAGCCGATCTGATTTTCCACCATAACCTTTCGTCTTGAATCTTATTGAGGAATCGCATACCGACCACAGAGTGCGGTATTTTTTCTTCACCCTGTAAATATAAGGAGCGATCAAAAAGTTTCCTTTCGAAGACCGTACAGTCGAAAGTCGGTATGCCGTGCAGGTAAAATTGGTGTGAGCATTGAGGCATTAATCTCTGACACACCAGGTTGAAGATACCTGTGTGGTAAAACACTGCGTCATCTTACGTGAAGAAGACCGTAGCTACCGGTTGCACATCCTCGTCTGACAGGAATCGTTGACCCTTCAAGGCCAATTTTAAGGGACCGAATGGTTGACTGTGCGGCTGGTCCCGGCGGACGTTCGAGTCCTCCCTCGGGCTTGCACACACATTTGAACATTTTTTTTCGAATGCTTGATAATCTCATGGTGGCAACACCACCGAGAAAACCAGCCGCAATTTAATCAGGGGAGAAACACTTACCAGCGATCCAATCGGGCTCCGAATCGCCATGGGGAGCCGCAGTGGGGGAATCCAAATCCAGCGGTGAATAAAATAGGTCACCGATAACATGCGGATGCATCGAACTAGGCATGTTTCAGCAAATCGTTAAGAACATTTCATTGTGTAATACGCCATAGACACCATCAGAACTAATACACAACCGAGCGAGGTGGCGCAGTGGTTAGCACACTGGACTCGCATTCGGTAGGACGACGGTTGAATCCCGCGTCCGGCCATCCTGATATAGGTTTCCAGTGATTTCCCTAAAATCGGTTCAGGCAAATGCTGGGATAGTTCCTTTGAAAGGGCACGGCCGACTTCCTTCCCCAATCCGATGACGTCACTGTTTGGTCTCCTCCACCAAATCAACCCCAACATGCGATATGGCGACGTGAATTACCGCGAAGCTGCTGCACCCATTGTCCCGCCAATCCACCATGGTGGTTTTCGACAATCATGCTGCCCCATAAATATTCTTTATTCTCCAATAGATATAGCCTGCGTTCGCCCTTCGGCAGGCAAGAAAACAATGACAGTACGTTGGACGCATTTGGTGATAACGTTGCCAGAGTTCGTCTCAGCATTTACCGCACGCAAATCGGAAAGACACGAATGCCACACTAATCCCTTGCCTAAATGTCGATGCTTATATACCCGCATCGGAGTCGCGCTACTTATCAGTTACAACACTTCTGAGCGAACTTGTCACAGGAAAGAATACAACGGCTTTATGGCAGCTTTCTGAAGCGAATCAGTGCGTAGATCTACGCCGATGGTTTTTGTGTTTTCTTTGTATCTAACTTTAATATAGTAATGCTTGCTATTATCAAGAGTCTGATAACCTCGCCAGACAAAATATTAGACATTAAAAGTGGTCATTCTCGAGCGCTGTAGGTGGTGTACAGATGCTACCAGGGAGTCACGTGACCCTCCACCGCTGACGTAATTCATGTCAATGAAGGGGGGCGTGTGTGCCCGTCGGTCGTATGGAATCAGCGAAGTTAAACGTAGGATGGTGACAGGACGGCAGGAGGAAGGCGTAACGTCAGAAGGTTCCTGTGAACTCGCCGTGAATGAAGTTGCTCGATCTCCTGGTGTTTCCACATAGACTGTCGAACGTGCCTATAAGATATGGTGCACCATACCCACCCTCTGACGCTGTAAGTGGTCGCAGAAAGATTCTAATCGGCAAGGAATGGAAACGAGTGCCACGTCTTATCAGTGATCATCGGTTTCAAAACTGACGGGTGTTTCTGGTGTCAATGAATGAGATGTCTATCTGGGCGATTTTTTGAGCTAACATTACGAAGAGAACTACATGCGATGAACACTTGGAGTCGGCTTCCTCTCAAAAGGTTATTGCTCAGAGCTGTACATGAAGCTGCACCTCTGCTGTAGGCAAAACAACACAGAAAATGAACACAATGGAATGGAGCGGAGACATGTGTGGTCCGATGATTCGTGATTTTGCGTCTCTTCAAACGATGCAGAGCATCGAGTGGGGTGCCTTGGGCTAGGCTGAGTGCGTGGCCCTCTAGAACTTGGTGGTTTAGGAGATTTTTTGCGTAGCTGTTGCTTACTGCGCCCCCCCCCCCCCCTCTCCCTCCGTAGAGCAGGTGGGCGGACAGCAGCAACGTTGTCGTGCCTCTGCTTTTCATTACAATAATTAAAAATACGTGAGCGTGAAAAATACTACCAGAATATAAGATGGTGACGCGTGTTTTGAAGCTGAATGGATGGTGATGCTGCGGGCTCTGTGTAACATCTACCAGGTGAGAGATTTGGATACAAACGAGATTAAAGAGGAAGTGGTACGAGAAAGATGTGGGAAGAGCGTTGGGAGAAGTCACGAGACAGTTAATGCGTGATAGGAGGTGGGCAACATTGCAGCAAAGCAGGAAGAACGTGTGTTTGTCGTTCATGTGGAAAAGGAAGAAGTAGAATAGGTCTCAGGAATGGCTTCGTGATCTGGGAGAGGAATGAAGTTAAAATTATACTGGGGAAAGTCATGGAACCTGTGGTGTTGGGAAGATGTAACTTGTTAACATAAGCACGACGACAGGCGAGCACTCTCGAGGAGGTGGGATATAATGGTGTGTTGTCAGCCAATTTTGCGGGAGATGTAGGACTTGCTAAGCTATTTGAGAAGGTGAGGTATCCTTAGAAGCTAGTGCGCGATACACGTTTAGGAGGGAGAACGGATATAGAAAGCGACGTGGAGTGTGTGGTGCTCAAGATCTTGGAGGGAGTGGTGAGACTTGTGAGAAGTGGAGATCCAAATAACGTTTGTGTAGATTAGAACGAGACGAATGAGGGTCCTGTAGGTATTTATGGTGCTTGAGGTATATAAATCCCATGTTCAGCCGCCTAGTTGTTTTAGTCCATTGTGGGATTTCTTTTCGATGGTTGGTTAGTTGACATTCCAGGTTATGTTTTGATAGTGTTATTTCTAGGTATTTTAGTGATTCAGCTATGTGAAATGGATATGTGTAGATCGTATGCTAGAGGTGTTGAAGAGGGAAATCTCGGGTGGTATTTCCCATAATTATTTCCTGAATTTTTCCAGGATTGGTGGAGGGGTACCACTTGTTACATCCAGAGGTGAGCCTTATTGAGGAGGAGTTGGAGACATCGTTGAGACTAATAGAAGATGGGATGGACAGTGGTGGAAAGGTGGGCATACATTGTTAGTGTTGGAGCTGATCTTGAGTTAAGGTGTTGGGATTTAATTCACACTCTGATTGGGAGAGTGTGGTGCTGTTCAAGGTGTTTGTGGATGATTTTGGAGGCGATGGATTCAAGGACCTTCTTGTAGACAGGTAACGGGTCTGTCGGAATAAGTTTCATTAAGAGTATTGCTGCTTTTTAGGAAGAAAGAATTTTTGAGGTGTTCCACGACACAGGGTAGAAACTGGTATAGAGGCTGACGTTACTGCTAGGGTTCCTAGGAAGCAGAAATGATTTTCTTTAAGGTGACGGTATACGATGGAAACATGAGTGAGGACTCTGCTGTGTTTCTTCGCAATAGTGGCCCTTAAGTTGTGTTGGTTTCATGGAGGGGACAAGAATTTTGGGACAAACATTCCGGTTTGACATCAATCACAAAGTTGTAGAGCAACCAGATATAATGGATGAATGTCAGCTGCAAAAGGACGCCGGCCATAGCCTGATGGCACAGTAAAGGAAAGGTCACATATGTGTGTTTGCGTTTGCGTGTGAGAGTGAGTGTTTGGTGTATGTGTGTTCATTTTCTTTATTTTTTACCTCGCTTTTGGCGCTAGTCATTTAGTCAGGCAAGTGACTATTGACAGAACTGTTATTTAATATCATTTACACAGCAGAGGTATTTTTAATTACACTGAGAGAGTCCAAACTTCATGATACACTTTGTACAACTGAAGTAGAAGAGGAAATTAAATATTTAGAGGAATTTAAATATTTAAAAATGGTTAATCATAATGTGAGAAATGAAAAATTAAATTTCATTTGCCCCTGGAAGCCGTTAGATAGGCACAGCTGTCACTGTGTGACCGTTTCAGTTGTTTAGTGATACAGATTTGATTCGTCCTGTAGATAGCGGAGTCAGTAGAGACGGATCCGTAATAAAGCCTGACCGACGCGTAGCCGAACGGTGTTAATACCGGCCGTCGGAAACAGAGGCGGCCGCAAATACCAGCTATACAACGGACGTGACGTGACGTGGCGTACTACGCCAGCAGCTGCGGTCGTGGCTCCAAAGTTTCATAAGCCGGCAGCTCCAGGCAGACCACAAGAAAGTTGTCGCCGGCTGGCTGTGACGGGACGGCCGACGGCCGACGTCCGTGCCCTCTGCCACTGGGGGTGGCGGCAGCTGCTGTCTGAACTCTGACAACCAGTATAAGCTACACGGTGCGGGGAACGTTATATGCAGTACGACATTTCAGTTCATACGGGAACGTCAAAAATAAAAAATAAAAAATAAAAACCTGCAAACAGTACCCAAAATGCTGTACAAGAAATTTTCTTTTAAAATTTGTAAATTACAATTATATTTAGGATTTCTACTTTTACGTAAACATTTTATGACGAAAAATAGCCATTGAAAGACATACTTAATTCTGGCTTCGGACATCAGTACTGTTTTATGCCATTAGTAATTATCATGTTGGGAAGTAGCCAAAAGGGCTTAAAAGAAAACCACTCATTGATCGGGACATAGAGGTGTGAGTAATTTTATTGGTGTTGAGAGTTTTTCTGAACGTGATGTTATAGCTGTTAGCAGAGGGAGAAAAATAATAGGACTTCTCAAAATTCCTATGGGCTACTTCCCCAACATAATTACGATAAGCTATAACATCACGTTCATAAAAGCTCTCAGTATCGGTAACATTACATACACCGCTACGTCCACTAACTGGGGCTACTGATACCCAACCATTACCATGTAAAACAGTATCATTTACATTCAAACTAAAATTCAAATTACATCCTACAAACACAGATGGACCGTCAAGTATAGAACAAGCAGTAACAGATTTAACAGGTATTTTATTCTTGTTATCACCAGATGAAGTAGTCGTCTCAGTATCTTATTTTGCCTTATAAACTGTATGTCTTGAACGACGGCGGTGCCTTCTCCGTGGAGGCATGTTGACGTTCAATGTAGTTGCCTGTGCAGCAGCCCGATGTAGATTATTCCAAAGTGGCGACTGTGCTCGCCTTATGTACCTAGTCCGGCAGTGGTTATCCCGAACGCGCGTCAAGAATCTATAGTATACGCGCGTCCATAAGACGTAGGCATTGCAACCTGCCTAGGTCGCGCGCCAAAAATAGACATGTCGAATCACCAGACTGACACACAAATTTGCAGTCAGGGTGCGTGGGATAACCACGAGAGTGGTCCTGGTGTCATACGAAATCTCACCCCAGACCATAACTCCAGGTGTTAGTGTAGTGTGCCTAGCACGAAGACAGGGTTGTTTGCAGACCCTCAACTGACCTTCTAACCAACACAAGGCCATTACGGGCACTGAGGCGGAACAAGCCTTCATCAAAAAACACAACAGATCCCCACGCTGCCCTCCAATCAGTTCTCGCTTGATATCACTGAAGTCGCAAATGGTGGTAGTTTGGGGTCAGTGAAATGCACGCTACAGGGGGTATGGCTCGGAGCTGTCCTTGAAGTAACCGATTTGTAGGAGTTTGCTATGTCAATGTGGTGCCAGCTGCTGCTCGAATCGCTGCTGCAGATGCTTCACGATGCGCCAGAGTCATACGCCGAACACGATGGTCTTCCCTCTGTATCGTCCGGGGCCTAGTCTTTGTCATTGGACAAATCTATTATACTAGAACTGACATATGATTACTTTTTCACGCAATTTGGGTGCATAGATCCTGAGAAATCAGTACCCAGAACAACCACCTCTGGCCGTAATAACGGCCTTGATACGCCTGGGCATTGAGTCAAACAGGGCTTGGATGGCGTGTACAGCAACTGCCCATGCAGCTTCAACACAGTACCACAGTTCATCAAGAGTAGTGACAGGCGTATTGTGACGAGCCAGTTGCTCGGCCACCATTGACCAGACGTTTTCAATTGGTGAGAGATCTGGAGAATGTGCTGGCCAGGGCAGCAGTCGAACATTTTCTGTTCACCGCGATGTCGCCAAACGTGGATGCGACCATCATGATGCTGTAAGCAGAACCTGGATTCATCTGACAAAATGACGTTTTGCCATTCGTGCACCCAGGTTCGTCGTTGAGTACACCATCGCAGCGTCAAGGGCAACCGCAGCCATGGTCTCCGAGCTGATAGTCCATGCTGCTGCAAACGTCGTCGAACTGTTCTTGCAGTTGGTTGTTGTCCTGCAAACGTCCCCATCTGTTGACTCAGGGATCGAGACGTGGCTGCACGATCCGTTAGAGCCCTCCTGATAAGACACTTTCAACATTTAACGTGAAAATTTGTAAGTAAAAATGAATATTCAATCAATTAATAACTTGTATTTCACTGATTTTCATTTCGGTATATTCACTGTGGCATACGGCACGCGCGGCTAACAATCATAAGGCACTGCAGAGACACTTTTTGAACACGAGTGTGCATTGAAACTGGAAAGACCATCTGTTTTTATTTCCAAAAATTGCTCTTCTTTGGGATAGTAAAAGAATTTGTAATTCTTATCGAGGACTACTGTACAATATACAAACAAATAATTCTTTTTTTTAAAGTTTTCTGTCTTTACTTGTATCTATAAAATTATTTTAATTGTGATCTTTATGGATATACACAGATTTCTTACCTTTCTGTTCAATGCGCCTACATATGTAATCTTATTTTTATCGATTACTTCAAAAGCATAAATTTTAAAAAGTACACTTGTAGGAAAATTTATAAATTGTTGTTTAAAATTTTTATTTATTCTTCCTTTTCTCTTAATTTTTGTACCTTCAACAAAATATTTTTGTGTTCTCTGTTTAAAAATTATGTTTCATCCAAATATTCTAGTTTTCTTTCTTGCATACTTAAATTTTACAATTCTTGTTCTCGTTTTTCAGTAGATAGTAAATATGGTGTATTAATTGGTTTTATTTCTCGAATAGTAAATGGAGAAAGGTTATTGTTTGTGTGCAGAAAAAGAATAAATACAAATAGGATAATATTGTTTGTTTTTATTAATCCCAATTCTTTGATATTTATTTCTTTCAGTATAGTAGAAAACAGACAATTGGATGTAGAGAAATACGTGTCTTCGGATATTATAAAGCATGTTAGCTTTACAAAAATTACATTCTGTCTCTTCAAAGATTTCTAAACAGTTCATAGGTAACAAGTTAAAACTAAAAAGAAGATAAAACCAATTTGTTCATGTTTTCTCTTCCCTCTTTAGTTTCTATTTTAATTTTTATTTGTATTCCAGTTAATTCTGTCGTATTTTTATTGCCCGAAATAGGTATATTGCAAGAAATTGTTGTAAATAAGAGTAAAGCGTTTTGTAGTGTGTCTGTTAATTTTTGCCACATTTTAACAAGTGGGCAGAATAAAATGGAGCTTTCTCGACATATTTCCTGGTGTTTGTTATTAATTCTAAACAGTCTGTTAATGGAACGAATTCCTGTTCTCTTTGGAAATCAGGAGTAATGTGATTATACATTGTTGCTTCCAGTCTTGTAATTCTTTTTTTTTAGCTCATTTAGAAGCAAATGTTTCCTTTAGTCTACTGTCTGAACAATTTAAGTAATCTATAATATGATTACCAAGTTGTTTATTAACTCCAGGACTCTATAATCGGCAAATGAATTTATCGTAGATTTTAACTCTAGAATTATAATTTATCCATGTTAAACAGTCTTTTCCAACAGAATTGTTGTTGTTAACTATTACATTACATTGTTCTTTATATTCTCCTTGCATTTTAAAATGAAAAATATTTGCATATTTCTTCCATATTAAAAATTCCTGCAAAATCTTGTGTTATGTCAAAATGCAATAAATAATAGTGTTTCCTTTTTAAGTTCGTCTAAAATTTCTGGTAAGTCTCTTAAAAGTGTATCAAGTTTAGCATCTGCTAATTCTATTTTGTGAGGAATAACAGGATTTTTATATTTTTTTCTATAGCTGTTATATCTTTGCTAATAATTTGTTTAGAACCTTTAATTCTTTTTGCACTGGAATATAATAAATATGGAATTTTTGCTTTAAGCCCATGTCTTGCTAAATTAAATTCAGGAGATCTAGATCTTAAAATACTATTAGAACCACCACATGCTTTCTATATTACAAGAAATTTTCCATTTATTTCTCCTTTGCAATCTGTTAACTATCATAATACTGTCGCAAAATGGTTCTGTAATTGGTTTAATTTCTTCTAATTTTCGTTCTCCATTTGTGTATATTATAACTCCAATATTAGTAACAAGATTATTATTATTCACATTTTCAGTAAGTAACCATAAGCCAAATATTTTGTTAGTTGGTTTTACTTTATTTCCCAAAAGTTATGGTATACAATATTTATTATTTTTTGTACTAGACATTTCATTTTCCACTCCCATTTACAGAGGAAACGATTTATTAGGTTTGCGAAAAAGTAGTTAGAATTAGAGATGCAAAATTATTAATGAAAGACATAAAATTCAGTTGTTTTCGAAAATTATTTGAAACTGGGTAGTTGAAAGTATGGTGGTGTGATTTTCTTACCTATATGAAGAGGTGGACGATTTGTTCACCCCAGTTTTCCATATATATATATATATATATATATATATATATACACACACACACAATAAGCACTGTCAACACCCAAATCCAGGACGCGTCTGAAGTGGGAACCATCGGCATCCTGGTCAGCGTCTGTTCACACAATGTGCGGCTGGTCATAATGCGCCAGGAACTAACAATCCCTGGTTCTAAACACCCAGTGGAAACACTGGACCAACTTGATTACAAGCAAGTATGACTCGTGCAAGGAATAACAACATTACCCCAGGTGGTAACCAATCCACCCATCAACAGATGGCAACCAGGAATTCGGATTCTGGGGAACCTGGACTCACACGATTACATCAGAGAAAGTCGGAGCTCTCTGGCAAACTTCCACTTAAAACACCTACATACATTGGAACCTTTAACATAAATACATTAATCCAACCAGGAAAACTTCTAAACCTTACAACAGAACTTGAAAAGCAAAAGATAGTAATACTAGCTTTACAGGAGACACGTTTTACAGATGAAGAAACATCAGATTATGGCAACTATCGCATCTTTAAGAGCAAGACGGATAAACGAATCGGAAGAGGAGCCCCCCATCTCGGGATGGCGTTTATCATACACAAGAGCGTGCTCAGCTCCATCAAGGAAGTTACTCCCGTAAATAATAGGATAATGACGATGCGCTTACAATGTGCCAATAAAACATACACAATGGTTAATGTTCATGCTCCCACAAACGGAGACAACAAGAAAAACCCCATAGAAACAGAAAAGTTCTGGGAAAATTTGGAGAATATAATGGCCAAGATTCCAAAAGATGATACAAAAGTTCTACTCGGCGATTTTAATGCCCAAATTGGTAGAGAGAAAATCCACCAAAAAACGGTAGGCAAATATCCTGCACATAAATTTACCAATAAAAATGGTACAAGGCTCGTCGAACTATGTAAGCAGAATAACCTGAAGATAATGTCAACATCTCTAAGAAAATGTCCAAGAAAACAAAAGACATGGAGATCTCCTATACAACAAATTGGCGAGTTTCAAATAGATCATGTGGCGATTTCATACCCAGTACAAAAAGAAATTTACGACGTCCAAGTACGCAGAGGAGCAAACATTGATTCAGACCATTACCTAACTAGAATTAAAATCAAGTTTACAGCACGAAGAAGTCTTCAGAAGAAAACAGAAATACAGAAATATGACACCAAGAAGAGTAAAGAATCTAAAGTAAAAGAAGAATGGGAGAAGGAAAAGGCAAACACATGGGAAGAATTGCATTCTAAAATCACGCGAATAGCTAAGGAAACTATTCCCTTGAGAAAGATATTCAAACACCCTTGGTGGGATTCAGACTGTGAAAATGCATTGGAAAGGAGAAAAAAGGCATTTCAAGAATATAACAGTAAAAAATCACAATAAAGTCTACATTTATTTAACGAGGTTAGAAAACAGGTTTCAAAATCTATTAGGCAAGCAAAAAGGAAGTACACAAAGGCACAACTGGATGCCATAGAAGAAAATTTCCAAAACTATAATACATGAGACTTCTACAGAACTTTCGTAGATAAAATACGAGGATATATCCCTCAAAATTTATGTTTCAGAAAACCAGATGGTAAATTAGCCCTAACAAACCAGGAAAACTGTCAAGTATTGGCTCAATATTTTTCTAACCTACTAAATTGCCCAGAACCTAGTTTAAGGTTTCCCAAAGAAATCAGTGCCAACGCTCAGCCGGATTCATTACCACCAACACAGGAAGAAATAAAATGTCACATTAAAAACTTAAAAAATAATAGAACATCTGGCGAAGATGGCATTGTTGCAGAGCTATTAAAAAACCTAGGACCAAAGACGTTGCGAGAGCTCACAAAAATAATAACAAAAATATGGGAAACAGAAAAATTACCAGAGGATTGGAAATGTGCCCTTATTCACCCGTTACATAAAAAAGGAGACAGAACAAATGTCAATAACTACAGGGGAATCTCACTTTTACAAGTCACCTACAAAATTCTCTCAACATGCCTGCTGAAAAGAACACAAGAGCAGCTGGAACGCCAAATTGGCGATTATCAAGCAGGCTTCCGCCCCGGTCGCTCATGCATAGAACAAATATTTGATTTAAAGACAATATTAAAACACAAAGCAATTAGAAATGCCCCCATAATTTGTACATTTGTAGATTTTAAGAAAGCCTATGACTCAATTGACCGGCAATCTTTGTTTAACATTTTAGAGGAACTTGGACTTGACTCCAAAACACTAAGGCTTATCAAAGAATCACTGACAGACGCTGTATCTACAGTTAAATTCAGGGGAGAAATCTCTGAACCTTTTCTCATAAAAACTGGAGTACGTCAAGGTGACGGGGTATCTCCACTTCTGTTTAATATAGTCCTGGATAAAGTCATTAAGGAATGGGAAAAAGAATTAAAAAATCAATCCTACTGCAAACCAATCCATCTTGGTAGAACCAAAGACAACGTGGAGATATCTTGTTTAGCATTCGCAGACGACTTGGCCATACTTGCAAATGATGAAGAAATCGCCACCAAACAAATAGAGACCCTTAAGGAATGCGCGGATAAAGTAGGTTTACAAATTTCGTTTCAAAAGACAGAACATTTCTGTACGAAATTCCATATACACAGTTTGAACACAAAATATGGAAAAATAAATAGAGTAAAACGTTTTAAATACCTAGGTGAAATTTTGGAGCCAACCGGAGGAGAGAAAGTTGCACAGAAGATCACACAACAGAAAATGAAGAGAGCATATGGTATGACACATGAAATATACAATAAAAAATGCATCTCCTCGAACACAAAAATCAGACACTACTGCGCAGTAATTAAGCCAGCAAGACTATATGCTAGTGAAACGCTCACACTCCACACAAAATGTGATTTAGAAAAAATACTAAAAGAAGAACGCAAAATTATGAGAAAGATTTTAGGTCCAAAATTAACAGAAGAAGGCTATCGGATACAATCAAGAAGAACCACAGAAACTATATCAAACCTGGCAGCAGACATAAGAAGGCGAAGATTAAAATTTTATGGACATGTCACTAGACTTCCCCCCACACGACTCACCAACAGAATTCTCACTTACATAGAAAAAGTCAAATCAACAACACCATGGATTAGCCAAGTAAAATTAGATTTACAAAAAGCAAATATTGGACTTAAAGATGTCAAAGATAGAAAAACTTTTAGAAATAAGGTGGAAAAGTGGATTGTATTGTCGGAGAAGGAAGCACTAAAGAGACCAGGAACAAAATGGACAGAAGAAAGAAAAAGAAAACATGGAGAACGAATGAAAGAAGTATGGAAGAAACGATGTCAGAAAGCTTTGCGTGATCCTTCTGGGTGTATTCGCGATAAGTAAGTAAGTAAGTATATATATATATATATATATATATATATATATATATATATATATATTATGATGTTATTCTCTAACATGATCACGAAGAGCTTTTGAGGATTAGTAAATGCCAAAATCCCAGCAACACCTGTGGCTTTGAACCATGGAATATACTGTTTATAAATTATCACAACCACCTCTTAAGGGGAATGAATCGTTCCCCTTTAAATTTCAACTGAACCAATATAATCTTTTTAATTTTTTAAGTTTTCAGCAGTCAAATTATATCCTGGAATTCCGTACAAAAAACCTAAAATATCATTAGCAATTACCACGTTTTTCTCTTCGAATAAGGGAACCTACATATCTCGAAACAAGCTTCCCATATATGTAATTTTTAGTTAGCACTTTGAATTTTTAAAAATCGATCTACTCACTTACGATACATATCGCATAATATTAAATGAAAATTTTTAATGATGTATTTTTCCGGATAGCTCTTTTGATGTAGATCATGTTAGCACTTTGAATTTTTAAAATCAGTTAATATTTGTGACAAAATAACTCGTAAGCTTTTAAATGGATGAAACGATCGTAGGTCTTTCTCTCTCAGTGGCTCTGAAAAGACTAACAGATGGACAATGAGTATGCTTCGAATCGCTGATTGCGCTTGGCCTCTGGCCTCTGATGCTGTCTAAGATTGCTCTAGCTGTCGCTGAGGAGAAGTGCGCAACCTCTTCAGATATTCTACTATCCTAGTACAGCCACTTAATATTCAGTATAAGTTAAAATTGGTGCAAAATTCTGTTAACAGATGGAAGCAAATTTTGGTTACATTTAAATTAATAGGACCCTTTCTCGATTTTACATTCGAGTAACTTTTTTGCTGATGCTAGTTTGAGTAATTTACTGCTGTTACATTTTATTTACAATTCGACTCTTAAAATAAAAGCGTATTCTGACAAAATAATGTTTTACTCAAAAATAAATTGATGAAAATGGGACTCTTACAGTATGCTTTGTCACAAAAATACGAACTATATTACAATCTTCGAGCCTCATTACTCTGTCAAACTTCTTAACCGAGCACGTAGACTGAAAGATTTTGCCTGTTATCTCGTGGAGTCAAGTGTCAATGGTTTGTGGAGAGCTAGCCATTTGACAAAACATTTTCTGTCGTAGCTTCTGTAAGATTTATCGCCATCTCCCGGGCGGGTTTAAGACCTGTCCTAAAGAGGGAATGGCGTTTCAACCCGAATTAAAGGAGCACTATGAGGTAGGTCACTGTCATGCGCCGACGTAAAGAAGGTTTGAGAATGGAAGCTCAGCCTATAGGTTTCGCTGAGGTAAAGGTGTTCGACAGGAAATGTTCTGCACTTTTCGAGAATGAATGTATTTTCTTCCATTCACCTAGGGAAATGAGTCATTAACTTTCGTTCACCAATTCATTTTAAGTAATTTCTTATGTGCACCATTCATTTTTATGTGCACCTTCTATAAAAATTGTATTAACTTTATTTTTTTACGTGCAAGTTTTTAAAAATACATTAAAATTCATTTTTCTTATGTGCACCTTTGTAAAAAGCATATTACTTTGAATGAAAATGGGGTGAGCTAGACCTGAACTATTTGAATTATAATAGTTAAGGAGGGAGGATAGTGGATAACTGACTCACTTTTTGGCTCTCCTGGAGGGTGAGTCAGAAAGTGTATCGCGAGCTACAGTTCCCCTTTTTTAACTACATTGCACTTCTCCTTCTTCGGCCGCTCACTGTTTCTATTTTGCTTTGTATTTTTCACAGTTCACCACACCTTCTTGCTGTTTTCATCTTAATTTGTGTTTAGTTTTTGACGGGCTGTCCACTGTCTAACCACTTAATCTGAGGAGGATGCGATGGCGAGTTTCCCTTGTAAGTGCGGTGACGCGAACGGGCAATCGCATGAGGCGTCACTGTAATGGTGTGTGAATTCCTAACGGACAAAACCGCTGAGGTCCTCTGTCCCTAGAGCTACACACTACTTAAACTAACTTATGCTAAGAACAACACGTACACTCATGGCGCAGAGAGGACTCGAACCTCCGGCGCGAGGAGCCGTTCAATCCGTGACATGGTGCCTCAAATCGCGCGGCCACTGCGCGTGGCAGGCGTCACTGACGGTTTGTGCGTATCGTGAATTTTTTGGAGTAAGTTACTTAAGACTTAGACTGAACTGTTAGATACTGTTGTCATGATATTTACATACGTTGCCTAGGTAGCTTGCCTGTGTTTAAATTTCACGTTTCAACATTTTAGATGTATTCTGTTTTTATTTTATTTACTTAATGATACGCGGACGGGACGACTCTTGCATCAAAATACTACTATTTATATTAAATTTAAAGAAGCCATACATATTATTTTTTTACTTTTAACAGTTTTTCTATGTCTTTTTTATTTTTAATTTATTTTATTTCAATCTTCTTAAACTTTTTGGCTTACTAATAGACACGCAACGATCGACACTCTATCCCCACATTCACACAAACACTTTCTGGGACGAAACACGAAATTGCGTCGTGAGATCTTTCTGACTTATGCGTTTTACGAGTCTGTTTTTTTAATTCACACGTATATTAATTGAATATGTTTTAGTGTATATTAAGCTAATTTAAGTAACAAGAGCAATAAGCAGTGACCATAATTCTAAATGAAGTTGGAAGAATGTGGGCTGCCATTGTACTCTCTTGCAGTAGGATGGCTAAGCTATTAGGGCTAAGTCATTTGAGTACTGCATTGTAGACCTCAATAAGAACTACAAAAAAGTCTGCGAGAGCATATTTTCAACTTTTACAGTTGAGTGACACACCTTTTCTCCTTTGTAGGTGCTGAAACGGGTGAGCTGAAAAGATAAAAATCATCGTTGTTGGCAACCGTAAAAGATGAACATATTTGCTAACCGACTTTTACTTAGATCTTTTCGAGCTACACAATCTGTTTCTGTGTAATTTGACGTAGCTCCTAAATATTATGTAGCGTATATCAAAAGACCGCGCTGGCGTAAACAGTTTTACTGAATTTAACTGATAAAATTTAAACGGCTGAACAGACTTTCATGGAGAACCATCCCGAATAAACCAGATTTTAAATAAAAATGAATTGCGTTAAATCGGACCTTTTGTTTGGGAGCTACGATGCCACAGACGGATACGCATAACGCATGCTAAAATTAAACATCCCTCTGTTTACGTCGGGGGGGGGGGGGGGGGGGGGTTAGAAAGGGGGTGGTAGGCAGCAATTTCGGCACTGAGTAATGTAAAATATCACATACACACGGATATAGCAAGATGAATGGCAGTCGCTAGTTGTGCTCAAAAATGACGTGAGGCCGGACCCCAGAGTGCAGAGTCGGTCAGCCTGGCTGACTCCCATTTTCAAATGGGACAACGGACCTTGGTGAATGGAATGAGATTTAGCCGACGCGGCGTCGCCAGGAGTAACCGTTGACTTTCAGGAGGTGGGAGTCAAAGGTTCAAATGGCTCTGAGCACTATGGGACTCAACTGCTGTGGTCAGAAGTCCCCTAGAACTTAGAACTACTTAAACCTAACTAACCTAAGGACATCACACACATCCACGCCCGAGGCAGGATTCGAACCTGCGACCGTAGCGGTCGTGCGGTTCCAGACTGTAGCGCCTTTAACCGCTCGGCCATTCCGGCCGGCGGAGTCAAATGTCCAATGAACCTTGGGTGCCTAGAAACAGCTGGAGTGCGCCAAAGAAAACGGAGCCGTTCAAATATCAGCCCTGCATTTAAATTTTCTGTGTCCTATTTACTGCAAAAAAAGTAATTACTAAGATGAATACGCATAGGAAAATTGGATCTGTCTCCCACCATGTCATCCGTAAAGATTAATTAGGTTTTGAAAGCTACAGTTGCTATGACATGACATTAAAAACCGTTATGGCGTGGAGGGTGGTACTGGCCCCTAATTAGCTTGCACAAACATTCGTTGTGCAAGCCAATCTGGAGACGATACCATTTGAAAAGCGATACTTCGTCCTGGATCCTCATGAGCGGTGGAGGTGCAAGAATTCTTCATCCACATTCTTGAGCTGGTAGAAAGGTTTGAGTATAGTACTGCACAAGACAAGGGATGTGTTTTAGTTCAGCTAGCATTGATTTTTCTTATCCAGGAACAATTAGTGGCCTGGCAGTTAGTGCAAGCAATTAGCGTATTGTAGTGTCAAAAATGGTTCAATGGCTCTGATGTCCTTAGGTTATTTAGGTTTGAGCAGTTCTAGGTTCTAGGGGACTTTACATCTGAGGTCATCAGTCCCCTAGAACTTAGAACTACTTAAACCTAACTAACCTAAGGACATCACACACATTCATGCCCGAGGCAGGATTCGAACCTGCGACCGTAACAGTCGCGCGGTTCCAGACTGAAGCGCCTAGAACCGCTCGGCCGCTATTGTAGTGTCCTTCCAGTGGATCAGGATGGGAGCTGACACTATCTGCAGCTATGAAGTGGCTCGTCTAGCTTGTAGACCTGGTGCCTGCGAATACAAGCTGGAATATTTTCAGATTTGGAAACTCGGTGGGAAAAGGACGAGGAACTCGACTAATAACTGACACTGAACAACGAAGTAGAATTGGAAACTACTGTCGAATCCTATGAGACACTTATAGATTATGTCGTGCAATCCCGCATGTACTCTCTGGGCACCTAAGTTCCACTTGCCACGAGAAACGCATCTCCCGCCCCGCGAGTAGAGTAAGGCAGGTTCAGCGTCTGAGGCAGACTGAGATCGGAATCGGAATTTGATACCCCGGCGGCGCCGCTTACATAGGCTCGCATGACGCGCCTCCCATGCGATCACGCGCTATTCTCTTGACCTCGGCTCCTTTCAGAAGCTTCTATGCTGCTGGTTACTTGTGCGACATGATACTCTACTGCCAACAAGATACATTTAGTTATCTCTGTTCGTACTTGTTCCACCTTCCAATTAATCATTACTTTTGTAGCACATATTATAGCCCTATTTACAGTTAATCATATACTTTTTTCAACATATAGTTCAGTCAATTTTCTTATTCGTAATTACATTCTTTTATAGCACTCACATCAAAACAACGCAGCGTTAAATTTTCGCCTTCATTTATGTTTATTTGAATATATGTACAACTGAACAGTTTCCTTTGCATTGGATACACAAATTATCTTTGTTTTCTTGAGTTCCTTTACAAAGCTTGCAATATTACAAAACAACTCTTTTTGCCATAATTAAATCATAAACTACCATTTATCAAGAGGTACAAACCAGGTTTCTTCAAGCACTTTGTAAATATCCAACTCACAGTACGCCTTTGCGTAAAGAAATATCACGAACTAAAATACATTTTACTTTCTTTCTTGTAAAAGGGTATACACGAAATCCACCTATTATGAACGCATTAGCCTCATCAAGGGCGCACAAAATATTTTATCTACACTCTCATAAGTATTACCACACAATGATACATTTCTCTTACTTACCACTTTCACTTTCCTATCTCTTACCTGTTTTTGATGGTAACATCAAGGGTTGTCGCCTTTCTACAATTTCCAACGGTCTTATTAGTACAACACTTCTTTCATACATAACATTACTATTGCCTCGAGCCTCATATCTGATTGGCATTCTTACAAATACAATTTCCTCAGTTTCTCCTAAACCTCTTCGAGCAGACTGATATCTTACCGATTCTCTACTTAGGTACTGATTTAAAATCTTATTCCTTATACATACTTTCTTACTACAATTGTCACCCATTGTTCTACACATGAACCGAAAACACTCTCTACAGCATTTACAATGTTTAAAAATGCACAATACCACACTCCTGATTAAGGTACTTGACCTTACATAACTCCAAACAGGTATGCTTCTACAGGAACACCCACTGAAAGCAGTCCGTTCTTCATACAAAATTTCGTTTTCCAGTTCGTCCAGTTTTTGCCCTGCTGCGATTAAATCATCTAACTGTCTGACTACGTGTTCAATAGGCAGATTCAAAGTAATTCCTGTTATATTACTCTTTTCCTGATTAAAATGTAACACCCTATTTCCGTATTCAAATTTAGAACTATATCATTATTTGTTACATATGCTCTAATACGAGGTGCATTCAAGTTCTAAGGCCTCAGTTTTTTTTCTCCGGGCTGGAAAGAGATAGAAACATGCGCATTGTTTTAAAATGAGGCCGTGTTCATTGTCAATACGTCCCAGAGATGGCAGCACCGTACGGCAGATGGAATTTTACCGCCAGCGGCGAGAATGAGAACTGTTTCAAATACTTAAAATGGCGACGTTTTCCTTACTTGAACAGCGTGCAATCATTCGTTTTCTCAATTTGCGTGGTGTGAAACCAATTGAAATTCATCGACAGTTGATGGAGACATGTGGTGATGGAGTTATGGATGTGTCGAAAGTGCGTTCGTGGGTGCGACAGTTTAATGAATGCAGAACATTGTGTGACAACAAACCGAAACAACCTCGGGGCCGAACAAGCCGGTCTGACGACATGATCTAGAGAGTGGAGAGAATTGTTTTGGGGGATCGCTGAATGACTGTTGAACAGATCGCCTCCAGAGTTGGCATTTCTGTGGGTTCTGTGCACACAGTCCTGCATGACGACCTGAAAATGCGAAAAGTGTCATCCAGGTGGGTGCCACGAATGCTGACGGACGACCACATGGCTGCTCGTGTGGCATGTTGCCAAGCAATGTTGACGCGCAACAACAGCGTGAATGGGACTTCCTTTTCGTCGGTTGTGACAATGGATGAGACGTGGATGCCATTTTTCAATCCAGAAACAAAGCGCCAGTCAGATCAATGGAAGCACACAGATTCACCGCCACCAAAAAAATTTCGGGTAACCGCCAGTGCTGAAAAAATGATGGTGTCCATGTTCTGGGACAGCGAGGGCGTAATTCTTACCCACTGCGTTCCAAACAGCACTACAGTAATAGATGCATCCTACGAAAATGTTTTGAAGAACAAATTCCTTCCTGCACTGCAACAAAAACGTCCAGGAAGGGCTGCGTGTGTGCTGTTTCACCAAGACAATGCACCCGCACATCGACCCCCCTGCAGGTCCGGGGTAAGAATAGGCCCGAGGTATTCCTGCCTGTCGTAAGAGGCGACTAAAAGGAGTTTCCACCGTTTGGGCCTTCCATGTGATGGTCCCCCTTGGGGTTTGACCTCCAATTTTCAAAATTCTACAGAAGTACGAGCCTTTTGGGGAAGGACGCCTTACGTGGTGTCTCACTGGTCCTCAGTGCACTAAGACCTTGGCACTCAGTATTGTAACGGCATTGTAACCACACCCGCTATTCCTCAAATTGGGCCTAAACGCCTGATGGGTTGCACAAGTTACGCCCATAGTGCGTCCCCATCCACACCTACGATCATGATGGACTTTCCATGGCACCCGAAATCCAGCACGGTAACCAGCCCATTGTGGTGGGGTCGTCATGTACCCTCTAGGTTGTAGCCCCCTGACAACACAGGGATCGTACTGCCGATATCTGAGCTGCACCCTCCCGACGTCGGCCAAGGAGTAGATGCCCGTCTCCTTGGGGCATCAGGACTCCCGGCAACAGTCATCCTGCCAGGAGGCCCTTGCTGAGGCTGGGTGGCGCCCGTGGGGAGAGCCCCTGGTCGGAGTGGGTGGTATCGAGCGGACGTTTCGCAGATGAAACGTCAACATGTATCGGGTCGCTCTGCGGCCGAGTCATTTAAAAAGAAAGGTACTGTCACTGGTTCTGGTTCTCCTGCCCCTTCCCCCTTGGCCACTCCCTGGGAGGAAGGACAGTCCCGCCGCCTTGGGGCGAAGTACTTCCCCCGCTATTTAGTCTGTTCTCGGACCGAAGGGGGGGGACGTTCGCCAGCTCCAAGCCCATGTTCTTTGTCCAGCACATCGAGAACATCTTCGGGGAAATCGAGGCTCTCAGTAAAATGCGTTCGGGGTCCGTTCTTATAAAGACCACCTCCGCCACTCAGTCGGCGGCGCTCCAGGCGTGCGACCGACTAGGGGACATCCCAGTGTCTATTGTCCCGAATCTGGCACTGAATAGGACGCAGGGGGTTATTTTTCATTTGGACCTCCTGCTGCAATCTGATAAGAAGCTCAGGGCCAACCTGGAGCGCCAAGGCGTGCATTTCGTCCGGCGAGTCCAGTGCAGCCCCAAAGACTGTCGCATCAACACGGGGGCCTTTATCCTCGCCTTCGAGCGGACGTTCTCCCAGAGAAGGTAAAGGTGATGTGCTACCGGTGCGACGTGCGACCTTATGTCCCGCCTCCTATGCGCTGCTTTCGGTGTTTGCACTTTGGGCACATGTCGTCACGGTGTGGGGCTGAGCCCCTTCGTGGCGATTGTGGACGTCCTCTTCGTGAGGAACATACATGCACCCCACCACCTCGGTGCATCAATTGTCCTGGCATCCACTCGCCTAGATCTTTAGACTGCCCCGCGTATCAGATGGAGAAGAATATCCAAGAATTAAAAACTTTGGATCGCCTCTCTCATTCTGAGGTCAGGAAAAAGTATTACTGCCTCCATCCTGTGACGTTGACAACTTCGTTTGCCTCAGTCGTGTCCACTCCTTCCACAGTATCCTCACCCCTATCCTGTCCCCCGTCCACCTCCTCACCCCATCCGGGGTCTATGCCTCCGCCTCCCAAATCCCTCCCTTCCAAATCCTCGTCCCTCGTGGCCCCTGACCCCTCTGCCCCAGGGCCACCCTTCCTCCTCCTCCCCCTCCGCCGCCTGAGAACAGAACCTCTTCTCAGGCGTCCATCGGGGAAACGTTCCGGACCCCGGCTTCCGAGGTCCGGCGTGCCAAAACGGACCCCGCGCGTGAGGACCTTCTTCGGGTCCAGCCCACCATCCCCGTGCCTCATCGGACTTCCCAGAAGGCCTCCAAGAAGAAGTCTTTATCCCCCTCTCCACCCCGGCGCGTTTCGTCTGACGCTCCATCCGTGAGTCGCTGCTCCCGGCCGTCCACAGTTTCGCCAGGACGCTCTGCTGCCAGGCGCTCAGCTTGCCTCTCGTCGGCGAATGATGCTGCCCCTCCTACGCAACCCGGGAAAGCGGCCGCAGCTGGCGACGATTCGATGGAACAGGATCCGCCTCCCGCCGGTTGTAGCGTTGTTCCCTCGAAACCTGGCCCTCCACGACCGTCGAGGTGACCAGCTCTTCACCTGTTTCATTCCCCCTTTTTTCTCACTAGCGATGGCTTTGTTACATTGGAACATAAGAGGTGTTCGATCTAATCGGGAGGAATTACAACTGCTCCTCCGCCTGCACTGTCCGCTCGTCCTTGGTCTCCAGGAAACCAAGTTGCGCCCAACTGACTGTCTTGCTTTTACCCACTATACCTCGGAGCGGTCTGACCTCACCCCTGTGGACGGTATTCCAGCTCATGGTGGGGTCATGTTGCTCGTACGGGACGATGTCTATTACCATCCCATCCCATTGACCACCCCACTCCAAGCAATAGCTGTCCGTATTACTCTTTCTGCCTTTACTTTTTCCGTTTGTACCGTCTACACTCCATCGTCATCCGCAGTTAGTCGGGCTGACATGATGCACCTCATTGTTCAGCTTCCTCCGCCGTTTTTATTGTTTGGCGACTTCAATGCCCATCATCCCCTTTGGGGCTCTCCTGCATCCTGTCAGGGAGGCTCCCTCTTGGCGGATGTCTTCAACCATCTCAATCTTGTCTGCCTCAATACTGGCGCCCCAACTTTTCTCTCGTACTCTACTCATACCTACTCCCACTTGGAACTCTCGATCTGTTCTACCACTCTTGCCCGTCGGTTCGAGTGGTATGTCCTTTCTGACACCTATTCGAGCGACCACTTCCCCTGTGTCGTTCGTCTCCTGCACCCCACCCCATCCCCACGTCCTTCGAGCTAGAACATACCGAAAGCTGACTGGGGACTTTACTCCTCCCTGGTGACCTTTCCGGACCACGATTTTTTCAATTGTGACAGTCAGGTCGAATACCTCACGGCTGTTATCATCAATGCTGCCGAACGTTCCTTTCCTCGTACTACCTCTTCTTCACGTCGTGTTTCCATCCCCTGGTGGAATGAGGCTTGTAGAGACGCTATCCGTGCTCGACGACGTGCATTACGCACCTTTCGCCGCCATCCTACGTTGGCGAATTGTATTGGATACAAACGACTCCGAGCACAATGCCGTAGAGTCATCAAAGACAGCAGAAAAGCTTGTTGGGCCTCTTTCACCAGCTCCTTTAACAGTTTTACTCCCTCTTCTGTCGTCTGGGGTGGCCTGCGCCGGCTGTCGGGCATTAAGGCCCACTCCTCGGTACCTGGCCTGACTTCAGGTAATGAGGTCCTTGTTGATCCTGTGGATGTCTCCAACGCCTTCGGCCGCTTTTTCGCGGAGGTTTCAAGCTCCGCCCATTACCACCCTGCCTTCCTTCCCAGGAAGGAGGCAGAAGATGCTCGGCGACCTTCCTTCCACTCGCTGAATCTGGAAAAGTTGTAATGCCCCCTTTACTATGCGGGAACTCGAACGTGCACTTGCACTGTCCCGGTCCTCTGCTCCGGGGCCAGATGCCATTCACGTTCAGATGCTGGCCCACCTTTCTCCGGCAGGCAAACGCTTCCTTCTTCATACCTACAATCGCGTCTTGACCGAAGGTCAAGTCCCCATGCATTGGCGTGACGCCGTCGTTGTTCCTATACCCAAACCCGGGAAGGATAGACACCTTCCTTCTAGTTACCGCCCCGTTTCTCTTACAAGCTGTGTCTGTAAGGTGATGGAGTGCATGGTTAACGCTCGGTTAGCTTGGATTCTTGAATCTCGATGGCTACTTACCAATGTTCAATGCAGCTTTCATCGCTGCCGCTCCGCTGTTGACCACCTTGTGACCTTGTCGACATTCATCATGAACAACTTTTTGCGAAAGCGCCAAATCGTAGCCGTGTTCTTCGATTTGGAGAAGGCTTATGATGCCTGTTGGAGAGGAGGTATCCTCCGCACTATGCACAGGTGGGGTCTATGCGGTCGTCTGCCCCTTTTTATTGATTCCTTTTTAACAGATCGAAAGTTTAGGGTACGTGTGGGTTCCGTATTGTCCGACGTCTTCCTCCAGGAGAACGGAGTGCCTCAGGGCTCCGTCTTGAGCGTAGCCCTTTTTGCCATAGCGATCAATCCAATTATGGATTGCATTCCACCTAATGTCTCAGGCTCTCTTTTTGTCGATGACTTCGCGATCTACTGCAGTGCCCAGAGAACATGCCTCCTGGAGCGCTGCCTTCAGCGTTGTCTAGACAGCCTATACTCATGGAGTGTGGCAAATGGCTTCCGGTTCTCTGAAGAGAAGACGGTTTGCATCAACTTTTGGCGATATAAAGCGTTCTTTCCGCCATCCTTACATCTCGGTCCCATTGTTCTCCCATTCGTGGAAACATCTAAGTTTCTAGTGCTCACACTGGACAGGAAACTTTGTTGGTCTCTGCACATCTCTTATTTGGCTGCCCGTTGTACACGTTCCCTTAATGTCCTCAGAGTTCTTAGTGGTTCATCTTGGGGAGCGGATCGCACTGTCCTGCTTCGCTTGTATCGGTCCATAGTCCGATCAAAGCTGAATTATGGGAGCCTCGTCTACTCGTCTGCTCAGCCATCCCTCTTACGCCGTCTCAACTCCATCCACCATTGGGGGTTACGTCTTGTGACCGGAGCATTCTGCACTAGTCCCATCGAGAGTCTTTATGCTGAAGCTGCCGAATTACCATTGACCTACCGGCGCGACGTACTGCTTTGTCGGTATGCCTGCCGGCTGTTGTCAATGCCCGACCCCCCCTCTTATCAGTCCTTCTTCGTCGATTCTCTCGACCGTCAGTATGGGTTGTATGTGTCTGCCCTGCTGCCCCCTGGAGTCCGCTTTCGTCGCCTGCTTCGACAATTGGATTTTGCCCTCCCTACCGCCTTCAGAGAGGGTGAGAGCCCGACACCACCATGGCTCCAGGCTCCGGTTCATATTTATCTCGACCTCAGCTCGCTCCCGAAGGAAGGTACTCCGGCTGCAGTGTATTGCTCACGGTTTGTCGAACTTCGTGCGCGACTGGCCAGTCACACCTTTATTTACACCGATGACTCCAAAACTGATGATGGTGTCGGCTGTGCCTTTGTCGTTGGGGCCGGCACCTTTAAATACCGGCTCCTCGACCAGTGTTCCAGCTTTATGGCCGAGCTTTTTGCTCTCCATCAGGCCGTTCAGTATGCCCGCCGCCACCGCCATTCATCGTATGTACTCTGCTCTGATTCACTCAGTGCTCTTCAGAGCCTTGGAGCTCCATATCCGATCCATCCCTTGGTGCAACGGATCCAGCAGTCCCTCCATTCTTCTGCTGCTGATGGCTCTCCTGTCAGCATTCTGTGGGTTCCCGGCCATGTAGGAGTGCCTGGGAATGAGGCTGCTGATGCTGCAGCCAAGGCTGCAGTCCTTCTGCCTCGGCCAGCCTCCCATTGTGTCCCGTCATCTGACATTAGTGGGGTTATTTGTAGGAGGCTTGTGTCTTTGTGGTGGGATACTTGGTCATCACTTCAAGAAAACAAGCTCCGGGCAGTGAAACCGTTCCCAACTGCTTGGACAACCTCCTCCCGACCATCTCGGCGAGAAGAGGTCCTTATGACCAAGTTGCGGATTGGGCATTGCCGGTTTAGCCACCCCTACCTGCTCTCTGGTCACCCAGCCCCGCAGTGCCCTTGTTGCCATGCATTAACAGTGCGCCATGTTTTATTGTCGTGTCCCCGTTTTAGTCAATCTCGTGTTGTCCTGTCTCTGCCATCTACTTTACAGGATATTTTAGCTGATGACGCTCGAGCAGCTGCTCGTGTTCTTAGTTTCATTACTTTGACTGGCTTGTCCAAAGACATCTAAATCCTTCACTTATTTTATCTGCGTCTTTGTAAGAACTTTCTGGTGTCCCCCCTTGAGTTTTACTAGATTCTATGTGCTCTAACAATTGTGTCTGGGCACTAATGACCTCAGTAGTTGAGCGCCCTTCAACCCCAAATCAAACAAAAACAAACCCGCACATCGACCTAACGTTACGCAACAGTTTCTTCATGATAACAACTTTGAAGTGATTCCTCATGCTCCCTACTCACCTGACCTGGCTCCTAGTGACTTTTGGCTTTTTCCAACAATGAAAGACACTCTCCGTGGCCGCACATTCACCAGCCGTGCTGCTATTGCCGCAGCGATTTTCCAGTGGTCAAAACAGACTCCTAAAGAAGCCTTCGCCGCTGCCATGGAATCATGGCGTCAGCGTTGTGAAAAATGTGTACGTCTGCAGGGCGATTATGTCGAGAAGTAACGCCAGTTTCATCGATTTCGGGTGAGTAGTTAATTAGAAAAAAATCGGAGGCCTTAGAACTTGAATGCACCTCGTATGTTCATAGAGAACCGTATCCTCTACACTTTCTCATAAATTTCAATTTTCCTGAACCACGAATAACTCAGTAGGTTTACTATCGCTACATAACACTATAAGGTCTTCATCTTTTGGTGCTACAAATAACCATTTATTACCTCTAATATGTGCCCAAACACTTTCATTTAACACTATATACCTTTGCATACAATATTTAGGTATTTTTGCTTCAAGCTGCAAAATTGAAGCTTCACATATATCATGGTCACATGTAGACAAAAGAACAAGTATTTACTTACAAATTCTATGACTCTGATCTAGCTTTTAACACAACAACTGATCGCTTTTTAAATTCATATACTGTATTTTTGCGTCATCTATTAACAGCAATTACTTCTCTGGCGCAATATATGTAAAAGAGTGTATCTTTACATCTATTCAATAAGAAGTGGCCAGATTTTATACATGTCAAAAACACTATTGCCTACAAGGGGAATTTTCAAGGCATAACTTAAAATATTGGCAGCTGTGAACACATAAAGATCTGTTACTTTGATCAACTGATAAACATTGTTCCTGAATGTGCTAATGGGGATACCTTATTTTCAGTGTCACGTTTTATCAGTTCTAAATATTTTACTATTTGCACTGGGTTAATGAGATACTGTTCTAAAATTCCTTTTTGTGCATGTACAATTACAGTAATTAGCAAATGATGTTCCCACTCTAACTCATTAAAGATAGACATCAGCTGAATTAGCTGCGCATTAAATGTTATCAATATAACAGCTTTCAGCAACCTTCTGTCAGTGCTATTTTCGAACTGTTACATGATGATTAAGCCTTTTCGTTCCTTGTGTGATAACGTGTTCATTTATAGCTATGGAGTTTAATGCTTGATTAAAACTTGTTAGTGCTGATATTACTATGGCAACCAGTTCTCTTTTTAACTTTAACAGCTGTTTCTCCTCTCCTACCAATACACCAATTTTTGCCTTAAAATACGATGCATCATTTTGATCCTGAATTCCAAATAATATTTTGCTTATTTCTCCAACAAAATTCACACTGAAGCGCCAAAGAAACTATTAAAAGTATGCATATTCAAACACAGAGGGATGTAAAAAGGCAGAATACAGCGCTGCGGTCGGCAACGCCTATATAAGACAACAAGTGTCTGGCGCAGTTGTTAGATAGTTTACTGCTGCTACAATGGCAACTTATCATGATTTGAGTTTGAACGTGGTGCTTTAGTCGCTGCACGAGCGTTGGGACGCCGAATCTCCGAGGTAGCGATGAAGTGGAGATATTGAAAGGGTCCTGTAGCCACCTTTCATTAGTCTGGTAGCCCATTTTCACTTGCTTTTCTCTTTCTTTTCCTTGTTTCTTTTCTCTCATAACTCTCATAGTGGTGTGATTGAATGAAAGTGGTTGTGTGTCACGTTGCTAGACGGTGGCGTAGTCTGCTGCAGAAAGTCTACGATAGTCATACAAATTCAGCAGTTCTTGTACAGAATAGCCAACTCTCGTAGTGGTCAAGTAGGCAAAGAGGTTTGCGCAACTTGTGAGAAATCCAACTGCATTAGGTTGGTCGCGGAAATGGCATCTTTGGGTTTTCCGGGCCACGCAGAGCGTGGAAGAGGCTGGAGAAGAAAAAGTGAGGCAGTCTGCCGCCGGTACGCGAAGCGTCCACGGCTGTGCTCCAGTCGAAGAAGGGTGAGTTTATTGGAAAATCTAAAAGAACAATTTTTGCCTGACTTTGTCAGTGTTTTCTTGGCATTGACAAACCCCAAACAAAAATTTTGTCAGGAGGGAGGTATGTAAGACGTCATGGTCTCCTGACCTTCATTGCTTACATATTCCGCCCTCACAATCATATTCTGCACATCAAGACGCTTCATTCGAACCCAAACTCGAGAAGATAAAGTCAATGTTGTATGAATTCATGTAAACGATACGCAAATAACAAGTGCGCACCGGCATTGAGATGCTCGAGGCTGGCGTACACACACACACACACACACACACACACACACACACACATTCAAGACATGATGGTCACAAGAGCTTTTAGTTTGGGAGAGGTGGATCGCACGCCGAGAGGTTGGTTCGTTCAGAGGACGATTCAGCCCATCTACGTCAGACGGCTACTGCCTGTGGAGCAGACAGCGTTTGCCCAAGTGAAAGAGGAGAATGACCCCATGTTCAGCTTAAAAGCAAATTCCGCTACATTGTGTGGGAGCGCCCAGCCACGCAATCTTTACAAATATAGCACAAAGTTTCAGAGGTTTTCACAGGGAGGCAGCAAATGCACAAACGCCGATGCTACAGATTTCTGCATTGGTCGCCTTAAATGAAACATCATTCTCCCATTTTAGAAGAGCAATGCTGATTGGCAGACGATATTCCTGATGCCTTGAGCTAAAGGAGTAATGGAAGAGACCGAAAGATATGCCCCTTCATGTCTAGCATGGAGAGGGGCTGTTCCGTTGTTGCTCCTGGAGCGAGAATAGTTAACAAGAGCGTGTGCGCTCGTACGTGTACTCAAAGAGCGAGGAACAAGTCTCTCCTCAGTACTTTACTGGGAGAGCACCTCTGTCGAGAGTGAATTGGAATGCGACTCTATGTTGAGTCCTTGCCATTAAGCATTGTTCACTGTGTTGGCCGCCACACTTATTGTGCAGTGTGAACGGACAGAGTTATAGTTAAACGCCTGTAAGTGAATTTTTGAGTGGCATCGCGGTGGACTGGTTATCTGACCAGTGTGCCACGCCAATAGTTAGACTACGAGCGAATAGGAGTCCTCGACTTCATCAAGGCGTATGGAGAATTTGATTGGCAAAGGTCAATCCAGATAGAACGAGAGTTATCTTATTTGTCAGCAGCGAGCGCGCAGACAGCAGTCATCGCAGCTTACGATATTGTGCGCTACAGCTCTTGCGAGCTCCCTTTTTTTCCTCCACAACAATATACTTCACTGCATTTCACACGTGACAGCCTCGACCATACCTAGCAACATTCTAGCAGGTAATAATTCAAGTTGAGTAGGTGTGGCTCTCAGCCATTCTGTCAAATCAATAATAATCTTAAACTTTGTATAGAAATTTCATTAGCGAATCCTATCTTTAAGAGGTAACTTCACCTTCTGAAAAGAACCCGGAAATAACTTGTTCAGTTCATACCTAAAAGTGCCATTGTGATTTCTCAGAATTTTTGCAAAATAAATAATAATTTTCGTTGGTTTCATGTTTTTCTTACACTAACTAGCACTACTCCAGCACCCAAGTATCCCATTAGTTATGTAAGAAATTTTGTGAATTTTTGTGTCATTTCCTTGCAGCGGACGACTCCAGAGGATATTTATTGCTGAAAGTTTTTCAGGCATTTCTCTTTAGAACGTTAGGAGCGCCTGACTTCTGTAGTAGTGTGGGGGTAGAATTTGATCTTGCAGGAGCCACAGGGTAAAGGGTATATCTCCGATTAATCCATTGCACAGACTGACAGAGTAGCACCCACACGCTCACACTGTTGATGACTGGAAACATATTGCCTGATCGGACAAGTATCATTTCAAATTGTATCGAGTGGATGGGCGTGTACAGGAATGGAGACGACCTCATGAATCCATGGACACTGCATGTCAGCAGGGGACCATTCAAGCTGGTGAAGACTCTGGAACAGTGTCGGGTGCGTGCAGTTGGAGTGATATGGGACCCCTAATACGTCCAGATACGACTCTGACAGGTGACACGTACATAAGCATTCATGTCCATTGTGCATTCCGACGGACGGGGGCAATTCGAGCAGGACAATATGACACCTCACACGTCCAGAATTGCTACAGAATGTCTCCAGGAACACTCTTCTGAGTTTAAACACTTCTGTTGGCCACCAAACGCTCCAGGCATGAACGTTTTTGAGCATATCTGCCATGCCTTGCAGCGTGCTTTTCAGCATAGATCTCCACCCCGTTGTACTCTTACTGATTTATGGACAGCCCTGCAGGATTCATGGTGTCAGTTCCCTCCGGCACTACTTCAGACATTACTCGAGTTCATGCCACGTCCTTTTGCCGCACAACTGCGTGATCGCGGGGCCCTACACGATATTGGGCAGGTGTACCGGTTTCTTTGGCTCTTCAGTGTAGTGCTTCACATTTTTATATTCTTCTTTCACAGGGAGCTAACTGTCCAATTAGACATTGCGATTTCTGTATTTTTACCTCTGCTAAACCTTAAAGTCCGGAACCGCGTGACTGCTACGGTCGCAGGTTCGAATCCTGCCTCGGGCATAGATGTGTGTGATGTCCTTAGGTTAGTTAGGTTTAAGTAATTCTAAGGTCTAGGGGACTGATGACCTCAGATGTTAAGCCCCATAGTGCTCAGAGCCATTTTGAAACCTTAAAGCCTGTTATGCACCGGCACGTTTCGAATCACTCATGTTAAGTGAAGTGAGTTGAAGTCAGTCTGCTCTAACGGCATTCCCCAGCTCTGGTAGCTAATACTTTAGTGTTTTCAAACTTACTCTTTAATTCTATTAAACTGAAATAACTTACAATACTCCATGTGACGCTATAAAGACTAACTTTCCCTATATTATCCTAGTATAAACCTGGGGATGTCTGGAATTTTTAAGGTATATATCTGGATGATGTGCCACGTCTGAACCGAATTAATTCCGAATGATAGTATGGGAATTGCAAGTCCCATGTATGTTGCGGCCACATTGTACTTAAAAAAAAAGACCTCTTTCAGGCGATTGGAGTGTGCTGTTAAATACCTATTATCTGTTAAATGTATGACCACATTTGCTCCTTTAACTTTATTTGCCACATATGGGCTTCGACATTGACTACCTAACTTCCTCTGTCTTCCTATACGAACTCTTTCGTCATATAGCAAAACTTTATCCCCTGGTTGAAATTCTTTTGGTTGTTGGGTGTTTTCATAGTATTCCTTATTATTTAATTTAGAATGAGCATTACAATCAAGTGCACACTGGTGCATAACTCACATTCGCTCTTTTTATTCAAGCACATAATCGTCATATTTATAAATTACCTCTGCTGGATTCTTTTACAAAGTTCCTGGTATGTTACATAATCTCCCAAAGAACAAATCATGAGGTGGTATCCAGTTGCACTATGCGGTGTTGTGTTAAATACGAGTACCGCATATGGAATCCAAGAATCCCAGTTCGTCTGTGCTCTGTCTATAAAGTGTCTGAGCGTTTCAGTTAAGGTTCTGTGTTGTTTCTAATGCTCCATTACTCGGTGGATGGTAGCAAGTCATCTGAATCTTTTCTATACGCAATACTTTGCATGCTCGTCGCATTGTTTCACTAATAAAGTTACTACTCATATCATTCAGTAGTATGGATGGTAACTTTAAAATATTCTTTCCACTAGAGCTCTTCCTACCGTTTCAGTATTTTGATTTTCAATAGGTTCCACAACTAGGAACTTTGTTAGTAAGTCCTGAAAGGTAATGGAAATGAGGTTTCTTGCTTCTTGACAGAGCGTAGGGGAACGATGCAGGAGGCCCGCACCGCCGTATTAGGCAAGGTCCTAATGGAAGTGGTTTGCCGTTGCCTTCCTCCGTCCGTAATGGGGATGAATGATGATGATGAAGACGACACAACAACATCTTTTTTTTACTTTATAGTTATATCTTTTTAGTAGATTACAACTTTAACAAAAATATAAAATAGTAACCATCTTGTACGTTATACATTTTTATCTAGCATATTACATCCAGGATGAGTATCGACAAATCTACCAAATCTATTGTCTCTGAAGTAAGGATGAACAGTACTGCAACTACTCAGAAAGTAACTGTCCAGAATACAATGTTCACTGTTATCCATCACAGTCTCTGCATCACAATCTCACAGTAGTACTCTCAAATTTCTGAAAAACAGTCTGGAGTCCTAGCTTCACGAAGTTCTGGAAAGTCTCTTAGTAACGTATATGTCTTTGCAAAACCTGGTGCTGGTCCCACACGTACATCAAGAATTGAACTGCGTCCGTAATATCCAGGTGAAAGACGGCGTGTGTTGCATGTGCGACAATCCAGCTAGTCGCCGCCCCTTTACTGGCAGGAAAAGGCGCGAAATTTGCGGTGACGATCGTGGCAGCATCGAAAGAGTCGATCGTTGTGCGATTCACGAGCCGTAGCATGTCCCGTGAGACATACCACACTGATTTGAAGCGGGGGCACGTCATGCGATGTTCTACACTGTCTACCCCACCACAAGTGGCACACAAGTTGGACGGAATTAGATGTAACCTCTGCAGCATTTCGTTAGTCGGAATTGGCCATCCAGTCATCTCGGGACAGATAAAAGTCCCTGAGCCCGCCAGGAATCGAACCCGGGACCCCGTGCTCGGGAATCGAAAGCGCTACCACGAGACCACGAGCTGCGGACTTGAAATGTAAGGATGTACTTTTTAGCTTTATCTGTTTGTGGAAGGGGCCTACGAGGGTGACTCACATCTTTAAAAAACGCACTCAGAAGTTGTCGTTATTTCCATAGGCATTTTAGTTTTATTTTGAATAATCTTATTCTTTTGGCAGCTTTTACTCTGGTGAATACACTGCTCTGTATCTGCTTTTATACCTTCCCAAGTACGATATTTCTTTATCCTGTCGGAAGTTCTAACTATTCCATAATGGCCACCAATTAGTGAATCATGGTACTTTTTTAGAATAACTTTCTTTTCCTCTGGACTCAGTGTAGCAGCTGGTTCCTTCACAGCCATATCGCATGCCATGACCTGTGTACCTTTATTTTCCACATGACCTGGATTGCTGGCCCCGCTTATCTCTCTCTCCAAATGACCCATTAGTGTGGCCGCTTACAACCTTAGGGATGACCTTTAATCTCTCATCCCCTGCAGCTGTCTCAGTTGCTTCGATTGCCGTTCCCGAGTTGCTTCTATTCCTTTCCCATCAGTAACCGTTCTCAGATTTCTGATTCTAGAGAGGGCACATGCAACCTGATTTCGCTTGCCGCTTTTGTAGATAATTTGATAATCATCGTTGTCCCGTTTTAATCTAAAGCTTGACAATTGAGATGACGAATCCGAAACACTACTTACCGATCTTAATAGCTTGTGATACGTACATATTGTGAATTTTCGGCCGAATAAATACGGTCGAAAATATTAAATCGCCCAACATATGGCTAACTTTTTCCTCTCTATAGTGCTATACGACTGTTCTGCCTTATTTAATGCTCTGATGAGTAAGCAACAGGTAGATCACTATTGAGTTTTCCTTGGCTCAGTACGGCCTCGACAGAGCTCTGGCTAGCGTCAGTCGTAACAACGGACTCTTGACTAAAGTCAGGACACTGCAATACTGGAGGACTTATCAGTTTTTCTTTCAACTATTGAAATGAATCCTCCTGTTCCATTCCCCAATTGTATGCTACTCCTTTCTTCAGTAAATCTAATTGGGGTTTTCCAATTTTACTATAATTGCTTATAAAACGACGGTAGTACCCCATTAACACTAGAAAGGCTTTTAACTCTGTAGTAGTCTTTGGTTGTGGGTAGTGCTTTACTGCTGCGACCTTCTTTGGATCAGGCTTTAACTCGTGTGCTTTATGAACTTGCAACAAGGAAGTAACCTTTTTGCGCAAAAACTCACATTTATCTACTTGTGACTTTAAGTTGTAACGTCTTAATCTTTGAAAGACCTCCTCAGGTCGACTGTTATGATCTTCTAGAACTATTACTACGTCGTGTGGGCAAATGAATACCTTTTCTCCTTGCAGTCCCGTTAGAATGGAATTCATTAACTTCTGGAATGTACTTGGAGCTGTTTTCAATCCCATTGGCATTCTCTTGTACTCATAATGCACATATGTCGTATTAGACGGTATTTTCTCCTGGTCTTTCTCATATAACAGCACTTGATAATACCCCTTCGCTAAATTAAGTGTTGAGCAATACTTGGCTTTTCCTAACATACCAAAAATTTCGTCTGTCCTAGGAAGCGGATACACATTATTAACGGATATTTTGTTCAAGCGCTATAGTCTGCTACAAGCCACCAGTTTTGTTTCCCGCTACCATCCTTCTCTTGGGAATCATTAGAAGGGGAAACTGTCATTCACTGCTACTTGGAACTACGATGTGGCCTTGGAACATTTTATCAAGTTCCTCTTGGAAGACTTCTTTCTGCGCCTGTGGTATTCTATATGGCCTTGGACATATTACCCGACCTTCTGCTTCTGGTATTAACCTAATATCATGCCTTAACACATCTGGGTGTATCAACTCGTCTCCTGGCAAGTGAAATATGTCGTTATACGCCATACATATTACCATTATTGTATGTCTTTCTTCACTGTTTAAGTGTTCAACTCTGAGATTCTCTTTTAACTTACTTTCCCTGTATTTTATCTCCGGCCTTACCCTAAATGCCTCTTCAGGCGGCACTGCGTCGGCCAGCAGTATCGGACACTTCATTGACAGACTCTCTTCTATCGTGTTTAGCACACTCGTTATGCATGTGCCGTCTTTTACTGGTATCAGTGCTTCAGGTCTAATTTCTTGCTTAGGAACGGTGTTTTCTCCTAGTCTTTCTCATCTAACAGAACTTGATAATACCCCTTGGCTTGTTGAGAAATACTTGGCTTTTCCTAACCTGTTTGACACATTTCTTAAGTTTACATTCACTTTAAAAATTGTCTCTTCTCTTGGGCCCATTATTACTCTTTGCCTTTTTTCATCTCTATTCTTGAGGATTTTCTCCCTCACTGACACCTTATTTGCGCAGCTCCAACTGCCACTGAATCATCACTTCGTTTCACAGCTTCTGCTGTCATCGAATCGGCTCCAACCATATTCGATAACATTGTACTCTGTCTTGAGGCTCCAACTACAAACGGACCAATATATTGCTCTATAGTGGTTCCAACTGCTTCCACGTTAAAGTTTCGCTTTTCTACGGCCACTACCGCCATCAAACTGGCACCTACCGTTTTCGACACACCTTTTTCTCGTTCTGTGGCTCCGACCTCAAACGACCACATCGCTGGTTTGCAGCTCCTACTGTGCCTGCAGTACAGTAACTTTCTCTTGTGGATTTTGCCATCCTGTCGTTTACGTTTTTCCTCTGAAATTCTCCATTTGGAAATTGTCGTTCCCTTGCAGTTCGCAACTCGGCTCGTTTCTCACGAATCTATACACTTTCCGTACCATAATTTATAACAGCATTCTGTCTGATTAGGAAATCCTTTCCTAATGGATCCTCAAATGGCAGATCTAGTTCTGCCCCTGTAACATTAGCTGTGTGCCTTACTAACACATTTCTTGCGACTTGTAATTCTATGTCTTCCATCCTAGCAACGGTATTAGCGATCTCTCTGATCATAATACCTGTCTCTGGATTACAAATTCCAACATTCTGTAAACTTTACTTTTTAACTAAACTGGTTTGTGCGCCACTATCAATATAAAACTTGAAACTTCCTGGCAGATTAAAACTGTGTACCGGACCGAGACTCAAACTGGGATCTTTGCTTTTCTCGGGAAAATGCTCTACCAACTGAACTACCAAATCTCTACTTACGACCTGTCCTCACAGCTCGGTTGATAGAGCACTTTCCCGCGAAAGGCAAACGTCCGAGTTCGAGCCTCGGTCCTGCACACACTTTCAATCTGCCAGGAAGTTTCATACCAGCGCACACTCCGCTGCGGAGTGAAAACTTCATTCTGTATTAAAAACCTCATCGGATTCCGTTTTCCCATCGTACTCCATAATTTTACAAAATCATATTTATTTGATCAGTCGACAGTAAGCGACTGCCTAATTACGCCTCTTTCTACTTTTCTGGCCTCTTTTTCTTTCAGTTTGCTGACAACGCACATTCATTGCACTGCCTGGCTACACTTAAAGCATACTACGTTACATTATCCTGCACAGGTAGCGCTGTGTCCTGATATTTTGCACTGGGAACCCTTTACTGGCCGCGGACAGTCCGTTTGTGTACAATGCCCTTTGAATTCTCGTTAGAATTCCGCTAGGCTTTCAGCATATTCTCATCTAATTTCGCTAGCCTTTCCGCCTTCTCTTCTTCATCCTCGTGTTTTCTCTCTGCTTCTGTCACTACTACTCTTACTCGTTTTTCCAGATGACAATTTTTCTCCACGTGATCTGGCTTACCACAGTTAAAGCAAGTCAGGTTTTTAGGTTTGTCTGTCCTCGGTATTTTAACAACAGTTCTCCATATCGACTTTTCCTTTCCTGTTGCAATAGCACTTTCCTCTGTAGAGGCAATATCGACGGCCTCAGAGACTGTTATTGTCTCTGCTCTATCCCTCACTATTGTTTTCATTCTGTTATCATAAAGTTCTTGTATGAATACTGACCTGAGCCATTTCAGAACCAAAGCAATACTACAAGCAGACTCAGCTTTGGTCATTACACCTCTAATTGTGTTCAAATGTGTGTGAAATCTTATGGGACTTAACTGCTGAGTTCATCAGTTCCTAAGCTTACACACTACTTAACCTAAATTATCATAAGGACGAACACACACACCCATGCCCGAGGGAGGACTCGAACCTCCGCCAGGAGCAGCCGACACCTCTAATTTCCTCTCTAAAATGATTCTACATGGCATTAATACACGAACTCCACTGCGCAATGCTTTTGCCACGTTCTTGTATACTTGGAAACACGTTACAAGTGTAGTAATCTAAAGTCCGTTTGCAACCATAGTTTTCCACCAAAATAGCACGTACAGCTGGCGATGTCATTGTCAGATCCCTTACTGACAATTTACTCCTGGTAGCTCCAATTACTCGTACGTTAAAGAACTTAAGCAACACATCATGCTGATCAGACGCTACTAACCCAGATGCACTGTCGCAATTATCTAGAAATTCATTTGTCTGTGTTTTCGTCTCATCAAAAAACTGTGGCAATAACTTCAAAGCTGATGTACTGCCGAAGTGGTGACGACTGTGCAACATTAGTACCATTTGAAACTTCCTGGCAGATTAAAACTGTGTGCCGGACCGAGACTCGAACTCGGGACCATTGCCTTTCGCGGGCAAGTGCTCTACCAACTGGGCTACCCAAGCACGACTCACGCCCCGTCCTCACAGCTTTACTTCGGCCAGAACTTCGTCTCCTACTTTCCAAACTTCACAGAAGCTCTCCTGTGAACCTTGCAGAACTAGCACTCAGCTGGTAGAGCACTTGCTCGCGAAAGGCAAAGGTCCAGAGTTTTAGTCTCGGTCCGGCACACAGTTTTAATGTGCCAGGAAGTTTCGTATCAGCGCACACTCCGCTGCAGAGTGAAAATCTCATTCTATTAGTACCACTTACTTCTGCCTGCTCGTGTGACCGCACGCTGTACAACAATTAATCTTACCCTATTTGACTTTTTCTGGAGCCTGCGCTGCATTCTGTGCCGCCTGTCTCGTCGCGTCGCTTCCCAGACGCGCTGTTAACGCTGCCGGCCCAGCCCCGGCTGCCACGCTCCTCCGATGACGATATCTTCCTTTCTTGGTGCTGGCGGACCCCTCTGACCCGTCTGCTGAGTGATTTCGCCGCCTCCCTCCCTGGAACGGAGTCCCCCTGCGCCTGCCACCAACTCGCCTCCCGCGAAGTCGAACCCGCTCTGTGGCGGCCTCCCTGGCCCGTCCGCTACCGTTTTATATCGGCGTGCTGCCTCACACGTAGTGGACCTGTCTCACACGTAGTCGAACCCGCGCCGTAACGGACCTTCCCGGCTCGCCAGAATTGTCTTCTTCTTTCTTCGTCTCAAGATGCCTACTACACCTCGTCTGCCGCGCGGATGGAGGCGTCATGTCAAGGGCTGCGCGGCCCTTCCCGCCGAAGTTCGAGTCCTTCCTTCCTCGGGCATGGGTGTGTGTGTGTGTGTGTTGTTCTTAACGTAAATTAGTTTAAGTAGTGTGTATGTCTAGGGACTGATGGCCTAAGCAGTTTGGTCCCTTAGGAATTCACACACATTTGACCGATTTTAACTATATATATATATATATATATATATATATATATATATATATATATATATATATATATATATATATATATAGTACCTGTTCTTTCGGACATGTCCGAAAGAACAGATACAATCGGTGACCATGCAGCTCGTTAGAATGAAATTAAAATGAAATGAACACCCGTAGCTGCTTCCAGGCATTGACATACGTCAACGAGCTGTATGGTCACCGATGGTATCTGTTCTTTCGGATATGTCCGAAAGAACAGATATAATCTTAGTATATATATGGTTAAGGCTCACCGGCCACTTGACCATCTTCTTCTTCTGTGCGAATGCACAAACAGTGCCCGAACTCTTACGGGAATCGGCAACGCGCCGCGAGTAATGAGTATAATGGGCGGGGGCACTACGAATGTCGTGCGGGACAATACGTTGAGAATGTGGGTTTCGCGGGAGGCGTGCCAGAGATAAATCCCTGCAGTCGCACTGTCGTCTGTGTCCTCGGTGGCTCAGATGGACTGTTCGGTCAGAGGGTTTAGCTACCCTCTGTAACAAAAAACTGAGTGAACAGATTAACGAACTACCTGGACGAGTGTCATGAGACGTCCGCACCAAACATATACAACGAACAAAATAGAACAAACTGAGATCAACGAAGAGCTTAAAAAAAAAGACGGATAGAGCGTCTGCCATGTAAGCAGGAGATCACGGGTTAGAGTCCCGGTCGGGCCACACATTTTCATCTCTCCCCGTTGACGTATATCAACGCCTGTAAGTAGCTACGGGTGTTCATTTCATTGTAATTTTGAACTACTCTTTTCAGTTTTATTTCTCAAAGCCGTCAGTCTTTTTCTGACTACGAGCTGAGCACCGTCAGAAGCTGACAACTTCCTACACCTATGTCTCAAATCAGTGGCCTGGCTAAACGCAGTACTGTGCACAAACACAGTAAGGCTATGGCTATCTGTAACCAAAACCTGACAGAATGGATACCTAATGTGCTAAGATCATATAACAGGTGTGCCTCTTTTTGCCAATCTCACGCCTGGCACGAAAATTAATTTGTTATGCCTGTAGTGCCCTGTAAGCGGATCAGGATGGGAGCTGACGCTGTTTCCAGTTGTGAAGTGGCTCGCCCAACTTGTAGACTTGGTGCCTGAGAATATAACCTGGAATATTTTCAGATAAGGGAACTCGGTGTGAAAAGGACGAAGAACTCTGAATTATAACTGAGACTGAACAACGAAGTAGGATTGGAAACTAGTGACGAACACTATGTGGCACTAACACATTGACTATGTTGCGCAATCCTGCATGTACCCTGTGCACCTAAGTGCTACGAGGAACTGAGTCCCGTACCGCGATCGAGTAACGCAGGTTCAGCGTCTGAGGTAGACTGAGATCACATGACACGCTTCCCATGCGATCACGCGCTGTCCTCCTGACCTCGGCTTCTTCCAGAAGCTTCTATGCTGCTGGTTACGTAGCCCACACTACCCTTACCACAAAAACACAGTTCCTCCTGCTGCTTAGCGCCCCTGCTGATGTTAGATTACTGCTTTACTGGCACACCTTGTGCGACATGACACCCTTAGCCAATACACTCGCAATACTTCACGCCACTCATTCGCTTCACATACGCGACAGTATGACATATTTATTGCTTCCGAAAAGTAAAAAAAAAAAAAAAAAATATTGAATTATCACGAGGGTGTGACACTTGTAATAGAAGGTAGTCCTGTACTGACTTAGCTTTATTTACTTCGGATTGGTGTCCGCCCCCGGTACCTGAATGATAGCCGGCACGGTAGCTCAGCGTGTTTGGTCAGAGGGTTAGCAGCCCTCTGTAATAAAAAAAAAAAAAAAAAAAAAAACTGAGCTAATCGATCAACAACGAACTTAAACGGATGTCTTACGACGTCCGCCCCGAGCAGATGCAACGAACAAAAGCGAACAAAATGAGATTAAAAAAAAAAAGAAAAGAAAGAGGATTGTCCATCCTCTGGGCCCGGGTTCGATTCCTGGCTGGGTCGGTAAATTTTCTCCGCCCATGGACTGGGTGTTGTGCTGTCCTCATCATCATCCTATCATCCTCATCGACTGCAGGTCGCCGAAGTGGCGTCAAATTGATAGGCCGGCACCCGGCGAACGGTCTGCCCGACGGGGGACCCTGGCCGTACGATTAAATAAATAAAATTTCGGATTGGGAAACCGGTGGCAACCTTGTCCTTATTATTAGTTCCTGCTGATGCTGCTGCACGTGCTACATACAGAGTGTTGGGTGTGTCCGTTGTGCAACAAGGCACAGTGGTGAAGCTGTATGTGGTGGGCTTAGATGTTCCTAGATAGTACGAAGCAAATATCGATCAGCTGTGAAATCCGCAGGTTTCCGAATCCTTACTTGCACGAAGAAAACAATCCAAAATGTTATTGCATCACCGCAACTGGTGGGTTCACATCAGACAAGGTGGTGGAATGTACATAGGGTCACCTGCATTTGGTAGGTCTTACTCTGCTGTGGAATATGGACAACAGATGATATATTTTTGCGCCTCCAGAAATGGGTGATACCTGCTATAAGGTATTAATTACTCCGTCAGTGGGGTCAATGTTGTCATATTAAAGAGGTCTGAGGATGGTTACAGTTATAAATCGGTTGCGATTTGTTCCGTTGCGAGATCAGCTTTTCTTGTGAACTTTCATGACGTGACTTTAAGACTCCGCAGAAAAGGCGGAAGAACGTGTGGGGTTCTGCGGACTGCACAATGCTCCAGCTTAAACGGAATACAGGATGTTTGAGAGACTCTTCGGGAACTTTCTTCCCAGTAACAATGTATGCAAAGAACATCATAGTTGTCACATCAAGCGGTGTTGGTTGTTAATTTCGGAAAAACATCACAATTTACATTACCACTGAAATGAGTGTGGTTTCTTTTTTTATTGAGTTATGGGAACAGACTACTTTCTGACATTTCATATTACGTAATACTTTGCCCATTAAGCCTCTTTACAATCTCCTGACTCGTATAGAAGGGATTGTGGAATAACTTGTTGATTTTGTGCATTAGGTTTACAAGCTTTTTTCTGTACAAAAGGTTTTATTTATATTTGCTTGGTGACGCACCGTGTATCGTTGTTGTTACTGTTGTTGTTGTGGTCTTCAGTCCAGAGACTGGTTTGATGCAGCTCTCCATGCTACTCTATCCAGTGCAAGCTTCTTCATCTCCCAGTACCTACTGCAGCCTACATCCTTCTGAATCTGCTTATTGTATTCATCTCTTGGTCTCCCTCTACGATTTTTACCCTCCACGCTGCCCTCCGGTACTAAATTGGTGATCCCTTGATGCCTCAGAACATGTCCTATCAACCGATCCCTTCTTCTAGTCAAGTTGTGCCACAAACTCCTCTTCTCCCCAATTCTATTCAATACCTCCTCATTAGTTATGTGATCTACCCATCTAATCTTCAGTATTCTTCTGTAGCACCACATTTCGAAAGCTTCTATTCTCTCTCTAAACTATTTATTGCCCATGTTTCACTTCCATACATGTCTACATTCCATACAAATACCTTCAGAAACGACTTCCTGACACTTAAATCAATACTCGATGTTAACAAATTTCTCTTCTTCAGAAACGCTTTCTTTGCCATTGCCAGTCTACATTTTATATCCTCTCTACTTCGACCATCATCAGTTATTTTGCTCCCCAAATAGCAAAACTCCTTTACTACTTTAAGTGTCTCATTTCCTAATCTAACTCCCTCAGCATCACCCGACTTAATTCGACTACATTCCATTATCCTAGTTTTGCATTTGTTGATATTCATCTTATACCCTCCTTTCAAGACACTGTCCATTCCGTTCAACTGGTCTTGCAAGTCCTTTGCTGTCTCCGACAGAATTACAATATCATCGGCGAACCTCAAAGTTTTTTATTTCTTCTACATGGATTTTAATACCTACTCCGAACTTTTCTTTTGTTTCCTTTACTGCTTGTTCCTTATTCAGATCGAATAGCATCGGGGAGAGGCTACAACCCTGTCTCACTCCCTTTCCAATCACTGCTTCTCATTCGTGTCGCTCGACTCTTATAAATGCCATCTGGTTTCTGTACAAATTGTAAATAGCCTTTCGCTCCCTGTATTTTACCCCTGCCACCTTTAGAATTTGAAAGAGAGTATTCCAGTCAACATTGTCAAAAGCTTTCTCTAAGTCTACGAATGCTAGAAACGTAGGTTTGCCTTTCCTTAATCTTTCTTCTAAGATAAGTCGTAGGGTCAGTATTGCCTCACGTGTTCCAACATTTCTACGGAATCCAAACTGATCTTCCCCGAGGTCGGCTTCTACCAGTTTTTCCAGTCGTCTGTAAAGAATTCGCGTTAGTATTTTGCAGCAGCGACTTATTAAACTGATAGTTCGGTAATTTTCACATCTGTCAACACCTGCTTTCTTTGGGATTGGAATTATTATATTCTTCTTGAAGTCTAAGGGAATTACGCCTGTCTCATACATTTTGCTCACCAGATGGTAGAGTTTTGTCAGGACTGGCTCTCCCAAGGCTGTCAGTAGTTCTAATGGAATGTTGTCTACTCCCGGGGCCTTGTTTCGACTCAGGTCTTTCAGTGCTCTGTCAAACTCTGCACGCAGTATCGTATCTCCCATTTCATCTTCATCTACCTCCTCTTCCATTTCCATTATATTGTCCTCAAGAGCATCGCCCCTGTATAGACTCTCTATATACTCCTTCTACCTTCCTGCTTTCCCTTCTTTGCTTAGAACTGGGTTTCCATCTGAGCTCTTGATATTCATGCAAGTGGTTCTCTTTCCTCCAAAGGTCTCTTTAATATTCCTGTAGGCAGTATCTATCTGACCCCTCGTGAGATAAGCCTCTACATCCTTACATTTGTCCTCTAGCCATCCCTGCTTAGCCATTTTGCACTTCCTGTCGATCTCATTTTTGAGACGTTTGTATTCCTTCTTGCCTGCTTCATTTACTGCATTTTTGTATTTTATCCTTTCATCAATTAAATTCAGTATTTCTTCTGTTACCCAAGGATTTCTACTAGCCCTCGTCTTTTTACCTACTTGATCCTCTGCTGCCTTCACTATTTCATTCCTAAAAGCTACCCATTCTTCTTCTAGTGTATTTCTTTCCCCCATTCCTGTCAATTGTTCCCTTATGCTCTCCCTGAAACTCTGTACGACCTCTGGTTCTTTCAGTTTATCCAGGTCCCATCTCCTTAAATTTCCACCTTTTTGCAGTTTCTTCAGTTTTAATCTACAGTTCATAGCCAACAGATTGTGGTCAGAGTCCACATCTGCCCCTGGAAATGTCTTACAATTTAAAACATGATTCCTAAATCTCTGTCTTACCATTATATAACCTATCTGAAACCTTCTAGGATCTCGAGGGTTCTTCCATGTATAAAACCTTCTTTCATGATTCTTGAACCAAGTGTTAGCTATGATTAAGTTATGCTCTGTGCAAAATTCTATGAGGCGGCTTCCTCTTTCATTTTTTAGCCCTAATCCATATTCTCCTACTACGTTTCCTTCTCTTCCTTTTCCTACTGTTGAATTCCAGTCACCCATGACTATTAAATTTTCGTCTCCCTTCACTACCTGAATAATTTCTTTTATTTCATTATACATTTCATCAATTTCTCCATCATCTGCAGAGCTAGTTGGCATATAAACTTGTACTACTGTAGTAGACGTGGGCTTCGTGTCTATCTTGGCCACAATAATGCGTTCACTATGCTGTTTGTAGTAGCTTACCTGCACTCCTATTTTTTTTATTCATTATTAAACCTACTCCTGCATTATCCCTATTTGATTTTGTATTTATAGCCCTGTATACAGCTGACCAAAAGACCTCCTGCCACCAAACTTAACTAATTCCCACTATATCTAACTTTAACCTATCCATTTCCTTTTTTAAATTTTCTAACCTACCTGCCCGATTAAGGGACCTGACATTCCACGCTCCGATCCGTAGAACGCCATCCTCTTCTTTCTCCTGATAACGACGTCCTCTTGAGTAGTCCCCACCCGGAGATCCGAATGGGGGACTATTTTACCTCCGGAATATTTTACCCAAGAGGATGCGATCATCATTTAATCATACAGTAAAGCTGCATACCCTCGGGAAAAATTACGGCCGTAGTTTCCCCCTGCTTTCAGCCGTTCGCAGTACCACAACAGCAAGGCCGTTTTGGTTAGTGTTACAAGACCAGATCAGTCAATCATCCAGGCTGTTGCCCCTGCAACTACTGAAAAGGCTGCTGCCCGTCTTCAGGAACCACACGTTTGTCTGGCCTCTCAACAGATACCCCTCCGTTGTGGTTGCACCTACGGTACGGGTATCTGTATCGTTGAGGCGCGCAAGCCTCCCCACCAACGGCAAGGTCCATTGTGCATGGGGTGGGGGAGGGGGGGAGTGTATCGTTAAAAGTTCAGGTTCATTTTGTTCTCACTGCCTACAACAGTTTGTTGCAGTCTCACATTTACATAGGTTTCATGATCCATGAGAGGTTGTGAATCAGTTTTCTGGTCTGAATTGCTGTTGCCTGATGTTAAATATCTGCGAGACTATGTATTTCATGGAACGTTTTTAGTTTAGAATGATTTAGAGTTGACGTACCTGACTCGATGTCGGTGACGATGCGGTCCGTGGAGCCCCTCAGCCAGGCGGTGACGATGACGTAGTCCCTGACGAAGGACGGCACGTGGCAGCGGAGAACCGCAGTGTTGCCAACCATGACGAACTCGTCGTACACCTGCAGCTCGTAGTACTGCTTCACCACGGCTGCGACACGAGGAAACAGAGAATGTAGCCACTGATAAAGAACGGCAAATGGCAGTACAGCATAGATATTTATGTGGGGTCACTGAGACTCACAACTCACTTGTATATCGTACTGTTGTCTACCGTTGTAAAGTGACCATATCTCCAGAAACTTTCGAAGGCACCTAACGTTTTACTAACCGAAAAATCATTAAAACTTTTGTATAGGCAAATGAATAATTAAAGTCATCCGAATTCAGTTACAGTTATGTGTAGAAGCTTGACAGTGGCGAAAAACGTAAGACAACGCTTGTTAGAACATTGTATTCATGACCCACTCATTTAGTTCGTATGTAGTTGTCCTAATGCGTATTGAGGCCTGGGCAAGTGGGGATTGAACATAATTCGTTAATGCACATTAGAATTACAATTTATAAAGATTCCAAGATACCAATATATCAGCAAACGTAAAAGAATGGCCCCCACAATTTCATAACTGGTAGCAGAGTTGGTTCCCTTTGGTGGTGGGCCTTGTGATTGAACATCTTTCGTTGCCTATTTGGTACAGTTGGAAATTGTAATAAAATTGATTTGTCGGTATCTACTCATATTGTGCTTTTCAGCCGCACTTGGAGGCACGGTGGAGTCTTGACTGTTGATAGGGGTTGGCTGTTTGATGGAGGTACAGCTACATTATGACTTGCGTGTTATGGGTCAGACGGAGGAAGGCAACAGTGCGGAATTGGGCACGTGTCTCTGTGGCGCAGCCACCCATCCAGTTCAGGTGACTGGGGAACGAATTTGTTCGGTGAGTAGCGCCTTCGAGTGATGTGCTGCTTCTCTATCTGTTATGGAGCAAAATATAGCCTTCTTGGAAGTTAGTTGTCCCTATTGGGTCCAAAGTATATCGACTGCAGTGTCAAACGGCCCATTTTTCCAACCATGTTGGGGATCTGTGGTGGATAGCCTCAGAGACGGAAGCAGCACCTAGTGTTAATGAATTACAAATTAAAGTCACGCAGTGGCTGATAAATTTTAGCGCCATAGAATGGGGTGGCGAGCCAGGCAACTGTACGCAGAATAGTACACCGTTATTAGAAAAAGGAGGAGATTACTCTAGTGCAGGAAGGTCAGGTGCAGATAGTGAGTTATGTTACCTTGTGACAATACCCAATCCCCTTTTGAAAATATTGAAAGGTATGGAATATCTTACTATTGATACAGTACTACAACTGGTGCAATTTTTGTGATTTGGAGTAGGTTTATAGAGACGGAGTCATGTGTATCGAGTTCCGTGGGGAGGAGTGTTTCAAATGTTATACCCACGTGTCGTGGTTCATTGGCAGATATGTTTAGTGTAGCGCTGTCAGAGCAGGGTAGTCTGGGGGAGCAGCAGGATTCTGAGGGAGAAGTTGTCAGCTAGGAGCGAGAATGACTCGGTCAGTATGCATTTATTCAGCGTTCGGTGTCGGAGGGAGCCATTGACGATATACATATGAGAGGTTCGACAGCCACCCTTGCCTTTGGCATTCAGCTGTCAGAGTCGGAAATAGTGCCCACTGTCAAATAAGGTATGAAGGCGGAGGGCTACTCTCGTGTTCTGTTCATGGAGAAACCATCCTCCTAAAAAGATTTAGATCGTTTGGTGAACAGTATAGAAGGAATTACACAAGCCGACATGAGGCGAGGATGGGAAAAAAACCCTGTTAGGTTGGGTGATGCTTCTGTTCCCAAGGCTGTTCATTTTACATTACCAGCCGTATTAAGGATTATTGCTATCTCTGTGGACAGCCAGGCCACCTTGCCCGTGGCTGTCAAGCTCGGCAGAAGAAACAGTCGAACAGCTGATACCAATAGAACCATACGCGGTTTCCGTCACGCAGATTGCCGAGAGACTGTAATAAGGTTAAGGGAATATATTGTAACTCTTTGTTCTTTGTGTGTGCTAATCTCAGTCACGAACCAGTGTGCTCATTACTAAACTCAGGCAGTAGTACTTCATTATTGGATCATAAATGGTACATTAGGAATCGATCAGTTCGTAAATTTCCTGAATTACAACTCGTCACGTGGACTTGTATTGCTGCTAACGGTCAACAGTTAGCTCTGACAGGTTGTTGCGCGCCTCTTGTATGATTGGAGAGTTTTCCTGGCCTTTGGAGGAGTCAGTAGTGAAGGGTTTGAGTACCGATATTTGTTAGGCTGCTATTTTTTTGAAAAAGACTGGGTTCATTCTGGATTATTTGCGTGGAGTTTTCTATTTTAGGTTTTGTCTTTCGATAAAGTTTCCTTTATGTCGGCACGGTGATTTTTCATGTTGGCCACTTTTCCGGGGAAGAAGCTCAAGAGTTGCTTAAGTTGTTGCAACGTTTTCCTGGGGGTTTTGTCGGATAAATTAGGTGCACCAATAAAATAGAATAGCGTATCCATTTGCCGGATGAAGTGCCAGCTAGACAGTAACGTTACAGGCTGTCATAACCGAAAATGAAAGTGTTGAGAGAGATGTTTGGGAACATGATGAGTGAGGGCGTCATCCACCCTTCAACTCCCCCTTATGCCTCTCCTCTATTTTTAGTCTCAAAAAATACTGGAGGCTGGCCCAGGCCAGTAGTTGATTGTAGGCTTTCAGTCGTTAAGGTAGTTTTGGAGTCAGTACCCTTACCTGACTTACATCATTGTTTTATTCGGTTCGCTGGAACTCGGTATTTTACCGTGCTGGACATGAATGAAGCTTATTACCAGCTCCCCCTGGCAGAGGAATCCAAAGTGGCTATGGCATTTACCACGGGCTGGAACTTATGTGAGTTTAACAGGGCGCCTTTCGGGTTGTCAGCTGGAGCTGTCGTTTTATCTAGGCTTCTCGATTCGGCGTTGGGTGATATTAAATCCAATTCGTGTATAATTACCTGGTGGATGTCGTGGTCTACAGTAAGTCTTATCCCAAACACTTGGAACACTTTCGTCAGGTTCTGTCACGGTTAGGGGAGGCAGGACTCACAGTAAGATCTTACGAGGTTAATCTCGCACGTCAAGAAATTTCCTTTCTATGGCATTTGGTCTCAGTCAGTATGCTGAAGGCTGATCGTTCACGAACCCAGGCTATACATAATTTCAAACCACCCACAACGAAGAATGGAATAGCCCGGTTCGTGGGCATGATAATTTTTTTTCATAAGTTCATTCCTAGGATTGTGGAACCTGTGGCTCCTATGAATTTGTTACGTCGAAAGGGACAACCTTTTAACCGGACTGAGAGCCAGCAACCAGCCTTTACTGGCCTGAAGACTATGTTAAGTAACGCTTCCGTGTTGGCTGTTCCAGATTTTGACCACCCTTTTAATATCCAAAGAGGTGCGTCTAACACTGGGGTTGCAACTGTAGTGTTAGAAGGGAGGAATGGAGAGTGTCGACCAGTTGCCTGTGCTTCGTGATCGTTGACTCCTAGTAAGCGTAGATAATCCACCTATGACCTTGAAGCCCTCACTGTGTTGTTTGCCAACGAAAAATTTAAATTATACCTCGAGCCATTGTGAATTTACCCTCGAAATGGACAACGAAGCCCTCACTTGGGTGTTGGCGCGTCCTCAGAAAACCAGGCGTATCGCCTATAGGGCAGTCAGAGGCACAGCGTTGAATCTCTCTGTCAGGCGTATTAGGGGGTTGAATAATGTAGTGGCGGACACACTTAGTCGAATGTCCGAGGAGGACGAATGTTCTTGCAACATGAGGACCAAGGTGGGGAGAGGTTGTTTGTGCAATGCTTGCCTACGTGCCGAGTGCTGAGCCTGTTCGCTGGCATAGGGGAACAGCAGGAACATGATCCTGAGCTCGCGCTTGTTAGAGGTCGTCTAAAATCTGCTGAGGACATACCAAGGTATCAAATAAGGAAGGAAATTCTTTCTTTCCGTACTATAAGGGATAGACAACTCCAAACTTGCCCACCAAGGACGCTGGTTCCAGCTAAGTTCCAGTACTATCACGAGTCGGTTTTATGGGGTCATTTATGTGTTAATAAGACAATATATAAGATCAAAGAATCGTTAACGTGGCTGTCTCTCTGTAAGGACCTGCGGAAAATGGTGGGTCAGTGCTGGGACTGTAAGGTTGCTAAACCTAATTCTGAGAGACAAAAGGAGTTGTTCCAGTCTACCAGAACTGAGCGTCCAATGGAGCGTTTATTTATTGATTACGGAGGACCACTGCCTCACACTTAAGCAGGTCACAGATATATCTTTGTGGCGGTCGAGGCGTTTTCCCGATTTGTGTGGTTACTGCCGAGTAGAGGGGTGATGGCAGGTGTTAGTACTAAGCATCTGGGTAACATATTTTCACTGTCTGGTCTTCTCAAGTTTGTGGAGATAGATAATTCTCCAGCATTTACTTCCAGGGCGTCTCAGAAATATTGTTTTCAACAAGGAATTAACCATGTTACGAAGACACTTTACTATCCCCAGGCATCCTTTGTGGAAAAATTTAACAGAAATCTCACGACAGTGCTGATTATATACCACGCGAAAGTTCAGAGTTCCCATAAGGTAATTTTCCGTTCAGTACTGTAAAACACGAAACTAATTAAGAGATTCCGTCATTGCTCGTGTTCCCCTACCCTTTGAACTCCCTTTTATCTAGCCTATGATCACTTTGAGACTTGTTGCCAGAAGAAATATCTCCAGTGTCTATCAAGGATAACTGGCGCAGGGCTAGGAATAACATAGTGAGGTCCCATAACAGAGAAGCAGCGTAGTACAACTGTGGTCGGTTTCCTGGAAAGATCAAGTCTGGAGACGTAATTTTCATTAAGAACTTCGAGGGGCGACACGTTGGAAGCAAGGATACAAGCAAGTTGGTGCCTTGTTTTACAGGTTCATGGCATCTCTTAGAGGTGTGAACCTGTGTCATTCTCCGAGTCCGGAATGTAGGGACAGGTCTTTGCCAAAGGGTGTACTTCAGCTGAGTGAAGGAGGACGATAATGATTAGTTTTGGATTTGGGCGTTTTGTAAACCCTAGCGTGGGGGATGAGTTTCTGGGAATGGGGGATGGTGGAAGGGGGGGGGGGGGTGGTAGGTTGTTCCGTGTCATGAATCTCACTATAGCGCCAGGCTTTTCTGTGCGCTTATCTTTGCCTGGAGGGCACTCACGGTGGCTTCTATGAGGTCTCTGGCGAGCTCTCTCTCTCTTAGACATTCCGCTGAGGAGCATGTAGTTCTTAGGTAGAAAGCTCGTGGCACGTGCGGGGTACCTGGTGGTCCGGGGCTGTTGGGTGTGCTTTCGATGGTGTGCATGTGGGCCGCGTAACGCCGTAGTTAGTGGTAGCGCGAGCAGCCTAGGAACTGGTGCTGCAAACAGCCGTCTGTGCCACAGTTCTACTTTACGTGCAGCCACAGACCCGCAAGCTGCATGTTTATGTCTCTCCTTTAATATCCGGTGAGGAGCTTGAAGTTGTTTTTTACATTTAGCAGTGCAGCAGCGCTGCTGTAACTGCAATTACGACACGTTATATCAGGCGAGTGTCCTGAGAGGTGCGCTAACTTTGGTAATGCTCATTAATTGGGTGGACCTCTGAGAGAAGTCGATACCCGCTGATTGTCATCGTGCTTTTTAAATCATTTGACTTGTCTGACAAGGTTCAGCCCCTTGTGGTAAAACGTACTTCTAATTACATAACTGTTGTTTATTGCGTTGGTCCCTTGGCGAGACAAGTGGATAAGGGTATACAATCTGACATTAAGCAGATTTTGTCATTGATAACAGCGTAAAGTTTGGCGTGACATTTAACGCTCCATCTGTGTTCTTGTGGCCAACCTGGGCTCTCTTGGTATTAATGGAATTGTCTCTTTAAGACCGATAGTGCAGATCTTGCAACAAAAAATATTTGTACTTCTTGTAAATGAAGAATTATTATATTAACTTACTGTAGTTCTCTGTTGCTTTTAACTTGTCCTTGCTTATATTGTAAAAGAGTTGTATTGAGGGAACGGATTCAGCTAATCCCTATGTCTAATCCCCAGAGTGTGAAATTCAGCTAGTTGTTGCCTTGGTATATTGTGCATGTTAATTTTTATTGTGTTTGTAATAATAGTCTTTCCTATGTTTTAGAAACTGTTAATTTGGGCTACTGGGGCGCATTGTTGTGGAGTGTCACGGGTTCTACCGCCTGGTGCCAACTAGTAGCCATATCAAAAGGTTGCTTTGAATATTTCGTAAAAATTTCACCTTCAGATTTTTTGTTACAGTTGTTGTGTAAGCAAAAGCTTGAGCTTCAAAATTCTTATTGCAGTTGTTGTACATGTCTTTTCTTAACACATTCTTTGAATTTATTTACATGTTACTGGATGTGCCCAGTTAAGGTTCACTTGGGTGTTACTGTGAATCTGTGAACATTATTTCACGCGCTGCTAAAAGCTTTCAATTGTTCGATTTTATTTGAAGTCTATACCGTTAAGATTATGTAATTTTACTCTCAAATGCTCATTGCTGTAAAGAATATTTGGTAAATTTCATTATACCTAAATATTTGCCTTTAAATGCTCTTAATTTAGAAATTTGTAACTATACCCTTTGGTTTTGGGGGCCATCCTTTTAAGTTTGCTGATTTATGTGGAATGTTGTAATCTTAATAAATTGTGATTCAAATACGCAGTAACGAAAGAGTTTTAATCACCACTTGCCCTGAGCTTGTTTGTCCTTCTTTGTAGAGGTGACTCATCCACATATCACTGTTGTAACCCAATATGCTCTATAGAGATTGACATGTTGCCTTGGCTGTCTCCATCACCAGATCTGTCTGTGGTCGAGCACATATGGGACATCATCAGATGACAGGTGTAGTGTCACCCACAACGCGTTAATCGACCCTGTATTGATCGACCAAGTGTAACAGCCATGGAACTCCGTCCCATAAACTGACATCCGGCACCTGTATATAGGACCGCATGGACGTTTGTATGCTTGCATTCATCAGTCTGGCATTTCACAATAGCGATGGCGCTTACATTAACCTGTGATCTTGCAGTAATAATCACTTAAATATGTTGCCTAGACAAATGTATTCCTGAAATTTCAGTACTCTATATTAATTATTTTTTGGTGCTGCGATTTCTTTTCCGTCCGTGCATTTGCATGGTTGTAATTATGTGTAGGAGTGCGATCTGTTGCTTTTAGTTTACTTACTTCAGATCACGTGATTATGGGATGAAGTAATCCCAAAACAAGTTATGCTAAATATATCATATATTCGACATCTGGTGCGTAGCATTCTCAGTACTGAGACATACACGTGTGAGCCAAAACATTATGATCACTGCCCCCGCGACGTTGGATGCTGCCTAGTGGCGTTGCGGGCACGAGAGGCGGTAACAAAAGTGTGCAAATGGGGTAATCCGTTGAGATCAGCGGCTTTGACAAAGGACAGATTATTATTACCCAGAGCCTGTAGACGAGAGTCTCGGAAACGGCAAAGCTGGTCGAATGTTCACGTGTCACTGTCTTGAGCATCTACAGAAAGAGGCAGAAGGACAAAGAAACTACCAGTAGGCGCTAAATGGTTGGACGTCCACGCCTCTTCCAGAACGTGCGGTTCGGAGGCTTGTCTGCTCTGTAAAGTAGGACAGATGGTGATCTGTGGCATCTCTGTTGAAAGAGGACAATGCTAGTGGACGCCCAAGTATTTGGTAAGACACCGTTCACCGTACATTGTTGAACATGGATCTCCGCAGCAGACGACCCCTACGTGTTGACACAACGACATCACCATTTACGATTGCAGTGGGCACGGGACCATCGGGAATCGACCTTCGATCAATGGAAACGTGTTGGCTCTTTGGGTGAACCACATTTTTGCTACACTGGGTCGATGGTCGTCTCTACAAACGCCGTCATTGAGATGAACGTGCAGAGCGCCACAGCTGCAGGCTGCTGGGAGCAATATTATGCTATCGGAGACATTTTCATTCACTTTCATGGGACCTGGGGTAGTAATCGAAGACACGCTGACAGCTGCAAACCATCTTGATGTCTTCCCCGACGGCGATTTCATTTTTCACTAGTATAATTGTCCGTGTCGCGGAGCCAAAAGTGTGCTACAGTGGTTTTAGGAGTATTATATTGAACCCACATTCATATCTCGGCGACCAAATTCGCTTGATGTAAATCCTATGGCAACCATCGCCAGTTATTTACTCGAATTATATGACCTATGCGTAGACATCCAATGCCACATACCTCCACATAGCTACCAACGAACTGTCGGATCCCTGATACGCAGAATCAGTGATGTGTTTCGTTCCAAAGACGGATAAACAAGCTAGTAAGCAGATGGTCATAATGTTTGGGCTGATTAGTGTATGTAAGCTGAACTTCAGTGACTGTGATTTCGCAATGTGTGAAGGACAAACATAAATTTAAGAATAAGACACTCTGAACAGATAAAGCACTGAAAACTGAAAATTAATACACTACGTTTCCAGACCACCTCTTATAACAGAATGACCAACTTACTAACATAGTAACAGCAGTAAGCACTAATAACAATTCGTTTACAGCCAGTACCCACCTACCACAATCAAAAAAAGATCCACTACAGTAACTTCAAGCATCAAAATTGCCACATGCCAATTATGTCACTAGAACGCATAATCTTTTGAGCTTATAATCTAAGCCTAGACTTGCCTTGTGATGCACATAAAATCTTGCATTAAGTATAGACATGAGGCTGAAATCAAAGACAACGCACAATGCAATAAAAAGTTTTTCGAAATTTCTGGTTTCCAGTAAAGTAGCGATTTCAGACCACAGATTGGAAGACAAAACCCTGTTATTTATCTCAGCTACAAAATGATAAATTTCTCGGTATCCGTGTTTCAGCTATGGAACCTCGCCCGCTTCGACGGACGAAAACAAACTGGTTAGAGCTCTGCCGACCGCCGTCCGATGACTTTAAGTTCGTAAGTTGGGCATTAAGATCGGTGGAAGGCCCGGTGTCACTGCAACGGTGACAACAGGCTTACAGTTTTACGTGAACCTGGAAAGACGGTGCCACATTTTCAAATCAGTGCAAGAATTTTGTCGCTACTCACACGCCTGTTTAGCCACCAAGTTGAACAAGCAGGGGCGGAAGCTAAAAGGAAAACGCAGAATAGAAGTCACACTATGAATAATACCGTAACGGCTAGAGGTTGAGTAATACCGTAACGGCTAGAGGTCTGAGACGCACCTAATGGAGCATAAACTCCTGAGAATTTACTTCGACAAAGCAATGGTACAGGCCATTACTCTGACAGCATTTTAGGACTGTTACTGAATCAGAGACCTGTAGCTGAAAACCGTACTGTTTTTAGTGAGGAGGATCGGTAAGACACGTTTGGACAGATTAATCAATAGGTTTTTGAACAGATAAAATTCATAAAAAAATATACGAAAGGTTTTATTTACGGATGATGTGGTCATTTACCCTCTAGTAAAGTCGTCAGAAGTTAAAAAACCATTGCAAAATGACACAGGCAAGAAATCTGTATGGTGCGAAAGTGGCAGTTGACCCTTAATAATGAAAAGTTTGAGGTCATCCACGTGAGTACTGAAAGGAATGTGATAAATTTCGATTACAAGACAAATCACGCAAATCTAGTCTGTCAATTCAATTAAATACCCAGGAAATACAGTTACAAACCTCTTAAATTTTACGATCACATAGATAATGTTGTGGAGAAGGCAAGCCAAGAACTACGTTTTATTTCAGAACGCTTAGATGCAACAGGACTAACAAGGAGACCGTCTACACTACGCTTGTCCCACTCTGCTAGAGTACTGCTGTGCAGTATGGCATCTTTACCAGATAGCATTGATGAAAGACGTCTAAAAAGTTTAAAGCAGGCCAGCTCATTTTGTGTTACCGCAAAATAAGGAAGAAAATGTCGCGCATATGAAACGTGAGTCGGGCAGTCATTAAAGGAAAAGCGATTTTCGTTGCGGCGATATCTTTGCACGAAATTTCATTCTCCAATGTTCTCCTCCGAAAGGAAAAATATTTCGATGGCACCGACCTACACAGTGAGAAATGATCGTTTTCATAAAATAAGAGAACTCAGAGCTCGCCCGGACAGATTTAACTGTTCGCCTTCACCGCGTGCTATTACTGAAGAGAAATAATGTGAAAGTGGTTCGATGAACCTTCTTCTAGGCACTGAAGTGTGAATTGCAGAGTAGTCATGTAGGTGTAGGTAGAGAAAAATAAGTAAAAGAATGGAATGAAAAACGTAGTGCTTCAGCAGGCCGACTGTAGTTTCAACAACCCGTGACTGCCCTGTGGGTTCGCGCTGTATAGAGTTGTAGTAATACGATGGGCGTACTTCCGCACGGAGTTGCTCGTTCTCGGTGCTGGGTGCAAGCGCAGCAGCGAGCTGAGTTATAACTCGAGTCGTCCCTGAGGACGCTTGCCGCGAAATATTGCGACGTCGCTTGAGGAGAGCGAGGTCCGAAATACGTGCAAGACAGGCAGCGCAGCGATAAGCTTAGAACACTAGTCGATAAGAGTGGCCGGATGAGCGTCCACAGTCTCGCAGCTTCCACGTAGACGGAACACGGCGGACACGTTACGTAGTAGAGAATTTATGGAGAAAAAATAAATATTTTATATGTTCTCCTTTTCTTTTTCCTTTTTAGTTTTTCTTTTCGCACTTAGCTGTAGTTCGTGATGGTAAATTTATACGTAACGTGTTTGCCTATGGTTTTGTCGGTCAGTAGGGACACAGACTACGGATTTACACTACTGGCCATTAAAATTGCTACACCACGAAGATGACGTGCTACAGACGCGAAATTTAACCGACATGGAGAAGATGCTGTGATACGCAAATTATTAGCTTTTCAGAGCATTCACACAAGGTTGGCGCCGGTGGCCACACCTACAACCCGCTGACATGAGGAAAGTTTCCAACCGATTTCTCATACACAAACACCAGTTGACCAGTGTTGCCTTGTGAAACGTTGTTGTGATGCCTCGTGTAAGGAGGAGAAATGCGTACCATCACGTTTCCGACTTTGATAAACGCCGGATTGTAGCCTATCGCGATTGCGGTTTATCGTATCGCGACATTGCTGCTCGCGTTGGTCGAGATCCAATGACTGTTAGCAGAATATGGAATCGGTGCGTTCAGGAGGGTAATACGGAACGCTGTGCTGGGTACCAACGGCCTCGTATTACTAGCAGTCGAGATGACAGGCATCTTATCCTCATGGCTGTAACGGATCGTGCTGCCATGTCTCGATGCCCGAGTCAACATATGGCGACGTTTGCAAGACAACAACCATCTGTACGAACAGTTCGACTACGTTTGCAGCAGCATGGACTATCAGCTCGGAGACCATGGCTGCGGTTACCCTTGACAATGCATCACATACAGGAGCGCCTGCGATGGTGTACTCAACGACGAATCTGGGCGCACGAATGGCAAAACGTCATTTTTTCGGATGAATCTAGGTTCTGTTTACAGCATCATGATGGTCGCATCTGTGTTTGGAGATATCGCGGTGAATGCACATTGGAAGCGTGTATTCGTCATCGCCATACTAGCGCATCACCCGACGTGATGGTATGGGATGTCATTGGTTACACGTCTCGGTCACCTCTTGTTAGCATTGACGGCACTTTGAACAATGGACGTTACATTTCAGATGTGTTACGACCCATGGCTCTACCCTTCATTCGATCCCTGCGAGACCCTACATTTCAGCAGGGTAATGCACGAGCGCATGTTGCAGGCCCTGTACCGGCCTTTCTGGATACAGAAAATGTTCGACTGCTGGCCCGGCCAGCACATTCTCCAGATTTCTCACCAATTGAAAACGTGTGGTCAATAGTGGCCGAGCATCTGGCTCGTCACAATACGCCAGTCACTACTCTTGATGAACTGTGGTATCGCGTTGAAGCTGCATGGGCAGCTGTACCTGTACACGCCATCCAAGCTCTGTTTGACTCAATGCCCAGGCGTATCAAGGCCGTTATTACAGCCAGAGGTGGTTATTCTGGGTACTGATTTCTCAGGATCTATGCACCCAAATTGCGTGAAAATGTAATCACATGTTAGTTCTAGTATAATATGTTTGCCCAATAAATACCCGTTTATCATCTGCATTTCTTCTTGGAGTAGCAATTTTAATGGCCAGTAGTGTAGATTCATTCTTATGCCGTGATAGATGGCTGAAGAAATAGTTATTACATTCTGAACCGAGCATGTGCACTCGACATCAACAAATACAGCCGAGTCCGAAAAGTAAATGGAAATATCGGTGATACATATTTTTTGCCTTCTGTGAAGTACGTAACAGTATTTTCTTCATAAGCGCAATTTCGTCGTAACAGGTATACTAAACTTTAGAAAATAAGACAAAATAAAGCTGAGCGTAGGTGACAACAAGCGCTGTAAAATACCTGCAGCTACTTCAGGCTACCACAGTTAGCGGAAGAGGACGAAAGTTTAACACTATCTAGTAAGCATAGTGTTTCAGAACATATAGTGTATATACACTGCGCAACAGAAGTTTGAAATTTGGCTCAAAGGTGCCTACAAGCTACCTATGTAATGGTGAAAAAGCGTGTCGCAGTATGACGTCAACTTCGAGCTCGGCAACACTTCAAACAGCTAGGTGCCCACTCATGCGATAAAAGGCCACAGCTCAGAAGTTCATGTGAGCTGTAAGGACTGTTAATGTTGTCACGTTGGCATCAAATGTCACCAAAATTCTGGCAAACATCACTGTGGACATGTCACGCGATCGGATGATCGTCGCAGCCCCCGTTAACAACATCTCTTTCGACATCCCTGGAATGGTGGTCAGAGGCGTGACCCCCAGCATTGAAATTACACAGTTATCTAATGAGAGGAGGGCAGAGAATACACCGCTCACAGCTGAAACGAAATGGCCTCAGGGTGTGGCATAAAGCGCATCAATAAGACCACCTCTTTCCTTACGACGTTGATTCTCACATACTTCGCGGCCGAAAACGACAATTTTCAGTGCGATGAGCAACAGGAAGACGTTCTTGACAACCTTTGACAATCCTTACAGCCTTGGGCATTTCAACTCTTCTCTGTAGATATTGTGGGGCTGCATCCCCATTGAATATGATCGCACTCCTTTGCGGGGCAGCGCGACCGAAAATTTTTGCTCTGGTGTACAGGTTGGAGCTACTAGGGACCACTCAAACCCATGCGACGAAATTTGAACGCCATGTGAAGCAACGAAGGGCCCTTATGCTTTTTAAGTGCTCCTGCTTCATGCCCCCTGTAGCGTGAACGCGAAGGAGTGCAACATTTACACATGCGACAATAAAACAGTATAGGGTCCCTCTAAGAACCCTCAAATTCAACCAAACCACCGGTGGCACCAACCCATGTTCATCGAGAATTTTTAAAATGTACTTTCACAGAGAAGATCCACGAAGTAGCCCAAGGTGCATCCAGGTGGGCAACCATTAACACCCTTCTGAGACCAGTTGCCCCCGCAGGCACCTAGGGGTATTTCAAAGGTTTTCTCTGTAAGGGCACCTTTTTAAAATACTCAAGTGATGTGGGCAGGTGGCACCGAGCTTTTTGGGTCTTAGAGGCACCATCTACCATTTTATTCGCACATGTATCAATGTCACAATCCTCCGTGATCATGTCCCAGGAGGGCGTAAAAGAGTAGCACTGAAAAAGCGTAAGGAGCATTTGATGCTTTGGATCACGTTCAAATTTCGTCGAATGGTTTTGAATGGTCCCTAATGGTTCTAGCCTGTACGCCAGAGCAAAAACTGCGGTCACACTGCAGTCCAAAGGGGTGAGATGTGTGGGAATCAACGTCCCAAGGAAAGGGATGGTTACATTGACGACCTTTATGCTACCTCCTGAGGCCTTTTCATTTCGATTCCGAGTGGCGGTGTGCCTGGAATGTTTTCCTCGGTCACTCGTAAGAAAACTGGGTTATCTCAACACTGAGTGTCACGCGTCTGACCTGTATCGCAGAGGTGCAAAAAGAAGGACGAAATGTGGGTAAAAGGGGCTGTGACGACTTTCCGATCATGTGAGACGTCCACGGTGGCGTTGGGCAGAATTGTGGCGAAATTTGGTACCAATGCGACCTCATTAACCCACTTTGCACGCAACATGAACTTCTGAAATCTTGCCTTTTTTCCGCATGTGGAGACCTTGCTTTCTGAAGCATCGTCCATTCCACTCTTTCGCACCATTACAGAGGAAGGCTGTAGGCACCTTTGAAACAGTTTCAAATTTATGCGTCGGAATGGGACATAATTACAGGGTTTCGAAAAAGTGATACTTTAATTCTGTCGCGCAGTGTAGTTTAGGAGAGGCAGCATAGAATAATTCGCATGAAATATCCCATATGTGTCTAGTTTTTATTGGTTACATGTGTAAAGTTAATGATAGACAGATATTTTCATTTAGTGTCTCGTTACTGTAATGTTGCAATGGGTTTATTTATCGAATGCCATTTCTTTCATAAGTTCAAGTTTGAAATTGTGGTTAAGTTGATGTAGCTAAATGCTTCAACCTCGATTGCAATTTATTTGCCAATTTTTCATCTACATTCCAGGCGCGAATATTTCACGGGAATAACTATTGCTGATGAGATTCCATGTGAGTTCGATGCTCTCTCATTTTATTTGCAAGATCTTTCCGCGAGATGTACGCAACAGGAAGCAATGTACAGGTTGATTTTCAGTTACGAACGAACGCTCTCGGCACTAACAGTAAACCACATCGTCATATACAATTCCTCTCTTTTAGTGTCTGCCAGTGGGGCTGGCGGAGCATCTCCGTAACGCTTTCGCCCTTATTAAATGAACCTATAACGAAACGCGGTGATCTTCTTTGGATCTACTCTACTTTTTCCATCGATCCCATCCGATACCGATTCCAGACTGAGGAGATATATTCAATTATTGGTCAAACGAAGGTTTTGTAAGCTAGCTCCTTTATGGGTAGACCACATTTCCTGCGGTTTCTTTCAATAAATCTAAAACAGGAATATGCTTAACCTGTGACTTCGTTCATGTGGTCATTCCATTTTAAATAGTTCCTTACGCATTCTCCTAGATATTTTACACTGAAGCGCCAAATAAACTGGTATAGGCATCCGTATTCAAATACAGAGAGATGTGAACAGGCAGAATATGGCGCTGGGGTCGGCAAGACCTACATAGGACAACAAGTGTCTGGCACAGTTGTTAGATCGGTTACTGCTGCTACAACGGTAAGTTATCAAAATTAAGTGATTTTGAACTTCGTGTCATAGACGATGCGCGAGCGATGGGACACAGCATCTCCGAGGTAGCGATGAGGTAAGGGTTTTCCGGTACGACCATTTCACGGGTATATCGTGAATATCAGGAACCCGATAAGATATCAAATCTCCGACATCGCTGCGGCCGGAAAAAGATCCTGAAAGAACGGGACCAGCGACGACTGAAGAGAATCGTTCAATTTGACAGAAATGCAACTCGTCCCAAAATTGCTGCAGATTTCAATGCTGGGCCATCAACAAGTATCAGCATGCGAACCAATCAACAAAACATCATCGATCTGGGTTTTCGGAGCCGAAGGCCCCTCGTGTACCCTTGGTGGCTGCACGATACAAAACTTTACGCCTCGCCTGGGCTCGTCAACACTGACATTGGATTGTCGATGCCTGGAAACATGTTGCCTGGTCAGCCGAGTCTCGTATCCAGCAGCTGGACGTGTACTGGTATGGAGACAACCTTATGAATCCATGGGTCCAGCATGTCAGCAGGGGACTGTCCAAGCTGGTGGAGGCTCTGCAATGGTATAGGACGTGTGCGATTGGAGTGATATGGGATCCCTAATACGTCTAGGTACGACTCTGACAGGTGACACATACGTAAGCATCCTGTCTGATTACATGCATCCATTCATGTCCATTGTGCATTCCGACGGACTTGGGAAATTCCAGCAAGACAATGGTACACGCCACACGCTCAGAATTGCTACAGAGTGGCTTCAGGAACACTTCCGTTGGCCACCAAGCTCCCCAGACATGAACATAATTAGCATACCTGGGATGCCTTGCAGTGTGCTGCTCAGAAGAGATCTCCATCCCCTTGTATGGACAATCCTGCAGGATTTACGATGTCAGTTCCCTGCAGCACTACTTCAGACATTAGTCGAGGCACTTCTGAGTGCTCGCGGAGGCCCTACACGATATTAGGCAAATGTACCAGCATCTTTTCTCTTCAGTGTGTATGAGTAACTAATTCCAGTGGCTGTTCTGCGAAGTGTTATCAAACAGTTGTTGGGATTTCTGCCTACTTATCCGCAATACGTTACGTTTGTTTATGCTGAGGGTCGACTGTCGTTCCCTGTACTAAACGTCGACCCTCTGCCGGTCTTCTTGCATTTCTCTTCAATTTCCTAACGTTGTGACGTCTCTGAATAAAACATCATCGTCCACCAATAGCCTCATGGACTTTCCGACGTTATTCACTAGGTTCACTACGCCGTTTATGAGTACCGCACGTATTTAAAATTGCTGAGTATACCGATACGATATTAGTGTGCGAGTTTTGTTATGAAAACACTGCTTATGGATAAAACATTGTAATGATTTGGGAACAGCAGGGTCCCAAAGTCAAGACTGCTGTGCTTTCACTGAACTGCGCGATGCTGTTGGAGTGTCCAGGAGACATACCTCATCTGAACTTGCGAGTGAACACTGTGTGGATGAAGTAGAATGCATTATTCAGTTGCCAAAACGTAGTTCTTCAACAAGTACTCGCGGAATTTCTACACGTGTCGATACTCCTCATAAAAAATATAGGTAGCACACATTATGTACACACGATGTCTATCCGAAATATTTATAGTGGATTTAACAGCTTTGAAATTGGAATGAAGGTAGACGATTGAAAATCTTTCGTTGGCTAATTGAAAATAACCGAGTAATGTCGTTAAGACTGCTTGCTCATAAAGACCTTTTACAAGTGTCAGTGTCAATCACGCTTGTACATCAAATCAGTTGTCAAACGAAAATCCGCATGTCTTTGTGGAGGCAGTTTTAAGAACACTTTTTTGTAAATAAGTGTTGTCGTATGAAACTCAATCAGTTGATTGAGCCTGTTATGTTATGTTATCGTCTTTCCTGGCCCCGTTAGCTTAGCTTTCAGCATTAATGGAAGACGTTCCTTCGGCTGCAAGGATGGGTATGTTCTTCCAGCGTTCCTCTGCTCATTCTAGGCGTGACGTGACGTCATGTAAACCTAATATTCCCCGTAAGATGGCTCAGCATAAATGATCCCATTTGTTACCCACCAAAGCCCCGCCCTTTAGAGTTTTGTCTGCGGGGAGATTCAGATGCGAAGCCTGCAGTGAATGTAAACACAGGAGAAGAATTGATCGTTCGGATTATGAATCGTGCTGTCCTCATAAAAGAACGCCAAGACGACCTCAGAATAGCTGCAAGTAGTGTAGTCAACTGAATTCAAAAGGATGTTGAAGTCAAATTCAAATTTATCAAAACGAGCTTGGACCTTAATCACTTGTCTTTGATTATCACATGGGTTGCATTCTATATATCTCTGTCAACAATAAAAACTGGACACATGTTATATGGAATGTTTTATTCGAATCGGTCTGCAGTACCACCTGTTAAAATATGTACTATTCCTTCTGAAACGCACTATAGACTTAATTTAGTTCAATTTTTAAGGCTAAAATTTTATATGTTTCCAGCCATGATTTTGTTGGTTTCATTTATCTCTAAGGCGCTGCAGTCACGGACTGTGCGGCTGGTCCCGGCTGAGGCTCGAGTTCCCCCTCGGGTATGGGTGTGTGTTTGTCCTTAGGATACTTTAGGTTAAGTAGTGTGTAAGCTTAGGGACTGATGACCTTAACAGTTAAGTCCCATAAGAATTCACACACATCACACACATTTATCTCACTCAATACACTGTTTCGGCGATTAGTTCCCTTTTTCAAACGCTTTTACTGTACGAAGACTTGAATATGAGGAGGATATTAGTGTTTAACGTCCCGTCGACAAGTATGTCATTAGTGACGGAGCACAAGCTTGGATTATGGAAGGATGGGGAAGGAAATCGGCCGTGCCCTTTCAAAGGAATCTTTCCGGCGACTGCCTGAAGCGATTAGGGGAAACCACGGGAAACCTAAATCGGGATGGCTGGACGCGGGTTTGAACCGTCGTCCTCCCGAATACGAGTCCAGTGTGTTTACCACTGCACCACGTCGCTCGGTGCTTGAATTATGACGCTCGCTGTGTGTGAAGTGCTTCATTGTTACTGCAATTTAACTGTAAAACAAACATGCGAAAATTTGTCGTTACTTGCACTGGGGAATGTGATAGTCATGTTTATTTACGGAATTTTGATTGCTCTGTTAGGCAGAAACTAACAGATGCTAATCATTGCAGTTCACTTGTGCTTCACAAAAATTGTAAAATAAACACAATAGACGCAGAGATACAGTGTCCACTACAAAAACATAACGTAAACAATGATATTTGTCCCTCGAAATAGGTCACATGAGAGATTTATCAAACAAATGAAAATCGTAACTGCTAATTTATATTGTTTTTATGCAGAAAACAAAAGGTTTTGGTTTACTGAATATTGTTACTAAAACATTTTGGACTCACGGTCAATGTGTAACTAAAGCCACGGTACGTAAAGCAGGATGCTCATACGTAAATCACCAAGAAATGAAGTACATAATAATGGGATCACGACTTGTGACATAGCCGCTGAAAAATTCACATGATGGACGTTTATTCCAATCGCAGTCCACAATATGTGACTTTAGATAATTAATTGCTGTCTATGAAGACCATCTTCAAGACCTGAGTACATACCATTTTTTCAGTCACATCGAGCCAACATATGTAAATATGGTTCAGCCAAAAAGTAGTATATCAGAAAAATAGTTGTCGTTTTACGTAAACAAAAAAGATGAAGCTTTGCTGGAATATTACTTTCTGACTGTACCATATTTAGACATATTGGCTCGACGGGAAAACTGTATGCACGCGCAGGTCTTGAAGACGTTCTCCTCAGGGAGACATTAATTAGCTGGTGTAAAGTAGTGTGATTTCTAACAGGAATAAACATTTAAAGGGGTTAGGCGATCTGAGAGGATTTCAAAGCAATTAGAAATATTTCATACTGACTCGGTGCCGACTGATAGCACCCATCTGTACCTGTCTGAAGCAATCGATGGTACTGCAGCTGGATATTTCTTTTCTTCTCGGAAAATAAGAACTACCGTGTCTGCATGAATGCTTTGGTCCAAAGCTTTCAGGAACTCGTAGGATAAAAGTGTGAGTTGGGGTTCACATGATTGTTATGTTAGGAATCCATGTTGATTGGCATGGAGTAGGGTGTTTTTTTTCAAGATACCGTTTCAGAAGGTGTCATAAGATTCTGCACCAAATGGATGTGAAGGATATTGGATGGCAGTTTTACGGATCATTTCTGTCCTCCTTCTAGTCGAGTGTGATCTGTGCCTTCTAATACTGACTGGAAGGTCAATAACTTGCATCATGAATAGCAATGGTCAGAACACACTTCCCTGGAACACACCTGGAGTTACTTATACATCTCCATCCGAGATGGGGACGGTTTTTTGTACCACGGATTAGTTAGTTGCATGTTACGTAGATCATTGGAACGATTTTTTTTATCGAAATGTTGTGGAACGAGTCAGTTTGCAGGATGTATGATGATGGTTTTAAATAAAAATTCGTCCACGGAACAGAAGAGTTGTCCAGGGAAAATTATTTTATCTTAGATTTAAAACTCCCTTTGATACCGGTCAGATATTTTAGGATACTGGGCAAACGGTTTTTTTTTGCTGTAACTGAACACTTTTCTGAGCCACTAACTATTCTATTTTATTAATGTTTAATACAGATCCTGTAGCCCTCTAATATTGTTGGCATTCCACTGAATTATGACTGATATTGAAGATGAATTTCATTAGCAAATATATGCAGTTAACTCACTCAAGAGATGCCAACAACACGACAATGGGTGAACATCACATGTTATTCTTACTACTCGCTTTTGTGCAATCAAACTTTTCTACTTACGTGATGTGTTATCGCGGAAAACTATTTTATAAAACATAATTGAGTAGAAATATGCAAAATGTGTCAGGATTTTTATCAGTCAGTTTCCAAGACTAGCCATTATACGAAGAGCAAAAGCAGCTCAACTTAATTTTTTGAGCATCTCACTGATATGCATCTTCCACTTCAAGTTTTCATCAATAGGTACACTCAAAACTTTGGAGTATTATATCCTGTGTTCTGATTCCTGTACATATGTTACAACAACTGCTGGTATGACCGTATTTGTTGCACAGAACTGATTATAGTGTGTTTTAGCAAAAGGAGAGTCTATTTCAGAGAATCACGTAATAATGCTTTGAAAAACGCAATTAACAATCTCTTCTGTTTCCTTCTCTCTAATTGAACATCGTCTCCAAAAAGTACTGATTCTGTTTGTTGAATTTTAAGTAGAAAGTCATTCACGTATGTGAGGAATAGGAGTGGATCCCAAATTGGAACCTGTGTGACTACCCAGTGAGTAAGATTTTCTACCTTTTCTTGTTTGAAATATTTGGCACAACTTTCTTGCATTCTGTTTGTTAAGTACCATTCAAATAAGCTGTGTATAAAGCCATCAGTTCCACAAAATTTAAGTTTTCCTGAAAGGGGACAAGATCTACGCAATCAAATACAATGGAAAGATCATAAAAATACCAGCTGACAATGTTTTATTTTTTAAGGCTTGTAGTATTTGATGAGTGAATGTATAATTAGTATTTTGAACCTAGCAATCCTTCTGGAATCCAAACTGTGAAGTGTTAAGCAAATTGTTTGTGAGTAAATGTTGCACTGCAATACAACAGCTTTTACATAGTTCTGGAAAATCATAAGCACCATAAAAAATCGCCGTCCACTGGATCATATTACAGGAGCAGACGACATGCTGATGAACAAAACATGAACATAATTGAAATGTTATCCATCTGAAGATGGGCCCAGTAGCCCTAAACCGGTTGTGGTATTGAAATAAAGCATTTTGAAAGTATTATTGCTGGTTGCGTTATTCACCGTCAATAACGGCAACTTCACACCCAAAATTTCTACTACCATTATTTACATAAGTTTCCGTAGTATCCAAAAGGCTGTAATAAAGACGGCTAAATATTACGCGCTAAATACACTCCAACGCATGTATCTACAGAGTGTCCTTTTCTTATACGAACCTAGCGGCAGAGTGTCGCGCCGGACACACAGCAACCACTCCTCGCTTTCCAGTGGAGAGGCGGTAGCCAGGGATGACCACGGTCCCCATAGCAACTTAGCCGTGTAACTGCTCAGACACCTGGCCTACGATATCACTAAACCTCTCTGACTTTCCGCCGAAGCTACTACTATTGGTACAGTTGCTCTAGCAGGCAACGGATACATGCTACTCTCACCAAAAATCACATTCACTAATTTCAATCACGAACAGCGGATTAAATAATACGAGAAGGATGTAGGAAACGCACACGTTCCCAAATACCAACGAAAATATTGAGAATAAAACGACTCACTACTTCTGAGAGGCTCACTACATTCGCATCAGATAGCGACTAGAATAGAGTAATTTATGAAACAGACAACTGAGCTGAATTAAAAAAGAGAACGCGAATGTAGTCGGAAGTGGATAATGTGTACAGTGTTGCTTCTGTGCCCCTCATAGAGACGTGTAGAGGATACGGCGCTACATGATGAGCGCAATAATGTCGCCACGGCGGCGGGAAGTGGGAGGAAGGAGAAAAAGAAGGAAGAGCCACGTGGAGGCGGTACAGCCCCCAGGGGTGAGCGGTGGTCGCAACAGTATGCCACGGCGAGATTGCTCGCTGCGTGGAAACTCCCCGCCATGCCTCTCCAGCGACCCCGGCAGTTGCTGCTCGCTTTTGTTCTGCAGTTCTTCTCATAGGCGCAGGTCGTTGTGTGCGTTTCACAGCTCCCCTTGCTGTAGTTACCTGCGGGCCCAGGGCAAGAGCACAGCCAGTAGGTCGCATCCGTATTTCAGTCGAAGACTGAAACCCTTTCTCGCGCCTCCTCGGCGACGCTTGCACGAGTAGCTCTCTAAAGACATTTCACCTTCTCGCACATCATTGCTCTGGCGTGAAAAACTTAAATGTGAATGTAGCTTTCTCATATTGTGTCACTGCCAAGTAATAAAGCTCGATGAAAGAACTGCTACAGAATAATACAGAAGGTACATGAAAGGAATTCACAATGAGACGAACACAAATGGCACTTTCATTCAAAGAGAATAATTACTGCACTGAAGTGCACTCTAATTATGATCGTCCCCTGGACGTTACAAAAGGCAGGACATGGTTCTTAAAGTAGTAGGACAAAGCCTATGCGGCCCCACCCTCCAATGTTGCAAATTAATTCAAGATGGCGGATCCAAGATTGCGACGATATATATGAGGATGTTATAATGACATCAAGGTGAGAAGTTCATATTTTGGCTGGAAAATAGGTCAATTGGGCTACCTCCACTAATCTAATCCCCTCCCTTCCCCGTGCCCTTGCCTCCTCCCAAAGAAAATGGCAGGAATTTCCAATTTTGGCAGGGAGGGAAGGGCTGTTGGGCTACCTCCACTAACCTAAGAAAATGGTGGGAAAAAAGGTCACTTAGGCTACCTCCACTAACCTAAGTCATTTGACTGCTACCTCTTCCTTGGCATTGGCGGTAAAAAGGACTCAGCCAGTGCTGGATAGGATGGACGTAAGCCTTTACTTTGCAGGCAGTCTGTATTTTAACAATCTGTTGCATCCAATGTGTTCACCATGAGGTCTGGAGTCCAACTGACCTAATACACAGTACTGCCACCAGAGAGTGCTGTCATCACTTCCATGACGTAAACCAAAATGGCGGTCTGGGCGGTTGGGGGGGGGGGGGGGGGGCCGGGAAAAGGACTCAGCCCATTCTGGGCAGCTGGATAGGAAGTAGTGTACTTTATTTATTTTGGAACTATTTACAGACAGATTTTACGTAGTTTATTCATTACACTGATACAAAACAATCGCTCTGACATGCTTGGGTTCACAATACACAGCCTACAGACATGCAAGCTACTCATAAATTATCGAAACAATGCAGTACACTGATGTACAGGAACGCAAACAACTCGTAAATTATCTAAATAATGCAATGCACACCCTGCAGACCTGTTCACAAAATAATGCAACAGACACATTCACTATGTGTAAATTGTCAAAAAATAATGCATGTGTAGTGCTATGCAAACATGATCACAACGCTTAAACAGCCGAAAATAAGGCAGTGCACAAACACTCAGTGCATGCGAAAAAACACTTTTGAACTATTGTCAACCACAATGTATCAAAGACTCCAACGTGCACACATGCCAATGCCGGCGACCCTGCACACGCTCTTTGCAAGGCCAGCCAGACTCAAGCAAGCACCAGACAGACAAATGCAGGGGCTCGAGCTATCGCTCTCAGGCCGCTGTTGCCTACAGTCAGCAGATGAATTGCATCTGTTTTGGAGTATACAGTTAGAGTTCTTCGAGTATTATACTGACATCACATATCAATGTAAATAAGAGAAATCACCCTCTGGACATGCACGTGTTCACCTAACCACCGTGGCTGAGGCATCCACCACTAAGAAAGATGTTAGCATAGTGGCTCACCCTTGCAGACCCAGCTAAAAGGTTCTCGATGTTGTACTGATGTCACATGTCTATGTAAATAACAGTCAACTCTTTCTCTGAATGCGCTATAGAAATCTGTCGCAGTGCTTCCCAGAATAGCACAGGGCGTATTGTTCCTAGTGATGATAACGGGACACTCGATACGCATTGGCCACATGCACATGTTTGCCTGTCCAGCGTGGCTGACGCATCGTCAAGAAATGTTCACATAGGGACTGACCCGCGTAGGTGCAGCTGAAAGGTTTTCAATGTTATACTGACATCACATGGCTGTGTAAATAAGAGTCAAGTCTACCTCTCGCAAATTGTAAAGCGCTGCAGAAATAGTTTACCGTCACTTTTGTAGGAGCTTTCGTGATGTCTCATGTCTCAGCTTGTCTGCATGGAAATTCTGGTCCTAACAGGACCTGTTGGTGAAAATAGCCCAGAATAACACCGATTACATTCTTCCTGATGGTCCTAATGATGCATCACGTGTTACCCTTCCCGCAAATCGTAATGTCCTGCTTTCAACATACGTCTCAAAAACTGTAAACGTGTCACCACTGAAAGGCTTCATCATGTATGTGCACGCTTTTGAAAAGCATCATTAATCATAAAAGCATTCTTGTTATTTGGAGAGAGAGACGTTGGTCATATCAAGCCCTTTCAGAAATAGTGACGTCCCATAAAAGATTCTCGTTGGCTGTACATTCAAATGAAGCTCTCTCATTGGTTGCCTCGGATTATATACAGGGTGGTCGGAAATTCCCGTTACAAACTTCTAGGACATGTAGAGGCTAGTGAGTACAGAACACTAATAGGAACCCATGTCCGGAATCGTATCGTTTCCGTTCTACGACAGTTGCAATTCAGATGTGTACCTCGTCAACATCTGCTTAGGGCAAGAGAAACGTCTCAGGGTTCCCTGTCCTGGTATGCAACAGGGTAGACACAATGACGTGTGCTAAATCAAACGATCCTCAGATGTCACTTATTGTCCATCTTGCTGTGAGACCGAGACAGTACCTGTGTATCACCGATAGAGGAAACATGGTGCAGTACACGTTCGCGGAATACACAGACATGCTCCTTGTGTATGGCGAAGATGGAGGTAACGGAAGAGCTGCTAGTCGGCCGTATCACGAACGTTTTCCACACCGCCACACTCCATCGCACAAACTGTTTGCCCAAGTTACGCAACGGCTATGAGGAACGGGTACCTTCACCGTGACGAGGCAGGACTGTGGTGCTCCACAGCGACGCCGCACTCCAGAATTTGAAGAAGGTGCACTGCATCACATTAAAGATAGCCCGTCAATCAGTTTGCAAACAACTGCGCATGCAATGGCTGTTGGTCATAGTACCGTTTAGGACGTCCTGCATGAGCAACTATTACATCCGTACCACTTACAAAGGGTACACGCTATGGGTCCAGCAGACTTTCCACAACGCGTCGCCTTCTGCACATCGTTCCTGCACCATCGCATCAATGCAGCCCTGTTTCCACGTCGAGTTCTCTTCACGGATGAAAGTAGGTTCACAGGGGATTGTGTTCTGAATGCTCGAAATAGCCATGCCTGGGCAGACGGAAACCGTCATGCCACGCATGTTCAGCGATTTCAAGACAGGTTGGAATTAACGTGTGGGCAGGTATTCTGGACAGTCATGTGTTTGGACCATACCTCCTTCCATCCAATCTCATGGGTTCTGCATACTTAGTCTTCCTACGACATGTACTGCACCCGTTCTTGGAAGCTGTGCCATTGAATGCCCGTCAGGAAATGTGGTTTCAGCATGATGGAGCACCACCTCACTTTTCACTGGCTGTCCGGAGACATCTCAACAGACGGTATGGTGAAAGATGGATAGGCCGTGGTGGTCCAACCGTGTGGTTGCCACGATCACTGGATTTAACCCCTATGGACTTCTTCTTGTGGGGTCGTATGAAGAGCCTAATTTATGAGACACCTGAAAAGACAGAGGAAGATCTGCTTGCACGAGTTCTGGCAGCTGCACAAGACATTGAAGAGACATCAGGTGGGATGGAGAGAGTGTACCAGAACATGCTTCGGAGGTACAATGTGTGTAATAACGTTGGTGGTCGCCACATCGAGACGGTGTTGTAACGCATCGGTATGTTGCGGCTGGTTCCGTAGATGCTTTGTTCTTGTTGTTGTCGACTAATGTAAACTATAAGGTGTAAGTTGTAATGCAAATGCATAAGTAATAACGGAACGAGTCAGTATTCCTTCCAAATGGATTGCAACAACTGTTCTGGGTCACGCCTAAGTACATTTCTCCCCTGGGTGTGGATGAGATAATTATCTCCATTGAAACTGTCGTAGAACGGAAACTATACATTTCTGGACATGGGTTCCTATTCAAAAAGTTATGTACTCACTACCCCCTACATGTCCTAGAAGTTTGTAATGGGAATTTCCGGCCACCCTGTATAGACCCACAACCAACCTCCATCGTCCTCCGTCCGCTGCTGCCTACCTTCTTGTGCGTTTCGTCATCTCTGTGAGGTAGCTGCAGCTACACAAAAGAGTGTAGCGGCAAAAGGCTTAGAGTTCTAGAGACACGATTATCAAGTGAGTAAATAATTTCTATTTTGAGTGAAAATTTTGGTTTGTATGTTAAATTCGCCTAATTAATTCCATCTCCTTGTTATAGAGCAATTCCAGGATTTTATCTTGGAGTGTGAGGAGAGACAAGAAGGGGCTGGACGGCGCATATTCTCGAAGTACAGCCTCCTGTGGTGGCTTCACAGCCAGAATTGCCATGTGAGTATAATTTTCATTGTAATTTGTTCTTGTATAGTAGCGATTTAAAATTTTCTTATTTCATACTTCTTTTTTGGTTTATATATCTTGTTTGCTGTTGTTGTAGTCGAGACCGACCAATTGTCAGATGTCGATTCTGACAGGGACGATGACATTCCTGAATTGGTCAGACAAAGGACCACTGAATTAGAGGAGGAAAGGCGTTCTGATCTGGCCCTGTTTAAATGGTTCAAATGGCTCTGAGCACTGTGGGACTTAACATCTGAGGTCATCAGCCCCCTAGAACTTAGAACTACTTAAACCTAACTAACCTAAGGACATCACACATATCCATGCCTGAGGCAGGATTCGAACCTGCGACCGTAGCGGTGCGCGGTAACAGATTGAAGCGCCTAGAACCGCTCGTCCACACCGGCCAGCCGTTGATTTCCTTAGTACGAGACTTAACCACGAAGGTTGAAAAGAATGAAGGTTACAAATTTTAGCGTTCTGGTAATGTCTAAGACATTATATGTCGATTTCCGCCCCCTGTTCTGGGCATGGTGTCACACCGTAAGAGGAGATGACATCACGGCGGTGCTCATTTGCAAAAACATCAACAATGGTCTGGGAACTGTAAAATCTCCTGTGCAGCTTGCGTTTACTGACGGGGATAGGATCAGATACGCATGCAATTTGAGGATGATTCTCGATGGAATGGTTACTCGCAGCACACAAAAGGAGTTTAATTTAGCTAGAGTAGTACCAACGGGTTATTTCCTTGTTCCATATTTCATAATTATGGTTAGTTTTACGATCTAGACGAAACTACCTGTCTCGCTTTAGATCGGTATGCAGGAGGAAGAGGGCTTCTCTGATGAACTGTCGTTGAGAAAACTATTATTCCTTTTATATTTGACAGTGAAATCGGAAAGGTAAAGACTACAAGCTCTTGCAAAGGGTGAGAATTACTTTCTTAATTTTAACGTACCTCGCAAGCAGTCATATTGAAACAGTCCAAGGCAGCCAGCACAATTAATGCGTCTATACTTACATCCTTTACAGTCTCGAAGAACCGTTAAATTCCTTCGCCTCCTCTACAGTAAAAGGTGCCACACGACTATAATAATTAATATGTACCTCGTTTTCTTCACTTGAATGGCTATTATTAAATAATGAATGGGCATACTCTCCTCTGCCCAAACGCTAAAACAAGTAAAGAAACCATAATGTAACAAAACAAGAGCAACGTTAATATACCTACTGTTTTTCTACGGAGATGATGATATTCCATCTGGCACCGAAATTATTTATTGTAACGTTTCACCGCCGCATTGGGCGAAGTTCGTGCAGTTCACACTCACACGGCTGAGCTCAGTGATTCACTTCACAAAATGTTTGTTACATACTGTCTTTCATTTGGTCCTGAGTGTTTCTCGGGTATTTTAAAAACTTAGTATTCATTATTGTCTTTGATGTTCGATGATCTCGTATGTGGCTCTTTCACATATCAGTTTTTACATTAATACGAAGCGGTATTTCGTTGTGCTCTTTTTACTATAGTAAAAGACACAATATTGTCTCTACATACAATAAATCATTCTAACTTATGTAATTACATCAGATAACTTATCTCTGCTCACATTAGCTTAATGCAAGGTGATTTATCTCTCTGTACAAATTTTATACATTCATATTTTAACAATACAGTAAAACAAATGATTTTAGTAAAATAGTTACAGTTTTTCATACCAGAAAAGGAAACAAGAAAAACCATACAAGATTCCTACGTAGGTCTACGTTCTCTTCGGGTGACTTATTGGATGTTACAGTCGTTGGATGAATCAGGAGTTTGCTGGGTAATTAGACTACCCTTTGACCCATCCGTGAAGAGGACTTCAGAGCGTAGCCTTTGGTACCGGAGACACCCCAGGGTACCCGATGCTTTTGAGGAATGTCCACCTTTTTCTCGAATGACAGTTCACATGAAAGGAAGATTTTAACAGATATATAAACTACGTTCTCCTTTATTAAATCATCATTTCATTCTCGGTAATCTGAGGTCTTGGGTGTCTCGAAATTTCTCCGTTGTATTAACACATCAGCTTTTAGTCAGGATACATTTATTCCTTTCTCTACAATTTCCCTTGGTATATACTAGCGTAAGCGTCTTTGTGAAGTTCGCTTCCTATTTTAAAATTCACATTCTCCCTACGTCCATTGGGCGGCAAGAGTGCTGGCGCGTCCATGAGTGCTTAAGCAAACAATCAATATGCTACCACAGTGCGGCAACTGGTCTCCTTATCCACCACAGTGGCATAGTTTATAATCGTACGTGCGTTACGACCGTGGGTTGCCTCGTGCTTTCTTTCATCATGGTTTTACGTGCAATGGACTCTCTTCACGTCCAGAGAAGAGTATCGTGGTTCTTGAAGAAGTCAAGAGTTTTTTCGTTACCACTAGATCCCGGTAAGTAACGCAGATTAAAAACTACCTTGAGCAGTTAAACAGATAACCGACACGCGGCGATAACATATTAGACCTTCTGGTGACAAACAGACCCGAACTATTTGAAACAGTCAACGCAGAACAGGGAATCAGCGATCATAAAGCGGTTACAGCATCGATGATTTCAGCCGTAAATAGAAATATTAAAAAAGGTAGGAAGATTTTTCTGTTTAGCAAAAGTGACAGAAAGAAGATTTCAGAGTACTTGACGGCTCAACATAAAAGCTTTGTCTCAAGTACAGACAGTGTTGAGGATCAGTTGACAAAGTTCAAAACCATCGTACAATATGCATTAGATGAGTATGTGCCAAGCAAGATCGTAAGAGATGGAAACGAGCCACCGTGGCACAACAACCGAGTTAGAAAACTGCTGCAGAAGGAAAGGAAACTTCACAGCAAACATAAACATAGCCAAAGCCTTGCGGACAAACAAAAATTACGTGAAGCGAAATGTAGTGCGAGGAGGGCTATGCGAGAGGCGTTCAGTGAATTCGAAAGTAAATTTATATGTACTAACTTGGTAGAAAATCCTAAGAAATTTTGGTCTTATGTCAAAGCGCTAGGTGGATCAAAACTAAATGTCCAGATACTCTGTGACCAAAATGGTACTGGAATAGAGGATGACAGACTAAAGGCTGAAATACTAAATGTCTTTTTCCAAAGCTGTTTCACAGAGGAAGACTGCACTGTAGTTCCTTCTTTAGATTGACAGATGACAAAATGGTAGATATCGAAATAGATGACAGAGGGATAGAAAAACGATTAAAGTCGCGGAAAAGCCTCTGGACCTGATGGGATACCAGTTCGACTTCACACAGAGTACGCGAAGGAACTTGCTCTCCTTCTTGCAGTGGTGTACCGTAGGTCTCTAGAAGAGCGTAGCGTTCCAAGGGATTGGAATAGAGCATAGGTCATCCCCATTTTCAAGAAGGGACGTCGAACAGATGTGCAGCACTATTACCTATATCTCTAACGTCGATCAGTTGTAGAATTTTGGAACACGTGTCATGTTCGGGTATAATGACTTTTCTGGAGACTAGAAATCTACTCTGTAGGAATCAGCATGGGTTGCGAAAAGGACGATCGTGTGAAACCCAGTTCCTGCTATTCGTCCACAAGATTCATAGGGCCTTAGACACGGGTTACCAGGTAGATACAGTGTTTCTTGACTTCCCCAAGGTATTTGATACAGTTCCCCACAGTCGTTTAATGAACAAAGTAAGAGCATATGGACTATCAGACCAATTGTGTGATTGGATTGAAGAGTTGCTAGATAACAGAACGCAACATGTCATTCTCAATGGAGATAAATCTTCCGAAGTAAGAGTGATTTCAGGTGTGCCTCATGGGAGTGTCGTAGGACCGTTGCTATTCACAATATACATAACGAAGTAAGAGTGATTTCAGGTGTGCCTCAGGGGAGTGTCGTAGGACCGTTGCTATTCACAATATACATAAATGGGCTTGTGGATAACATCGGAAGTTCACTGAGGCTTTTTGCGGATGATGCTGTAGTATATCGAGAGGTTGTAACAATGGAAAATTGTTCTGAAATGCAGGAGGATCTCCAACGAATTGACGCATGGCGCATGGAATTGAAATTGAATCTCAATGTAGACAAGTGTAATGTGCTGCGAATACATAGAAAGAAAGATCGTTTATCATTTAGCTACAATATAGCAGGTCAGCAACTGGAAGCAGTTAACTCCATAAATTCACTGGGAGTAGGCATTAGAAGTGATTTAAAATGGAACGACCATATAAAATTAATCGTCGGTAAAGCAGATGCCAGACTGAGATTCATTGGAAGAATCCTAACGAAATGCAATCCGAAAACAAAGGAAGTAGGTTACAGTACACTTGTTCGCATACTGCTTGAATACTGCTCACTGGTGTGGGATCCATACCACATGGGGTTGATAGAAGAGATAGAGAAAATCCAACGGAGAGCAGCGCGCTTTGTTACAGGATCATTTAGTAATCGCGAAAGCGTTACAGAGATGATAGATAAACTCCAGTGAAGACTCGGCAAGAGAGACGTTCAGTAGCTGGGTACGGGCTTTCGTTGAAGTTTAGAGAACATACCTTCACCGAGTAGTCAAGCAGTATATTGCTCCCTCCTACGTATATCTTGCCAAGAGACCATGAACATAAAATCAGAGAGATTAGAGCCCACACAGTGGCATACCGACAATCTTTCTTTCCACGAACGATATGAGACTGGAATAGATGGGATAACCGATAGAGGTACTCAAACTACCCTCCGCCACACACCGTTAGGTGGCTTGCGGAGTATGGATGTAGATGTAGATTAATAGTTATTTGGATGCACCATGCTGCCTTTAGATACTCTGACTATCCACCGTTGCAAGTCTGTAATAATCTTTCCTCCAAAACGGGAACTAAACTTCCTTAATATACAGTTTTCATTTCACTATATTTGCACTACTCGAATGTAGTCGCTCAGTTATAGTAATTTTTTTATTTAACTTCGTAACAATCTTCCAGCATACTGCCCTCGCTCATGAACACAATCCTTATTTGTTTGAAAACATCACCGACCGCATATGCACTTGTTTACAATTTAATATTTACAATACAATTACTTCAGATATTGCTCCGTATCAGTATTATTCGGGGCGTAAGCAAAATCGGATTACACGAGACTGCCTTGTGCTTCCAGCATACAGAAATGCGAATCGTGTGTATACGCGGATTGTCTGGAAGGCACAACTTGTAAATTTACAATATTCATTTTCCTCATTGTAAATGCGTTTAGCTTAATTGTTTAGTTTCTTTCGCATCAAAATTTTGGAGCACCGTCAAGCGTTCGGAACCGTCTCAAATTTAAGATGTGAATTTCTGTTTTTACCCCAAGTTTACTGCGGAGCGGGGAGAGTTTCATTTCCATGAGACGCAGAGGGAAACATTGCGGTAATGACCTATTAATAGTTTCAAATTTTAAAACAAACACTAATAATATTAAAAAATATATACAAGAGAAAAATCTAGAATACAGAAGTTTTTTTAACTTTTCTTTCCTTATTCCTTCGTAGTGTTATTTCCACATATACGGATTTAGATCTAAGTATGAACCGTTCGTTATTCTGCTACTAGGTTAACCGTATCCACTGATATTGTTGCGTCAGTTATGTTTGTGGTTCATGTTCATTTCATTGTGTCTTTTACTCACCTCTATGATATTCGCCTCCCGCGGCGCCTATTAAATAAAAATAGTGTGTAATGTAGTTGAGCTTTTGTCGTGTTACTACATATATTTATGTCTCTTCATTCATTTCTATACTTCTGTAAGAGAACCAGTGTATGCTAAAAATGTATAAAGGTTTGGGTCATGCCTCTCGCTACAAAACGAACTTCCTTGCTTGTTCTTCTCAAGTGGCGTGTACTTCTGCTCTTCCGTAGGTTAGAAGCGCTTTACCCTTCCAGTTCCATAATTTAGACCTATGCACTCACATATTTCTCTTAAAAATAAAGGTAAAATAAAACTGCTGTGCTTAACAGTATTCGTAGTTTTGTACACGTTCCGAAAAGTTAGACCTTATGGGCGTAAAGAGTAATATTAGCATTGAAAGTCGTATGGATTAAGCACATTTATGCAAATACAAAGAAAAATCTACTTGTATCCATTCGCGCATTCCATTCCTTTAAGGAGTTTAATTTTTTGTCTCATCATCTGTCCACTCATCTTCATCTACCTATAGTAAAATACTTTGTGAGGTCTGTGTCCCTTGGACTCACGATTCCTCTATTACTTAACCTAATCTACAGTGACAAACGTACAGTACTATCTTGTCTCACAATTACAGGTACATTTCCTCACTTCTTCTCTGCTAGTCGTAGATATGTCCCATCCCAATTTCCTTTTTATAATCCAGTGTACTAATATTTTGTTTTACTTACACTACTGGCCATTAAAATTGCTACACCAAGAAGAAATGCAGATGATAAACGGGTATTCATTGGACAAATATCTTATACTAGAACTGACATGTGATTAAATTTTCACGCAATTTGGGTGCATAGATCCTGAGAAATCAGTACCCAGAACAACCACCTCTGGCCGTAATAAGGGCCTTGATAATACTGGGCATTGAGTCAAACAGAGATTGGATGGCGTGTACAGGTACAGCTGCCCATGCAGCTTCAACACGATGCCACAGTTCATCAAGAGCAGTGACTGGTGTATTTTGACGAACCAGTTGCTCGGCCACCATTGACCAGACGTTTTCAATTGGTGAGAGATCTGGAGAATGTGCTGGCCAGGGCAGCAGTTGAATATTTTCTGTATCCAGAAAGGCCCGTACAGGACCTTCAACATGTGGTCGTGCATTATCCTGCTGAAATGTAGGGTCGCAGGGATCAGATGAAGGGTAGAGCCACGGGTCCTAACACATCTGAAATGTAATGTCCACTGTTCAAAATGCCATCAATGCGAACAAGAGGTGACCGAGACGTGTAACCAATGGCACCCCATACCATCACGCCGGGTGATACGTCAGAATGGCGATGACGAATACATGCTTCCAACGTGCGTTCACCACGATGTCACCAAACACGGATGTGACCATCATGATGCTGTAAACAGAACCTGGATTCATCCGAAAAAATGACGTTTTGCCATTCGTGCATCCAGGTTCGTCGTTGAGTACACCATCGCAGGCGCTCGTGTCTGTGATGCAGCGTCAGGGGTAACCGCAGCCACGGTCTCCGAGCTGATAGTCCATGCTGCTGCAAACGTCGTAGAACTGTTCGTGCAGATGGTTGTTGTCTTGCAAACGTCCCCATCTGTTGACTCAGGGATCGAGACGTGGCTGCACGATTCGTTAAAGCCATGCGGATAAGATGCCTGTCATCTCGACTGCTAGTGATACGAGGCCGTTGGGATGCAGCACGGCGTTCCGTATTACCCTCATGAACCCAGCGATTCCATGTTCTGCTAACAGTCATTGGATCTCGACCAACGCGAGCAGCAATGTCGCGATACGATAAACCGCAATCGCGATAGGCTACAATCCGACGTTTATCAAAGGCGGAAACGTGATGGTATGCATTTCTCCTCCTTGCAGGAGGCATCACAACAACGTTTCACCAGGTAACGCCGGCCAACTGCTGTTTGTGTATGAGAAATCGGTTGGAAACTTTCTTCACGTCAGGACGTTGCATGTGTCGCTACCGGCGCCAAACTTCTGTGAATGCTCTGAAAAGCTGATCATTTGCATATCACAGCATCTTATTCCTGTCGGTTAAATTTCGCGTCTGTAGCACGTCATTTTCGTGGTTTAGCAGTTTTAATGGCCAGTAGTGTAAGTACTGTGTAAAAGATAGAACAACACCAATATGTTTGATATTTTGTTCTTTAATCTCGTGCTCCGATCTATAGCCTTACTTTCTCCTTAGTTTGTTTTGGTCTTGCTATTACCTACACATGTACTGTCTCTGCTGTTAGTTTTCTTTAGGTTTTCCTACTGGAAGTACTTCTTCAGGTTGCGATGTGCGTACAAACCTTTTATCTTCCCGCTCTGTGGATATCTGAGTAAATAACTTCCATCGTGTGGTATTCGCACAATGCGAAAAGGACTGGTATAGATCAGTTGTCTTTTCTTATTTTTATTTTGTAACAGTGATAGTTTACAGTGAGTCTTTAGCAGTACACTTTCCCCAAAAGAGAAGTGATTAGCCATACGCTACTGCTTGTCATAATGTATCTGTCGTACCTTGCCACTGTCTGTTAAAGATATTAATACTTGCCTTTCCTTTTCTTCCTCCCTAGGTATATGTGGAATCAGTGTAACCCACTCGTTCTTTTCCATGTTTTTGTGTATTAGTTCTCATGGTGTCTATGGCATATTATACAATGAAGTGTTGTTAACGATTTGCTCAAACATGCTTAGTCTGATGTATCCGCAGCCACCGAAAATGTATAATCGGTGACCTCGATCTTATTCACCGCTGGATTTGGATTCCCCCACTGCGGCTCCCCATGGCGATTCGGAGCCGGATTGGATTCGCAGGTAAGTGTTTCTCCACTGATAAAATTGTGGCTGGTTTTCCTGGTGGTGTTGCCACTGTGGATTCTGAAAATTCCTGTTCGTACAGTACTGAGGGTGACTATTTGGCTGTGGTCCCCATTAACTTCTACTGTTCTGATCGTTCCAGTTATATACAGTGGTTAGAATAACCGGGTTGATGCCTGTCATGATTCCTACATCTCCTTTTATAATTCGGAGAGCTGCCCCCGGTCCGACCAGGCAGTGACATCGGCGCAGCCTACTGTGTATCAACAAACGCGGGACGCGCATTAGGTGCTCGTCCGTGATTTTTGCCGTTATATCGCGGCCCGGTGGGCGTAGACTGTTCTCCGCTCCCACCATTACGATATCCATTCTGGTTATTATTGTTATTACTAGGCTTCATATCTTCGCTTATAACGCCAATAGAATCGAGGACCTACAAAACGGGGCGTATCCCAGTTTTTCTCTGTGTGAAATGGAAGTTTCGCTTTCGAAATGTGTAGAATGTCACTAAGAGCCACAGGTTCATCCCAGAAACGAGTCTTATTTGTGTACTACTCAAAATACTTTCTTAATGATACCTGCTTGATGTGTAGCTTTAGACTAAATCTTAGTTTTCTTAATCTTTCCTTCACCAGTGCTACCAATATTTTCCAAGAAGTGATTTTCAAAATGTGCTAATGTGTGACAGTTCTCTACCGTTTCGGATGCCCAAAGCGCGGCCTCACCTTGTATGAAACCTAGTACAGACTGGATGTCCTGTAATTCGGGCCAAGCTGTAGGCAACATGCTGCTAAAATCATTTATGAAAATAACTGGATGAACAGATCTCTTTTCTGGGATGAACGCCTGGAAGTGTCGGTTTTTTAGAAGATTTTCTGCTAGTGTAACTAATGAAAGTGTGGTGTCTGCCCCCACAGTTCGTGTAACAGCGTTTTGTAGTAATATGTCTGTGCCAGATACTGTTCCTTCTGCACATACATTTGCATGAGAAAGTAGACTATGACATTCGTCATTACCCTTACCTGTGTAGTTGCTATCAGTCCCTACTTGCTCCTCTTCTAATTTCTCCAGTAGTGTTCCTATTTGTGTGTGATCCTTTCATTTATATAGATATAGTGTACGTGTTCTTTGTATGTGACCTAACTCAGTTTGTATCTTCAATACTTCGCTGTGTCCACATCGGTAATCGTTTGCTCAACAGCCTTCTGTAACTCTGTCTCCAACCCATTATCAATTAAGGTCTCTTTCTCTCACAGAAACCATTAACGTGTTTTTCATATTTTGCTGCTATCTGATCTACTTGTTTGCCTGTTGGACTTTGGACTGTAATGTTACGTGTTCTAACAGCATTGTATCAAAATCATTTGTCAGTTTTTTGACATGTTCTGGCATGTCTTTTAATGTTGTTCTCGTCGTTGAAATATCATTAGTGCTGGCCGAAGTGGCCGTGAGGTTCTAGGCGCTGCCGTCTGGAACCACGAGACTGCTACGGTCGCAGGTTCGAATCCTGCCTCGGGCATGGATGTTTGTGATGTCCTTAGGTTAGTTAGGTTTAAGTAGTTCTAAGTTCTAGGGGACTAATGACCTCAGAAGTTGAGTCCCATAGTGCTCAGAGCCATTTGAACCATTTAAATATCATTAGTTTTCATTTGTATGTTTCTGCGTATGACTGCAGTGGCATGGTTCGCAACGCCTGTTTTCAAAGTGCGCTGCATTTGACTAAGATAACTAATAACTACGCTGTTTTGCTGCAGTCGGGAAAACATTTCAGAATTGGCTTTTTTCCAGATTTTTCCAGATTTTTCTGTTATGATTTTACTGTCTCAAAATTTTGGAAAATATTTTCTTATTACTGTAGTTTGCTCGATGTCATGGGCTTAGCTACATATAGCAAGAAACAAACAAACATTTATGTAACAATAGTATTATTATTTTGTACGTATTTACAGCGTGTAAACGGTCGCCAGTGTAAAATCTTCTTTTGTGTGACTTGCGTTTAATGACGGGAATGGAAAAATTCTCTCTTCCCAAACTCTGTTCAGCGCTAAAAAACTACAGGTATCATAATGTGAGAAAACAAGATCAACCTTAACATATTTACTGTTTTTCTACAGAGGTTATAGTATTCCATCTGGCACCGAAATTATTTATTTTAACGTTCCAGAACGCATTTTAACTACAAACGGTCTGTGTGGTTTCTTCTGCTTCGAGCTGCTAAGAGAATAACGTAGTAGAATCTTCGTTTGGCTTACGAAGTTCCAACAACGGTTCGTAAACATATAAAATTTTGCACCACAAACCTGTATCCTGTTTCATGGTTCTGCTATAAACACATTAGGTTTTAAAGAAAACTAATAAATAATATCCACGAGGGGCGTCCAACAACTAATGCAACACAATTTTTTCGGGAAAAACTTGGTTTTATTCAGGATTCCAATACACCATATTATCCCCACTCTTTTGACTACAAAACCCCATTTTCCAACATAATATGTTACTGGAAAGGCCTGTATGCCCGCATGTTACCACTCTACTGGTCGACGTCTGAGCCATCTTGCTGCTTCAGAAACCTTCCCATGAAACAGAATAATCCCTTCAGAGTCCCAAAAGACTGTCGCCGTGACTTCACCGGCTGAGAGTTCGTCTTTGTACTTTTTCTTCGGAGGAGAGGTGGTGTGGCACCATACGATGGATTCGTAGTTTGCTTCTGGTACCAAGTGATGAACCCACGTTTCATCGTCTGTGACTATATTTTACAAAAAATTGTCACCATCAGCCTCGCAACCCACAAGGAAATCCTCACAGGTAGTCCTTCGTTACCCTTTATCGTCTTCTGTTAGGCTGCGAGGACCCAGTGGGCACACACCTTTCAGTAGCCCAACAGGTGGTAGTGTGTCAGCACTAGCAACAGATACGTCCAGTTGTGTAGCGAGGTAGCTGATTGTGATCCATCGATCACTTCGAATGAGCGTGTCTGTACACCCCAACACTGCAGGAGAGAGAGCTGTGTGCGACCGGCTAGTACGCGGGTGATCGGACAAGTTTTACGCGATCTCTTTGCTATGATGACTGCCGCCTCGCCGACCGACTTACCGTGCAAGGTCTCTGTAGACATTCTGCATGCGCAATCAATGACAGTTCTCTACTTGGAACGCACCTCCGTTACAGATGCTATTTTGAAAGCTACGTATAGCGCCGTCGTCTATAGGAGCTTCATAAAACTTTAGGGGCTGGAGCGGGAATATTCCACAATGTTCCACAACAAATTCTGCATTTTTTCAACAGATAACGACCGAGAATAATAATGTATTGCATTACTAATTGTACACCCCTCGTACATGGAATTCGATAACAGGTTTAGATGGCAAAAAGAAACTCTGGTATCAAGCATTATAAATGCCGAGAGAGGGGCAAGGGAAATAAAAGGATTAGTATCGGAATTTCTGGAGCCACTTGGCCAAGAGAATGCCCCCAGTATTGGTTGTTTAAAACGAGATGCTTGCCCTATTTACCAACTAACAGTCCTATTAACGATCTGTTGGATAGCATTTTGGGAAGACGTGGTTGGCGTGTTTTATATACTCATGTAAGTAGTAGATTTATTGATTTATATAGTGAGGAATTAAATGTTGTATAGTTTACTCAAGTGCATGTATACCGCAAACGTGCAGTATAATGAGGAGGCGACATCACATAGGACACCTGCACATCTTTCCCATACCATACAGGTTAACGTGGAGCGCCTACTGCTTCAGATTAAAGAGGCGTATTTCAATTTCGGTCTGCTAGAGCGACGATAAACAGTCAAGAGGCAACATTAGTTGCTGAGCAGTTGGAAAGCCATCCTTAACTTTCTGCCACAGATGCAATAAAATATGTCTCCAGGGAAATGGTGGTGCGGCGTTTGTGATTCAGCGTGTCGTGTTGCAGCCAACTAATTCAACAGAAGTCAACCGTATAAACGTTTTAACTGTGGTAACTTGATAGTACGTAACTTCAGCGCATGAACATAGCTCCATCTAAGGACTGGGGATTTCCAGGCCCATCAGTCTCACTATATGCTAAATTGTGCGATGATTAAGTGTCTAACAGGGGAAACACTTCGCTTTAATGGCTAAAACGATTAAAAACTGAAATGAAACTACAGAGTCCGCCAGTAAAATGCATACACACTTTAAGGAACGAAAAGTAATACTTATGTGTTTATTTTACATTTATTAATTGATCACACATGTTGTACAACCTGCCGTTTAGCACATGGTCACTTAAGACGTTCAAAATGTTCACCATTGGCGGCTATACACATAACAGAACGACGAGCGGTCGCCGCAACTACGTTAGTCAATGTTACAGTGGAGATCGCTGCACATGTCGCTATAATCTCCTGGCGGAGATGCTCCAGCGTGTGTGACTTACGTTCATAGACGTTATCTTTCACAGTTCGCGAAAGTAATAGTCCGTAGGTGTTAGATCTGGCGACCGTGGAGGGAACTCAATGAGCCCTCTTCGTCCAATTCAATGCCCCGGAAAACTGTCATCCAGAAAAGCTTGTACGGCTATATGGTAGTGTGGTGGCGCCCCGTCCTGCAGGTAGAAGACCTCTTCATCAGCTCCATAAAGCGCACGTATACCTGGGAAAATTGATGTTGTATCATTTCCAGGTACACTTCTCCAGTGACAGTAGCATCAAAGAAAAGCGGACCCCTGGTAGGTTGACCGCTTTATCCACATAAACATGCGGATTTTCCGGTGCCCAGTACACAGTGTTATGCCGATTTACAGTTCCATTAAATTCAAATTGTGCATCGTCGCTCCACACTACCTTCGTCACAAATTATTCGTCATCAGTTACCATTTGCTGATACCATTCGCAAAATTGCATTTGGTGATCAGGATAGTCATCATTAAACGCGAGCAGTAATCGTGGAATGTAAAGTTTCCACTTTACAGCTTTCGGAATTCTTCGTACACTTGTACTGCTAACCCTCACTTCACGTGCCCATTGCGTAGCAGACTTCTGTGGAGAATTAACAAACGTTTCCGACACGAGAGCCGACGAAGCAGGACTTGCAGCTGTACGCTGTTTTCCTGATCTTCCTTTGTGAATATTGTTAGGCGGGTTGGCGGTACTGTTCCAAACCCCCGCCTCCACGGACGTTGCACTTCAACAGCATTATAAAACTTGAAAAACCACTTCAAATAAATTTTCGTTGCTCTAATGTCAAGCGTGCTACAGTCATCTTGTTTTCTCAATATGGAGATGAAAGTACTAACGTCTGTTGAGCCAAAGACCATACTGCAACACACTCGTAACTCAAATCGAATGACAATATCGATATCTCGATAGAGCTTGACAAAGAGTGTATACATTTTTCTGGTGTACTCTGTGTATGGTTCCAGAGACCTCTTCAAGTCTCAGACTACTATGATGCATGTTTAAAGACTGAAGCGACGAATGAAAATTTGTACCAAGTCCGGAATTCGAACCCCAGCCTCCTGTTCACAAGGCAAATGAACTAACCAATGCGCGACCATGCCATACTGCCTTTTCACACCTTCACGGACAATCCTAACACGCCTCCATTCTCAATCCAAATGTACCTCAGCATCAAACGAAATGGCGGCTTCTGCCTGATGCTTTAAACAAATGAGTTTAGGGGCAATACCAAGTGTGCTGACGTGTGAGTGAGAATTTGAATTGAGGAGGGAAGCGTTCTAGGGTAGTCTGTGCAGTTGTGCAAAGCCATTGTGCCTGGGTGGTGTAATGGTTAGTGCATCTACAAGTGTGTAGGAGACTCGGATTCGAATCCTGGCCTTTGTCCAAATCTTCGTTTTTCGCTTCAGTCTGTATACATATTTTAAAATACGGAGACGAACCTGTTCTGTCGGCCAAAAGGATTATTGGCGTGTAAGACTATGAATTTTCATGCATTCGATGTTTGATGGTTAATGACTCTAAAGACTAGGGAACCATAAGTCACTGAATAAACAGTACCTCTGTGTGACTCACAGCTATGATCAACCGAGTCACAGTAATCAGAAACGATGTACTGCTATCAAAACGCTTCACATCTGCTGGAAACAATGTACACTCTAAGAAAAAAACATAAAATAGAAAATAAAGTAAAGAAAAACTACGCACCAGGAAGGAACTATCCGAATGGGACAGAAATCGATAGGTGTGTTGTACATGTACAGACAAACAAATGATCACAATTTCAGAAGAATTGGATGACTTATTCAAGAGAAAGAGTTTCACAAACTGAACGAGTTAATAACACGATGGTTCCCCTCTGGTGCTTATGCAAGGAGTTATTCGACTCTGCTTTGATTGACAGTTGTTGGATGTCCTCCTGAGGGATGTTGTGACAAAATCTGACCATTATCCCGTTACATAGTGAAAATCACGAACTGGTTGGAGGGTGCTGCCCATAATGCTCCAGACCTCAGTTGGGGAGAGATACGGCGATCTTTCTGGCCAAGGTAGGGTTTGGTAAGCACAAAAACCAGTAGTAGAAACTCTGACCGTGTGCGCGCGGCCATTATCTTGCTAAAATGTAAGCGTCGGATGGCTTACCATGAAGGGCAACAAAACGGGGCGTCAAATATCGTCGACGTACCGTCGTGCTGTAAGGTTGCCGCTTGTGACTACCCAAGCAGTCCTACTATGAGATGGAATGGCACCCCAGACCATAACACCTTGTCGTCGGGCCAAATGGCGGGCGAGTCAGGTTGGTATCCCACCACTGTCCGGGGCGTCTCCAGTCTTCCCTTGTCATCGAGGCTCAGTTCGAAGCTGGGCTCATCACTGAAGATAATTCTACTTCTGTCAAGGAGATTCCAGGTCGAAGAGGTTTCTGTAGACGCCTCGGGCAGCACTGGGATACCAGCCTGTCTGTCGCTCGCCGTACGGCTAGACAACCAGAACTGATGGTCGGGTGTGGCATTTGATTGTCATTCGAGGCACCCTTACAGCACAGCGATACGGCGACGGTATTCTATTCCCCGTTTAATTGCCCTTCATGGAAAGTTGTTCTGAGCTTAAACGTCAGCAATACAATGACAACTGAAGAAAACTTTACAAGCCAATATCACTAAAGAAGCATTTAATGGATGACCTGTTTCGACAGAGCTGTGCTGTCATCATAGTACCGGGTGATCAAAAAGTCAGTACAAATTTGAAAACTTAATAAACCACGGAATAATGTAGATAGAGAGATAAAAATTGACACACATGCTTGGAAAGACATGGGATTTTATTAGAACAAAAAAAAAAAACAAAGTTCACAAAATGTCCGACAGATGGCTCTGGACAGCAAAACGTCAGTAATTGCGCATGACAATCGTGTATAAAAGGAGCTGTAATGAGAGAGAGAATCAGATGCGCCAGCAGTCGCAGCATGTTGACGTTACCTGAAAAGGCACTTTTAGTGAAGCTGTATTATGAGAATGGGGAATGTGCTAGTTCAGCGTTACGATCCTATCGCCATAGGAAGGGGATTCGAACAGGTAAAGGTCCGTTGACAAATGCAGCTGTGGCGAGAGTGATTTCGAAGCTGGATGCCACGGGTTGTTTAGACGATAGAACCCGTAGTGGCTGACCGAGCACAAGGCGTAATGCTGCTGAGACAGTTCAGGAAGAAATGGTGACTGTAGCGGGTTCGTCTATGCACGGGGAAGTCAGCGCTCGTGCAGTCGCACGTCGCACCGGCATTCCATACACTACTGTTTGGCTGGCACTCAGGTGTACCCTCTGGTGCTATCCGTACAAAATCCATCAGCATCATGAACTGTTACCTGGCGATTTAATGAAGCGGAGGGCATTTGCGGTGTGGGCGTTTCAAAAGATGGCGGAAGATGACGATTGGTTGAGTAATGTGTTGGGGACCGACCTCACGCTCCGAGGGTCTGTCAACGCCCACAACTGCAGAATTTGGGCTACCGAAAATCCTAGAACTGTCGTGGAAACTTCACTGCACGACGTGAAAGTCACTGTATGGGTTGGATTTTCCACATCTACCGTTATCGGGCCTTTTTTCATCGAGGAAATGCGTGATTCTGGTTTTGTAACTGCTACCGTGACGGGTGAGAGGTACGCCGATATGTTACAGAATCGCATCATCCCCAACCTGGCTGATAAACACCTGCTGGAACGTACGATGTTTATGCAGTATGGCGCTCCACCCCACATTGATAGACGCGTGACAGATCTCTTGCGCGCGTCGTTTGGTGACGATCGTGTGCTCAGCCGCCACTTTCGTCATGCTTGGCCTCCCAGGTCGCCAGACCTCAGTCCGTGCGATTATTGGCTTTGGGGTTACCTGAAGTCGCAAGTGTATCGTGATCGACCGACATCTCTAGGGATGCTGAAAGACAACATCCGACGCCAGTGCCTCACCATAACTCCGGACATGCTTTACTGTGCTGTACACAACATTACTCCTCGACTACAGCTATTGTTGAGGAATGATGGTGGACATATTGAGCATTTCCTGTAAAGATCATCATCTTTGCTTTGTCTTACTTGTTATGCTAATTATTGCTATTCTGATCAGATAAAGCGCCATCTGTCGGAAATTTTTTGAACTTTTGTATTTTTTTGGTTCTAATAAAACCCCATGTCATTCCAAGCATGTGCGTCAATTTGTACCTCTCTATCTACATTATTCCATGATTTATTCAGTTTTCAAATTTATACTGACTTTTTGATCACCCGGTACATTATGCTTTAAAATTTTTAGAAAATATTGTCCATGGATGTTGCAAGTTTCTTCAAAATTGCATATCTACAATATGTTGCAAAGTCTTACAATATAAGATCCGATGATGAAAGCATAGTTCTTTCGAAACTGGTCATCTAATAAAATACTTTTTTAGCCATCTTGGCTTGTGCCGTTTTCTTCAGTTATCGTACGTGGGAGAGCACAATAAGACTGGTAATGTCGTGAATATATTAGCAAGATAATGCCCGCCCTCACACGGTCAGAGTTTCTGCTGCTTGTCTTTGTGCTTGTCAAACCCTACATTGTCCAGCAAGGTCGCCGGATCTCTCCGCAGATGAGAACGTTTGGAGCAATTTGAGCAGGGCCCTCCAACAAGCTCGGGATTTGGACGTTCTAATGTGCTAGTTGGACAGGATGTCGCGCGATATCCCTCAGGAGAACATCCAACAACTCTTTCAATCAATGTCAAGCCGAATAACTGCTTGCATAACGGCCAGATGTGGACGAACGTGTTATTGACTTATTTAATTTGTGGAGCTCTTTCTCTTGAATAAATCAGCCAATTCTTCTGAAACGGTAATCATTTGTTTGACTGTACATGTACATCACATCTACCGATTTATGCCCCATTCGAATAATTCCTTCATGGGTTCGTTTGCTTTTTTTGAGTCTTTGTTAACACTCACAGTATTTACAGAGTCGTATTTCTAGAAGTTGCAATGCTCTCGTTCGTTCTCATTCGTCACGAAATGGGCATGTGGAGTTTCAATGAAATTACCTTGAGTATTTAATAAGAGAACCGATCTGTGAAGGCTGAAGTTAACATGTTAGATAGTTTGGTTGCCAACATTGAATGCTTCTGTAAATATCAATTTAAAGAAAGATAAGAAGATAATTCTACTTAGCAAGACCGATAAGAAACGTATTTCAGTGTACCTGAGCGATTAACATGAAACACTCGTCTCGAGAACTGAAAACGTTGAACATAAATGGACAAAGTTCAAGACTGTTATACAGTACGCCTCAGACAGGTATGTGTTGAGCTCTGTGGTTTGTCGCCCATGGTAGAAAGCTGCTCCGAAAACAAGAGCTTCACTGCAGACTTAAAAGTAACCAAAGCCTCACAAACAAATAAAAACTGAAATAAGTCAATCTTAGGAGAGCCATGTGTGAAGCTATAAACAAGTCCTAAAGTATAATTCTATTTACCGACTTGTCAGAAAACCTTAAGAAATTTGATCATGTTAAAACACTAATTGGATTGAAGCCACTTGTACAAGGACTCTTTGATCATGACGAAGAGAAGGTCGAAATACTATAAAACCCCTGCTTCAAAACTGGTTCACTGAGGAACATCGTACGGCGATTCTCCCGTTATACAGTCGCACGAACACCAAAATGACCTGCCGGCCGTAGTGGCCGAGCGGTTCTAGGCGCTACAGTCTGGAACCGCGCGACCGCTACGGTCGCAGGTTCGAATCCTGCCTCGGACATGGATGTGTGTGATATCCTTAGGTTAGTTAGGTTTAAGTAGTTCTAAGTTCTAGGGGACTGATGACCTCAGAAGTTAAGTCCCATAGTGCTCAGAGCCATTTTGAACCAAAATGACATACACTCAAGCGCCAAAGCAACTGGTGTAGGCATGCGTACTCAAATACAGAAATATGTAAACAGGTAGAATACGGCAAAGCGATCGGCAACCCCTATATGAGACAACAATTATCTGGCGCATTAGTTTGATCGATTACTGCTGCTATAATGGCAGGTTATCAAGACTTAAGTGAGTTTGAACATGGTGTTATTGTCGTCGCATGAGCAATGGGACGCGGCATCTCCAAGGTAACGATGAAGTGGGGATTTTCCCGCACGACCATTTCACGAGTGTACTGTGAATATCAGGAACCCCGTAAAACATCAAATCTCCGACGTCGCTGTGGTGAGGAAAAGGATCTTGCAAGAACGGGACCAACGACGACTGAAAAGAATCGTTCAGTGTGACAGAAGTGCAATCCTCCCGCAAATTGCTGCAGATTTCAATGCTGGGCCATCAACAAATGTCAGCGTGCGAACCATTCCACGAAACATCATCGATATGGGCTTTCGGAGCCCAAGGCCCACTCGTGCACCCTTGATGACTTCACGGCACAAAGCTCTGCGTATCGCCTGGGCTCATGAACACAGACATTGGACTGTTAATGACTGGAAACATGTTGTCTGATCGGACGAGTCTCGTTTCAGTAGTATCGAGCGGATGGACGTGTACGGGTATGGAGACAACCTCATGAACCCATTGGCCCTGCATGTCATCAGGGGACTGTTCAAGCTGGTGGAGGCTCCGCAATGGTGTGGGGCGTGTGCACTTGCAGTAATATGGGACCCCTGATACGTCTAGATACGACTCTCACAGATGACACATAAGTAAGCAGCCTGTCTGATCACTTGCATCCATTCATGACCATTGTGCATTCCGACGGACTTGGATAATTCCAGCAGGACAATGCGATACCTCACACGTCCATAATTGCTACAGATTGGCTCCAGGGACACTCCCCAGACCTAAAGATTATTGGGCATATCTGAGATGTCTTGCAACGTGCTGTTCATTAGAGATCTCCACCATCTCGTACTCTTATGGATTTATGGACAGCCCTGCAGGATTCATGGTGCCAATTTCCTCCAGTAATACTTCAGTCCATGCCACAACTTGAAGTCCATTCCACGTCGTGTTGCAGCCTTTCTGCGTGCTCGCGGGGCCCTACAGGATATAAGGCAAGTGTACCTGTTTTTGGCTCTACACTGTATATCAAAATAAATTCATACGGAATAGGAACATGCTGAAATCGCTCAACAGAGGAAAGGAAATTGGACCTGATGGGATACATATTCGAATCTATATAATGAGAGGGAACTTGCTCTTCTTCTAGCAGTGGTGTACCGTAGGTCGCTACAGGCGCGAGGCATTCCTAGCGATTGGAAACTTGCGAAAGTTATTCTCGGTTTCAACGTGGGTCGACTAACAGTCGCACTATAGACCGATACATTTATCGTCAGTATGTTATAGGCATATAATCATGTTTATGCTCGCTTATTACGATATTTCCGCACATCGAAAATCTCTATGGGTTTCCACACAGATTCCGCAAAAAGTCGTCCTCTGAAATCCAGGTTGCTCTATCGCTTATTCTGTGTTCCTTGCCTTCCAGATGTCGCCTAATAAACAAAATACGAGCATACGGAAGATCAGATCTGCTATGTTGTTGGATTGAGGAATTCCTAGCAAACAGAAGAGAGCATGTCATTATTAACGGAGAGAAGGCCTGAGACGAGAGAGTAACTTTGGGCCTATGCCAAGGGAGTCTTATACGACCATTACTTTTCACAATATATATATAAATGGCCTTATTGATAACATCAGAAGCTCCACAAGGCTCTTTGGGGATGGTGCTGTTGCATACAGAGAAGTTGCAAAGCTAGACATTGTAGTGGAATGCAGAGAGACCTACAGGGGATAGACGATTGGTGCAGGGATTGGTAGTTGACCCTCAACGTAAACAAGTATAGCTTATTGCGCGATTGCAGAACAAGCAGTTCAAAATGGTTCAAATGGCTCTGAACACTATGCGACTCAACTGCTGAGGTCATCAGTCGCCTAGAACTTAGAACTAATTAAACCTAACTAACCTAAGGACAGCACACAACACCCAGCCATCACGAGGCAGAGAAAATCCCTGACCCCGCCGGGAATCGAACCCGGGAACCCGGGCGTGGGAAGCGAGAACGCTACCGCACGACCACGAGATGCGGGCAGAACAAGCAGTGGGAACAGTCATATACATTAACTATCTGGAAATATGGGTAAGGAGCACTTTATTTGAGAAAGTATCACATTAAGACTAATCGCAGGGGAGACAAATTGGAAGAATCCTCAGGAGGTGTAATCCATCCCACAATGTAGTAGTTCACAAAATTTTCGTTCTAGGAATACTTGAATATTGCTCGTCAGTCTGGAAACTGTAACAGACAGAGGAAATACAGAGACAATGAAGAGCATCGCATTTCATTGTAGGTTCATTATAGTACGTGCGGAAGCATCAGGAAGACGCTCAGCCAACTCACTGGCAGGCGCTACAAGACAGGCGTTGTGCATCAACGTGTGGCTTACCGTCAAAGTTATGAGAGCAAACGTTCATAGAAGAGGCAACCAATACATTGCTTCTTCCTACCCGTACCTCTCGACAACAGCGTAAAAGAAGATACCGGCGCCCAAGTTGATAGCATGTTGTGTCTTATAAGCAATCGTTCTTCCAAGCCATCATTCTTATCAACAATCGTTCTTCTCAGAGACCATTCGCTACTGAAATAGGAAAGGGTTCAGTTGGCAGCGGTACTCAAAGTATTCTCCATCACACACGATGAGGTGGCTTGCGGAATACAGGTGCAGATGTAGGTGTGGAGGTGATAAAAACCACAGACGAGTGTGGTAGTATCCGCACCTGACAAGAGACAAAAGTGAACAAGTCACATTACTGGCCTGTCTACACTGCAGTAGTCCAATACCCAAATCCCAACAGTGATCAAATTACCCAGATCTTAACCAGGAGCTATTCCATTGCGCTATGTTTCTAAACTACGAGATACACATTCCAACAAAAGCATAAAATCACTTCTGGAACAAAAAACCATTTATTAGTGGATGTGGTTACCCGTAGCTATGACTCATTCATTCGAGAGACCTGACATGCTTTCTACGAGGTGGTGAGGAGTTCTCGCCTTCTATAGAAAGCTGTGTCGACGTCTAGAAGGTCTCCAGTGCTACTGAGTAGTGTGACTCATCTCTCTCAGGCACACTCTTCCTCTTACGTCATCAGTCCCTCGGTAGGTTTGATGCTGTCCTCCTGACCCTACTTCGTGCTAATATTGCCATTCCTATACAACTACTACAGCTAACATCGTATACCATCTGCTTTAGATGTACCAGTCTTTGTACGCCTCTACTTCTTTTTCCCTTCCAAGCCCAAGATAACATTTTTGGATACCATAGCAAATGTCCTACTGGGTGGTCCCGCCTACTGGTAAGAGTTTTTTATAGACCTATTTCTTTATCTACACTTTTTAGTAGGCAGGTGATGAAGAGACTGAAGAAGTGTATGATGCGATGAAAGAAATTATTCAGACAGTTAAGGGAGACGAAAATTTAATAGTCATGGAGGACTGGAATTCGATAGTAGGGAAAGGAAGAGAAGGAAAAGTAGTAGGTGAACATAGACTGGGGGTGAGGTATAAAAGATGAAGCCGCCTGGTAGAATTTTGCCCAGAGTACAACTTAATCATAGCTAACACTTCGTTTAGGAATCATGAAAGAAGGTTGTATACGTGGAAGAGGCCTGGAGACACTGGACGATTTCAGATAGATTATATAATGGTAAGACAGAGATTTACGAACCAGGTTTTAAATTGTAAGACATTTCCAGGGGCAGATGTGGACTCTGACCACTATTTATTAGTTGTGAATCGTAGATTAAAACTGAAGAAGGTAGGAATTTAAGGAGATGGGACCAGGGTAAACTGAGAGAACCACAGGCTATAGAGAGTTTCAGAGAGAGCAGTAGGGAACGATTGACAAGATCGGGGAAAGTAATATAGTAGAAGAAGAATGGATAGCTTTGAGATACGAAATAGTGATGGCAGCAGAGGAACAAGTAGGTAAAAGGACTAGGGCTAGTAGAAATCCTTGGGTAACAGAAGAGATATTGAATTTAATTGATGAAAGGAAAAAATATAAAAATACAGTAAATAAAGCAGGTGAAAAGGAATACAAATGCCTCAAAAATGAGATCGACAGGAAGTGCAAAATGGCTAAGCAAGGATGACTAGAGGACAAATGTAAGAAGGTAGAGGCATATATCACTAGAGGTAAGATAGATACTGCCTACAGGAAAATTAAAGAGACCTTTGGAGCAAAGAGAACCATCTTTATGAATACCAAATCTCAGATGGAAAACCAGTCCTAAGCAAAGACGGGAAAGCAGAAAGATGGAAGGAGTATTTACAGGGTCTATACAAGGGCGATGGACTTGAGGGCAATATTATGGAGATGGAAGAGGACGTACTGTAGATCAAGATGAGATGGGAGATATGATATTGCGTGAAGAATGTGACAGAGCACTTAAAGATCTAAGTCAAGAAAGGCCACAGGAACAGACAACAGTCCATTAGAGCTACTGATAGTCTTGGGAGAATCAGCCATGACAAAACTCTACCATCTGGTGAGCAAGTCGTATGAGGCAGGCGAAATACCCTCAAACTTTAAGACGAATGTACACTCCTGGAAGTGGAAAAAAGAACACATTGACACCGGTGTGTCAGACCCACCATACTTGCTCCGGACACTGCGAGAGGGCTGTACAAGCAATGATCACACGCACGGCACAGCGGACACACCAGGAACCGCGGTGTTGGCCGTCGAATGGCGCTAGCTGCGCAGCATTTGTGCACCGCCGCCGTCAGTGTCAGCCAGTTTGCCGTGGCATATGGAGCTCCATCGCAGTCTTTAACACTGGTAGCATGCCGCGACAGCGTGGACGTGAACCGTATGTGCAGTTGACGGACTTTGAGCGAGGGCGTATAGTGGGCATGCGGGAGGCCGGGTGGACGTACCGCCGAATTGCTCAACACGTGGGGCGTGAGGTCTCCACAGTACATCGATGTTGTCGCCAGTGGTCGGCGGAAGGTGCACGTGCCCGTCGACCTGGGACCGGACCGCAGCGACGCACGTATGCACGCCAAGACCGTAGGATCCTACGCAGTGCCGTAGGGGACCGCACCGCCACTTCCCAGCAAATTAGGGACACTGTTGCTCCTGGGGTATCGGCGAGGACCATTCGCAACCGTCTCCATGAAGCTGGGCTACGGTCCCGCACACCGTTAGGCCGTCTTCCGCTCACGCCCCAACATCGTGCAGCCCGCCTCCAGTGGTGTCGCGACAGGCGTGAATGGAGGGACGAATGGAGACGTGTCGTCTTCAGCGATGAGAGTCGCTTCTGCCTTGGTGCCAATGATGGTCGTATGCGTGTTTGGCGCCGTGCAGGTGAGCGCCACAATCAGGACTGCATACGACCGAGGCACACAGGGCCAACACCCGGCATCATGGTGTGGGGAGCGATCTCCTACACTGGCCGTACACCACTGGTGATCGTCGAGGGGACACTGAATAGTGCACGGTACATCCAAACCGTCATCGAACCCATCGTTCTACCATTCCTAGACCGGCAAGGGAACTTGCTGTTCCAACAGGACAATGCACGTCCGCATGTATCCCGTGCCACCCAACGTGCTCTAGAAGGTGTAAGTCAACTACCCTGGCCAGCAAGATCTCCGGATCTGTCCCCCATTGAGCATGTTTGGGACTGGATGAAGCGTCGTCTCACGCGGTCTGCACGTCCAGCACGAACGCTGGACCAACTGAGGCGCCAGGTGGAAATGGCATGGCAAGCCGTTCCACAGGACTACATCCAGCATATCTACGATCGTCTCCATGGGAGAATAGCAGCCTGCAGTGCTGCGAAAGGTGTATATACACTGTACTAGTGCCGACATTGTGCATGCTCTGTTGCCTGTGTCTATGTGCCTGTGGTTCTGTCGGTGTGATCATGTGATGTATCTGACCCCAGGAATGTGTCAATAAAGTTTCCCCTTCTTGGGACAATGAATTCACGGTGTTCTTATTTCAATTTCCAGGAGTGTAATAATTCCATTCCGAAGGAAAGCAGGTGTCGACAGGTGTGAAAATTACCGAACTATCAGTTTAGTAAGTCATGGCTGCAAAATACTAACAGGAATTCTTTACAGACGAATGGAAAAACTGGTAGAAGCCGACCTCGTGGAAGATCAGTTTGGATTCCGTAGAGATGTCGGAACACGCGAGGCAATACACTGACCCTAAGAAGTAGATAGGTTAAGGAAAGACAAACCTACGTTTCTAACATTTGTAGACTTGGAGAAAGCTTTTGACAATGTTGACTGGAATACTCTCTTTAAAATTGTGAAAGTTGCAGGGGTAAAATACAGGGAGCGAAAGGCTATTTACAATTTGTACAGAAACCAGATGATAGTTATAAGAGTCGAGGGGCATGAAAGGGAAGCAGTGGTTGGGAAGGGAGTGAGACAGGGTTGTAGCCTATCCCCGATAATATTCAATCTGTATATTGAGCAAGCTGTAAAGGAAACAAAACAAAAATTCGGAGTAGGAATCGAAACCCACGGAGAAGAAATAAAAACTTTGAGGTTCGCCGATGACATTGTAATTCTGTCAAAGACAGCAAAGGACCTGGAAGAGCAGCTGAACGGAATGGACAGTGTCTTGAAAGGAGAATATAAGATGAACACCAAAAAAAGCAAAACGCTGATAATGGAATGTAGTCGAATTAAATAGGGTGATGCTGTGGGAATTAGAATTTGGCAGAAAATCCAAAGAGATTCTGGTCGTATGTGAAGTATGTTAGCGGCAAAAATCAATGGATGCCTTCTCTGCACGATAGCAATGGAGACACTATCGAAGACAGTGCTGCCAAAGCAGAGTTACTAAACACAGCATTCCGAAATGCTTTCACAAAAGAAGACGAAGTAAATATTTCAGAATTCGAATCGAGAACAGCTGCCAACATGAGCTTAAATCATTTAATAAAAGCAAGTCTTCTGGTCCAGACTGTATACCAAATAGGTTCCTTTCGAAGTATGCTGATGCATTAGCTCCATACTTAACAATCATATACAACCGTTTGCTCGACGAAAGATCCGTACCCAAAGACTGGAAAGATGCACAGGTCGCACCAATATTCAAGAAAGGTAGTAGGAGTAATCCACTAAATTATAGGCCCATATCGTTAACGTCGACATGCAGCAGGATTTTGGAACATATATTGTGTCCATACATTATGAATTACCTCGAAGAAAACTATCTATTGACACACAGTAAACAAGTGTTTAGAAAACACCGTTCCTGAGAAACACAACTGGCTCTCTATTCACATGAAGTGTTGAGTGCTATTGACAAGGGATTTAAGATCAATTCCGTATTTATGGATTTCCGGAAGGGTTTTGACGCTGTATCACACAAGCGGCTTTTAGTGAAATTGCGTGCTTATGGAATTTGGTCTCAGTTATGTGACTGGATTTTGTGATTTCCTGTCGGAGAGTACACAGTTCTTAGTAATTGACGGAAAGTCATCGAGTAAAACAGAAGTGATATCCGGCGTTCCCCAAGGTAGTTTGCTGTTCCTTGGGAGACAATCCGAGTAGCTGTCTTTGGTTGTTTGCAGATGACGCTGTCGTTTATCGACTAATAAAGTCGTCAGAGGATCAAAACAAATTTCACAACGATTTAGAAAAGATATCTGAATGGTGTGAAAATTGGCAGTTGACCCTAAATAACGAAAAGTGTGGGGTCATCCACATGAGTGCTAAAAGGAATTCGTTAAACTTCGGTTACACGATAAATCAGTCTAATCTAAAATCTGTAAATTCAGCTAAATACCTAGGTATTACAATTACGAACAACTTAAATTGGAAGGAACACATAGAAAATGTTGTGGGGAAGGGTAACCAAAGACTGCGTTTTATTGACAGAACACTTAGAAAATGTAACAGATCTGCCTACACTACGCTTGTCCATCCCCTTTTAGAATACTGCTGCGCGGTGTGGGATCCTTACCAGATCGGACTGACGAAGTACATCGAAAAACTTCAAAGAAGGGCAGCACGTTTTGCGTTATCGTGAAAGATGGGAGAGTGTGTCACAGCAGTGATACAGGATTTGGGTTGGACATGATTAAAAGAAAGGCATTTTTCGTTGTGACGGAATCTTCTCACGTTATTCCAATCACCAACTTCCTCCTCCGAATGCGAAAATATTTTGTTGACACCGACCTACACAGGGAGAAACGATCACCACGATACAATAAGGGAAATCAGAGCTCGTACGGAAAGTTATAGGCGTTCGTTCATTCCACGTGCTGAACGAGATTGGAATAATAGAGAACTGTGAAAGTGATTCGATGAACCCTCTGCCAGCCACTTAAATGTGATTTGCAGAGTATCCATGTAGATGTAGATACTAGTTGTTGATGCACATAATATCTAAAAATAAATCAATATTGAAATATACAGTTCTAAAACTGGCAGTATATACACGATGTGTAGTCAATATTTTATAGGCAGGTACGTCGATATTTTGTCCGCGATTTATGTATACTGTTTTTTTGATATATAGAGGACCGAAAATGACATTTTTTAAAGAAATGTCCATATTTCGAATTCCCGATATTTTTAAAAAATAGCAACAGTGCTAGCGTAGACGAGGACTGCAGACATGCACCTACAGACAAACAAAAAATAATTAATTACATAACTTCACTTTCTTGAGGTGATACTTAAAACGTTATTAGTACCCCATTTGCACGTCCTCGAGACCATATAAAATTAAGCAACACGACGAAATTCTCCTTTGGCCTACAAAGAATGTGTTTATTTCGAACACATGAGAGAGCTTCCACTTTTGTTTGTTAGGTGGCAGCATCAGCGACTGTGCACTTTGTTCAGTACCCGCGCTGGCGTCAACAAAGCTTTGCAGCGTGCACTGCCTTCCGTAGCACGGCGGTCCGTAGCCCACACCCAGTGATTAAGCTCGCGCGGCATGTCGCCTCCGTATCTGTTTATGAAATGCGGCGCGGGGCGACCGATGACGTGCATATACGGCACCGTTATGAGAGCAATACCAGTTTATTGACACAGGAGTATCTATTAAATGATACGGCAGTGTATTTGCTTATAGCCGTTTTATTATAGTGCTCCGCGACCTGGTAATCAATATACTGTGCGAGAGGAAAACTATTATTATTGTTATTATTATTATTTCACAGTTAACAGTACAAGCACATTTCACAAAAAATTAGACACCTTCCTCTAACTATTGTGTGACAAATACAATAACAACTGCGAATCCCTCTGGGATTCATTGCACACAGTTGTATATGTTAAAGACACCAATGTCTAGCGATATCCATTATATATATATATATATATATATATATATATATATATATATATATATATATATATATATAGCAAGGAGTGAATATTAATCTTGTTGTATGGCCTTGTATTCCAAGTGATTCAAGATATTTTCAAGTCCAGTATTTTTTTGGTACTCGAGATGTGTATTTACTACTGAACGGTATCGTGTCATGCAGACACACTTCCTTTATTTATACGCATGTTTTTCCTGGTATATTTGGGTCTTCAGGCCTCCTATTGATCTAACCGTGCGAGCTTATCTTTACAGGTAACATTGAAATGTATGCAGAAAGAAGCGAAAGTTTGGAATTCAGAACGGGAGAGTCGAGAAAGAAAAGCTATCTTCCCACGGAGGAACTCAGGAGGAAATAAATTCAACTGCCTAGCGTTTTCTGTTTGTCAAGAAGCGCAGAAAAAGCAACCGTATATGGTTCAAATGGCTCTGAGCACTATGGGACTTAACATCTGAGGTCACCAGTTCCCTAAAACTTAGAACTACTTAAACCTAACTACCTAAGGACATCGCATACATCCATGCCCGACGCAGGATTCGAACCTGCGACCGTAGCAGTCGCACGGTTCCGGACTGAAGCGCCTTGAACCGCTCGGCCACCGCGGCCGGCTAGCAACCATATAAATCATCCTCTTGGAAAGGAGCACAAGTCAAGCAGGACGAAAAGTCCACACTTATGGCAAGCATGAACGAGAGAAACAGACATAGGGCGGATAGTATGGGTCAATATGATCAAAGTACGTAGATGAGAAAGCATTAAAATACGTAGCTGTCGTAGATCGAATGCCGAAGTTGGAAACACTGTGCCGGCCAGTGTGGCCGAGAGGTTCTAGGCGCTTCATTCTGGAACCGCGCGACCGCTACGGTCGCAAGTTCGAATCCTGCCTCGGGCATGGATGTGTGTGATGTCCTTAGGTTTAAGTAGTTCTAAGTTCTAGGGGACTGATGACCTCCGATGTTAAGTCCCATAGTGCTCAGAGCCATTTGAACCATTTTTTTTTTTTTTTGGAAACACTGTGTAAACTGTCGAAAAATACATCTTCTGGTATTACAAAATACAACAACGTCTTCATAGCAAACTGTCTCTCAGCCAGTACATTCACAGCTCGTGGGCTAGGGATAGTGCCTCTGGATCATGGGGTCACCGGTTCGATTCCCGGCCGGGTTGGGGATTTTATCTGCCTGGGGACTGGGTGTTTGTGCTGTCCTCATCATTTCATCATTATCATCATCATCTGTGAGTGACTAGATTGGACTGCGAAAAGAAAATGGACTGTGTAAAAATTGGGAGTTTGTAGGGTGCTGATGACCACGCAGTTGAGCGCCCCACAAACCAAACATCATTATTATCCGCCAGTAAATTACTCACAATGAACTGTAGCCTAGAGAAGCTAGACGTTTTGGAAATGAGACTGATGACGTGTGGAATCTGCGAAGCAACAGAGAAGGTTATTAGAATTTGGAAAGATGATCTGCCGAGACTGCCAGAGATCTGTAGTTCGCCTCCACCACGCGATACACGAGCGATTTACCGACGAATTTCCATCAGCATTACGAACGCCACTATGTTCAGAAGTTCTGCAATGAAAGATAAACTGTTATATTTAGTAACTGTTGCAATTTATCTGCATATCTGCACGAATACTTTGGAAAAATTGAAGAACGGGAATTGAAATTTGTCAGACTCGTTTTTAAACGTTTTTATTAGGAACTGTAGGTCACTTTACAGAATATACGCCAAGTCGCTTGTGTATATCTTTTCAGTCTGCTAATACAGTACGTTTTTCATTTATTAGTCCTTAATTCATTTTCCTTTCATCTCTCTTGTAATTTAACAGCAAGTATTTACACAATGGTTCTGCAGTCTAGATGAAGCTATAAAAATGTCAGTAGTAGCGCTGCTAATTTCCGTAACTATTGTCGTAAATTGTTTGAGGTACAGTTAGACTGCATGACATGGCAGTGGCCTTCACAATAGCTTTACAATAGGTTTACCCTAAAAATTTGAATTAAAATGGAGATTCAGTATTATCGTCCCTCTTTCTGGTTAGAAGTGAAAAACTATAATAATACCCACAGTTGTTTCACAAATATTTCAAAATCACCAGTCTGAGCCCAGTGGGTCGTGCTGTTACTATGAACTCCCCAGGAATTCCGCTTCCACAGAACATGCTTCAAAACGCTTCTAATGGTGCCAGTGTTCCATATTTAACTTACTTCTTAATAAAAATGGCAACTGCGGCTCCGACTTCACTTCTCCAAGTGGTTCGTCCTCTATCAATAGCTAAACATCCTTTGAAAAGTCTTAACTCAACGTGAGCAGAGAAGCGAAAGGAAACGAAACTGTAGAGCCACGCTTAGTATCTAGACAGTGAATGGCAATTCCAAGCAATCAGCGAGCGACTGCTGCGATCTACGACTTGTCCACGCATGTGCGATCTGCTGTCGATCTGGCGACGGATCGCTGCGATACATTTCTCTAGTATGGGGCCGCTTAGGAAGAGGTACATTTAGAAGTAAGTGCAAACTTTGGGTTTCTAGCTGAAGGAAGGCCTAAAAGTCATGGACGAGCTTGGACGGAAGAACAAACGGACTAGGCGTGAGAACGAACGAAGGAGAAGGAGGAAGAGAGGAAACTCCAAAGGCTGTTGTAAGTGTAGCGTGATCGTTAAGTAGTGAGTTCACTTTTAGTAATAAGCGAAGCAAGCTCCATTCTCAGGAAGAACGCTATGGTCAGATACGAGATCCTACTTTCCTGTTATGGGTGATGGTATACCACTGTCTTCCTCCAATGTGTTATGAAGTATCAAGCAGGTATCTGTATCATGCGGATGGCTGGTAAGCGCTTGTACAGTGTAGTTTTGTGCTCGTTTTGTTGCGGATAAATGGAAAGAGCATGATAAAACCTGGTGCCGGAACTTAACCTACTGCTCTGGAAAAGCACCAAGGGGGTTGCCGAGCTTAACTCTCCCCTCCGACGGACTGATAACTATGAACAGTGCCACACACACTCGTTGCATGAGGACCTGTTGACAGATTATGAAATTTATCCAGGGCATCGGAGAAGAGTCTGGTGATAAGCAACTCTCCACACCTCTTCGTACAAATACTGGCAATGAAAACTTCTCCACCTGGCAGCCTCCATGTCGAGTGTCATTGCACCAGAGTGCTTCAACGCACCGGGTTTTTCAGTAATAATGGTCAGAAAAACGCCATGGTTCCCCTTGGAGAATGGATTGTAAGCAAACCCACACAAGAAGAAGGAACAGACGTTTTGCACAGAAGAGAGTGAAGCTCACTGTCAAATGTATTCGGCTTAGCGTGGTCCAAGTCAGCCCCAACGAAAATAAAAAAATAACGTTATGAATGTTTAGGAGAACAGTGAAAATCTCTGCAGTGCATCAGTTGTGCACCTACGAGCAGAGTCCATATCATTCGTTTAGTAGTACACTGGTGTGCATACATGCAGCATGTGCATAGTAGAGATCTTTCTTTGAGGAGCTTCAATGCAGCGAGTCTTCTTTTCTTTGTGTGTATGTGTGTGTGTGTGTGTGTGTGTGTGTGTGTGCGTGCGCTGAACTACAACCTCGCGTTAAGGCTGGACTTCTGGGATGTCTGGGCATAGGAAGAATGTCTGGGTATAGGAATTTATTCAAGCTTTATTCAGATATAAGTACAGGAGAGGGCTCTTAGGTCACTGCCCCACTGAAGGTGTTACTTCCGTTGGATCCAGTTATTGGGAGACCTCTATGATTGCATGGGGAATCCATACATGGTGCCACCTTTGTGGAGTGGTAGAGCCTGTATATTCCAAGTTTCAGGTAGTGTGCCTGAGTTCGTCCATCCTATGGAGGAGCCTCTGCATTGCAGATTTGATGTTGTCAGAAATGCGTGGGATGTTCAGGTTGGCGTGAAGGTCAGCAACTCAGACCCATCTTGGAGCTCCTAAAATGAGATGGAAACATCTGTTTTGAATGAATTGTAGTGGTCGAAGATTGGATAGGCTGGTAGTTACCCACATAGAGCAGCCATAAAGAAGTGCAGGTGAAACAGTCACTTGGTACAACCGAAGCTTCGTTCAAATGTTCATCTGGGCACTGCTCAACAAGGGGTATAACTGGTGTAGGAAGTATAATAGTTGAATCCTCTTCTTATGGATATGACATCTAAGAAAGAATTTCCTATTCAGGGTCACCCCTAAGTGTTTAACTTAGTCCAGGCATGCAAGTTCTCGACAGTGAAGAGTAAGCCTGTCCCGCAAGTTGGGACGTTCGCAAGTGAAGAGGACAGCCGTAGTTTGGTCATAGTTGAGACGAATGTGGTTATCTGATGTCCACTGTTCCATCAGCGTGAGCTGACGTTGCAGTCTTCCCCGTGCTGTCGGTGAGTAAAGCTATATGGTCAGCAAACAGAGCTACGACGACCTGGGGCAGGATAGGTAAGTCGTTAACATAAACAATAAAAAAAGTTGGGGGACGGTAATAAACCCTGAGGGAGACCTTCCTGTGGGCGTCTAACGATGGAGCGATGCCCATCAATGTGTAAAATGATCTGCTGGTGTTGGCAAAAACTGCCGATTATCTGAAGACAATAGTCGGGCAAGGTTTGCAGATCTTGCAGTATTATCAAGAGCTTATCAGTCCACACACGGTCATAAGCTCTTTTATGTCCAATAAATGGTCACTGTGTAATTGGAAACATTCATATAGTAAGCGATGTACTCAGTGAGTCACCGTAATTGAAGTTCAGCTGAAAGCAAAGGTTGGGACACAAACTGATCTGGCCTAATGATCCTAATGGTCGTGAATAAATGGTCTTACGTGGCGCAAAATGAAATGTTCCAGAAAGTACGATAAGGTAGAAAGTAGGCTGATAGGACTTTAATTAGTCAAAATGGTTCAAATGGCTCTGAGCACTATGGGACTCAACTGCTGTGATCATCAGTCCCCTAGAACTTAGAACTACTTAAACCTAACTAACCTAAGGACATCACATACACCCATGCCCGAGGCAGGATTCGAACCTGCGACGTTAGCAACAACGAGGCTCCGGACTGGAGCGCCTAGAACCGCACGGCCACCGCGGCCGGCTTTAATTAGTCGGTAGACTGAGGTCTTTGTCAGGTTTAGGGGTCTGGGGTGATTAGCTCGACCTTCCTTGGACTTGTAAAATAGCCCGACCTCATACAACTATTACAAATGCATGTGAGCAGCACTAAGGGCTTGTGTGGAAGGTGTTTCAGATGTTCGCTTGCAACGCCGTCTGGCCCAGGGACAGAGTGAGCTCCCAGGTGACGCACTGAAGTCTTCATCTCAGCTGATGTGGTCAGCAGTAGTTCAAGCTGCCGAGGGTCCTCTCTTATATTCTGAACTCTGCAACAAATTCCCTCAATGTTTTCATCGTCGACAAAGTTATCAGTGGTGTTTTGAACCTCGTATGCCTCGATGAAAATTGCGGCTTTGTCCAGTGGGTCGCATATCAGTCCTTGTGCGCCCTGGAGCGCCCATTTTGGCAGCCATGGTTGATGATGGTGTCTGACCAGACTACAGTGGTAGAGCATCTGGAGAGCAAAGGAGGCCATTTTGTCATCCCGCATTTCCTTGCGGTATTCTACAGCTGAATGGTGGAATTCTTTGGAGAAAATCTTCATCTCCCTGTGGTCGTCCAGGTTCTTTACCGTTGCCAGGGCCATTGAGCCCTGTCCTTAAGGTATGTCAATTCTTGCAGCAAGGGAGAGAATGTGTTTTGGTGGAAGTCCGGGTGCGCCATGGTAACAGAAGCTCGGTGGAAGGAACGGTTGATCTTCCCTGTCTAATTACAGATAGCTTCATCGATGTGATCAGTAGTTTACATGACATTGGTGGGACGGACGTTATTATTGACCCACTGAGCAAATTGGTCGCAATTTGTAGTTGCAGACAATAGTGTTAGCAAGCAGTCCAGAGCCTCAGACAGTACACCAAGAACAGGATGGTGGTCAGATGTAAGGTCGTTGACATTACGAAATTGAAGATCTAGTTGCAGCTTCTTGAGCACTACGATATCCAGGACATCCAGGCTGTGGGTTGGATTTGTTCGTATGTGCGTTGTGTCTTCTGATCCAAATGTTATATCCTCCAGGCACTCCTCCTCGTTGTAAAGAAGTACTCCACACGGAGTGGTACGCAGAGAATGTCAGGCGAAATGTTTGGCGAACAAATTGCCACTTAACAAATGAACTGGCTGTCGTTGTGCTCGAAGGGCCTCTGAGGACTCAGACAAGCAGCGAGAAAGTTAATAATCCCATAGGACGTGGAAATGTAACTGCAGTGGCCTCAAGAGTCGCAGTGGGGAAGAGCAGTGCGTGCATGGGTGATCGAGTTTTTGATAAAAATAGCCTTCCTGCCCCCACGGCCATTTGCCCAGTTCATTCTGAGGCCTGCCACGTTTCTTAGTTTAAATATCTCAGTTTCCAGTAGGATGTCGATCCAATGCCACTGTATAAATTCTTTCAATTCCAATTTTTGACGTAAAATTCCGTTAGCGTTAGCCGGCCGCGGTGGTTTAGCGGTTCTAGGCGCTCAGTCCGGAACCGCGCGACTGCTACGGTCGCAGGTTCGAATCCTGCCTCGGGCATGGATGTGTGTGATGTCCTTAGGTTAGTTAGGTTTAAGTAGTTCTAAGTTCTAGGGGACTGATGACCATAGATGTTAAGTCCCATAGTGCTCAGAGCCATTTGAACCATTTGAACGTTAGCGTTAAAAACGCGTAGTGAGAGGTCTTCGTTCTAGACGACTTCATGGGCCATGACTGGGGGCAGAGACATGGCTCCCTTGGACAGGACCAAGAGTTTTATGGGGGTGTTTGGTGCGTCCTTGAATCTTTTTGGAGTATCCTAGGCAGTGCTGAAGATGTCCCATTGTGAAAAAAAATGTAGTCGTTGATACCACTCGCCTGAGTTGTTGCTGGTTGGCGGCCCCGTGTGAGATGTGTGGAGGTAGATGATATCCAAGCCAAAGGCTGTTGTTGTGGCAACGAAGGAAATGTCTTGGTGTCGACAATCGTCAGTGCTGTTGGAGTTTATGTGGATTCCTGCTCCTTTACCCTGATAGCCTGCCCTTGAGCTCTATACATGTGAAGGGCTTGTTGAAGTGTAGAACAGCTTCTGTAGATAGTTGGATGATCGCCTTCACAGTTTATGCTCTTTAGCTAAGAGTTAGTGGGTTGGTACAGGACTATGAGTTTCCGTCATATCTTGATAAAACATCTGAGAACCGTTAGGTTTACAGGTGGGGAAGGATGGGTAGCAGATTGTTAAAGATCTAGGTATTTACTCCAAGCGACATTTAAGCGCCCAATCCTTCTCAGAAGGATAGGACAGCTTTTGCGAATCTTGAATGATTAACAGTTATCATGCATTGCGAGGGATGGCTTGTCGGCTGGGAGTGGCAAAGTCCTGATATGCAGGTAGAGGCCCAGGGGTGTCGTGAGGCCGGAGGAGAGAGCGTAACATTCTACTCGCCCACAGACCTACAGGTCTCAGCAGGATTACTTCAGGAGCAGTACACCGGAATTCTATGTGACTTACTTCGACCAGCCTGACAAGGAACCTGACAGACAGAACGTAATTAGCGTTGGATATCCTCAGCTATCTGACGACTGTTACCATTGATTTTGGTATTGCAGGAAGTAACCACACAATGTGTGGGAAAGTCACAAGAGAAGTCAGAGAAGCGTGTGTAACGGTTACCCTGCGAGTGTAATCAGACCGCAGAAAAAAATCACTCACCATGCAAAGGGGCTCTAATGATCAAATATATCAATTACTCAATCAATTTGGTATCAATGACGTGCTGCGGAGTGATTGGGACCGAGGGTGAGAGATTCACGGATATGATTCGCGAGTTCGAGCGTTTATTAAGAGTTCTTTCGTTGCGGCGAAATCCTGTAACGAAATTTCAGTCTCCTACTTACAAAGGGAGAGATAGCAATCGTAATATCACCTATATTACCGAATTTATAAATTGATATATAACATTAACCTGTTATTTACAACTCCTGTGTGCTGCTATTTGGATACCTTACTAGACTTTGTAGATGATGAGGCTTTTGATTACCTTAAGATAAGAATTCGGAAGAGTGGAGGCAGGCTGTGACAAAGGTAAAATACACGCACAGCTCTTCATCATGAGCCAAAAATGAGTTCAATATTCCAGTCCTGTGATGCAAAACGTAACAGATATTAAGCTGGTAAGAACAGATTTTTTACCGGATGAGAAAGTACTTGGTGGTTATATAGTCTATGCAATACTGCTGTACAAGATCTTCACACTAAGAATCAACAAGTAACAATACTTTAGCAATATGAAAACAAGTGCATGCTCCAATGTCTTCTGTCTTCGGAAATAACGCGCATGAGAGGAAGGAACATATATTTCGCCTGAGAAATACGAGGTGAGTGGACAACAAGATCCCTGTCTTGGATTGAGTAAAGTATATTTTTTTATCCAGCATCTCCTACGATTCTGTTGGCTATGAAGGAACTTACGACTTGCAAATAGGTATAAGTGTGTTTCATTCCCCAATGCTGTTTCTACTTGACTCCCGTATATAGGGACTATGGATTTGCAGCAGGTCCGAGACACTGGGTTGCTGTCCTAAGATTGTTACCCATCTTTATGTCCTTCCCGGCAGCTATTCACTTTTAGATCGGTGAGATGTTACTCTCCTGCACTTCAGTGATAGTTTGTTGTCCTATTATTATTACCAATACTTCCCACATAGTGCTATTGGCTAGACTGTGTAGTGCAGCTCTCTAGTGCTAGAGTAATAGCGATTTGTCCGTCTGCTTATCTGAGTGATAACGTGTTTGCCTACCATGCAGCGAGCCTGGGTTCGATTGCCGGCCACTTGGATATTTTCTACGTTCATGGACCTGGTGTTGTGTTGCCCTCATCCTGATCTCGTCATCACTGACACGCAGGTGACCAAATGTGGCGTCGCCTGAAATAAGACTTGCAACTCGGAGGCCGAACTCCCCCAGATGGGGTCTTCTGGCCATCAGTGCAACACGATCATTTCAATAGCGATTTAATTAATTAGTCATTTAACTTAATATCAATTTCATATCAAAAGCATGACAATAGGGGCAGGGGAAAGTTTGGGGGCGTGTCTGTCATCTTGAATAAATGAAAACTGTCTGAGAATCTCCCTTATCCCACTGCTGGACTGTTGGAGAAACGAAGGTATTTCGTCCACAGTATACACTGGTAAACTTAATAATTTATCAATAAAGGAATAAAACTCTATGATTGGCCGATGATATCGCAACTGTGCCAGATCCTGCAAAAGACTAGAAAGAAAAGTAGATCGAAAGGGATAAGATCTTCCGAAGGGGCTGTGAGAATAATGCCAACAAGAGGAAAAGAAGCTGATGCTGATGGACTTAGTCTGGAAAATGGGATAAAACAGTAATGAGTAAGTTCTGCTATTTGGGCAGTAAAATAATGTTAATGTACAAAATACGTATGGTGGCTTGCAAATGTTAGGAGGTAAAGTGAAATTTACATTACTGGGATACCTGACCCTGAATCTCCTGCCCACATCAGAACAACCCTTAGAATCACCGCTGATATTATTTGCTCAACGGACTGAACGACACTAACAAACTGCGCCCCCCCTCCTCTCTCTCCCCCCCCCCCCCCCACCAGCAATGCCACAAGTTTGGTATTTTAGTATAAGAATCCTGGCCTCCTAACGTATCCTCAACTCACAAGAAATTTAATAAATTCATAAATGGTCAGTAGGAAGAAGCTATTGAAATGAAACATTGTTTTCCTGCGGTTTAATTTATTAGAATAGAAAATATGGAATACACAGAAATGAAACGTGGATCAAAAATTTAAAAAAAATATACTACTACTATTCATTTCCTTTCCTATTCCACTCGCAAATAGATCGAAGCAAAAAAAAAAAAAGACTATCTGTACCCCTCTTTATGAGCCCTAATTTCTAGTTCCTTATCTTCACACTCCTTAAGTAAAAATGTATGTTCGCGGCTGTAGAATCCTTCTGCTGTCAGATTCAAATGACAGTTTGCTAAATTTTCCCTTTGGTGTTCCTCAGAAAGAAAATGACGGCCTTTCCTCCAGGAGTTCCCATTTCAGATCTCAAATGATCCACCCGCTAATTTGGTGGGAACCAACAGGAACGCTTCAACAGGACTGTTTTCTGAGGGAAACCCAGGTTAGCGGGCTCATACATGTTTGGGATGGAGTGGTCAGTAGACAGGTATTTCGGTATTGTTCACTGGGTCACAGGTTTAGGTGGCTGGAAGTAGGTTGCCCAACATCTGGGTATTTACCCCAGCGACATTTAAGCGCCCAGTCCTTCTGAGAAGGATAGGACAGCTTTTGCGAGTCTGGAATCATTAACAGCTGTCTGTCAAAGAGATCCGTGGCCTGTCGGCTGGGAGTGATACAACCCTGATGTGCAAGCACAGATTAGTACCCAGTGGTGGTGGCAGCAGCTACTCGGATGCAACCTGGTGGTGATACCGGAGACAGGGTCGGATGCATTGCGCGGGCAGAGAAGAAAGGGAAACATTCTACTGCTCCCATAGACTTACAGGTCTCAGAAGGATTATCTCAGAAGTAGTCTACCAGAACTGTATGTGACTTACTTCCACCAGCAAAACAAGGCAACTAACAGAGAGAACGTAATTAGCGCTGGATATCATCAGCTATCTGACGATAAATACCATTGATTTTCGTATTGGAGGAACTAATTACGTAGTATGTGGGAACCCGCCAGAGACGTCACAGAAGTGTCTATAATGGTTAACTGGCGAGTGTAATGTGATTACAGGAAAAAAAAAATCATTCACCATGCAAAGGAACTCTCATAAATTTAATTAATCAGTCAACCTATCAATGACGTGTCACCAGGCGGGTGGAGGCGAATGCAAGAGTTTCATGGATATGATTCGTGGGTTGGAGCGGTAATCAGGCATTTTTTCGTTGCTGCGAGTTTCTGTAACGAAATTTCAATCTCCTACCTACATAGGGAGAGATTGCCATTGTAATAAAATCACCTCCATTACGGAATTTATAAAGTGGTATATAGTATTAACCTGATATTTACATCTCCTGTGTGCTGCTATTTGGATACCTTACGAGACTTTGTAGGTGGTGAGGCGTTTGACTACGTTAAGAGAGTTCGGAAGCGTGGAGGCATGCTGTGACAAAGGTAAGAAATGCTCATAGCTCTCCATCATGAGCCAAAAGTGAGTTTAACAGATATTAAGCTGATAAGAACAGATTTTTTACCGGATGAAAGAATACACTATGTTTGTATAGCCTATGCAATACTGCTGTACAGGATCTTCACACTAAGAATCGACAAGTAACGATACTTTAGCAATGTAAAAACGCGTGTATGCTTCAACGTCTTCTGTTTTCGGAAATAACGCACATGAAAGGGAGAAATCTACATTTCGTTCGAGAAATACGAGGTGTGTGGATATCATCATCCTCGTCTTGGATTCAGCAAGGTGTATTTTTTTAACCTGGGGACTCTATGTTGGGGTGGAAGTGCAGTTAGATCTCAGCGGCCAAGCCGTGTCTGCTTGTCTTGCAGTGTGTTACGAAACAACGACGCCAGTTCGCGGCTGGTGACAGATGTGGGCACGTGGGCTTATCAGAAGCCACAGCTTGGCTTTCCGCTTCCGGGCGGGTACAAAGAAACGCTCATGCCGGCCAGCTTTTCACTTACACGGTACACTAGGTAGATGGTGATGGACTAGACTGAATGTGACTGGCCATTTTATTCGTCTTGAGATGCTGTGTTCAAGTAAAAACTATAGTATGATGTATTTCCAGCGATTCTGTTGGTTAGGACGCAACTTGCGACTCGTAAATAGGTATAAGAGTGTTTCACTCCGCAATGCAATTGCTACATGATTCCCATATATAGGGAGCATGGATTTGCAGCAGCACTGGGGCATTGGGTTGGTCTCCTAATATTGTTACCCATTTTTATGTCCCTCCCAGCAGCTGTTCACTTGTAGATTGGTAGAAGGTTACTATTCTGCACTTCAGTGATAGTGTGCTGTCCTATTATTATTACCAATACTTCCAACATAGGGCTATTGGCTAGACTGTGTGGTGCAGCTCTCTAGTGCTAGATCAATAGCGAGCTATCCGCCTGCTTATCTGAGTGGTAACATGTTTGCCTACCAAGCAGCAAGCCCGAGTTCAGTTCCCGGCCGGGTTGGAGATTTTCTCCGTTCCTAGACTGCGTGTTGTATTGATCTCATCATCACCGACATGCGTGTCGCCCTATGTAGTGTCACATAAAAGAGGACTAGCAATTCGGCGGCCGAACTTCCGACAGTGGGGCTTCCTAGCCATCAATGCCACACAATCATGCCAATAGCGGTTTAATTAATTATTAAATTAAATTGATATCAATTTGGTATCAAAAGTGCGCTATTTAGGAGTTATTGGCAAGACTGGCTAGAGCTACCCTCTAGCGCTGAGTCAATGGCAGGCACCCCTCCCCAAGTCCCATGCTGCGCTGCCAGAGGAAATAATTAGAATTCTCCCGCAGATTTTTCAATTTCCCTCCAATTTTTGAATTTCCCGCTGATAGGAGGGGGGAGTTTGACTGCGCCAGTATTCTGGTTCTACCATCTTGGATTGTAATATCATAGGTAGACTGCATGCACACGCGATCTAGGTGTAGTGCCTTTGACTACTAATCAAAATGTCCTCTGTCCGCTTAAATTTTGAATAAAAATCATCAGCAATGGTGGCCGAAGACTTCCGGTAGCAGAAGTCACCCTCGATTCAGCCAACACGTTTGTCAAAGAGGGTGGAAGGGTGGACAGACGTTCTGGGCACTCTTGTGCTCTGAGGGTGAGAAACTGAAGGGGGAGAATCAGAAACGATCAATGCCATTAGGATGCAGAAGGCATTTGAAATCACTGTATTAAAGGGACATAATGTGTACCCTCAGGACATGTGACCTGTGACTGAAAAAGTATTATGATGATGTCTCCATATCTAAAAATTCCGGACTAGATCCCATTAGGATCTCAAGGAGGGGACCGCTAAGAGGGAGAAAAAGATTGAATAGCCAAGGTAAGGATAACGTTCTATGAGTCGGAGCGCGGAATGTCAGAACTTTGAACGTGAGAGGAAAGCTAGAAAATCTGAAAATGGAAATGCTAAGGCTCAATCTAAATAGTGTCAGTGAGATGAAATGGAAAAAAGATAAGGATTTCTGGACAGGTGAGTATAGAGTAATATCAGCTTCTTCTTGTTGTTCTTCTGTGGCGCTGCAGTCCAGGATGAACCTAGCGCTCCTCCAGTTTCTGCATCCGAGCTTCCGTAGGTCTTCTTCCACTCCGTCCAGCCATCTTGCTCGATGTCGACCTCGCCCTCTTTGTCCTCCTGAATTACCAAAGAGAATCTTCTTTATCACCTCAGACTCCTCCACTCTTGCCGCATGACCTGCCCATCTTATCCTTCCTGATCGTATGATTTTTGTTACAGGAGCATCGGCATATATGGTGTACAATTCTTCATTGTACCTTTTCCTCCATTGTTCTCTGCCATACATAATTCTCCTCAAAGCTTTCCTCTCAAATCTGTCGAGCAGCCTTGCATCGGTTTCCGTCAAGGGCCATGTTTCCGAAGCATAAGTGAGAACTGGTCTAACAAGGGTTTTATACATAGTGAATTTTGTTGGGGGACTGAGGAGTCTTGACCAGAATAAATTACTCAAGGCGAAATATGCCTTATTTACTGGTATCAGCCTAATCTTAATTTCAGTTAAGATGTCATTAAAGCAAGTAATTGTGGAACCAAGAGACGCCCTCAACTCTTTCAAATGTGTATCCATTCACACGGAAAGTTGACGGCATATTGGGTTGATATGCTTTCCCACAGGCCAAGTATTTAGTTTTATCTTCATTTATCATAAGACCCATCTTCTTACTTGCTTGACTTAAGGCTGTAAAAGCTTCTTTCAGTGCTGGTACTGTCCATGCTATGATGTCTACGTCATCTGCATATGCTAGAATCTGCACTGACTTGTAGAAGATGGTGCCCCTGGTCTCTAGGCCTGCTTCCCTGGTCTCCTTCTCGAGTGCTACATTAAATAATAAGCATGCTAATGCATCTCCTTGACGGAGCCCATTTTTTATTTCCAGGGGTCTGAGTAATTTCCTCGAAATCGAATGCAGTTTTTTACGTCAGATATCATCATTTTAACCACTCTCAGGAGCTTTCCATGTATCCCCATCCCCTGTAAGGCAAGAAACAACTGTTTTCTATTGATGCTGTTGTATGCAGCCTTAAAGTCAAAACGAGGTCATGTGTTCCAATTTTATATTGAACAGTTTTCTCCAAAATTTGGCGCAGGTTGAAAATGTGGTCTGTTGTTGACCTTCCCAGTCCAAATCCGCTTTGGTATATTTCAATTTCTTTACCCATCTGTGGGAGTATCCGATCAAAAATAACATTAGATAACAACTTGTACCCCAGGTTCAGGAGGGTGATTCCACGGTGGTTTCTACACACCATTCGTTCGCCCTTTTTATGTATGGGACATAACATTCCTTCATTTCATTCATTTCGTATCATTTCCTGTTCCCATATGAGAGTGATAAGCTCAAACAGAGACTGCTCTAATGTTGCTGCTACACATTTTAGAAATTCTACAGGAATGCTATCAGTGCCGGGAGCCTTGTCATTCATCAGTTCCCTTAAAGCTATTTCCACGTCCTCTAACCCTAGGCCATCCAGTGGCTGTTCATCATCCAATCTTTGCTCACAATCATGAGAGATATCCTCTGCTTGCTCTATCTCTCGATTCAGCAGGTCATTAAAGTACCTTCGCCATCTCTCAAGAGTCTGTTTACTCTCACTCATTATGTTTCCTTCTTCATTTATAATCAAGCTGGTTATTGGAGCAAATTGTCTTCTAGCATTGTTTACTTTTATAAAGAACTTCCTTGTTTCATTCTTCTTCTTAGACAGTTCCATACATTCTATTTCAACCTTAGTCCATTCCGTTTTCTTTCAGCGATGTGTCATCTTCTCGATCCTCGTTTTCTCTCGATAATCCTCCAACAAACTTCTTGTGCAGTTCGCCTGTAATGTCTTTTGGTATGCAGTGTACTTTTCTTCAGTCACTCTCTTACATTCTTCATCAAACCATGTGGGCCTTATTGATTTTCTATCCATCCCTAGTGTTTCCTTAGCTGAAACGTCTATAGCTCTTTTTATACTCAGTCATTTTTGTTCTATGTTATTACCGTCTCGCATTGTTCCTTATTCTAGGGCCTGGAAAACTTTCTGACAGTGCGATTCGCAAGTTTCCGTTAATTGCAGTGCTGCAGTATTGTACCGTTTGTTCCTGGTATGTCTTTCTTTCTGAGCATTTGATATCCTTGCTCTTGTCTTGACCATTGAAATAAAATTATCTGAATCCACATTAGGGCCATGAAAGGTTCGAACAGCCAACAAGTTAGATTTATGCCTCTGGTCTATCATTACATGATCAGTTTGATTAATGGTTCCATGTGCTCTTGTGTATCTCCTTATGGGGAAACCTGGTAAATCCCACTAATATATTCCAGGAGGCTGCAAAGAGGATCAATCTTATTCCATTATCATTAGCGGATTCATGATTATTGTGGGCTCCAATTACGGGCTGGGACATGTCTTCTCTTCCAAGTTGTGCGTTAAAATCATCCAGCACGATCTTAATGTCATTCTTTGGCCACTTATAATAAGCTTTTTCAAGGGCATCACAGAAATCCCCTTTGAGGTGTTCAATAGGTTGTTCTGTTGGTGCATGTCCATTAATTATACCATAATTAAAGAATCTTCCTTTAATTCTAATTACTGGTAGCCTTGGGTGTATAATTCATCACAAAATGTTTCAGATCTTTATGAACAAGTAAACCTGTACCAAAGTCAAGTCAGTTATCATCACAGCAATAGAACATAGTGCCCTCTTTCGTTTCCAATAGCCTACTCCCTGTCCATCGGATTACTTAGATGACTATATAATGCTCTCCTTACGCTTCCCCTGCTGGTCTAATAACTTCTTTAGAGAGCATGGGCTATATGCTGATAGAACATTCCAGGTACCATTCGAAGATCAGTTTTCAACTTTTTAACCATTCGTTGTCCAAGATCCATGCCATGTCTTCATCTATTAATCCTTACGGCTTCTGCTCTTTGGGTTTTTCTAACTTTACTTTCTTTTTACAGGAAGAGGATTTTAGCCTCGAGCCCAACCCCCAACCTGGAGGACCAAGATTTGTATTACGTTTACTTCCCTAGGGGAGCTAGCTTCACTACGCCTCTAGAGCCCTCCCTGCCCTATAGGGTAATATCAACAGCAGCAGAAAATGGTATCGTGGGAGTGGGATTCGTTAGGAATAAGAAGGTAGGACAGAGATTGAGTTGCAGTGAACAGTTCAGTGACAGGGTTGTTCTTATCAGAATCGACAGCAAAGCAACACCGACAATGATAGTTACAGTATTCTTGCCGACGTCTCAATCCGAAGATGAATGGAGAGAGAAAGGATATGAGGATATTGAACGGGTTATTCAGTACGTAATGAAAATCAGATAGCCGAGGGATTGGAATTCGGTAGTAGGAGAAAAAGTAGAAGGAAGGGTTGTGGGAGAAAATGGGTTTGGTACTAGAAATGAGGGAGGATAAAGACTAATTGAGTTCTGCAGTACACTTCAGTTAGTAATAGCGAATACTCTGTTCAAGAATCACAAGAGGATCAGGTATACTCAGAAAAGGCTGGGAGACATGGGAAGTTTTCAGTTAGGTAACGTAATGTCAGGCAGAGACTCCGAAATCAGATTCTGGTTCTTAAGGCTTACCCAGGAGCAGATATAGACTCAGATTAAAATTTAGTAGTGACGAAGAGCAGACAGAAGTTTAAGAGACTAGCCAGGAAAAATCTATGCCCAAAGAAGTGGGACACAGAAGTACTAAGGAATGAAGTAATGGGGAGATATGCTTGAAGTCCTCTGAGGGTATAGACACTGCAATAGAAAATATCTCAGTAGGCAGTTCGTTCGAAGAGGAATGGACATCGCTAAAAAGGGCAATCACAGAAGGCTGAATGAAAAACATAGGTACAAAGAACATAACTGCTAAGAAACCAAGGGTAACCCAAGAAATACTCCAGTCAATGTATGAAAGTAGGAAATACAAAATTGTTCAGGAAATTCCAGGAATATAGACGTACAGGTCACGTAGGAAATAAATAAATAGGAACCGAAGGAAAAATGTGAAGAAATTAAGGGCTGTCTCAGCATACAGGAAAGTCAAAAAGCCTTCGCTGAAGTTTAAAGCAAGGATGGTAACATTAACATCGCAATGGGAATTCCAGTGTTAAATGTAGAGGAGAGAGCAGATAGGTGGAAAGAGTACACTGAAGGCCTCTGTGATAGGGAAGACTTGTCTGATGACGTCACAGGAGAAGAAACAAGAGTCGATATAGAAGAGACAGGGGATCCAGTGTTAGAATCAGAATTTAAAAGAGCTGTGGGAGACTTAAGATCCAAGAACGCAGAAGGGATAGATAATATTCCATCAGAATTTCTAAAGTTATCGAGGAAGTGGTAATAAAGCAACTGTTCGCGTTGGTGGGTAAAATGTGTGAATCTGGCGATACACTATCTAACTTTTGGAAAAAAGCATCATCCACACAATTCCGGAGGCAGCAAGAGCCGACAAGTACGAGAATTTCGCAGAATCAGCTTAACAGTTCATATGTTCAAGTTGCTGACAAGAATAATACACAGCAGAATGGAAAAGAAAACTGAAGATTTGTTGTGTGACGATCAGTTTCGCTTTAGGAATGGTAAAGGCACCAGAGAGGCAATTCTGACATTATGGTTGGTAATGAAAACAAGACTAAAGAAAAATCAAGGTACGTTTATAGGATCTGTCGACCTGAAATAAGAGTTCGACAGTGTAAAATAGTGCAAGATGTTCGAAATTTTTTGAAAAATTGGGGTAAGCTATAGGGTAAGGTGGGTAATATCCAATATGTACAGGACCCAAGTAAGAGTGGAGAATTAAGAACGAAGTATTTGGATTAGAAAGGGTGTAAGACAGGAATGTAGTCTTTCGCCATTACTGTTCAGTCTGTAAAAGGAAAAAGCAATGACGGAAATAAAAGAAATATTCAAGAGTGGAATTAAAATTTAAGGAGAAATGATATCAACAATAAGATTTGCTGATGACATTCCTATCCTCAATGAAAGTGAAGAGGAATTACAATATCTGTTGAATGAAATGAATAGTCTAATGAATACAGAATATGGATTGAGAGTAAATAGAAGAAAGACAAATATAATGGGAGTAGTAGAAATGAGAACAGCGAGAAACTTTCATCAAGATTGGTGATCACGAAGTAGATGAAGTTAAGAAATTCTGCTACCTAGGCAGCAAAATAACCCATGATGGTCGGAGGAAGTAGGACGTAGAAAGCAAAATAGCATTGGCAAAATGGGCATTCCGGGTCAAGAGCACTCTACTAGTATCAGACAAAAGCCTTAATTTGGGAAAGAAATTTCTGGGTGTTGTATTCTCTTTTATTCGTTTTTACGTCGTCTCGTTGTCTCTGTAGAGCTGTAACATGGGAACCAAGGAGAAGTGGTTGGTTACTGGCCGGTATCCTCGTTCTATAACACAAACTGCACGCAACTGATAACTGGGTTCTTTATTCATAAGGAAAGAACTACTTAAGTTCCCATGTGCTGTGGTACAAGCTCTCGTCTGTATAGTCCTCGTAGTCTCAATGCTGTTGATGTAGAAGTCCTGTAAGTTCACTACGCGGTTACTGTGTGCTATCTGTCTCTGTGCTAGAGGCTAAGTCTGCGGCTCCAACTCGGTGACACACTGGAACTCCACAGCATACAGTCTCGAACTGACTGGTTAAACTAACAGGCCCTCCAGTGGCGATTTTAAATGCTGATGTCTGAGAGGACGTTGGCGGCGCGTTTCCAGCGAGTCTTGTTGTTGTCATCTACCAGATACTCTCGTAAGCTCTATGCCGTATGGTGTACTGGCGCCAGCACACGCCAGCACACTGAGAATATATGTTTGGAGCACAGAATTGTAGGGTAGTGAAACATGGACTGTGGGAACACCAGGAAAGAAGAGAATCGAAGCATTTGAGATGTGGTGTTACATAAGAATGTTAAATTATGTGAACCGATAAGGTAAGGATAAGGAGGTTCTCTGAAGAATCGCCGAGGAAAGAAATATATGGAAAACACTAACAAGAAAAAGAGACAGGATGGTAGAACATTTGTTACGACATCACGGAATAACTTCCATGGTACAAGGGTTAGCTTTAGAGGGTGAAAGCTGTTGAGGAATACAGAGATTGGAATACATCCAGGAAATGATTGAGGAAGTAATTTGCAATTACTACTCTGAGATAAAGAAGTTGACACAGAAGAGGAATTCGTAGCAGGCCACATCAAACCTGCCAAAAGACTGATGACTTAAAGAAAAAAAAATTGATTGCACCAGAAAGATGATGAAATAAAGAGAGTACCCTACAACCTTTCACACCAGCGATATACAAGTACAATTTCATAAGTTATGAATATGTTATTAGCATTTGAATTTATTACGAAAATTCGAATGTACCATGAAAATTTGAATTAACAACCGAATTTGAATTTCCTGACGATTTTGAATTCCAACCATTGTCCAGCTAGTGGTGGGAGGTTGCAATTAATGGATGAATTTAATTAGTCAATTAATTTCATATCAGTCTGATATCAAAACTGTGATGTTGCCGCATCTACACCGGGCTCTAGAGGGAGGAGTGAGGGGAGGATCCGTCATCTTGAATAAATTAAAACTGCTTCAATATCCTCACTACACCTACTCAGGGTGAGAGTGCTGAAGAACTATGACGTTTTGACGCTTTAAATACTCAGCGCTTACACCAGAAGATGATGAGTATAGCACTCGCCGAAAAGTCGCAACTCTTTAATGCTACTACCCAGCACGAAACATGAGAAACTTTCATCAGTGATGTAAATACTCTATATGATCAAAAGAATCTGGACACAAGTTAGTTGCTATTAACATGAAGCTTAACTAGCATTCTCCTTTATGACGCCTTTAGCCTTCCTGGGGCACTTTCAGTGAGGTGTCTGAATACCTGTGGAGGAATGGCAGTCAATTCCTCCTGAACAGCCAAAGGAAATGATGTTGAACGCTGGGGTCTGGAGCGAAGTTGATGCTCCAACGCATCCTGAAGGTGTTCAGTTGGGTTTAGATCGGGACTCTGGGCAGACCAGCCCATTTCAAGAATGTTAATGTGCACAAACCACTGTCTCACAGCTGCTGGTTTATTACAAGTTGCATTGTCATACTGACAATGCCGTGCGGTTCTAGGCGCTTCAGTTTGGAACCGCGTGACCGCTACGGTCGCAGGTTCGAATCCTGCCTCGTGCATGGATGTGTGTGATGTCCTTAGGTTAGTTCGGTTTAAGTAGTTCTAAGTTCTAGGGGACTGATGACCTCAGAAGTTAAGTCCCATAGTGCTCAGAGCCATTTGAACCATACTGACAAAAACAATCATCGGCGTTGCATTTTCATACTGACAAAAACAATCATCGTCTTCGAACCGTCCGTCTGCTTTACGCAGTATGGAAAGCTGTAAAATGTGTTCAAATCTTCACTCATTTGGCATCTACAGTAAGCACGAAAAATACCCCCATACCATTACACCACCCGCTCCATACTTCACTGTTGGTAATACAGGTGATGGCAGATAAAGTTCTCCAGCCATCCGCCAAATCGAAACCTTTCCATCGGATTATCATATAGTATAGCGCGGTTGATGACTCCAAATCATTCGTTTCAGTCATCCACTGTCCAGTGTCGTCACTCTCCACGGCACTTCAGGTGTCATTTATCACTGAGTATAGAAATTTGTGATTTATAACACGCTGCTCTACCATTGTACCCCTTTAGTTTTCTAACTCCCTAAGCTCAGTGATCGTCCTAGCTGCACTACTGGTATCATTTTGTAAATTACGGATGAATCCTTCCGCTCATTTCCTGCGAACGTTTAAACCACTCTGCTGTGCTCGATGGTCCGTATCTGACGGTACATGGGGTTTGCCTGTTCTACGTTTAACTGTGATTATTCCTTCGCTTTTCCACTTCACAATCGTATCACCAGTAGCCGACTTGGGGAGCTTTAAAAGTGGGATGAAATGTCCTTGATGGATTATCTAACGCGGGTGAGATCCAATGATTAGCCCACATCTGAAGTCACTGAGCTCTTCCGATTTACGATTCCCGCTGTGTTGCTTCTCTATTGACAACACAACACTCACCGCCTTCTTTTATACTGGCGGGTCCGTCTCCCGTGACATCAGATGGTCCATTCCTTATTGCATAAGACTGCCCGAATACTTTTCATCGGATAGTGTCTACTTTAAACATGCCCTGTAGTTCTTTTGGTATGGATGGAACACACTTGAGCAATAATACAGGATGGGTCAAAAGAAGGTTTGGTAAGCAATCTCCTTTCTAGACTAACTGCATTCTTTCAGTGTTGTTACAATGAACCTAAATCTGTGTGGCTTACTTACGACTGGTCCTATGTGATGATTGCATTTCATGTCCCTACAGATTGTTATACACAGGTATTTGCATGTACTCTAACTGTGACTTACTGATATTTTAGCCATAAGAGACTAGATTTCTGGGTATTGCGAAATTCATAGTTTTACGCTTCGGAAAGTTTAAAGCAGCATGGCAGTCACTGCACCAGTTTGAAACTTTATCAATCTATGCCTGAATATTTATGCAGCCTTTTTACGGATTTTGTTTCATTTTAAACAACTCCATCATTTTCAAATGGTGTGACATCACTGTTAACCTTTTCTACCAGGTCATTAATACGTAAGATTAACAGCTAGAGTTCCAACGCACTGTAAATGTTCACTTAATAAAATGATACTTACATTTTTTACGAAAATTTATAAGATCCGTTAAAAAAGGAATACATCAATTGTTTGCACCCACTCATATGAAGCACATATCTATTAGTCCTTGAATCACCATCACTGGGTGTCCTACGCGAATGAATAATATGACGTAGTGAAACATGCCAAAGAATTACTGAGAGCGACCATCAACTACTCGTAGGTCTTCAGCATTAGAAATGGAGGGTGGAGGGCCACGTAGCTGCACGTTCCATCCGTCGGAACACATTTCTGGCCTCGATGGAAATGCTGACGTTCAGTTTGTCTGACGCTAGTAGAGAAAGAGCAAATGAATGCGAATTTTTTAAATGCCGGAGCGTTCGTGGCGGATCCGAATATCTGTCCGACGATTTACGCAGAGTGGGCGAGGCTGCACTCGTTAGCTGGAGGGCGTTTAATTAAAGAACTCGGAACGCCGCTGTGGGTAGGGGAACACCTCTGCTGGAGTGGAGGAGCTTCCAGACGGGGGACGACGACGTTTCCCCAGTTTTAATGGTGGGGTCGATGTTGGGTGCTGCGAGGACCCGTTCAGGTCAAGAGAGAAGAGGGGGCAGGGGGAAGTGGGGAGCACAGAGGGCGCTGTTGGCGAGAGCTGTCTGTACCTAACACGGCGCTGTCTTCTTTTGCGTAAAAGAAAACTGCGAAATGGTGTACAGCTGAACGAAGCTGTGTTTATACAGCAAGGGTACCATATCTTGCGAAATCTTCAATTATACCTCACACTTTTGTTAACTGACGAATAACTGAAGTATTTATGTATATACAGAAATCCACCTTGAACTCAACCCCATTTTTAATTAGAAGTCTGAAAAGAAGAAACATCCGTAAGAAAAAGAAATTGTTCGGAAGAATATTGTACTCCTCGGAAAAACATTCGAAGCAGTGTGGTGCAAGTCGGTGGGAAGCATTGCATGTGACGCCGCGGCGCTAAACCGCCGGCAGGAGAAGCCAGAATAGCGTCAGAACAGAAGAGAGAGGTGATAGTGCTGAGCTGGGGTGAAGGCGGATGATACGGGAGTGATGTAGAAATACTGAAATAATCACCAGAATAAGACAGAATACCGAGGGGCCAAGATAGGTGTGACTGTTGAATCAGAAAAGTGTCAAATAATTTTTTTAACGAATTGGTGAAGATAGTGAAATAGTGATGTGCGATCGAGGGCACGAGAACTTTAAGGCTGTATGATAACAGTTAATGGCGAAATTGAAATAGAAATAATAAGAGATAATTCTAAAGGAATTACTGCAATCTGTTATTCCATTTAGCCACTTACCTACGAACCAACGCGAAGAAAAGGTCAATGCCCTGGATTGGAATTCTTAACCCTGCTGTTCTGTTCGGGTCTATATGACCCGAAACGAATATGAACGTTATTTTACATTATGTAAATACCAATATATATTTATGAAACTTTGTGACTTTGTCTGAAAATGGATGAGCAGCATGTGTTTTAAAAGGTTTTAAAAAAGTTTAAGAAGTTTGGGCTTCAACTGTAATAGTTGCATATGTAATGTTCGGGTCATAATGACCCGACACAAATATGTTTAGTGTAACTCGTATTTATTTCTAAAATCTGGAAATGGCGAAAATTATTTTTGTTGTGTTGTGTGGGAATAGTGACTGCATCATTCCAACTTACTCTCAACAATCACCTAAAGCTCCATGCGTTCACAACAATGGGCTTGTTTGTTGCTTTCCCCAGGAAATAATAATTGGCAGTTCTCAATAATTGGAATGCTTTGTTTCTGCCCAGTTTGACTTGTGACACCATGGCGATGAGACCATTGAATGATCGTGAGTTGGAAGAAATAGTAAATGCCTCACCAGATGAAGGATCACTTTCTGAGTTTGAAGATCACATCAGCAATGCATCTGAAAGCGAGTGTTCCGATGACAGTTACGACAGTCCACAGCCCATACAAAATAGTGTAGAGACTTTTCTTTCTAAAAATGGGAATATAGAATGGCAGTTGCATCCACCAGCACAACATGGTCGCCTACCAGCTTCGAACATCATCAAGAGTACCCCAGGAGTTACCAGGTATGCAGTCAGCAGAATATCTGATGTAAAATGTTCATTTGAAGCAGTATTTCACACAGCGCTTCAAAATGAAATAATAGAGATGACAAATATTGAAGGGCAGCGAGTTTATGGTGAACAGTGGACAGATATTGATGGTTCTGTTTTCCATGCATACTTAGGACTCTTACTCCTAGCGGGTGTATATCGATCTCATGGGGAGTCTACAAAAAGTTTGTGGGATAAAGATACTGGGCGAAACATATTTCGAGCAACCATGTCTCATGAAACATTCTGTAAGATATCACGTGTCCTGCGATTTGACAAGAAATCTACTAGAGAGGAAAGACGACGTACTGACAAACTTGCCGCAATTCGTAGTATTTGGGAGAAGTGGGTAGAGGTCCTTCCTAAACTGTATAATCCAGGAGAAAATGTTACTGTTGACGAGCAGTTAGTAGCATTTAGAGGTCGCTGTCCATTCAAGCAGTATATCCCAAGTAAACCGGCAAAATATGGGATCAAAATATGGACCATGTGTGACAGCAAAACTTCATACGTACTGAAAGCCCAAATTTATACAGGAAAGGTGAGTGGAGCGGCACCAGAAAGAAATCAGGGAATGAGGGTGGTATCTGATCTCACTTCTGAGTTACGTGGTCAGAATATCACGTGTGACAACTTTTTTACGTCGTACAATTTGGGGCAGCTGCTTCTGAAAAGGAAATTGACTATGTTGGGAACTATACGGAAAAATAAGCCGGAGCTTCCACACAAAATGACCAACAAGGAGGTACACAGCTCTTCATTTTACTTCACAAATGACACTACTGTGGTTAATTATATTCCTAAGAGACACAAGAATGTTGTACTTATGAGCACTCTCCACCATGATGCGGAAATCAGTGACAGGGCTGATAAGAAGCCAAAAATGATTTTGGACTATAATTCAACCAAAGGTGCTGTAGACACGCTTGATCAGTTATTAGGTACATATACATGCAAACGAAAAAGTAATAGGTGGCCAATGATAGTTTTCTACAATATTCTTGATGTTTCTGCTTATAATGCATACGTTTTGTGGATTTCGGTTGACCCTAATTGGAATGCAAGCAAATTGACTAGAAGGAGAATATTCTTGGAGGAACTTGGAAAGTCACTGATAAAAGAACATATTGCATCAAGAACGCATTTCCCAAGAACAGAAGATTCTTTGAGAATGGTCACAAGCATCCAAAACCCGAATGATGTGGGTGGTGTGTCAGAATCGGTAACAACAAGAAAATCTACAAAACGTGCACGCTGTAAGTTCTGTCCATCAAGTAATGACAATAAAACAAACATGGTGTGTGGAAAATGTAGTAAACATATTTGCAAGAAACATGTAACCTACTTGTGTCCACAGTGCAAGCAGTAAGAAAAGAACTGTAGTATTTTATAAGATGATTGTATTGAAAATTCTGTTGTTTCAAATTTATGTGAATACTTGTGCCTAAACTACAATCAGTAAGAAGAGAGGATTCTAAAGTTGTAGTGCTTTCTATGTTGGAATGTAATAAAAAAACTGTAGTGTGTTCTGTACTGTAGTGTGCTCTAAGATGAATATCTGTAATGACAACTGTCTGTTGTTAGAAAATGTCAATACTTACGTCTAAACTGTCAACAATAAGAATAGAAGTATGGAAAAACTGTAGTGCTTTCTAAGTTGAATGCCTGTAATGGAAACTGTCTGTTGTTTCAAATTTATGTGCATATTTAAATGAAAAATATCCCTCAATAAAGTTGTATGCATTGTTATTATTATTATTATTACCATTATTATTATTATTATTATTATTATTATTATTACTAACAAGGTACTGGAATAGAACAACAATGTCGATAGCTAAAACTGTACCAAAATTTATGTTTCTAAAGCATTTTGATATGTCGGGTCATATTGACCCGAACAGTATATATGTCAAGTAAAAGTGAACAGAACAGCAGGGTTAAAAGTAACACTGAGCAGATTATACATGTATGTAGGAGATTTCAAGATAAAGACTCGGGAATTTCTATGATCCAGATTTAGCGCAGTCAACAAAGACAAAAAAGGTGGAACAGTGGAAAAATTCGTGTTGTTACAAATTTTTGTACAGTGGTAAGAGGGAAAGCCATGAACAACATGCTAAAATCCTGTGCGATGGGCATGCTTCTAAAGGTCAACTTTTTTCAGTTTCTCTCGAATAACTCGAAAACCACGGCTTATAGCTGAAATGTTTCCCAGATAAATTGTGCTCCGTGAATGTAATAGGGTGGAGGGGAAAAAAGGGGGGGGTGGTCGTTGTATGTGATAGAAGTGGAAGAGAAGGTAGGTCGTTAGGTTTTATTCATGCACTTCCCGTCTCTACAGGTCTGCAAAGTGAAAATGGAGTAGGTAGTACACCAATATATCTACCCCACTACGTCACAAGAAGCAACGGCAAGGTATTTCACAAACTTACACTACGTGATCAAAAGTATCCAGACACCTGGCTGAAAATGGCTTAGAAGTTCCTGGCGCCCTCCATCGGTAATGCTGGAATTCAAAATGGTGTTGGCTCACCCTTAGCCTTGATGACAGCTTACACTCTCGCAGGCATACAATCAATCAGTTGTTTGAACGTTTCTTGGGGAATGTCAGGCCATTTTTCACTGAATGCTGCACTGAGGAGAGGTATCGATGTCGGTCGGTGGAGCCTGGCACGAAGCCGGCGTTCCAAAACATCCCAAAGGGGTTCTATAGGATTCAGATCAGGACTTTGTGCAGGCCAGTCCATTACAGGGATGTTAATGTCGTGTAACCACTCCGCCACAGGCCGTGCATTATGAACAGGTTCCCGATCGTGTTGAAAGATGCGATCGCCATCCCCGAATTGCTCTTCAACAGCGGGAAGTAAGAAGGTGCTTTAAACATCAAATGGTTCAGATTGCTCTGAGCACTATGGGACTTAACATCTAAGGTCATCAGTCCCCTAGAATTTAGAACTACTTAAACCTAACTAACCTAAGGACATCGCAGACATCCATACCCGAAGCAGGATTCGAACCTGCGACCGTAGCGGTCGCGCAGTTCCAGACTGAAGCGCCTAGAACCTCTCGGCCACACCGGCCGGCCTCTTAAAACATTAATGAGGCCTGTGTTGTGACAGTGCCACGCAAAACAACGGGGGGTGCAAGCCCCCTCCATGGAAAAAACCATTACACCATAACACAACCGCCTCCGAATTTTACTGTTGGCACAACACACTCTGGCAAATGACGTTTACCGCACATTCACCACACCCACACCCTGTCATAGGATCGCCACATTGTGTACCGTGATTCGTCACTCCACGCTACGTTTTTCCACTGTTCAATCGTCCAATGTTTACGTCCTTAGACCAAGCGAGGCGTCGTTTGGTATTTATCGGCGTGATGTGTGGCTTATGAGCAGCCGCTCGACCATGAAATCCAAGTTTTCTCATCCCCCGCCTCACTGTAATAGTACTTGCAGTGGATCCTGATGCAGTTTGAAATTCCTGTGTTATGGTCTGGATAGATGCCTGCCTATTACAAATAACGACCCTCATCAACTGTCGGCGGCCTCTGCCAGTCAACAGACGATGTCGGACTGTACGCTTTTGTGCCGTACGTGTCCCTTCACACCGGAAACAGTGGACCTAGGGATGTTTAGGAGTTTGGAAATCTCGCGTAGAGACGTATGACACAAGTGACACCCTATTACCTAACCACGTTAGTCCGCGAGTTCCGCGGAGCGCCCCATTCTGCTCTCTCACGATGTCCAGTGACTACTGAGGTCGCTGATATGGAGTACCTGGCAACAGGTGGCAGCACAATGCATCTAATATTAAAAACGTATGTTTTTGTGGGTATCCGGATCACATAGTCATCCGGATCACATAGTGTATACAGAAGCTCTGCCGCACGCTTCATGAAGCTTAGGGTATTTTATTTTTTCCACAAAGTGCGTTAATACTCCATGGAACACATATATGCGGTATTAATAGTATTAACGAGAAAAATGCATGTGTATACAGTCGACGTAAATGCCTGCACATCGCTCAACAGTACTGAAGGGGAAACTGATCCTTGGTCATCCTGTATGGAAGTTTTAGTGGTCTTCTGGCAAAGGCGAATTTCTCTGCCACAAGCACGGCTTTCTTTTGAGTTTACAGACAGAATATATCTTTCCAGTATTTCCTGTTCAGTTTTTTTATGTAAGTAGACAAAATAACTTCGCCTGACTCGCATTTATATAGTGGATTTATTTTCAGTTGACTGAATACTTATTTGTGTTGTTAAATGGACTTTTATGTAAAATGCGTTCCTATAGACAGTGGCTGAGGAGTGCCTAATTTGTATGTGTGATGTTTTCAGTAACGTATGTCGTGTTGGTGGGAAAGGGAATGGATATGTAAATGTTGCATCTTGCTGTTTTTTGTTGTTGATAGCATATTGTAAAGCCATCTAAACATACTGTGGTCAATTAATGAATGACCAGAAAGTTACTGTATAAATCTCTTATACTAGAAATTGCTGCTTCTTGTAAAATGCTCTGCTCTGAAAGGTGCCACTTACCACACTTCCACGGTATGTCTTGCAGGGTGGTTGTGAATATGTCTGATGTAATGGGACTGATAACGCTGAATTCTAGGACAGTAATCTGCTGTAATGCATAGCTTTGCTTATGTTGAAACATCACATGTCCCATAGCATCTAGGAGACCTACTTCTGTTGCTGAGTGATGCATTTCATACGCCTCACGCTGTGAAAAATACTGCATAACGGAGACAATGTAATCGAAATTGTCGAATACATGTTGACAGAATGTTATTTGGGGCAAGCTCTTCAGTGTAGTAGACAGGTCACACTCCAATTGTCAAGCTTTCTTTACATAATGTAAGGGGCGAACAAAAAATTTCTATTTGATGGCGTTACTGCAGCGTGTATGCATCCCAGCGCGACTCCAGTGCGGGTATATGCACTACTGGCCATTAAAATTGCTACACCAAGAAGAAATGCAGATGATGAAGGGGTATTCATTGGACAAATATATTATACTACAACTGACATGTGATTACATTTTCACGCAATTTGGGTGCAAAGATCCTGAGAAATCTGTACCCGAACAACCACCTCTGGCCGTAATAACGGCCTTGATACGCCTGGGCTCTGAGTCCAACAGAGCTTGGATGGCGTGTACAGGTACAGCTGCCCATGCAGCTTCAACACGATACCACAGTTCATTAAGACTAGTGACTGGCCTATTGTGACGAGCCAGTTGCTCAGCCACCATTGACCAGACGTTTTCAGTTGCTAAGAGATGTGGAGAATGTGCTGGCCAGGGCAGCAGTCGAACATTTTCTGTATCCAGAAAGGCGCGTACAGATCCTGCAACATGCGGTCTTGCATTATCCTGTTGAAATGTAGGTTTTCGAAGGGACCAAATGAAGGGTAGAGCCACGGGTCGTAACACATCTGAAATGTAACGTCCACTGTTCAAAGTGCCGTCAATGCGAACAAGAGGTGGCCAAGAAGTGTAACCAATGGCACCCCGTACCATCACGCAGGGTGATACGCCAGTATGGCGATAACGAATACACGCTTCCAGTGTGCGTTCACCGCCATGTCGCCAACCACGGATGTGACTATCATGATGCTGTAAACAGAACATGGATTCATCCGAAAAAATGCCGTTTCGCCATTCGTGCACCCAGATTCGTAGTTGAGTACACCATCGCAGGCGCTCCTGTCTGTGTTGCAGCGTCAAGGGTAACCACAGCCATGGTCTCCGAGCTGATAGTCCATGCTGCTGCAAACGTCGGCGAACTGTTCGTGCAGATGGTTGTTGTCCTGCAAACGTCCCCATCTGTTGACTTAGGGATGGAGACGTGGATGCACGATCCGTTACAGCCATGCGGATAAGATGCCTGTCATCTCGACTGCTAATGATACGAGGCCGTTGGGATCCAGCACGGCGTTCCGTATTACCCTCCTGAACCCATCGATTCCATATTCTGCTAACAGTCATTGGATCTCGACCAACGCGAGCAGCAATGTCGCGATACAATAAACCGCAATCGCGATAGGCTACAATCCGACGTTTATCAAAGTGATGGTACGCATTTCTCCTCCTTACACGAGGCATCACAACAACGTTTCATCAGGCAACGCCGGTCAACTGCTGTTTGTGTACGAGAAATCGG